>NC_136948.1:11868825-11883825 GCF_949987615.1 Pollachius pollachius | reverse complement strand
CCTCATTAGTCCCCAGCCAAAAGTGCGCAAAGAAGTCTGAGAGAACGCGTTAGAGGAAATGATGAAATGGGTCACATCTGCGCTAATCATTGAGAGACGCGAGGAACAGGGTGGGTAGTATCAGGGTGTCTGTAGACCCGGGCTGGCTAAGAACAGTAAGGGCTGTCTGTCGATAGCAAGTGGAAATAGGGGTTCATTACCTATTATAACAGGCAGTTAAGGCCTATATATAAAAGTATATATGCATATATATAGAGAGAGAAAGAGAGAGAGAGAGCGAGAGAGAGAGAGACAAAGAGAGGGAGGGACGTCTCTAGACTGGTAGCACTCAGGGCTTTCCCAAAGAGAAACTGGCTGGCCCCTGGCCAGGGCCCGGGCGCCTCAGATGCCAGAGAAGCCAGCAGCACTGCGTCTCCCCAGCCCTCCTGGCCTTCTGTTGTGTTTCCTATCATCTGCGTGTGCCAGTCATCTGTCAGCGGCGGAGGGCTTGGATGTCACCCCGCGCCCCCTCCACTTCTATTCAGCCCGGTCCAACGCGGCGGGGAGGGCAAGGGCCGAGGGGAGCATTCAGACCCACGCTGGTCCTCCCGCATCCCAAATCAAAGAGCCCGGTGGTGCAGTCCGGGCTGCTGTCCATCCAGGAAGGCAGAGCAAACAACAACAACAACAACACACACTGCGCCGCTGATCACCGGAGCGATGCTGGTGTCGACGCAGCGGGGCCACACACCACAGCACTGGGGCCCTTCCAGGGATCGTGGTTCAAAATACTTTATTTAAGGGAAGGAGTGATGAAAAGAAAACCAAAGCCATGTTGAAGCGAGTGCACACTTGTTACTGAATCATCGTTATGAACTCCGCTTCCGT
Source organism: Pollachius pollachius (assembly GCF_949987615.1). Lineage (NCBI taxonomy): Eukaryota > Metazoa > Chordata > Actinopteri > Gadiformes > Gadidae > Pollachius > Pollachius pollachius. The sequence goes on along the minus strand of NC_136948.1, from coordinate 11,882,958 downwards.
CTCCAACTCCAGCAGCTGAGGACGACGACGTGCGCAGACCGCCGTCCTTCCCACTCTCCTTGCTTATTTTCCGTTCCTCTCTCGGCAGGTGGGGTGTGGGTTGTTGTTGTTGTCTTTGAACCGCAGCAGCGCGTGTTGCTCCCCGTCCAGATGGCGGGAGTCATGTGGAAACAGCCCCAATTTTCTGCCGCCATCCATCCCCACAAACTTCAAACGGCCCTGTGTCATGTGACTGCACAGCTTCCGCATCAAATATTCATGGGACCGCCCGGCGGAGCGTAACGTAGGGGCCCGGCGTGGGGCCCGGTGTAAGGGGCCCGCCCCTTGTCCTCCAGCCCGCCATCATTTATTAAACGCCCCGCTGGAGAGGGTCTGGCCGGGCCTGAGCGGTCTGCCCCGGACACTGACCCACATCCTCACGTCCGGGCGACGGGACCCGACCCCATCACTCGCCCAAAGGGTCCAGCGCAGACCTGGCAGACTCTGTTTCAGGGTGGGGGGTGCGCTACTTTACAAAACTAAAACAACGATCTCCTAGCTGAAATGAAGGAGCGTGTCAATAACGACCAGGGGAATTACGATCTTTTCCTGCGGCTTCACTTCCGATCCGGGGGAGCGAAGAGCAGCCGGTGGATTCTCAATCCCGTGATCAATAATACCTTGGGTCACTCCGAGAGAACGGCGGCACATCCCCGCTGGCGTCCTGTGTCCATCAGCCCTGGAAAAGTATGTGGTTCCTACCTGTGGGGGGGGTTGAGGTTGGAGGGCTGCGTCTTCCTGGCCCAGGCCTATGTCCTGCATGCATCACGGGCTCGAGCCTGCACAGCGTTCGAGCCCTGCAGATGAAACCCCCCTCAGAAGGACCCCCAGAGATGACATCACGGCAGTAATCTGTTACCCAGATAGATGGCTGACCCCCCCCCCCCAACAGGAAGGATGCTGGTGACTCGCTTAGGGGAGGGTTTCTGTAGCACAGCTTTCACACCATGAATCCCGGAGAGGTTTTCAACTGCAAGGCACCACAGGACATGACTCACATCCAAGAGGCTGAGGCATTCATGATGTTGTCTACTAGTACTATGCGTAAAAAGACCACGTAATGTAACTACCCTGTTATGTATGTACTACATATGTACTATCCCAGCCTAAACGCAGCATTTCACACACTCCAGAAAGTAAGACTTGCCTATTTGCGTTTCATTGGCCCAATCTTTCAACTTGGACGTGGGCCAGGATCTACTTCATATCTCCTTTCTAAATGGATGGCTCCTCCTCAACACCAACGGGTCCACCAACCACCACAGGACCTTACTGGGATCCAAGTTGGATGTCCATCGAGGCGAGTTCAGAGCGGACAGCACAGGCTTTCAGAGATGGAGGAGACACAGAGCTAAGATATAGCTTAAGGGGAGCCGTGGGTCAGTGAAGGCTCTGTACAGTGTTGAATGGGACAATGACGGCAGGGACTGTATTCAGATCCGTCTCTTGGAATTACATAAGCCCGGGACCAAGGAGAGGCTGGGGATGGATGGATGGATGGGTCGGGGGGGGGGGGTTCTGTGAAGAAGCCACAGTACACTGGACAAATATAATAACCGCAAAAGCACAGAGAGTTGCATGAAAAGGGTCTTCATTGAACGAAGCCGCTCTCCATAGAACCACGGGGACAGCATGGGTAGTATGAGCGAGCTGCATGTGTGCATGTTTGTTATTTTGTCCGCACCACCGAGTGCTCCGTTGAAGTATTGGAGGGGAACGGGCTGTTTGGATGATGTCTGACCGGGGCTGAGCGTTGATGGGATTCCTGAGACGTTTTGACATGCATAAACATACTCATCACTTAGCCGGGGTGAAATGCTATCTCCCAGGCTGTCTATCTAATTGCCGTATCCCCCGTCTCCTGCCAATTTATTCCCTCAACGAGCAAATTGGCCTTTAAGTTTGTTTTTGTTTTTTTGCACGTCGAGCTAATTCGAATTGATGGGAGCAGGGCTTTCCCTCATGCACAAATCAAATCAACCCAAAGGTTGTCAGCCTGGTAACGGCCCAATGTCAGTTTGAAATGTCCCTCCCCACCACTGGCATTTATTTGTTTTCGTTTTATTTTTGTTTTCCCCAGGAAACCATTAAGGAAGGAGGAGAACGGGACGAGTCGCGGCGAGTACGCCATGAGCACGCGCAGCAAGAAGGCCACGGGCACCAGCAACAACGCCGGGGTGTAGGGGCCGTCCCCGATCCAGGGACACCGGGGCCCCCACCGTTCAGTCATCTCTGACACCTCCCCCCCCCCCCGCCCCGCCCTGCCCCGCCCGCCCCTCCACCTCCGCCAAACAACAACCGACCAACACTGACGATCCCCCCCTCATCCAAACGGCTCCAAGGGCTGTTGTTGTTGTTGTTGTTGTTGTCGTCTGTGGGGTTTTTTGACCCGAGATTTCCCGAAACTCAGCGTTCACCTCGTCGCCTTGACGAGGGACGCATCCTCCAGCTCCACGAAGATGGAGAGAGGGAAGAACAAAATCGCACGTAGAGAGAGAGACGGGGGGGGGGGGGGGGAAATGGGGGAAGGGGGGTGTGGAGGGGAGTAGACCCCCACGGTGGCGGTGAAGACACAGCAGGCTGAACACACCACACTCTTAGGAAAGCCAGCGAGTGCTGCTGACAGGCCTGCTGACTGGAGGAGGGAACTGACTGTGTGTGTGTGTGTCTGACTGTGTGTTTGTGTATGAGTGTGTGTGTGTGTCTGCGTGTGTGTGTGTGATTGTGTGTGTCTGCGTGTGTGTGTGTCTGCATGTGTGTGTGTATGTGTGTGTGTGTGTGTGTGTGTGTCAGTCTGCAGTAGACCCACTACACAACACACTTTGTGTCTCTCTCGTTGACATCTGCGACAGAAACCTACGGACAATACAGGAGCCCTGGAGCCTAAAGGACAGAACATCTCTCTCTCACACACACACGCACACACATACGCACACACACACACACACTCACGCATAAACACGTACACATGCGCACCCAAGAGAAAATAAGAACAAACAAAAAAACGTGCATGCAGTTTTTATGGAGAATGCAAACATTTTTTTAGAATCCTCACCGTCTGTCACTGGCTGTTTTTTTTTTAAGGCGTTTTGCATTTTTTTAGCGACATACTTTGTGAGAGGCATGGTTCTGGCTCGGAGATGGGGATTATTCGTCTGACTATGCAATTAAAAAAATATTAAATCTATTGAAAAAGTGAAGCAGTATCACCATAGGATGATACGCCGATTTCCCTTTATAAAGTATTGCCACTAAGTACTTATACAGTAGACTCAATGTAAAATATGTCCATTTGTTAATCTATTTATTACGTTAGCTATCTTTGAGTTTGTTTCCATAGCTAAACAACACTGTCCCTTTAGTTTTTCACATCGTGAATGATAAGAATCTTTTTATTTTATTCTCTTGTTGTCTATTTTTCCATGTGAATTATTCATAAACCATATAATTCTTTCACCGTGACGCCCCGATGCATTGAGCCCGCCTGTCAGATGAGACACTGATGCAGAAAAGGCGCTTGCTTTGCAAAGAGTTTCGGTGTCAGTGGTTTCATCTCTGGCAGTCTGAGACGCCTTTCTCCACGTTCCCCGAGACTTCGACACAAGAGACAGGGAGCGCTGCGAGGCGCTCTGCGAATGTGTTTACATTAGGATCTCTGCATTGCGTTACAACCGCCCCCCCCCCCATCCCCATTCTATTTTCATTTCCATTATCTCTCATCCTTTGTCTTGTCTAAAAGTGCAATGCCCCTACGATATAAACAAGTATGCCATTACACTTAGTTTGCTTATTTTATGTCTCATTAGTTTAGAGTCCTGAAGTCTGCAAGATGCCTGAAGATATGTTTTATTTGGACTCCGCAATCTTCACTTAGCCATCTGCCAAGAGAGCCATCTAATCACCAATAGGGGGGGGGGGGGGGGGGGCAGAGCTGACCTTGCAGCTGGTGAGTGACAGCAGGCTTAGCCAATAGTCAGAGATCAGCTTGCAGAGTGGTACGTTTGTCACTCAAGTCCTGTCTCAGACACATCCTCCACAAGCCCCTTGTACAATAACTCAACCCCTTTTGACCGGAGTGTCAATCAATACTGTGCTGCTTCATAACATTAAAGATGTGGATATATGTGTGTGTGTGTGTATGTCTGTCTGTCTGTCTGTCATGTGTGTCTGTTTGTGTGTCTGTGTGTCTGTTTGTGTGAGTGTGTGGTTGTCTGCCTTCCGCCATGTCTGTGTGTCTGTCTGCCTGCTGGTCTGTGTCTGCCTGTCTGTCTGCCTGTCTGTCTGTATGCCTTGAACGTGCATGCAGGCAAGTGTTTTGTCTGAGAGTCGGTCGTACTCTGTCGCTGTCAGTATATTGTAGACATAGGCTAAACTGTTGACATTTTGGAAATACTCATTTGCATTAAAACATGCACAGGTATTATAAAACAGTATACCCTACAATGTACCCATATGAGAGAAATGATGGATGCATGAATGTAAATATTGATATTAATATCTGCCTTCTGGACTGTTAATTACATGTACAGCATAACAGAACATCTATTTATACATAGTAAAGAATAAATAAACAGTGTGCTACAAAGTAGAGGTATGTGTATCGTGCGTGGTTATATCGACGAAGCAAGCCTTTCATGTAAATATGGCAATCAATAGTCAATGCACTGCTGATGCATCATATCAAACTGATAGGACCATGTGCAGAAGTCGATTCCATCACTCATTTTTTCAGTTTTGAATAAAACTGTTCATATTGACACCCCTGTAGTCCAGTGTTTTGGAGATGAACCATAAAGACCAGCCCGGTGATAACTAGTTATATTAGGCTGCTCCCAAGGCCCGCTTTCTCTGCATCACATCCAGTCCATTACCTCACCAACTCTGACCCCTGTGTCTATTTTAATCCACGTAGGTTTAATGATGCCATCTAATTACATAGTGTAACGATTGATATATTAATAAATGACACAGATATCAGGGCTCTGTTTCAGTCTGTGGCTGCACAGCTGAAGATAAACCACTCTAGACTTTAGAAGAAACCAAATAGATTGATAAGATAATGGGATTCATTCTATTAAGAATCAAACCTATTAAGTGTATTAAAACATATTTAATAGAGTTCTTATATTATCAAATATATATAATTAACTGTATTCATATATTCAAGTAATTTCGCTTCATATCATATTGAGAATAAATATACCACATATAGAGCATCATGAATCGTAAATTGCACCAAGTGGATAGTACTTGTGTATTGTAAATTAGAGCTGGCTAAATCAGGAGTATAATACTTGTGTATTGTACATTAGATCTGGCTAAATCAGTGAATAGTACATGTGTATTGGACATGAGAGGTATGGGTGTGTGTTGGTGAGTCAGAGCAGCAGAGAGGAATGTCAATGCGTTACCATGTGAGTGACTACATAGCACTCCTATCCTTCTCTGCAGCAGCAGTGGTGCTTGATGCTAATGCCAATAGACACGGTGAGCAATTTAAACAGTCATGGATTGTCCAGCAAGTGCACTGTGGACTCTACTGTAATGAAAGCAATGTGACAGGAGAGACTGAGAGATGGAGAGAGAGAGAGAGAGAGAGAGAGAGAGAGAGAGAGGCAGAGACACGGGTCTTCACCAACCACAAGAGAAATCCTGAGACGATACGAGGACTTCTTCTTCGATGGTGTCTTTACAAATTTACAAAGGAGTATGTGTGTTTGTGTGTGTGTGTGTGTTTGTGTGCATGTGTGTGAGTGTGCGCGCGTGTCAGCATGTATGTATGTCTGTGTGCATGTACATGTGTGAGCACGTATGCGTGTGTGTGTGCCTGTGAATGTATGCATGTACATGTGTGCGTGCATGCTTCTGTGGTTGGCATGTGTGTGAATGTGTGTCTGTGTGTGTGTGTGTGTGCGTCCTCCTGCGTGGTGCTTCTGCAGTGCCGCGTGTGTGTGTGTGTGTTTAAAAGCGCTTGCCAAATCCTTTCAAAGCTGACCTTCACCATCTTGGAGGACCCACTCACACCCTCTCTGCCTGAGAGGCCTCTGGTCATCGTTAATTAGCCCAGCCGCCCATCAGGTCACCGCTCCCACATGCTCCTCCAACAGGCGGTCGGCAGCCCGGCCGGGCGGAGCATGTGCTGGATACCTGTGGGACGGTGATTACATAAGCTGCTGTTGCTGCTGCGGCTGCTGCTAATGAGAGAGAGACAGAGAGACTGAGAGACAGAGTGAGAGGGAGAGAGAGAGACTGAGAGACAGAGTGAGAGGGAGAGAGGGAGACTGAGAGACAGAGAGAAAGGGAGAGAGAGAGACTGAGAGACAGAGAGAGAGGGAGAGAGGGAGACTGAGAGACAGAGAGAGAGAGAGACAGAGACAGAGACAGAGAGAGAGAGAAAGAGAGAGAGAGCTAGAGAGAGAGAGAGAGAGGCAGGGGGAAAGAGGCAGAGAGAGAGAGAGAAGGAGAGAGAGTGAAAGAGGCAGGGTGGGGAGAGGAAGAGGGGCAGAGAGAGGAAGAGAGAGAGAGCATTTTAGAAAGGGCTGCAAGTTCAAACGATCACAACAGTGACTGCGCCTGGGGACTTGATTACACACATACACACATACACACACCAACACAAACACACACACACAGACACACACACAAATGCAAACATGTGTGAACAGGATCACACGCATATGCATAGCCACAATTAAACCTAGCTGACACTTTGGATGACATAAACACACGCTGTGTGTGTGTGTGTGTGTGTTTGTGTGTGTGTGTGTTTGTGGGTTTGCACACAAACGTACACAGTGAAACCTAGCCTCACTCTGGATCACACACACACACACACACACACACACACACACACACACACACACACACACACACACACACACACACCAGAAGCAGAGCTGTTAGTTGAGAGATAAGTAGGGGCCCTACAGCAGCGTTCATCTAGCTGGGTTCACCGTGGGTCATTTTACGTGCGTGCTCATGTGTATTCCTTATCCATACCATCAGGACAGCACTTATTCGTTCTTTCTAAAAAATCTCATAAAAAAACTCTCTCTCTTACTTTGGTCAGAGATATCTTCTCAAAAGTTAATAAATGTTGAGCCATCTGTTCCGACGACTCTCCCCGCCTGGTAACGAAGCGCTCGCCGCTGAAGAACCACCAGGATTAATGCTCGGCTCAGGGTTCCTCTCTGCCTGGCTGTCATCTCATCTGTTATCCCCAGACGAGGGGCCTGTTGTAACGTCGTTAGACCTCGCTACAATGCTTAATCAGCCCAAACCGCATTAGGCCCAAGGTAATCCTGTTTACGTGGTATGTGCGCCGGCAAATCCCTATCGCTGTTGCCAGCGAGGAGGCCGGGCTCACCGCACCACCCGCGCCTCCGTCCGAGGGGTGGAGATAGTCTTGTTTACCTCTGATGTCCTGCTCCGCCTTATCGAGTTACGGAGGCCCCCCGCCCCTCCCCGGCCCCTGATCGATGGGCCCGCTGATGGGGTGGGGCGGCATGACTGACGGCCCCTGACAGCCTGCTCTGATAGCTGCTCCGTCTCCCTGCTGCTGCTGCTGAGGGCCTCTTCCAGGAGGCCCCGCCCTCCACCGCTACCGGTAAACCCAGGGCAGCTGTGTGTGTGTGTGTCTGAGTGTGTGTGTAAGTGTGTGTCGGTGTCTGTGTTTCTGTGTATGTGTGTGTGTGTGGGAGTGTGTGCGTGTGTGTGCGTGGGTGTGTGTGTGTGTGTGTGTGTTTCTCCCAAATTAGATCAAGGGGCTACCCTCTACCCTGCCCAACCCGCCCCCACCAGCACTGTTACCAGAAGGTGTACCCTGATACCTTCACCAGAAGGGAGGGGGTCTTTGAGCTCAGAACAGAAAGGAGTGGACACATTTACAAAAAAAAAACTGCTTTTATTCATCCTCTTGGAACCAGGTATTCTAAAAAGTTCAACGTTATGAAGACCGCAGTGTGAATCTATCTCGCAGTGAATAAACATCTCAGATACTCTCTGTTATATATACCATAAAGATATTCGGTATATCAATTTCTCGTTGGTTTATGTACATTCTGGCACCTGATACACCGACATGGCACTGCTTCTGCCTCCTGGACACCCCTGGACCAGAAGGCCGTTCGCCCTCCTGAACCTGAACACCGTTCGCTCTTCTGAACCGCTTTCCTGAACCTTGAACACTGTAGGCTCTCCTGAAGACCGCCCGCTCTTCTGAACCGCTCTCCTGAACCTGAAGGCCGTTCTCTCTGACGTTTCTCCAGCTTCAGACCTCCTCATTAAGTGTCATTGGATGCAGATTCATTTTTTTGCTCGGGTCAAAGTGGGCGCCTGCTGGAGTCCCTGGGCGGGCCGCACGGAGGGGGTCACATGGGGTAGAACTGGGAGGCGGCCTCGGAGGACTGGATCTCCACCTGGGCCATCTTGAACTGGGTGCACTGCAGCCACTTGCGCAGGGCCAGCGGCAGGGCCCCCGGGGCCTGGCCCTGCAGCGACTGGTGGTTCACGCGGTTCTGAATGGCCTGCAGACGCAGCTGCAGCCCCGCAGACAGGTGCTGGACACAAGGGGGAAACACGGACAGGGTCAGCCATGGCAGACCCTGGGAGACACCATCAGACCCCCTCCAGACCCCTTATGACCCCCTCAGACCCTGGGAGACACCATCAGACCCCCCCCAGACCCCTTATGACCCCCTCAGACCCTGGGAGACACCATCAGACCCCCCCCAGACCCCTTATGACCCCCTCAGACCCTGGGAGACCTTCAGACCCCCTCAGACAATATATCACTGTCAGAACAGTAAGGATGTTCATAGAACCAAATGCCAAGCACTAACAATTGTTAGGTTAACCCATCATCCATAAACAACAAAGATAGCTAGGACCCATTAAGAGCACCTAAGACCCCTCCACACACCCCCATACCCCCTAGACCCCCCCTGACACTGGGAGACCCCCCCAGACCCCTCAGAGGGAACAGAGCTGTCTGTCCATGTGTTAGAACATTTGCATTCACATTTAGGGCATTTGGCAGACGCTTTTATCCAAAGAAAAGAGGAAGAAAGAGAAACAATATATCGCTGCCAGAACAGTAAGGATGTTCATAGAACCAAGTGCCAAGCACTAACAATTGTTAGGTTAACCCATCATCCGTAAACAACAAAGATAGCTAGGATAAGACGCTACATGATGCTAAGTACTATTTGTAAGCGTACAAAGACGTACAATCATACAATAAATGAGTACAAAATATATGGAATGATCGGAAGAGAGTTCAAGAGGTTACCTTGAGGTTGGACTGGATCATGGGCAGCCACATGGGGATGAGCTGAGAAGGCAAGATGTTCAAACCACAAGATGTTAAAACACTCACACGTCCACACGAAGAACTGTGGTGTGTTTGTGTGTGAAACTTGCAAAGTGCCTAACCTTGACAAATATAGTTGAATTGCATTCCTGCAGGGCTTCCATTAGACTAATGACATGAAGGCACACCATCTCCACCATCTGGAGGGGAAGGAGAGCACCGCCAATGTGTGCATTAGATAGTTTTCCTTTTACCGTCTCACTCTTTCAAAGAAAACACAAATTGTCCAAAGTACGAGTTTACACATCAGAGGCGACCGCGATGTCCTCGGTGCACATCTCCCGTTTAGCCGTTATTTCTGAACGAGAAGACCTGATCTGCAGGATTGAAGCTAGACGCGCTCCCGGCAGGCCGGGGGGGAGGGGGGGAGGGGAGGGAGGATCGGGAGTTGGAACAGACGGGCTCTTCACCACTTTGTTGTGCGCCATTAGCTGCAGGATGCTGGGCGTGACGCGGCTCCAGAACTCCAGGCCCGTCAGGATGGCGCTGGAGGAGAACTCGTTGTGGTTCTGGTTCTGGAGGGCCGGCGCCGCCGCCGCCTGCTCACAGTAGATGGTCCACAGCTGGGCGAACATGAAGGCGTGGAACAGGGAGCACATGTGGAGCACCGACGTCTGCAACGGCATCGAGAAAGAGGAGAGAGGAGAGAGGAGAGAGAGGAGAGAAAGGAGGGAGGAGAGAGGACAGAGGAGAGATGGATTCTTTTTTATGGCAAACCGTTGGTTTTCTTTGTATTAGTGGACAGAGTGGGTAGGGAGTTTGAAGCCCAGCTGAAAGGTTCAGGGTTCAATCCAAAGGGCCAAAAAAATATATAGAAATGCTTCTAAAATAATTAGCATACCCTCCCTTTAATGGCCTGTTTTTGAGTTCACCGGATAAAAGCGTCAGATAACGACATGTTAGAATAGTAACCGCCCAGACCTTGGACTGCTCGGGGAAGCCGATGAGGATGACGATGAGGTGGTCTGCGATGTGCGAGCCCGCGTCCAGAGGGATGGGCATGCAGGCGTTGGAGCCCTGGAACAGGGCGCAGTGCGTCAGCGACCCCAGCAGCAGCCAGGAGAGCTGCCGGATGTGGGACACGCACTCGATGAACTCCTTGGGCCTGGGCACGAGACAAGGTATAGTGAGGAGTCCAAGCTAACGCACACTATCAAGCTAGATTAGACAACATAAGGGATAGCCTATCATCGGTTACACTTAGAGGCTGAACACACTGTTGGTACTGCGCTAACAAACAATACTGGGCAAGGTTAGCTAGAGCGTAACACTACGTGATAAAGCCTAGCATCAGTTACAGTTAGATACTGAACGCACTGATATCATTACCATAGAAACTGAGACGCTAATGGACAATATTTAAACGGCCAAATACAACAACAGCACGTTCAATATCATCCACCAGATACCGAAGAAGTTACTGACTCGGTAGAATGCCCGATAGAAACGCAAGCTAATGGCTAATTCAAAAGAGAGCTACGCAAAAATACCTCTGAATATCATGGTTAGATGATAGTTACTAAGCTGTTTAGATTGTTAGTAGATACTGTTTGCACACTGTTACAACTACCAGAGAAACTCAAGCTAATGCATAGCAGAAAAACAAGCTAACTCCTATCCACTACTGTTGGCTTCGTTCACCAAGCGGCCATCTTGGTTCTGGGTGAATAACGTGGCCATGACTTACCCTTGCTGCATGGCGGAGGGTGGGTGATAGAGCCAGGGCAGGTAGCGGACCACCGCCTTGTTGTCGCGGTGGTTGCCCTTGCTGATCTCCATGGCGGCCACCTGGGCCAGGCCCACCTTCAGGTTGCCCCCGAAGGTGTCCTCGTGCAGGGGGTGGCAGCAGGCCTTCATGTGGCTCTGAGAACAGGGGTGAAAGGGTCCACCGGTGAGCCGGGAACAACAGATTTGCCGACACCGATACTAGCCGTGGTGATTGACGCGTCACGGAGGGCATGAACCCGAGCCTCACTTTGAGTTTGGTCAGTGTGTGCATGTCAGCGATGAAGTCCAGCAGCTCGCTGGTGTACTGCCGCATGCACTCCATCGCCGCCGTCGAGCACTGAAAGAGAAGGCCAGGCCACGTCTCGCATTGATTCGGTTCATCCGTCATCAGGGGGAACAGGGTGGGCTCCCTGCTTTGTTGTTTGCCGAGACTTTGATTTTCATTAGAAGCTTTTTACGGAAATAAACCCGTGAGGAAGGCTTTACCACTGGCAGCGATGAGATCATGTGCTTCTGGATGATGGTGGACTCCGCCAGCCGCGTTCCAATATCTGCACAGACAAACTGAACACAGAACATCCACAACCACTCAGTCCCCTGTGTCACGCGAAGCTCACCACTGGTGCAGCGGAACCGGGGGCAAAGTGTGGTCGGTACCTGAACCAGCAGCAGTAAGTTTGTGTCGGGGAGAGGGGACTTGAACTTCAAGGCCTGCAGGAGCTCCATAACCACAATGCGAGACATGTAGAACTTATCCCTCTCCTGGGTACGAGAGGACACAGCGAGAGGGGAGAGAGAGACAGGGAGAGATGGGGAGAATGGGAGAGAAAGAGAGAGAGTAAATGTACTGTTCCTTTATCGCCCGCCCTTTACTCATGCTGTGAGTGGAGCATAAACTCTGTCGCCTGAATGGAGAGAGCGAAGGACATTCAGGGAAGCGAGAGGGAGGGGGCGGGGAGGGGAGGGAGGGAGGGCGAGCGAGCGGGAGAATGCACGGAGAGAAGGGGAGACTGAGGAATAGATTTAGGCCAGTCCAGATCTCTCGTCCCTGAATCCCAGTCAGCTCAGATGAGGCTGTCAGGCTGCCTGCTCCCTCCCTGAGGACAGACTCCTCTCTCTGCTCATCCCTGCCACACAAAGCCCAGCTGCCTGTTTACAAACCACACTGTCATCCCCTCGCATGCCTCTCTCCTCATCTCCCTTCGCCTGCCTCTCCCCTCATCTTTTTCCTCATCTCTCTCCCTCCTCATCTTTCTCTTCTCATAGCGCTCTCTTCTTATGTCTCTCCTCATCTCTGCCTCCTCATCTCCCTCAGCCTCTCCCTCTGTCCTCCTTCTCCCTCCCGCTTCATCTCTCTGTTTCCCCATCTCTCTCTTTCCTCATCGCTCTCAGCCTCTCTCTCCCTCCTCATCTCTCTCTGGCTCTCCCTCTCTCTCCCTCCTCATCTCTCTGGCTCTCCCTCTCTCTCCCTCCTCATCTCTCTGGCTCTCCCTCTCTCCTCATCCCTCTCTCATCTCTTTTCATCTCCCTCTCTCATCTCTCTACCTCCTCATTTCTCTCAGCCTCTCCCTCTCTCTCCGTCTCTATCTCCTCACCTCCCCTCTCTCATGTGTCTCTGTTTCCCTCTCTCTTGCTCTATCCTCTCTATCCTGACTCCCTATCTCTCTGTATCCCTCTCTCTTTCTCTCTCTGTTTCCATTTGTGTTTACTGATACTGGTGTCAGTGTAACACTCCCCCCCCCCCCCCCCCCCCCACCCTGCTCCTGGAGGAATGCAGGCTATGCTGCTGACCTTTCCATTGCGTTGCTTATAAGCGTGTGGTGCATTGCTGGACGCAGCACTGCACTGATTAAAAGTTAATTGTGCGGGTCTTTTAGTAACAAAGCAAAGCTCAACTTCTCCCGTCAGGGGGACAGAGGACAGACCAGCTCTGGGCCAACACAAAGGTGACTGAACAAAGTTTCCCCCCAGATGTGAGAAGAGTAGCCTTTTCCCATCAACACGACCACCTCCGTAGCCGGTGTTCAGACCTTCACCCCCCCGCCCGCCGGGAAGTGAGGGCGGGCGAGGGGGAGGGGCGGGGCGGACCCCACAAAGCCATTGGTCATCCGGACCGGGTGTTTTGAAAGGCGGATATTATTCGGTGAGGGATTAAACAGAGTGTAGAGAATCAATACTGCAGGAGACATAAAGCATGCAGCGCGGACAGCGGCGGGGCAGAGAGAGGATCCATCTCCCCAGACGGGGCAGACGGCCCTGGCTCCAGCCTCCCCTGACACCGTGCTCAGAGAGCTCCCCTCGCCAGGCCCGGCTCCGTCACTAATCATGTTAATCAATACGAGCTGATTGCCTACTTAATCACGTGTGACACGCAACCACAAGGTCTGCCCCCGGAGGAACGCCGAGCCAACGCTGCCAAAACCGCAGAGAACCTGTGGACATGTTTGCGACAATCGTTTTATTCGGTGTGTTTAGTCTATCCTTTCTCGCACAGAGAGCGCCTGCTACGCCACTAAATGTCGTTAGCCTCATAGCATGATTGCCTCAGTCATTTTTTGGCCACATTGTTATATCTAACCTAACTCTACTCTCCTAACGCTGCAGATTCACTGTGCCTCATTGGCTAGATCCTAAGTCAATCAGAGGGCTTTTTACATTCCATAATCACCATCTGCCTTAGTCATCTATTTGACTTAGGCATTTTTGACGCTAAATACAAGATTAAAATATGACTTAGGCGATTATGCTATGACGCCAACGATACGCAGTGACGCATGTGGGGAGAAGAAGCACAGACATCAGAGCGGGGTACCTTGTTGAAGGTTCTGTAGCACAGGCCGCACAGCTCCACCAGGTAGGACAGGCTGAAGACCCCGTACTGGATGACGAAGCTCACCAGCTTGGAGAAGGGCTCCAGGAGGCTCTGAAAGGACCAGGGGGGGCAGGAGGTCACAGGTTAAAGGTGGAGCAGGATGGAGGTCATGGGTTAAAGGAGG
>NC_136948.1:11703825-11863825 GCF_949987615.1 Pollachius pollachius | reverse complement strand
CTCCGCCGCGTCCTCCGGGATGTCCAGGAAGACGGCGGGCCGCGCCGAGGGGCTGGCCCCCACCCCGCCTCCCGCCGGGCCCCCCTCCAGGGACACGCAGGCGTCGTCCAGCGAGGTGTCGGGGAGGTGCGGCGTCTTCCGCAGCAGGTCCCTCTTCTGCTTCAGCGTCATGGGGCTCTCGTGGCAGACGTGGTCCGCCGCGTCGGGCAGCTCCAGGGAGGCGCACGGGCTGACGGCGCGCGGCTTCCGGGCGACCCGCAGCTGGTCCGGACCGGCCTCCGGCCGGAGGGCAGGCACCGCCGCGGGGCGAGGGCTGCCCCGGCCGCGGGAGCAGTTCTCCACGCTCACCTGCACCAGGGGGGACAGCGGCCGCGAGCCGCCGGCGCCGGCACTGGCCGGGGACACGGGGATCTTGCCGCCGCCGTTCAGCCGGGAGCCCACGGTGGCGTCGAGGTCGAACTCCTCGTCGCTCTCCACGATGCGGAGGGGCGGCAGCGGCTCGAACACCAGCGAGTCGCTGTCCGACATGGAGAGCAGCGAGTGCTTCTCGGGGATGGAGGTGCAGTCGGAGGACAGGTCGATGAGGTCCTGGTCGTCGCCCTTGCCCTGGGCCGAGCCCGCCGAGGAGGTGCCCTGGTCCGGCCGGTCCTCGGAGGCCTCCATGCAGCTGAGGCGCACCTCGGGGATGACGGGCTTGGAGCTGTCCCGGGAGCAGCGGCGGTTGGGCGGGTCGCTGCCCTCCACGCGGACCGAGGAGCTGTCGGACGAGCCCTTGCCATGGTGGTGGTGGTGGTGGTGGTGGTGGTGGTGGTGGTGGTGGTGCCGGCTGTGGAGGGAGGAGGCGGCGGCGGAGGAGGAGGAGGCGGGGGGGGCCGTGCACGGGGCCTGCAGGTCGCAGCGGTCGATGCAGGACTTGCGGCGGTGCTCGTCCAGGTTGTACAGCAGGGAGTCGGTGTTGGAGATGTCCAGGGACTTCTGCTTGTGCATGGCCTGCAGACGCTTCTTGCGGGTGCTCTCCTCACGCACGCAGTGCAGGATGGTGTCCGGGAGACCCCCCCCCTCGCGGCACTCCGACAGTTCGATGTCACCTGGACCAAGGGAAAACGATCAGGTACACACATCAGGAAAATTATCCCGTTCTCGTGGACATCTTAGTGGTGGGCTTGGGACAGTGGCTCCTTACTCTTCTTGGCGTTCAGCTCCACCGGCTGGTACTTGACCGACTTGCTGCCCCCGATCCTTTTGAGGCGGGCGAAGAAGGTCTGGGATTCCTTGTTGCCAACGCCCGTTGGCGTGTCGTGAATGTCTGACTCATCGAAAACACTGTCCTCCTCTAAAAGAACCCAAGAAAGGACCAAAAAAAGAACATGGCAGCATTAGTACTTGCGTGCAGATGAGGTCGCTTTAGTCATAAGTGAACCAGTGCCAAAAATTACGATATCTAGAGTAAGGGACAGCTAGCCTAATGGGCATCTAGAGTAGCAGACATCTAGAGTGAGGGGCATCTAGAGCGAAGGACATCTATGGCCTTGTTATCTTCTCTCCAGTAACCGGCACCAGGAATAACGGAGCCCTCAGGTTCAGAGGCCATCAATAGAGGAAAGGGAAGCTCACCCTTCTCCTTCTCGCTGTAGCGGCTCATGTTGGAGTTGTCGCTGTAGAGCGGGCCGGCGGTGGCGTGCGGGCGGCAGCTGTGGTACTGGGCGTTGAGCGTGTTGATGGTGATGTGGATCAGGTGCAGGATCATCTTGCTGCCGTCCATGTCTCTGTACGGGTACTGCAGAGAACGCGCCCACAGGTTAGACGGCTGCCCTAAATCCCCCCTCCACTCGTTTGCATGATGAAAACCCGTTTGCTTTCCGTTGGCTTGCTCCGGATTTACCAGGATGTTAACTCAGAGCGTCGGCTGTTGTTGTCACGGCGTATCGCCGGTCTTAAAGGGTGTGAATCACCGCCACATGCTGCAGAGTGGTAGTGGGAGGTGGAGTACCTTGTAGAGGATGACCAGCAGCGCTTTGAGCCACATCTGCCTGATGTGCGGCCGCAGCGCCCACAGAGAGCATCGAGGAGGCTGCTGGAAGTAGTGCCTCAGCTGGGGGCAGGTGCAGTACTTAAGCACCTGCACCACCAGGGGGAGCAGCTGCTTGCCCAGACCGATGTTGTAGTCCATGACCTGGAAGGGGGGGGGGGGGAGATAGAGAGAGAGAGAGAGAGAGAGAGAGAGAAGGTCAGTCTGACTGCAGGACAACAAACGCGAGCTCCTCCCCTCTCCTCCTCCTCCTCCTCCTCCTACTCCTCCTCTGTTCTAAACATCAGAGCGAAAAAGCTAAAAACAGCGGGCGGGGTCGGTCACTTGTGCGATGCCGGCGATGAAGGCGTTGAAGCAGGTGGTGGTGCGCATCTTCTGCGGGGCGATCATGAAGCAGCCCTCCTGCTGGTCGAAGCCCAGCAGCACGTACAGGTGGCGCTTCACCGCGTTGAAGGCCTTGGCGCTGCCGATGTCCAGCTCAGCGGTGCTCTGGTCCTTGGCCATGAACTTCATCAGCACCATGATGAGCATGTGCACCGTCTGGTGGTCGATGCCCGCGTCCTCGGGCAGGACGTCCCGGATGCCCGAGTCGTCCTCGGGCGACGGCGTCTGGCCTAGGAGAGGGGCTGAAGCGTCAGGGTTAAAGGTCGAGAGGAAGCGCGCTGCGGACACACAGAGAGAGGGGAGAGGGGGGGAGGGGATGTGAGGGGGTGACAGGGGGGAGGGCAGTGAGGAGAGGGGGAAGGGAGGGAGGGAGGGGGGACACACCGGAGGGTGGGGTCACTCATCTTCCTCCAAGAAGAACATGTCAACAAACACTTTGGGGACGGAAGTACGGACACAGTCATGGAACACGTGAGATGGGGGAACATAAATAGACTAGCAGGCTAGCCTTGCGTCGGTTTCTGTGCTTCTCTTTCGCCCGGGATCGAACAAGCAAACATTGGTTTTTCATACGGTCGAGTCAGCGCATCATCTACACAGTCTTGTTTAAGTTGTGTTTAAGTTTTCTGTACATTGAGATTCTAAAGAAAATAACATGTCGGACCTTCTCTATCATATCTTCCAGTGTCAGGGTAGAGTGTTCCTGCCTCGTTAGTCTAAAGGCTAAAGAACACATATGAAGAAATCTTTAGCGGCGCGCTGGGCACCACAGTCCTCATGTCTGGGCGTGCTATCACATGAATGCTGGATGTAGATCACTCACATTCACAGTCACACACACATACAGAGGCACACACACACAAACACACACAGGCACACACACACACATGCATACACGTCCACACATACACATACACACACATATACATGCACACACATGAATGCACACACAGATTGCCAGACAGCGACGCGTTCGAAAGCTTCTAGTGTTCCTCTTCGGATGTTCTATCGTAACCCAGCAAGATTCAACGTGACACACATCAGACATCCAAGCAGCACTAGAACATCCTAGTCACCGTGCTTCAAAACACATAAAGATGCAGGAGTGAGGAGGAGGAAGAGTAGGAGGAGGAGGAGGGGGAGGAGGACAGGAAAATGAGTTCACTGTGGTCAAATGGCGTTTTGCAATCTGTCTCAGGAATCCGGTTTTTAACTCAATGAGAGGAAGAGATACAGAGACCAGCCGTTTCGGGACGGTCTCGATAGCGATCCGAGGACTGCCGTTTCCCGGAACAGTAGATAAGGTTGACCTTCACGTTCCTGCGATGATTCATAGTCCTCACTGTAATAACTCACTATCCCCCGCACAGTTGGTGGCCTGCATGAACTCTCTGGCCCTGTGCGTGCATGCAGGTCCGAGCCAACCCGCGCTGTGTCTGTGCTACTCACGGAGCCGGCTGCTGAGGGACTCGGGGAGCGAGAAGGCCCGCTTGGCGTCGGACGGCGCCTTCACGCTGTCCCGCAGGGACCGGACGCTCTTCTGCCGGTTGCGGGCGAAGCGGGCCCGCCGGATCTTCCACATGGCGGTGTCGCTGAGGTTGGCCACATTGGTGCGCACCGCTGTGATGGCTGGGCACAGAAAGGGCCGTTGGTTCACGTTTTACTTCCACTTATTGCGCAGGCAGCAATGCAAGGCAGGGCACGTTTGAATCATAGAGCAGCCCTCAAACACGAGGACGGTCCTGGTGCAGGGATACCATTGAATACGTTAATGGGACTTCTGTGAGATAATAGTATAAGACAGTATAATAAGAAATATAATAGTGCAGACTACATCGTAATAGACCTTTCTGTGTCTATATTATGCAAATGTGTGCACTGGAATGCAACATTTTACAACAGCTTCTGTTGTCTTGTTGTCGTGTGTCATCCAAAGCAACATCATTAATAATGAATAATATCTATCATATCCCCTGTCTGCACGCTGTGCCTAAGGACTGGGGTTAAATGGTGTGTACTCGATATGACGATGTGATAGTAGGGGTTCATGGTAACGGCTCCATACTGGTGGGGAAGGGGAACTCCTTGTTGCAGTCCAGGTGCAGCTGGGCCTCCAGGGAGAGCGTCTCGAAGCGGTTGACGAAGAACTCCCAGCTGAGCGCTGGGATCTCCTTCTTCAGCGAGTGGAGCAGCAGCAGCTTGCTGAGGATGATGGGCCGGTCCCGCACCACGGTGTCGAACTGGAAGTCCAGACACAGACACAGGCCCTGGAGACACACACACACACACACACACACAAACACACACACACACATGCCCACATGCACAGACACCAAAAAAACACACAAACACACACACACATGCACACCAACCAACACAAAAAAAAGCACACACACATGCAAACACGTAAGCACACACAAACAGACACACGTGCGCGCATGCACAGAGACACACACAAAACACACACATGCATGCACACACACACACACAAACACGAAAGCACACACACACACACACACACACACACACAAACACGCATGCACACATACACACCCACACACAAAAACACAGAAACACACACACACACACACACACACAGGTACCATTCATCCACACACAAATAAAACCGGTGTATTAATGTCCACTCCCATGTTGACTAGGTTGCAGCAGGCAGTGATCATCCATCACACCAGAGAGGAGGCAGTGCTGCCCCCCCCCCCCCCCGGTGCTGCTGAGTCAGGGCCCACCTGCAGCGCGGGCCTCTTGATGGTGTCAAGCAGCAGCCGGGCGCGGGTGGCCACCGCCGGGTTCACGTCCTCCACGGAGGCCAGGAAGCAGCAGAACGCGTGGGCCAGGGAGTACTTCAGCAGGTGGTTCTTGGTGACCGAGCCGATGTCCAGGAACCGGCAGAGCACCGCCACCTTCTCCACTGGGGGGTACATGCACAGAGAAGAGGTCAGACACCTACCTCCTCCAACGGGGGGGTACATTCACAGAGAGACGCGGTCAGATACCTACCACCTCCAACGGCGGGTACATTCACAGAGAGGGGGGGTAAGGGGGAAGCTATGCAGAGTCTAGCTGAACCCTGAACATTCATAGAGGGGCGGGGTCAAAAATGGGGGTGTCAAGTCACATTTGGGCTCTGGGATAACATGAGGTCATTGAGTGTTATGCAGGAGTTCTTGATCACAGCAGCACTATTCATTTTGTCCCTGCTGTGGACAGGCGGGAGGATATTTAACGAGTGTGAGAGTATTAATTATTTACAGGCTCTGACACTTTGCAATATGTGTGGGAACTAAAGCTCCGCAATTCCTGGAGCTTTAATTCCTCTCGCAGGCTGCAACCCGACCCACCGATGGGCGAAACAATTAATATCGCTATCGCAATCATTCAACCCTTTCATTATATTTTATCTACCTATTTATTATTCATTAAGAGCCTGTTCTACGTTCTGACGGGGCACTATTGTGCCCACTAGGTGCCAGTATTGTACAGGATTTAGGCTGCTGGGCTCTGTCTCAAGAAAAATAACATTATTGTACAGTGTTGATCCGACTGCTAGACGTATGACCGTATTCCAGCAGAGTTAACCCAACTCGTTACATTACTATAGTCCATAATCCAGATGCGTCCCGTTAAATACATTAAGACTAATGTTATTAAAACAATTACAGTAAATGCTGTGCTGCTTTGCTAATTTGTGTTGAGCACATATTGAGTACATTAAAAAAAATAAGCTCAATGTGTGTCTGCATCATTAAACTTCTTCCATTTCTAAATGAAGCCCACATTTCTAAATGAATCCAGCCGGGGGGATAACGGGGGGGGGGGCTGGGTTTACACGTGTTATACCGTACAGCTTATGGTGCTCCCTCTCTACGCCTCTCTGGGGAGGGACCGCGACCTCTGCCTCTGTCTCAAGGTCGCACTCCTCTTCACTGCCAATCGCAGGGCGAGAAAAACCTTATTAATCCTGCCATTCGCCTCCGCCGCCTGTGTGTGAGCCGAGCGGTTACCATGACAACGTGCAAGGGATGAGACACAGGCAGGGGGGGGGGCGATGAGGCAGGCAGGCGGAGGTTTGTGGACCGGAGCAGGCCGGAACAGGGGGGGGTCTCCTCTCCTTCATGTTTCATTCATATATCCGACGAGCAGGATGAAGAATATCAACATACCCTGTAGTGTCCATGAGCTGCGGCCCGCTGTGCGGACAGGGCTCTGCTAGCATGTGTGTGTATCTCAGCACGAGAGACACCGCACATCACCCCCGGACCCAGAGACCACCCCCAGACCCCTTAGCCAGGGACCACCCCCAGAACCACAGTCGACCGCCAGACCCAGAGACAACCCCCAGAACCAGAGACCACCCCAAGACCCCCAGACCCAGAGATCACCTCCAGACCCAGAGTCAACCCCAGACCCAGAGATCAGCCCCAAACCCAGAGATCAGCCCCAGACTCAGAGAACAGCCCCGGACCCAGAGATCACCCCCAGATCCAGAGTCGACCCCCAGACCCAGACACAGTACCCGGCCGGGGTGCCGGTCCGTCCGCGTGCGTCGCTCACCGGCCTCGAAGCGGATTTTCCAGTCCTTGCTGTTGAAGTGCGTGTCGATGAGGTTCCAGAAGATGTCGGCGCCGTTGGAGAGGGAGAGGGCGTGGAGGAGCTGGGGCACGGCCAGCGATGCCAGCTGACAGAACTCACACTTCAGGATGGACCACAGGCTGCAGCGCCGCCACACACACACACCCACACAAAGGCACGCGCACACGTGCACATACACACACCCAGGAAAACACACATTTTTAGAGTCCATATGCAGAGAACACTCACACTACTTTACATTTGTGCATGTGTAAACGTACATACACAGGCACAGACACGCACACAAAAATACACACACACAACCATGTTTAGATTGCATATCCCGAGAACCTTTACACTATTGTACATGCATGCATGTGTAAATGTACACACACACACACACCCACACACACACATTCACACATACACCAATGCAACTATACATATTTCACTAACATATAAAATGCCAAGGCATACACCCTCAGCTAGGGCTACCAGGACCACGATAACATCTCTAATCTCTAATGCTGCGTGGGGTCCTGTGGTCCCTGGGGGGGGGGGGGTCAAGTCCCACCTGGGGATGATCATCTTCTCCTGGATGTAGGACAGGAAGTGGGGGTGGTCCTTGCGGGCTAGGTACAGACACTCCCCGTGCAGACAGAGGATCCGCAGGCAGTTCAGCATGTTGAACAAGATGTCGGGCTCCTCAAACTTGGACATTTCCTGGAATGTAATAGGAAAATAGGAAGCTTAAAAACTAAAATAGGTAGTTAAAACTAGTAATAGTTAAAAGGAGGAAGGGAAGAGAAAGGTACTTTAGTTTTTGTATATTTATGGGCATTTAAGTCCACGTTGTTCAGGCCTTATGTTAATCACAGTGCACATTACACAGCATCACTGGTGACCTTATGGTGAGCATCACCAGTGTTTGGAGGCTCCAGTTATACTGAGTTGAGTTGACCAAGTACCTGCAGAATGGTGTAAATGAGCTTCAAAGACACTGGCAGCTGCTGGTATGAGAACGTCTTCTCAGAGTTACTCTTCGTAGCTGGGGAAAGAAATGGGTTTTTAATGTGAGGAAGATGCTAATCTGGCCAGAGACTAATCTTCTTTTAATGGTCGTTCAACTTTGTTTGTTAGCATTATATAGCCCCAAGGATCAAGTTTGTTTAGAGTGCTGGAGGAAACACGGAGAAGACTGCTGACTCTTTCCTTTGACCCTGTTACACTCTCAAAACATTGCTAGAACACATGTGCTGAGCAATAATTAGGCAAGTAGCAAAGTAGCATGTTATAAATCAAATAATTTAAATTTGGAAGCATTTTATACCTTAACAAGTTATTTAGTTAGGCATGGTTTACACTAAGAGAAATGTTGTACATCGTTACATGGTAGATGTTGATTTGACATTGGTTTATATGATAACATGTTAATTGGGAAGCCTGATTTAACGAGACATGTTCAGTAAGAGCCATGGCGTATAAGTCATCATGCTAATTGTGAGTCATGGTGAATATGTAATCATGTTAATTAAATGTCATGGTGAATATATTAACATGTTAATAAACAGTCATGGTGAATATGTTAGTGAGGATAAAGAGTCAGGGTGAATGTTAGCATTGTGACTAAGTGTCATGGCATATATGTTAGCATGGTGATAAAGATTCATGGTGAGTGTTAGTGGGGATTAAGAGTCATGGTGAATGTGTTACTGTGGCTATTAAGAGTCATGGTGAAGGTTAGCATGGTGATTAAGAGTCATTGTGAATATTAGCATGGCGAAAAAGAGTCATGGTGAATGTGTTAACATGGTGGTTAAAGGTGACATATTTTACCACCAGGTTAGGGTTAGCCCTAACCCTTTCAAAATGGTTTGTAACGGCTAATCACACTCACACCTGGTGGTATAATATGTCACCTTTTTAAGAGTCATGGAGAATGTTAGCATGGTGATACTCACAGGGGTTCTCTGGAGAGTGGTTGCTGGCGTTGTCGGTGCTCGTTCCGTTCGGGTTGTCTCCTTCCTCTGTCCCGGCGTCCGTCCCCAGGGAAAAGTCTGTCTGGGGCAGCAGCAGAGTCTCCTCCAAGCTGTCCGTTGGCTCCTGTAAAAAACATCCGTTCGCATTAATCAAAGACGCCCTTACTTTGAAAGTCACGCTGATCACGGTCAGGCAGCTCGTTGAGAATGAGGTGCATTGACTAGTGATACATCACCTAACCAGGGGCCTCATTGCCTCAAACAGTATTAAATAGCTTCTTTTTTCATTTTTTTTTTCAATTTATAATAATTGCACAAGAAATAAGGGATGGTGTAGAATGGGATAAAAGGGTGTTTGACATAAATGACCCGTACTTACTGTTAAGTATGTTGAAAATATGTTAACATGTTAATTAAGAGTCACGGGGAATATGTTCACCATGTTAATCGTACTTAGATATTCACAATTTCCTGCATAGAAGCTGAACCCATGGTAGTGAACCAAAGCGCGTCCTGCAGAGCAGTTTGACAGGATGACTGCGCCGTTACTCAGGAGTCAACCGCTGAACAGCGATCATTGTGGAGGGCTGGTGCCGTCTCCGCACCTCCCGCGGTCTATTAATACACGCCGAGGCTCTCGCTCCCGTCTCACCACCAGGCGGATCTCCTCCCGGGGGGTGAGCCTCTCCAGCAGCTCGCAGCCCAGCTGGTAGCACAGGATGCTGGAGTGACACAGGCTGCACTCCAGGGCTTTCTCGTCCTTGTGGCAGGTGTGTGAGCCGCCCCACGGCGCCTGGAACACATTGTTGATGATGCCCACGATATCCTTTCCCAGGCTGCTGTCCAGGCCCAGCATCACGCCGTCATCCTGGAGCTCCATCTGGGGGAGGGGGAGGGAACCAGGGAGGGATCAAACCCCGCTGTGTGCCGCCCGCCGCCGTCTGAGGTCGCGCGGGACCGGCGAGCCACGAGCAACGAGCAACAGTGGGACCACGATGCTAAACGCTGCACCTGTTTGTGTGTGGGCCTGGGATTTTCGTTTTTTTTTACTTCATCCAGCAGGCGATTTTATTCCTGCTATGAGCAGGTGGAGGATCGGCAGCTGGCTAAATAACACAGACAGATAAACTACATGTATTGAGGCCCCCTAACCCTAACCCTAACCCTACTGAGCGGCCCCACAGTGCACTGGCTCAGCCTCTACATGTTGATGTTGTTGTTGTTGTTGTTGTTGATGTTGTTGTTGTTGTTGTGGGGGCGGGTCACCTGCTTGAGAATGAGGTCAAACATGAGGATGAAGCAGCCCAGGTTCATGTCGTCGTCGTCACAGTCCAGGTCCAGGGCGCAGGTCCCCGCCGCGTGGCCCAGGTTCTTGAAGGGGCTGCAGTGCAGCGGGGAGTGGAAGGGGCTCCGGAACGGACTGGGGAACGGGCTCAGCGTGTTCAGTTGCGCCCGGCGACCGGGGTCCGACACCACGCTGACCTGGATCACAAGGCGGTACAGGGTGAGACGCGCCGTGCAGAAAGCGGCGGCGCCGAAGCCAGCAGCGCGGCTCGGCTCAAAGTTTTCCGTGATCCATCTCTAGCGATCGTCGGGTTCAATTAAGCTTCTTAACAGAACTATATTTAGACTTTGGCAGTTGCTATGGCAACTGACATCCCTATGAATAGCAGACAATAGAACACTGGCCATGGTTTATCTCTTTTTTTTAAACGAACGCCCAGGCACTATGTTTTCTTAACTTATCATTTTCTATTTTTCAATGATTTTTTCGGAGTTGGGGTCAGGGGTCAGGGGTCAGCCAGAAGTGGCTGTGGCAGGCCTGTCGTGGCACTCACCCTGCGAGCCCCAGTGGTGCCTGTCAGATCTGAGACCCTTGCTTTCCTCTGATTGGCCAGTTCTTTCACAGAGTTGACCCCGTCGGAAAACATGCCAATCAACAGCTGAAGAGGAACCACGATATCCAGTTGGGACAGCACCTACACACCCAGATCAGAGACACAATGAGAAAGACTGCAAACAGCATGCGCGTATTAAAACTCTATTGACAATTCACCAAAAACACACGGTTAAAGAGCCCACTATGAGGTTACCGTCCCAGGATATGTCCCTACTTCCTGCTGCCTGGGACTGATCTACGGCCATCCCTTGATCACAGTTGTGTCGGAAAACTTGAAAGCCATCCATGTATGTAGGGCAGCATGCTGTGTGAGCGTATGGAATAAAAAACTGAGAAATCCCTCCTGCCTCTCACTCCGCCTCACTCTGTGACCCAGATCCATATTCAGCAGGGCCCCCTGCCCAGACTCTCACACATGATGACAACCTGTTCACTTCACACGTACTGTGGCAGATCCACAGGGCACAAAACGGCCACTAGTCTGGAGGACCGCACCCGCGTGTGTGTCTACATGTGCGTCTGTGTGTGTCTTTGTATGTGTGTGTTTGTGTGCGTGTTTGTGTGTATTTGTGTGTGTGGGGTTGAATGTGTATGTATGTGTATGTGTGTGTGGGTGTGTTTTTCGTGTGTAAGTGTGCGTGTGTGTGTGTGTGTATTCCGAATTGTTTAAACATCCAGTGCACGTGGATGCGCATGTGCGTTTGTGTCTGTGGTGTGTGTGTGTGTGTGTGTGTGTGTGTGTGTGTGTGTGTGTGTGTGTGTGTGTGTGTGTGCGTGCGTGCGTGTGCGTGTGTGTGTGTGTCCTCACATGCAGCCACAGCAGAGCCTGCTCTTGGACAGACGCTGGGTAGCCAGAGAATCTGCAGCTAATGAAGCCAAACATCTCCTCCATGGAGAAGGGCAGCGGGCAGAGCTCGATATCAAACATCTTACTGCAGGGAGAAGAATACAAAAGACTACAGTTCCCATCATCCTTTTTAACTGGCTTCCTTTTCAACAACATAAAATGACAGGTTTTCCTACAGTCCAATTACCACCTTGATGAATACTAAATTCTGATCGGTCAATCCTGGCATTCAGCGGTAATAACATAAATGCTAAATGTTAAATGTTAAATGTTAAATTAAATCAGTCATTTCATTAATGATATATTTTGTGTAGAATGATTGATTTCAAAGCAGCAGTGTAATAAGAAGAATAATGTCCAGCGGGCTGGTCATTATCGCACAATAAGCCCCACATGGTGACCATCCTGCAGGGGTTCAAAGAAGACATAATCCCTCCCACTATGTAAACGCAGTATTAATGCATCCAAATTACACATCAAAAACCATCTGAAGCAGCCCCCGCTCGTACCTCAGAACCTCCCGGAACTCCTTGAGCTGGTGTTCCGGGACCTCGGTGCGGATGGCCTCCAGCCACTCGGGCATGAAGCACTCCCACAGCGGCTGGCTGATGACGTTGTAGGGGATCAGGCACAGGATGCGGTTCAGGCCCTCCTTCAGCTGGGTCACCGTGGTGCACGACTTGTCCCAGTAGCCGCCCACCTGGGGAGGATAGCTGAGGTAAGCCTAGCTTGGTGCGGGTTAGCTTCCTGTTTGTGGCTCACACTCTCAATCTGAAATGTGCAGTTTTCATCTCGCTGCAGGTGATAGCGGTCCTTCAGGGTGAAAATACAAATCTAGAAAGAAAACGTCTTAAAGGATAAATTTAGACACATAAATATGAATAAGGTTTGTGCAGTATTCGCAATGCAATATGCATTGTATGTATAATTAAAGTGGGCGACAGGAGAGAGATATGAAAGGTGCTGGTCTGCTCTGTTCTGTTTTTTTTTTTTATTGTAGAATTAAGCAGCTTAATGAATACTGTTGTTTTTTTTAACATTGAGCATATGAGTATTTACAGCAGTTCCTTTGTTTCTTAATAGCTTCTGCAAAAACAAATGACCAACCATAAAACAAATTACAATTACTGTTCAAACAATAAAAAATATGATACACACTGTAAATTAATAAGTAGCAACACCTTTAAACTGCTCCCCCACCAAAACGACAGTAAATCTCTTACAAATGGGCCAATTACTGTACGACGCACAGAGACTGTCAGAATAACTGCAAGTGTAAACATGGTGCGTATGGAGCTAAGCCTTGTGTACTCAGAGCTGAGGATTCATGGCTCATGGGGCTGGGCTGCTTTTACATTGTAATCAGCAATGACTCAAGCTTTGGGGCAGAAGAGATAGGATTTTAATGGTGAGCCATCAGTCAGTGGCTGGAAAAACAAAGCTGCTCTTCAAAGACTAGTTTGGCACATCGCAATTCGATGGCGTTCGTTAGCCGGGGATGTGAGACGTCTTTGCTCGTACTCTTCTTCAAAGCGAGCAGATGCTATCGTTTACACAATGTTTAACGAGTGACATGGAATTACACGGACTGTACCAAAACAGCATGGGTTGATAAAATTAGACTTAGCATGAAAACATCCATGTACCCAGAATTGGATTAAATGATGAGAGGCCTCTGGGGAATACTGGTCTTAATAACCACCCACTAACTCCCCAGTGCCGAGACCAAATCCCTTTTCCCGGTCTATCTCCTTCCTCCCCATCCTCAGGGTCAAATCTCCATCTCACTAAACAGCTCTCCTCTCCACCATCACTGCCTCTCCTAGAACTGAACCCTGCTGTTCAGCATGCCGCCTGGCACCCGTTGGGCCCCTGTAGGCGGCTTGGTGCTAGGTGGGGGGTCATCCAGCAGTCCTTCTATCTTACAGCAGAACCTCTCAGGGGGAGACGGCGCAGAACCTGGGCCGGAAAACTGCCAGTGGCGGAGTTCCTTCTTTCTGTTTAATTTCTAGCGAAGAAAATGGTAAAATGGACTGCATTTATAGAGCGCTTTTCTAACCAGTGGCCACTCAAAGCGCTTTACAATACTGCCCAACATTCACCCATTCATGCACACATTCGCAGACCGATGGTGGGGAAAACCATACAAGGCGACAGCCAGCTCGTCGGGAGCAGTTAGGGTGAGGTGCCTTGCTCAGGGACACCTCTACACTCAGCTAGGAGGAGCCGGGGATCGAACAAGCAACCTTCAGGTTACCAGGAAACTCGCTCTGCCTCCTGAGCCACGTGCCGCCCCCCATTAGCGGCATGTGGCTCAACCCCTCTGCGGCGAGTCGATGGAGGCTCCAGAAGGGGATTCTAAGAAGTGTATTTCTATACTGGGGGTCTGCACGGGGTTGGTTTGAAACCTTTACAGGGAGGGGGGGGAGAGGATGATTGTATAGGTGATCTCTCCATGAATACATTATGAACAACATGAATACAGAACAAGGCTCCAGGCAGGTTATTGATTCAATGATTCTTTGGTTCATTCTTCATTTGTTCATTCAGTCATACTTTCTTTCTTTCTTTCTTTCATTCTTTCATTCTTTCTTTGGTTATTCCTCATTCATCCTCCCAGTCACCCATTGCTGAAATCATTTCTTTATATCATTCTCTCATTCTTTCTGTCCTTTGTTATTTCTTTATTCTGTTATTCATCCATTCATTCAGGTATTTGTTTGCTTTTTAATTAATCAATTCATTCATTCACTGGTTGGTGTGTCGAGAGAGAAATGCATGGCTACCCCTCTACTACACAGGCTGATGTGGTTCAGCCACCGCTGATGCAGGCGTTCTCCTCCCTTGTGATTAATATGTTAATAGACTTTATGACTCTCCCGACTGCTGCTTCCGAACAATGAAAACACACATCATGTCCACAACGCAAGCGTGTGTGTTGCATTATTCATGTGCTCCATAGCAGCCTGTCTCCACGTTTAAGTAACCTTCCTTCTCACCGGAACCCTTCAGGCTTAGCTAACGATATATTTTAGAAACATGACAGTGGGGGGAAATATCCTCCCTAGATGTGTGTGTATATGTAGTCAATCTATTGCTACCACTATTGCAAATGCATATATTTCTATGTGTAAATACATAGCCACTGGCTATGAAGACCCTATATATAACATAAACAGTATGATATTGATGCTATGTTAATAAAAGGTCCTGTTATTATACATCGATGTCTTCAGTTGTTTCAGTTGTTTAAGCGTTTCTACTGGTCGGCATGGGAACGAACAGAGAGGTTCCGCACTGCTCATGAGCTGCCGTGCTCCACCTTCTCGACCACGCCAAAGCCGACGCACCCCCTCCACCTCCGTCACCACAAGGCCATGTCTCCACCTCCATCACCCCACACACCCCCTCCACCTCCATCACCCCACACACCCCCTCCACCTCCATCACCCCACACACCCCCTCCACCTCCATCACCCCACACACCCCCTCCACCTCCATCACCCCACACACCCCCTCCACCTCCATCACCCCACACACCCCCTCCACCTCCATCACCCCACACACCCCCTCCACCTCCATCACCCCACACAACCCCCCCCCCCCATCCATCGGGCGTCGCGGCTCCTTACCCGGGCGAACTCCACGGGCTTGGGCAGCAGGCACATGACCATGACGTCGAAGCGCACGTCGCACACGCCCTTCAGCCACTTGGTGACGAACTGGGGCTTGAGCTTCTCCACCAAGCTGCCCACCTCGTCGTCCATCATGTAGGCAGTGGAGTGGAACCACTGGAACACCATGCTGACCAGCCGCGCAAGGCTCTCCGTGGGCGTGTTCTCGTTGGGCGTGCACAGGCTCACCTGGAGGGTGGGGGAGGATGATGTTTAGTTCTACAGCCCTAGGGGGAGGGATAGTCTGTTTGGGTTGGGTGGTTTACTCCCTGGGGGAGGAATAGTCGTTTGGGGTCGGGTGGTTTATTCCCGGCCCAAAAAAGGGTTGTGATTTCGTTAGAGATGTTCCTATACCAATTTTTCCTTCCCGATACCGATTCCTGAGTATCGGCCCATACAGAATATATACCTATACAGCATGTAGTATTGTAACTACTGCTTTTTTTTAAAACTAGATTTTTTATGATCTAGATCATACATTTATAATCTATAATTATAATTTGTATTCTTGTAGTTAAGCATCCACGAATCCATGTTTTTGAGATGATGCATTTCCCATTCCGACTTTCCACCTCCGACCATTAACAAACTGGCATCGGAACAACTCCAGTTTGGTGTCCCATGGTACTCTGCCGTCTACCCGAAGTTGCCCCCAGAGGAAGAAGCTTCTACATCTACCTGCTCATTAGTTTGTTTGTTTAAATACACCATTTAAACAAACAAACCACTGCAAATCACTATTTAGCAGACATTTGGTAGAGGTTGAATGATAACTATAAATAGCCCTCGTATCACAACCAGAGAGGGAGCTTCAGAGGCACGTGATCAGATGATGTTTGATAGAAAATCACAAGCCTTCAATATTAATACAAAATAAGCGTTGGAACAACTTGAGACCCCAGGGGGGGACTCGATGGGAGGGGGGGCACAGCAGGGAACACATTAATAATTTGATTCTGAGTATTAGATGATGGGGAGGAAAAACAAAACAAGATCTGCTACAAGATGCGCTCCCAGAATGAGCTCCGCAGGAACCGTCTGATCCCAGGGCGACCTGGTTCTCCTCCACTGGTTCACACCGGACACGCAGCGTATCAGCACCCACCAGGAACCAGATGCCGAACTGGCTGAGCAGCCGCTGGTCATGCTGGTCGTCCTCCTTGTTGTCAAAGTCGATGTTGTCCAGGGAGTGGTCGGAGGCGGACAGCCCCATCTGACGACGCCGGTTCATCTCAAACTCCCGCTGCTCAGCGTGGATCTCAGCCTCCTTCAGAAGGCTAGGAGAGAGAGAGAGAGAGGGGGGAGGGGGGAGAGAGAGAGAGAGAGAGAGAGCGAGAGAGAGAGAGAGAGAGAAAGTGGGAGAGAGGGGGGAGAGAGAGGGGGAGGGAGGGAGTGAGAGACAGAGAGGGGGAAATAGAGGGATAAGAGGGAGAGAAGGGAGAATGAGAGGGAGAATGAGAGGGAGGGAGATGGAAGAGAGAGAGGGAGGGAGAGAGAGAGGGAGAGATAGAGAGAGATAGGGAAACATAGTGAGAGAGAAATTGGGAGAGAGGGGGAGAGACGGAGGTAGAGAGAGAGAGGGGAGGGAGAGGGGAGAAGAGGGGAGAGAGGGAGGGAGCGATAGAGAGGGAGAGAGGAGAGGTGAGAGGGAGAGAGAGAGAGAAAGAGGGAGAGAGAGGGAGAGAGAGGGAGGAAGGGAGTGAGAGAGAGAGGGGGGAAATAGAGGGAGAAGAGGGAGAGAGGGGAGAGAGAGAGAGGGAGGGAGAGAGAGAGGGAGGGAGAGATAGAGAGAGATAGCGAAACATAGAGAGAGAAATTGGGAGAGAGAGAGAGAGATGGAAGTAGAGAGAGAGAGGGGAGGGAGAGGGGAGAAGAGGGGAGAGGTGAGAGGGAGAGAGAGGGAGAGAGAGAAAGAGGGAGAGAGTGAGGGGGAAATAAAAAGAGAAGAGAGAGAGAGGTGGGAGAGAGGGAGAGACGGAGGTTGAGAGAGAGAGAGAGGAGAGAGAGGGGAGAGAGAAAGGGAGCGAGGGCGTGAGAGAGAGGGAGAAATAGAGGGAGAAGAGGGAGAGAGGGGAGAGAGGGAGAGATAGGGGAGACAGAGAGGGAAAGAAAGAGCGAAAGAGGGCGAGAGTGAGAGAGCAAGACAGAAAAAGAGAGGAAGAGAGAGCAGGCAGGGAGGAGAGAAAGAGAAAGAGAGTGGGGGAAGATAGAGAGGGAGAGAGGGAGAGAGAGAAGACAGGCAAGGTTAAAAAAGAAAGAAGGGAACAGAAGTAATCACTGGAGTCTGACATTGTGTGCATGAAGACCTTCTCATGGGCCTGTCCCGTTGCCCCCGTGGTACTGTATGATGCGAGCGGCTGCGTGTAGGACGGCTACAGCAGAACGTGTCAGCGTTAGACGAGACGATCCCAGCCCCGGGCGGGAGAGTACCTGATGACGGCCTCCACGGTGCACACCAGCTCCTCCGCCCCGCACTCCCGGGTGTTGATGGGGGGTGGCGAGGTCTGGTAGAGATGGGTCTCTGCCGCAGCCCCCACCTCGCTGCTGTGGTGGTTGACATGGCAACGCTTGCAGTAGCGGACAGGCCGGTTGCCATGGCGCCCGCAGCAGCCAGCTGAGAAGCAGGTGACAACCGCCCTTCTGACGTGGGAGCTACAGTTCTAGGGAAGGCCAGAGGGGAGGGGGAGGGGAGAGTGTGGGAGAGAAGAGAGGAAGGTGGGAGAGAGAGGGGAGGAGGGTAAGAGAGAGAGGGGAGGATGGTGGGAGAGGAGAGAGGAGGTTGTGAGAGAGAGGGGAGGATTGGAGAGAGGGGGAGGTGGGTGAGAGAGAGGGAAGGAGGGTAAGAGAGAGAGGGGAGGAGGGAGGGGGAGGAGAAAGGAGGGTGGGAGAGGAGGGGAGGATGGTAAGAGAGGGAGGAGAGGAGGGTAGGAGAGAGAAGGAAGGAGGGTAAGAGAGAGAGGGAAGGAGGGTAGGAGAGAGAGGGGAGGAGGACGGGAGAGAGATGAGGGCAGTGCAGGAGAGAGAGAGGAGGTTGTGAGAGAGGGGTTGTTTGTGTGGGTCCTTGTAAATGGGTGCTTACAGTGTCATGATATAAAGGTGTGGGGGGTCACAGAAACTGCAGTTTCTTTATTTTTTTTGCATAATAGAAAGTTGCAACCGCAGCATAATCACGTCAGAACATTTTCCCAGTGCCCTATCCCACCTCAAAGTCAAGTAATCCTGAGTCCACCCGAAAGTAAGTGTTGGTTTAACTAAACGTTAATTAGTCTGGGTCCACACAGAGAGATGGTTTCTTGTGTTGAGTCTCAGGTTTCTAAAAATAAAAAGGGTGGTGACAGGGGACTGACCTGATCTGGTTTGCCTGTAATCATTGTCCATTAGGGAGATGGATTTCTGACAATCAAATTAACATCTACTTCCCCTGACAGAGTACTCGCCTGGACTGGCTGTCTCCTGTTAAACAACGCTAAATACAAACAATGGGTGTTGACCAAGTCCTCATTTACATCACATGCACTGTGATGAGCAGGGGGCAAACTATGATGGTAAACTATCAGGTATCAATATTTAATATTTCTTGCACAACTCAGATATATTTAGAGTGATAAGGCGCTCAAAGTTTTCAGGGCTTGTTTATATTTCATAGAGAGAGCGGCGCACAGCCTGCAGCAAAAGGCAGAGGATGGTGCACGACGGACCGACTAGCAGAGAGAGGGCAGCTGTTTCCCATGACAACAGGCCGGGCAGCTGCTCAGCTTGACGGGGGCACCTGAGATCACTACCCCCCCGCTTCTCCCTGTGTCTCCGTGGAAACCGCGCCGGGAGGCCTGTGGTCACGGCGTTCCGGAACAAACAGCTCGGCCCGCCGGCTCATTGGAAAGGATTCTGGCCTCTCAGAGGCACTTCAGTCAATAGACTTTCCGATTGAGAAAACATTTAAAAGGGCTCATAAAAGAGCAGCCTCTAAAATGAAGCAGATATTAAAAAATACTAATTGTGGGGGAAGCCTCTCTTACATTTGTTTGACCTAAATTATTTGCTTAATCAATTAAATTGTATATTTAAAGGAATTGTATCTTTTAAAGGAAATTCTGCGGGGGAAATTTATTGCAGGTGAATTTCCGCTGGTCACAGAACAGTATTAATAAGTGGCAGCCGTTCATGGTTTCAATGCAAATTATTAAGTGCTCAGAATTATGGAGTGTACTGTTTGTGCTTAGGAAAAGGCTAACCAGGATAATACCTTGCATGTTACAAACAGATCTTACCTTTTTTTGACAAATGGCAGATATCTCAGCTGTAAAAGAGAACCAACACAACGGATAAACACAGATAAGAAGCGTGATAAAGAGCCAATTTGTTATCAAACCATTTGTGCTGTGACCTACATGTGTTTCATCAGCTGTGTGTGCATGTGTGTGTGTGCGTGCGTGCGTGTGTGTGTGTGTGTGTGTGTGTGTGTGCACGCGTGTGTGTGCATGTGTGTGTGTGTGTGTGTGTTTGTGCACGCGTGTGTGTGTGGTATGTGTGTGTGTGTGGGTGTGAGTGCATGTGTGTGTGTATGTGCGTGCGTGCGTGCATCTGTGCGTGGGGGTGTGTGTGCGTGTGTGTGTGTGTGTGTGTGTGTGTGTGTGTGTATGT
Source organism: Pollachius pollachius (assembly GCF_949987615.1). NCBI lineage: Eukaryota > Metazoa > Chordata > Actinopteri > Gadiformes > Gadidae > Pollachius > Pollachius pollachius. The sequence continues at coordinate 11,843,781 of NC_136948.1, read as the reverse complement.
TTGCCTATCTCTGTTTGAGGAGAGGGGGACAGGATATGTAGAATAAACATTTAACTAAAAATATGAATTTCTCCCGCTCACCTTGGGGCAGGAGAACGTCAACGAGCCAATCAGGGTGGTCTCTGTGAAGGGCAGAGAATATTAAAAGCAGTTGTTATTTCACTGATTAGCTAATGCTAATGCTGCTATAAGTAAATAAAGCTAGCATTTAGCCTGATCATAACAGCTTTCCCACAAAGTGGCTGTTCTACTGCCATTCTGGGTCTCTCCTCAACATAAAGACATTGATGAACAGCAGACATATCTGTTCAAGAGATATGACGAAGAAGGCGAAACATTGTTATTTTGCCCTGATGATCTCATTAGCTGAGCGTGACAATTATGTAACCATGGCGATAGTGGGTCCCCTGGGTTAAAGCGAGGAATAATGAGAGAGGGGAGGAGGTGGGGGCCAGCTGCATGCTTGGAAGGTAAACCACACGACAAAACAAGAGCGCACCCTGCGACCCTCTGACTGCATTCCTCACAGATGTAGAGGGGCGGCGGCTTGTCACCAAGGGCAACGGAAAGAGTAGGGTCGATGCACATCTGTCAAAAAACAAAACAAAGGTTAATATCACCTAACATGCATACGGATCATATCATCACACATCATACAGAACACATGAAAGCCATCGTTGTATTTGTAATAATACCACAGCTGTCCGTGGCTGCTATTATTTACTCCACAACATGTCATTGAGGTAACAAGGAACCTGCATCCCCCCCCCCCCCCCCACTGTCAGCCCCCCGGCCGTCCTCTACATGGCTGCACACATACGGCGCGCTCGGCCATCTTTTGATCTGTGCGTGGCCCTGCACTAAACCACCGCGTTTATAGCTTCAGAGCTCAGGTTCTCTGTAAGTTACCGTTCTGAGTGGCCGACGTCAGGTCCTGCAAGACCGCGTCGGGTCAGTACCTCCCATTAAGGCCCTGTTACCCCCGACACCCCCTCTCGCTCCGGGTAATTGAAAACCAGCTCCCCCCCCTCCCCTCCCCCTCCGTTATTCGTCCGTTTTGGACGCAGTTGAGCCAAGACAGGTGGCGTGGATGAGACAGGCCAGACAGGGCAACAACGACCACAGCACAGCACAGGAGATGAGCCTGGGGGGGTGGGGGGGGTGATCTCATCATGCGGCTCGCCAGGGCACATCCTGATGTGTTTACACCAGACACGCGTTTGAACCCGGCGCGACCTAATGTAGTTACCCCGGCACGGACACCAGGGTTATGCTAGGAAGAGCGATCTTGCACGTTTCACGTAAACATTTGATTAGTGGACATTTCCTCGGATTTGGCCACCCATGATGTAGGGATTATGAATAAAATGTAGGAATTGATCAAATTAAAAAAGAATGATAATAACAATGTATTTTGTGTAGCAGATTGAAAATACTCAAAGAAAATGTACCGCAAGAATAAAGCCTACAGTAAAAGAAAAATACTACAAGTAGCAGCGTAGATTGCATTCAGAGTATAAAATACATCTCCTGAAGTAACTACAGATTTAGTTTTCACCTTGACCGCAGGTTTGTTGATTGCATTGTGACACTCGATGTGTTGACAGTGGATGGGATTCCAGGCTGTAGAGAAACAGAGAGGAGGGAGGAGGATAAACGGACAGGAACCACATCCACTGTGTCCAGCAGCCTATAGAGGAGTAGGAGGCTGACCTGTGTACTGCAGACCCCGGTACTCGCTGATGGCTCCGGGGGGCTTCAGGTTGGGCCAGTAGTGGAACAGCATCTGCACGGCGGGGGGCTTCACTTGGGACGGTCCGTAGGATATGACGTAAAGCAGGTCCTGCACACACAAGGCTGTTACACACCCTGCAGTTGCCAAGGAAACATCTGTACTACATTAAGAAAGAGCATCACTTGCATCCTTGATGCTATTTGTATCTGTTAAGATATGAAAATCCTAATAGATATATACACTAAATATCCTGACATTTTGAATAATACCCGCGAAAGAAAGTAATTCGTTGGGGTGCAATTACACCGTTTGACATGGAACTTTAATTAGCTTAAATTAAACTTGTTACTTAAATTGAATTGTAAACTAATGACACTTACCTTCCACACTTCCTGCTTGTGCTTCATCAGACACTCCAACAACTGACAGTGATACACTAGAAATCACAAGAGGAGAGGAGAGGAGAGGAGAGAAAGTAAGGGAATACAAAAGGACAGGAGAGGACAAGGGAGGAAAGGAGAGGAGGGGAGACGAGAGAAAGTAAGTGTATACAAATGGAGAGGAGAGGGGAGGACAGGAGAGGAGAGGAGAGGAGAGGAGAGGAGAGGACAGGAGAGGAGGGGAGAGGAGAGGAGAGGAGAGGACAGGAGAGGAGGGGAGAGGAGAGGAGAGGAGAGGAGGGGAGAGGAGAGGAGAGGAGAGGAGAGGAGAGGAAAGGAGAGGAGAGGAGAGGAGAGGAGAGGAGGGGAGAGGAGGGGAGAGGAGAGGACAGGAGAGGACAGGAGAGGAGGGGAGAGGAGAGGAGAGGAGGGGAGAGGAGTGGAGAGGAGAGGACAGGAGAGGAGGGGAGAGGAGAGGAGAGGAGGGGAGAGGAGATGAGAAGAGGAGAGAACAGAACAGAAACGAACAGAGAAACGCGTCCACTTGTATTTCTAAATGTACATTTAGCGTGATTCAAGTGGTGGTTTACCTGGGTTTGAGGTGTACTGCATGGCTATCATTAGCATAGAGGAGGCAGAGAGATTGACATACGCGGGTACACCCCCCTCCCTTCGAGTCGAACCCACTATAGAAAAGAAAAAGAAGAGAGCGAGAGAGAGAAAGAGAGAGATACATGATAACTACTTGATAAAAAATAGGTTCTAATTCGTTGAGGACGGTGTTAAAGGTATTGGTGGTATGCATGAATGTGTTTGTGTGTGTGTGTGTGTGTGTGGGTGTGTGTGTGTGTGTGTGTGTGTGTGTGGGTTGGTCTGTGTGTGTGTGTGTGTGTGTGTGTGTGTGTGTATATGTATGTATTTGTGTGTGCATGTGTGTGTGTGCAGATGATGACTTCAGTGCAGGGGCAGTGCCTGACCCCCTTGTCCGACTCAACGCCTGCATTGCATAAGCTTTCAATTTCTAAATGTGAAGATCAACGTACAAAAAACGTTCTTTACATTCACATTGCTGTAGAAAAGTGTGTTGGATACTCACATATCGCCATGGGAAGAAAAGAGGTGCTCAGGTATTCAATGATGTCTTTGTGAAGGAAAGGGGGAAATGTGGCTAAAGTGGAGATCATAGTATAGGGCAAAGTGCTGAGAATATCATCACTGAGAAAGGGCAGGAGGCAAGTTGTAGTGTAAAATATGGACTGTCCAAGATCTGATAAGAAAGGGGGAAAAGGCAAAAAAGACAAAGAGAGATACACAGACACTCATTCAATAAATCCTGCATACAGTATATGTTAGTACATACTGTGTGCAACTCCAGTATGAAAGAGAATTACAATACATTAAATTCAACATTTCAAATTAAAAGGCTATCACAGAAAAAAAGAGATCGAATATCTCATATAAACTTTTGCAGTAGACAATGCAAAAGCCATCAAAGTAAAGATTGCCCTTAGCAGAAGGTAAAACATTCTAGACAAGGCGATGGTTTTCACGTGTTTAAATATTTTTTTACAGAAGTCAAATATTTATGAAAATCAACAGCAGTCCCGCCCCCAAAAATACATTGATAATAACTTACTTGGTAACTCTTTAAAATAGGAGTACATGTATGAACCATTAATTAACATTAGTCCATGCACTTAGCAGCATTATTATATTGGATTAGAGTGGGGTAAAGGTGAGGAGTAGTTGGTTGGGGTTGGGTATTTGTATTTGTTAGATTAAGTTACTGGTTGCACTGGCACACCATCTTAGTGTGATCACTAAGATATTTACCATTAGGAAATATGAACACCATTAGTAGATGATTACTAGACCGTTAATTAACTGTTAGTTTACACGCATTGCTGCATTAACAAATGTTACTTAACAGTTCACTAATGTACCTTTATTGTAAAGTGTCACAGCTCACTTTCAGAAGAATCCCCACATTATAGAACGACAGTACTGACAGTAAGCTACAACGGCCAATGCACTTGCATCTCTGCTAGCATGTTCCCACGTCACAACAACATCGGCCTGTTCAGAAGACACTTGATCCCACAGTACACAGCATCACATGCAACCAAAGTGTGACACACAGAAGAACGGGCCTGTATCTGATAGATCCGATCAGCAGTGACTAGGAATTTGTTTGAGTTTGACCGGATCCACCAGCGTGCTCCCGTTCAAACCCCCATGCATCCCGCGCCATCCGAGCCCAGGGAGCCCTTTACGTTCTCTGCTCTTGCCGGGAACCAAAAAACGCAGCCTTGGCTTCATGCAGGCAGGGCGGGCGGGAATCGGGACAATGATGATGACAAGAACAACAGTGGTGCAACTGGGGGGGAGAGGGGGGGGGGGGGGGGGGGGTGGCCTTGACTCACCATGCTGACCGTGCTGCAGCAGGGGCACCAGGTCAAGCAGGGTCACGAGGGTCACATAGAGGCCCTGATAGTCCAGAGAGGGGTACTCTGAGAGCTGAGCGTCCCGACTCTGCTGCCCCTGCCCCCCGCGGCCAGACGGGGCATCGCGCAGAACGCTGTAAAGGAGGGAGCGAGTAACTGTAGGGTTGATGGAACTGACTTGTGGTCTTAGAGATGGGGTGAGTGGGAATGGCACAGGAAAAAGACACATGGTCATGGGCACGGCCAAATTGGAAGCTTCCTGGGTCTCCTTCCTGCCTGTGCGGGACAGAATGCTGCTCCGAGGTGGGAGGGGTGGGGGAGGAGGAGGTGGGGTGGGTGGGTGGGGGGGGGGATAGGGGTGGGGGTGTGGGGAAGGAGGGGAGGGAGGGGGGACAAGGGAAAAAAAGAGACAACAGAGACACAAAGAAACAGCACATTACATTGAAATGGCGCTACAGAGACAGTGTAAATAGAAAAAAACAAATCCAGATAGACCCCACATAGGATGCAGTGGCTCACTCTAGTCCTTTAGGCCACTTGAGGCTTGGGCACATTGTTCCCTCAGTGTGTCTCGCATTCAAAGCTCAACACACCTTTCTTTGCTCTTTTAACAATGGAAAAAGACCATGAACACAAACTGCAATGATCACTGCATCTCATGCGTATCTGGTGACAAGGAGCAAAAATATAAAAAATGGCATGTTTTCAGTGGCACCCCCATACTCCTCTTGGATTGGGACAGTGAAGGGGACTGTCCATCATCGATGGTTGCCATCATCCAATCAAAAATCAGGTGGCTACCATGAAAATAGGCCAATGGGAGGTGATTTGGTGCATTCAATTGTTTGGCTTTTGCTGGTTGGGGGGTGTAAAATATGGGCGTGACACCAAATCGGTTCGGGATAGTACAGAGGTGACACTTTTGAAACATGCTTCAGCTAGTAATAAACATGTGTGTGAGGTCAGATCAAGTGCTCATAGGTCACAGCACATGTTTATTGCACCAGAGAAAAAATGTCTGTATGCATACTTATGATACTGCACCAGTATCATTAGGAGAAATAATGAGATCCAACAGGCATATGGATTAGAGTCTCTTAAATAAATGTAATCACTAATCTACGGTACGGGGAGGAAAACTATAATGACAAAGGGGTAGGGTTGTATCGGGGGGGGATGACTTGGTTGTGGAGCCAATGGGGGGGATGGACGTTTGTGTTTGCTGTCCCCTTGGGAAGGTGGCGGACATATTTGTGGGGGGTAGAAAAAAAACAAGAAAGGGCTTGTTGGGCGAGAGGCATCTCAGGGGACGGGGGCGGGGTGTGGGAAGGGGTGGGCACAGAGAATGTGGCTCTGTTATGACACATTGATAAGCTGCTCTATCAGCCAAATGACTGGGATTCAGCACTAGGTCACATTTTATAGTGGTGCCCGTCTATTGGTTGGTCAGAGGTCGCTCACACAGGTTAAAGGCAGAGCAATTGAGGTCCAAGGCCAGTGAATAAGGGGATTTCTGTGAAGATATACTATGAATCCACACCATGAAAGTAGAGACATGTCAGTCAGCCTAGGAAGTTTTACAGTCATCAATTGAATTAAGGTCATCCGACTTTTGACTTATCCCCTCAAAGTGAAAGTCTGCAGGATTTTAGTCTTGTGGATTAAAGGTACAACTGCATTCTAGGCAGTGACACAATGAAGAGAATTAAAACTACATCTGAATATGACTTTTTTTCACTGGCTATATTTCATTTAGAAAACAGTATTAATTTGAACAATGAACAGTTAATTCCACATAGACACACCCATTCACACACAGGCAATCATACGCATAGAATATACAGTGCATGTATTAACATATACAAGCATACCGACATACATTCTTACATACATACATATATACATACATATATACACACATATATACAAACAAACGACACAAAACACACACGCAACACGTAAAACACATGTAGAAATGCACTGACATAGACATATGACATTCATTAGCTAGCAATACCTTCAAATACATAATCTAGATAAAAACCTATTCACAGCTCAATAATCTCAACCTTAGTAGTACAACAACTATAGCTACCGAAATCTCTTGAATAATTAGGGGAATCTATAGGAATAGTGACAAACGCTTGCTCCTTTCTAGAGATCTACACTTTTCTATCCTTTTCTAATGCCCTTTTTCATATTTTCCTCCTTCAAAGACACCAAAATCATTGAAAGACTCTACCCATCTCTACGGAGGGAGCTAACGCAAGTATTATCTTGTGTTTGAGGACAAAATATCCCCATGAATTGGCATCTTACAGGGTGGTTCCTTTCTCCCCGTGCTTCTCTCATGACAAATCAAAGACACTATCACACTTTGGGCCCTCTCTGGGCCAGTCTACTCCACGGACATACGCAGCCCTGATGCCCATCCGTCCTCAGGCCATCCCACAGCAAGGCCAGAAGATGTAAGGAGTTCTATAAACAAATAATCCATGTGGGCTCAGGAAAACACTATGGCATTAAAACCAGCAGCCCAAAATAGACTGCAACTTAAGCCATTAATATCAGTAATAGTGGGGCACAGAGACTTTGACTGGCTAACTCCAGATGGACAAAGTCCCCTGCTGTATGAGACCATTCTGTGTGTTAATAGTATGGCGCTTTCAGAAGCTGTTTGGGATACTAGCAAGTTTAACGCTAGATTATATGTGTAGATAAAATGAAATGCATATTCTATAAAGCTATATGGGAAGGAGGAGACTAGGAATTCATAACTTCTAAAAAGGTTAAACTGGCCGTCCAAAACGGAAGCTGATTTGACCCTTGGTGTGGAGAACATAACATGTTTCCTCCTCAGGCTGAACACAGCCCCCCAGGGGGGCCGAGCTAACCCCTCAGCCAGGAGGCCAGAGGGGCCTGGCCTCCACATCCCACTGGGGGAGGACGCAAGGAGCCACCCCCCCTCCAGGGACGTGTTCATCCAGCAGCCGGCCAGTGAATCAATAAACATCCCTGGCTCCTCTAACTCTACAGCTCCAGAACACCCCCTACCACGCCGCGGCTCAGTCCCTATAAGGATACCAGTTTTAACCCCCAGCATCTGTTCACACATACGTCCCCTGAATGTTTGCATTCACCCTTCAAGGCTGAGCAGGGTTATGAGTGTCATCTCAAGGTCAAAGTTCTTTGATCGATGGCTTTGTTAAAAATGTGCCCTAATGAGGTTTTGATTTATCCTAACTTCAGTTTCAGATACATCCCTTTCTGACATGCTGATCTTGTCCTAGTATCTACTAGCTAGGCTGTGTATTAATAAACCCTGGTTAAACACATAGGAAGCTAAATATCCAGTACTTCACCTGTTTGCTCCAGCCCATTGTACTTACCTGAGTAGGGTTTGGGAAAAGTATTTCAGTGTGTTTGCAATGTCTGTTCCAGAAGGCACAGGGTAAATATTGTGTTGCACACGGTTGTGATACTCTTGCAAGTACCGTATCTTAGAAGCAACTAGACAAAAGACAGAGCAATACGCAGATCAACATCGGTGAGGGCAACAAGAACATATTTTCACTGTAAACCCAGAACATGGGGGCGGAGATTCTAACGTGGAACTAATGCTTCTAATGTTCCCATGGCACCCTGGCTCTCTGGTTAAGACCAGGCGACCTTTCAGAACAAAAGCTGGGTCACAGTGAGCCCAACAGGCACTCATAACCTCGTGGCCAGCATGACCTAAGGGGGGTTTGCTGAAATACTGAGAGAACCTCAGATGTTGCACAAAACAAGTATTTTAATTTTGCCCAGTGATGGCTTAGGATGGTTGTGTGTGTGTGTGTGTGTGTGTGTGTGTGTGTGTGTGTGTGTGTGTGTGTGTGTGTGTGTGTGTGTGTGTGTGTGCGCGTGTCAGTGTGTGTGTGTGTGTGTGTGTGTGTGTGTGTGTGTGTGTTTGTGTGTGTGTGTGTGTGTGTGCATGTTGAGTGTCTACCTCCCTTACAACTTATCCCTTAAGCCAAAAAGTTGTTTTTTTAGTTTCTTATTTTATTTTATTTTTTCCGTTAGACGATGGCAAGGTTAGAGAACCAGAGGGTTATGGCTGTGCTGTCTGTATGAGTTGAGGTAAGTTCTTTCATGGCCTGTAATAGCAGCTACAGGCTGTGTTTATGTGCACACTAGTTAAAAGCTAGAGTTACATAAAAAAGCAGTGAATTAAACATTGATGTTGAATGGCAAATAACTTCCCTATGAAACGACATTGAGTAAGGTAAAAAAAAACACAGGTTTTATAGGCTAGTATAGGCTAATAAACGATACATTAATATAAATAAAATATTATGGACAATATCTAATCCTTCTATACATTGAGATGTAAGCTGAAGATGTTCACCTGTCCAGATGAACGAAGAGAACATCCCACAGTAGCCCAGGCATCATGCGTGAACCAACCATGTTATTGATCAATTGAATGCCACCATATCTTTAGGTGAATAATGTGTCATGTCGACCTTGAGACTAAAACACATAGCATTTCCCACTGCTCGTATTCGATACGTCAATCAGAGCAAAATATGCTGAATGGTGGCCGTTTACATTTTGTTCCTATTTGCTATCCTCTACCGGTATAACACCGAGCCTCCCTGCACACTAGCCCTCGAGCAATCCTCTGCAGTGAGACGACGTGTTGCAACCTGCCTTGGCAACCGTGCTTTCATCACCAAGGACAGCTCCCTGGTTCGATTTTTTCATTGATATCAATAAAAAAACACGCAGTCTCAGGAAACCATAAGAGAGGTAAAATACACGGGGTCGTACTTACACTGCTCTGCCTTGGTAGACATTTCGGACAGCACTTTTAGAATGGGAAAGAGAAAAGCACACTGTCAATTGTTTCCTCGCCGGCGCCGTGTTTCCTCCAGTCGTGAAAAGTGATCTCCCCTTCCTCGCTCCGAGCTCGGCTTGATTGTACCACTTGTGAAATGAACGTGTTACAGTTCGCAGTTGCTCCTGCACCAATCACCAACACGAAGCGTTCGGCGACATGAGACCGATTTATGAATTGGGGAGAGCGTTAAAGCCCCGATGCCGGTGAGAGAGAAATCTTTATGCAGAACTGAACGTCGTACCTTGCCAAATGGACTGCTCCGGCTTTGATAAATTGTCATTCAAGAAATGGTCAATTTAAGGTGAAGAATGATGGGGGGGGGGGAAATATGGTTGACCCACGGGGATGTCTCTTCGCTGGACTGAGCCGTGCTTGCTGGGACAACATATGCAACAGATTGTTGACACACTGCCTTAATCTGCTTTACCTAATGACCATAGTAGGCTACGCATTTCTCTATTTTACAACCGTTGTTGGTATTTTCTGATTTATGTGGATGATTCTAGATTAAATAAACATTGAATTACGGAGTCTCCACTGTTATATTCAGAAGAACAGATATGTAAAATATTACCTGTATATTTTATGTGATTAACAACAGAACATGGTTTCGATCAAAATATTATCCACAACATCCTGGGACTTGAGTGTGGTCCTGAACTTCCCTCTGACCTACACATAGTCCTCTGCCTGGGTTAAACAAACAAATAGATTTCCCTAAACGCAGACAGAATCCATTCCAACATGTTATTTATTTCCTGTGTGTGCTCAGTGTTCTTTTTCTTCCTCAGCGTCATTACAGAAAGCAGTGCAGTATTTCGTGCTATACATTTGTGGTGAATACTCTGAATTAAAAACAATACACTATAGGAGAGTTGTGCAACACGTTCTCACTAATTTGCATGCAACAGGAAAATATCATGTATGTTCCCATCAGTTACATCTCGGCTTCAGTGTGGGACTGATCCCCTTGTCAGGGGGGAGGTGGTGGCGATCTTTGACGGTAAACTGGAATCTGGTGTAGGATCCATCCTGCAGGAACCAGGAGCGTCAAGGCAAACGTTGCCAGCGTGAAAAGGGACTGCTAGGATCGGAGCGAGATCAACATGCAACATGATTAAACTTGGCTCGAATCCACACACACACACACACACACACACACACACACACACACACACACACACACACGCAAACAAACACACACACACACACATACACTACCACACACGCACATATCTTCAGGCATGCACAAACACACACATACACACAGACACACAAACACACATGAAGACATAAGACACACATGCAAATACACACACACACACACACACACACTAATTCAGGCATACACAAACAAACCCACACTCACATGCACACACACACACACACACACACACACACACACACACACACACACACACACTAAAGGTGTGTGTACTAAAAGTATCAAATAATCTAAAGCATTTTACCTCACTGTCATACATTGAACTTGGTCCTCAGCCATGAATACATTTGTATGAACATATTTTATTGAATTTATCTGTCACAAGAATAGAGATAGCCAAAATCAGAACTAAATATGTGTGCTCTACAGGAAATATTCTATCGTTGGAGGAAATAATGCAACACTTTATACATTTAATGCTGTCAATACACCATAGTCTTTTTGCATTGTTAGATAATACAGCTTGTTGCTAAGGACCACGCAAACTAGTTGACAGTCTACATGTTCTTGCTCAGCCATCATGTATTGAAGCTATAGGCTTTAGAAGTTATACTAGTTCTGCCCTTAACCCAAATTAACCCAAAATACAGTCGGTTGTTCCTACCATCGGTCCAATGGAATCCTTGGCTGGTTTGCTGTAGATGTTTGACCGTTGAACCCGCTGAGTGGCATTCCTGTAAACAATGGACCTGGTGGGTATGGATCTCGTCAGTAGAGGAAACATCCTTTTACTTCTTTTCTTCTGGCTACAATGGAAGGCAAACATAAATTCTCACATCCTGTCAGAGACTAACACATACTTCCCTGCTTCCATCACATTCCCACCACTGTTCCTGGGAGGAGTAATCTCTATGGGCCCAGTGAGTAAATATTGTTGTGACCAGTGTCTTCTGGAGATCAGAGTTCTGCTGCTCTTTGGTTCTTAGCGTTGCCGCTCCACAGAACTTATGTATTCATAAGGATTATGTTATTATTTTTGAAAATGACCATATTGTTTGTCTAATACTCCAAGTAATAGGATCACACAATTAATCAAAAGATAAAACCCCTAGCCTGGCTATTGTGATTTGTTGTTTTTCTACGGTAAATGCATGTTAGATTAATACTACCAGACTTATCAGTTGCAGGGTTACTTATTGGTTGAAATGAGAGCAACCTGACAACTTGACAATATTTACACTAATGAACTTTACAGCTACTATCAATTTGTACTTTTAATTTGGATTGATGATGACGATAACAAAAAAGAAGTGACATATCAGTATATGCAGGCATAGTCATTAATTGGATGGATGGTTGAGCCATCTTGTGTATTTTGTCGCCATCATTTGGAGGTAACTGGAACTGGAAAATTGTAGCCTGAACCAACAACTGGGAAAACACTATTAGGTTATATCTAACTTATCAATTATGAAATACTACATAAATAAAAAAAAGCAATGATATAATTACTTAAAGCTTAGCTATAAAACAATTCAGACACATTTAGTTTAAACCTAATATTGTTCCAAAGATGATAGTTAACCATAGTATTTAGCAGAACAGAATATGATAGAATCAGATAGACATCTGAAAACATCTGATTAAATCTAATTTCAAGCAAATTACGCGCACTGCAAAATCTCGTTTCCCACTGCCTGTTGTTCGCCGGTAGAGGACGCCGTAGAGCCGGTTACCGAATATCTCAGCGCCAGGCCTCCGGGCGCGTCACCGTTCAGCTCTGGAACAGGCCATAACATCCAGCCGAGCTGGAGACCACACCGAATCACAATCACACGGCTTATCGGGAATTACTTTGAAAATACGGAAAATCGACCAAAAAGTCAACGAAACTGGATCTGAAAGCCTAGAACTAGTCCGCGGTGGCGGTGGACGTCGACCCGTAATAGTAATGATCCGAGTTGGAAAAAGAAGGTGTTGAGCTAAGATATTTTTTTTCTTTCTGCCAGGGACAACTTGAGTCGTGTGAACCGTGAGCACTGTCAAAGCTAACGGGATAAGAACCAAAATAATGGATTTAAGACCCTCACATCTACGGTAAATATGGATGAAAGTCTACTTTCCCACAGTTATGTTATGTACTGGAGCGAATCGCCTGCGTCGCGTTGCTCCGGTGGAGCGACACCACAGATAGCTAGCCTGTTGAGACTATGCTACTAATTACAGAGCTGTGTGTGAATACCTTACGAGCACCATGGCTCTGCTGCATCTCCGGGCTAACCGTGTGTGTTCCACATCCTTCAAAGCAGGCGTACAACCTGGTGGTTTTCTTTGAACACTTTAATCGAGGTCACCACCGTGGAATAATAACCCAGCGACGCAAGTAGCCGGAGACAATAGGGACGCGATCAACTCTTCTCTGCGCGTATCCGTTTTTTGGTATGTGAGTGTTGTGTGTATTTAATTTGGCTAGCGAAAAGACCTACTGCTCGTCACGTCTGAGTCTATTAAAACCACCAGGCAGGGTTACATATACACTGTTTTAATGTGGATGTGTGTATTGTGGGGAACAGTGCTATAGTCCTAGCAGCTAACCTGGTCGCTGCCACAGAGTAGCGTGTCGTTTTACATTCTAACACCACACCGGGAGAGGTCTTCTGTTCTGCTTTTAACACGACGTCCGGTGGATCTCCTCGTCCAACAACGAGATAACCAGGCCATAGGACATACTAGTCCCCGTTACTTACCAAACGGGTTTAAATAAATCATTGTCTTTCGCGATGGGGTGTACCACATTGTGGTGTGTCTCTGACGCCTGGTACTGAGGATGTTCACTGTAAGCCGAGATACGTCTTGAGGTAGGTTCCTTCCAGGGATTGGGGGTCGTATAGCGAGCCCCTTCTATGTTATGGCTCCGCTGATATGTAGGGATTCTATGTGGGATAAGCATTGTGCTCCAGCGGTTTTCCTCTTGGCCCATCTTTCCTCTTACGTGAGGGTTTTATTGACGTCGTTTTAGATCAAAGCTGCTGGTTGTTTACTACGTTCGCCCCCCCCCCCCCCCCCCCCCAGCCTATGCTTATTGTGCAATACTACGACGTAATCATATGTCATTATTGCAACAGCAGCACCATACTCAAGAGTGTGTGTGTGTGATGTTGTGCATGTGCCTTCATGTTTGTAGGCACTTGCCCTGGAGTACCTGCGTGGCTTGGACTTTGACCTGATTGCTCTGTGTACATCGGTCAGCTGGGCGGAGGGGAATTCTGAGGGCCAAATAAAACAATGATCATTCTTTTCTAAGTAGTGGTGTCATTCAGCTGTCATGCTGATTATTTTGAATTGGGTTTTCATTGTGAATAATTCCTCTGTACAGGGCTTGTTTTAACTTTGACCTCCAGCACCCGATTAAGGCATTTAACACATTTGTCTGAGTGTATCATCAACAACTGGCTGGGTCCCTTGTTTGTTAGAAACAGAAGTCATACGCAGCACCATGATCCCAGCTTGGTTGACACACATCCTTAATCCAGAGGCTTACTCGCTCTATGAGTCATCATAGTGACATTCACACTATTGTTGCCATTGTCGTTTCAGTGTGTTGCTGTGTTTTCTAGCCTATTCTTTCTGATAGATTCCTGTTAGCTCTCCTCACAAGAGTCCCTAATCAGTTGAAAGGCCGGATACACTTTTGAACCGATTGGCCTGATTGGCTGTAGCCGAGCAGAGGTAAGCAATCTGTGCGACCAGAGCTTTATCTCCCGTTATCTGCCCGGACGAACGTTGACATCATTGTTATTTTAGAGGGGCTGATTGATTGTGTTTTGGTGGGGACTGGGGTGCTCGTATTCCAGTCGTTATGCCCTCTGTGGCCATGCAAACATGAGTCAATATTATAGAGGTCACTCTCAGAATGTTCTGCTCTCCAAACCTTCCAGCACATCTTGTTATCAACATAAAAGGCATTCGGTTGCAGGAAATTGTCATGCAGTCGTAATGGCCGACAATGAATATTATTCTTGTTTGGCTCACAGTTATTCTTTAAGAGCAGAAACCAGGGGAGAGTTGTTAGCTTTAGCCTGCCACTGTTGTATCAGCTGGGAGCTGTCTTTAATAATTGATTAATGCTTGTGGTATTGTTAATGAATGGGTAATGGCGTTAACATGGGATGATTGGCTAATAACTCTCAAATTGTATTAAGGCGGCCATTAATAATACGTTTTAGAAATACAGTCTGGTCTTTTGATATTCGTATTGGCTCCAGCAGTACAGAAGCTCTGTTTAGTGTTGTTTTAGCTGAAAAGTGTTGTGGTTAATTATTGGTCTTGTATTTACGCTGTGCTGCTTGTTCAGGCTGGCACATATTGGGACACCAGCATGGTGTTTGCTATTCCTGAACAGATAAGGTGCTGTGTCACTGTCCCAAACAGGCTGGCTGGCGGAGGAAGGGGGGTTTCATCATTTCATTCAGGGCCTGTTTAGTAGGCCAGGAGCAATCGGAGCACACAGGGTTTTTTGTGGCCAATGACAATATGTCTTTGTACAGGAGCGAAGCCATAGTTATGAGGACATGTTTGGATTGCATTTTTAATATTGTTTTTTTCTTTCTTTTTTTTATTTTTATGCATCAAGTGATTGATGCGTGTCACCTTGATAGTAAGCCCGGTAGTTAAAACGGTGCAGAATCCAAACGTTTAATTTCTAGGTGGTTGTTTTGAATTCAGATGGTCTCTGCAAGTCCCCCCATATTGATTGCTACCTTCATGATTGTTCTTCTGGGTTCTCTAAGCCTTTCCTCCGCCGTGCTGCCAGGGTGCAGGCCCGGGTGCTAGGTAGGAAGCCATGCTGATGGTGGGTTATGGGGTTCGGGTAGGGCTCTGGGTTTATGGACATGGATGTGGAAGGAGACCCAGGTTGCTTGCCTGTTCCCTCCTTGCTGCCGGTGATGAAGAAATCCATATAAATGATTGATAAAGTTACTTGACTGTCATTTGAATAATACATCGGCCCCTGTTTCTGTGCCAAGCGCTTTTGTATGGTAATGTGCTGCACAGACCGGAGCCCTGCCTGTCGAACCTCTGCCAGCGGCTGATTTAAATACAATGATCTGACCCAATGAGGTAAGGCCAGGACTCTAGGTGTGTGTGTGTGTGTGTGTGTGCGTGTGCGTGTGCGTGTGTGTGTGTGTGTGTGTGTGTGTGCGTGTGCGTGTGTGTGTGTGTGCGCGCGGACAAGGTAGATGGGTGGGGGGCGGGCCGTGTGGAGACATGTAGCCCTTCCTCCTGTCACCCCTCATTAACAGCACATAGTCCAGCCGGCCTGACCTCGCCCTCCCGGCCTGGTGGTCCACTCCTCCACTCTCACCCCTGAACCCAGCAGGCCGGCATGCTCTCATTTCAGCCAACAGAAAAGGTCTCTCAGAGCTTATTCCGGATGTGTCTTATTGAGCAGGCTGCTAGCGCTCGGGTCAGAAGGAAATGGCTATCCTAGATTAGGCTTTCCGAAATGATGCAGCTGAAGATAAACTTGCTTCCCCTTATTTTAATGTGCTTAAAAGCTGTTGTTCTTTGTGCCAGTTATCTGAAATCTTTTACTGATGTGACGGTTGTATGGCTTCCTCCTATTCTGTTTGGTCCTTTATTGACCCTAGCCTTTCCCTTCTTCTCAGTATAGAATACTCCACCTCATGGGATGGTGTTTTTACTTCCAGAGATATTCAAATCCTGCTCCTCATTTGGTTCAGTCCAATCCCTCTGTTAAGATATCCTCATGTTGGTATCAGTCTAATAAAGTAAAGATTAACCAAGTGTGTGTGTTTGTGTGTGTGTGATGGACTAATGATGTGCAGGCTGTAAGAGGCTGTGGTTTCCATTGGAACCCTAGGGAGGGTGCTTATAGTTCTGGTGTATGGCTGGTAGACACACAGATTTATGATGTCTACTTACAAGAAACACAGTTCTGAGACAGAGCAGATAGGCGATCACAGGAGAGGCCTCCGTCCAGGCTGAGCATCGCTGCAGGGCCCGGCGATGTCTTAACACAGCCTGCATGTAAACATCAGGTTTGGGTTTTTGGAACACAGTCATTTTGATGTCCGTGATTCTGTTGAGATTGGTCCTCAAATGTGCCGCCTGGCTTGAGGTTTGTGTGAAAGGAAAGGCCTTTTGGATAGGAGTTTAATCAGATCGCAGTGCGTAGTCTGCCATTGGATTTTCAACTGTTTTGGTCAATTGAGTTTTATCTGAGCATGTTCTGTCCAAGTCATTTCACACTCATCCTGTGCATTACAAACGAGTACATAGAGTTGTCCAAATAAGCATCTCATGCTATTTTTCTGATAACAGACATTGGCGATCGCGATTTCAAAATATTGCTGTGATTTTGTCTTGCAATGAAAAGTACAGGCCTGTACAACATATTGTTCGGCCTTGGACAACAGCCGAGTCTTTCACTGCGTTCCCTTTATTCATGCGAAGAAGCACAAAACTGCTTATGTTCAGTACTGAAATAAGCAGCACCACACAGTGTCTGAACATAGCAGGTTCAGAGCCGCTGAGCTGGCAAGGGCACAGTGGGTGTCAGGGTAAACCGGGAGGTCAGGACGCAGAGGGAAAGAGCTGCGTCGGAGGCTTGGAGGCGGGCCGGAAAACCAGGGAGGCAGAGTGGGTTTTGCTGGGTCGTTCCTTTGCTCTCGCTCTCCCCCTCACAGCCGTCGGCGTACATCTGCATTAGATTTGTTGTTGCCTGCCAGTCGGTGTTTCCTGAGGGCCGGGCAGAGGGAGTCTCTGTTAATTGAAGCCACCGTGGACCAGTGTCGGGGGGCTAAACACACACTTTTCAGAGGATGAGGGCCACACAAAAGGAGCTCTGTTGACTGTGTTTCTCGCCTTTTTAAGGCCTGTTAATGTGAAACAGTGGGCTATGATCAATGTCTCATGCTCAAAATCAATGCGAGTGAAATGGTGTCGTGGTGTTAGTGGTGGTGATGACGGATCCCCTCATGTTTGGTTTCTCACCCGCCCACTGCTGCCCATTCATTTCAAATCCAGTGTCCTATTGTCACATCCGTGCTCCTGGGAACTGGGCAACGTAAAACACACAAAGCTAGAGATGTTCCAGTACAATTCTTTTCCTTTCTGATTACTGAACTTGAGTTTCGGCCATTACCGAGTATATGCAACTGCAACTTCTAACAGCACTTGCTCCTATTGAAGGGTTCTCTTACGATAACGCCAATGTATAGTCTATTAACAATCAATAATTATAATAATAGATTTGTTTTCTTGTCTCGTGTCTCATTCTGACTTTCCAACTCCAACCGTTAAAGAGTGCAGCGTAACACTGCACGTGTTTGTGATGTTCTTTGCCTGTTTAGTAAAAGTCACGTGATGGTATCGGATCGGCACATAGACCTGCGTGGTCGCTGATACTTCATACTGCGTTTTAGGCAGTATAGGAGGAATTTTCGATACTGGTATCGGAGCAACTCTACGGAAAAAAAAAACAACAACACTTAGTTACTTAACACTTAGTCACTTAAACATCTCATAACCGCTCTCTTCCCGTTTCTTGGCATCAGGGATGGCCAGCGGGGCGCCAAGTGGTGAGGACTCGTCGGAGGACCAGGGGCGGAGCCTGTCTGCCGACAGCTGAGGACCGAGGAGCAAGCAGCCCGGGCAGAATGACGCAGCAGGAGGGGCGACCCCCGCACCGCAAGTGAAGAGAACGTGAGGATGGGGGCCAATGGATCCAGCTATCCACACTCGAGCTCCCCTCGCATCGGGGGCAACGCCCCGTCCCAGCAGACCTTTATAGGTGGGTTCTGACGTGATGGTTTGATGGGGTAACCCGTGGTCCGTTTCAACACTAACTGGGTTCTAGCTTTTAAATTAGTTGATGAAAAACTGTGGATGAAATATCAACTTAGGCGGGACTCGGTTTCCCCTTGTCTTTATGAAATCTATAAAGGCAAGTGACTTTATAAAATATAAAGTCACTTTCACCCTTTGGCTTATTGACTGGGGGCTCCCTGCATTTTGTCTGATTATTTACTCTGGCCCTTCTCACACGGATGTGCTCATAATGCATCCAGTATGTATGCTTACTCCCCGTTCAGACAAACCCGCATCCATCCCTCATTCATTAGGGCTACTGTAGGCCTGCACTGTTATTGATGGCAGGGCACCTTCTGAATGGCTGCATGCAAATGTGTCCTGATTTTTGTGCAGGGCTGCCAAAAATGGTGCCAAATTTGGCCCTTGCCATTTTTCCTCCCCTGCAAAATGCTAGCGTTAGCCTGTGTAGCCAAAGGCTGTAGACCAGAAGTGAACAGCGTGCAACACGACTTCATTACCGTTTGTTTCCCTTCCCTGCGTGTCAAGGCGCTGTTATTCAAATGATGCACCAGTGTTTTTGTTTAGCTGTTTTTTTTTATTTGGAGCGAGGTGCTCTGAGGGACTCTCAGAACGGCCACACTGGCCCTTTCAGCAGCACCAGATTAAGATGTTACTATGACAACTACTAATGATGCTGGAGACACATGGGCCGGCAGCGCCACTACTACAGGGGCGAACGTTGTAGTAGCAGATGGAGTTATGAATAATCGCAATTAGCTCGATAGAATTTGACGTTTGACGACGTTGCCCAAGGAGATAGCACCAACATTTGAAACAACGCTCGGATGCATAGGGTTTCATTTACATATATAAAATATAACTCGGCCTGACTGCAGAAAATTACATCACTTATTTTTCATGCTTTCACTCCAGCTCCAAACATGTTTGTTTGTTTGTTTGTTTGTTTGTTTGTTTTTTGTATGGGCAGACGGCCAGTGTTAAAGCCAGCCAATAATATTTCTGAACTAAATGTTTATTTGAAGGTTGTGTTCCTCCATTCCATCATGGCTGCCGTGTTCTTTGTTGTTTTCCCGGTCACATCAAGCAGCCCCTGGCTCCTTACCTCCTACTCCTCTGTCCTTTCTGAAAGCCAAGCTGACCTTGTGCAACCGTTCCTCCATGCCAAGAAGTCCGGACATAAGCGCCTTAGAAGCATACGTGGATATGAGTCAGCCCCTATTTAACAAGAAAACCTGGCTCCTACAATAATGCTCAAAGTCCAATTTCATCTCTCTTACTTTTTGTAGACTTGTAGTTAAAAGCTGAAAGCCCGGGAGATGAAAACAGATTATTTCTGCAGCCACAGAGACCTTTGAGGTTTGATCTTAGCTGAGGAGTTGCTTGGCCAAACTGGCCCAAGCTGAAGATGATTCACAGTATTAGAATGATTACTATGTGGGTCACGGTGATTGATGCTCAGGAAAAGCAGCCAAATGAGAGGATCTAGTGGGCAGGGCTTCCTCTGACTTCCAAGTCCCCGCTCTCTCCTGTGCCAACGAATACTGTTACTTAGGCAAAACGAGTGGGCCGCTTTAAGACCGTAGTTAGCCACAGCTCAGAGCAAAGAGTAGCACAATGCAAAACAGAACGATAGGCCTGTGGGAGCTTATCTAGCTACGATGGTGCTAGCATGCTGTACGTCCTGCAAAACGAATGACAGCAGGATCCCTCGCACTGCCTCTCTCCTAGTATGAGGCAAGCGTGTGTTTAGCCTGGCAGGGCTCGCCCCCCCCCACAGGGCTCAGCAAGACATGGGCTCTAGACTAAACACGCATCCAATTTTAGGTGTGTTAAGATTATAATTTTATCCCCGGCTAGCAGAAGTACAACTTCTGTATCCTTGAAAATGTATGCACTTATTTAATTATGAAGATCTGCATGGGATGTCTGTTTACTTTCTGTTGAATAATTTAAGCATAATTGAAATGCAAAATATGAAACAATCCAAAGTATTACGTAATGTAATCTAAGTGTGTCACTCTGGGTGTGTGTGTGTGCGTGTGCGTGTGTGTGTGTGTGTGTGTGCGTGTGCGTCGCAGGTACCTCGTCCTACACCCAGCAGGGCTATGGCTGGGAGTCCAAGCTGTACAGCCTGGACCACGGCCACGAGCGGCCCGCCGACCGCAAGAAGAAGAGCCTGGGACTCGCCACGCTCAAGAGGCGCTTCATCAAGCGCCGGAAGTCCAGCCGCTCGGCCGACCACGCGCGGCAGATGCGCGAGCTCCTGTCGGGCTGGGACGTCCGCGACGCCAACGCCCTGGTGGAGGAGTACGAGGGCACGGCCGCCATCAAGGAGCTGAGCTTCCAGGCCAGCCTGGCGCGGGCCGAGGCGCCCAGCCTGCAGCGGAACCTGGCCGCGCTCTACCAGCACAAGTACTGCACCGACGTGGACCTCATCTTCCAGGACACATGCTTCCCGGCCCACCGCGCCGTGCTGGCCGCCCGCTGCCCCTTCTTCAAGTCCCTGCTGTCGTCGTCGCCCGGCTATGGCGCCGAGGTGCTCATGGACATCGAGACGGCGGGCATCGACGTGCCCATGTTCTCGGCCCTGCTGCACTACCTGTACACGGGGGAGTTCGGCGTGTCGGGCGCCGAGGACGCCCGGCTGCAGAACGTGGACGTGCTGGTGCAGCTGAGCGAGGAGTTCGGCACGCCCAACTCCCTGGAGGCGGACATGCGGGGCCTGTTCGACTACATGTGCTACTACGACGCCCTGCTCAGCTTCTCCTCGGACTTCGAGATGGCGGAGGGCTGCGGCGAGCGGCTCCCCGCCGGCGCTGTGGCCTCGGTCGGGGGGGTGCCGGGCTGCGGCGCGGCCCCCGGCGGCCCCGACGAGGACCTGCGGGCGCACAAGGCGGTGCTGTCGGCGCGCTCTCCCTTCTTCCGGAACCTCCTGCAGCGGCGCATCCGCACCGGGGAGGAGATGACGGAGCGCACGCTGCAGACGGCCACGCGCATCGTGCTGGACGAGTCCATCATCCCGCGCAAGTACGTGCGGGTGATCCTGCACTGCATGTACACGGACGCGGTGGAGCTGGGGCTGGTGCTGCGGGGCAGCCCGTCGGCGGGCAGCCTGGGGGAGGTGCAGGCCCTGGTGGCCGGTGGCCGCGGGGCCAGCACGCGGACCGAGGAGGCCATGGAGCTGTACCACATAGCGCTGTTCCTGGAGTTCAGCATGCTGGCCCAAGGTGAGACCCTCTAGCTCGGGGCACACACACACACACACACACACACACACACACACACACACACACACACACACACACACACACACACACACACACACACACACACACACACACACACACACACACACACACACACACACGAGATGGGGCTTTAATGCACGGTTGGCATTAGGCTTTGGTGTTGAGGATGTTTTACTTGGAACCAGTTGCACATTTCCATTAACTCGTGACTTGGAATTAAGGTAATTTTTCCCAGAAGTAAGCAAGGCAGGTAGTGATGGTGTGAGACATGTTGTCTGCTTGAAAAAAGTTTAATGCAATGAAAAATGCATCTCTGGCACAACGGAGACACATTCCACTCTTTGGATTTCTTTATGGCGCAGAGGAAAACAAGTCAGAGTTCCCCAGAGAGCCACTGAAGGTGATACTCCAGCTGACATCAGAGTTTTTATCCTATTATTCCTATTTATATATTCCTATTATTGTTTGGTTCAAATATACTTTATTCAAGCATGAAGGCCTTCAACTGTATTTTAAGTTAAGGTCGTTAATTTAAGGGAAATATAGCATTTATTGTGAATTTCGTACTCAAGAGAACAAAGCAGAGTCGATTCAAAAGTTACTATACTATAAATGTTACTATATATTAGCTTTAATGTGGAGGATCTATGTTTCTATCCCAAGCGTTCACCGTCGTCATTGATATTCTCATTAGATGGTGAGTCAATAGTACCAACGTGATAATATTTCCAAACTGCTTCACAATCTCGGTCTGAATGCATTACACAACATGCAAACCCTGACCGAATTGACACCCTCCCTTCTCACATTCATCCATTATATTTGCGCAGACTAATACAATCACTTGCTCTGCCACTCCCTGATAAAATCTGTTTTGGATTGTCTGTGTTTTGCTGTACAAAATATTACAGAACACAACGAGGGCTGAACACACAGAGCTTTGAGTGCTGGAAGTGTGTGTGTTTCAGAGAGCCAACTACATGGCACACTAGATTACTGGAAATAATCATTTTAGGGCAGATAATTTGATTAAAGTGTTTACATGATTCAGTCAATGGTCAGATTTCACCCCTTAAGGAGATGTCTGGTGGGTTCGTTTTGATGTTTAAGCGTGGCCAGACCAGACGTTAATTCTCCTATTACTCATAATATTACTGTGGCACCACTAAGAAAATACTTTGAGAAAGACTCTCCTTGGAGCCAGCTGTGAGGAGCAGGAGTCGACATGTTCTCAAGCCAAAACAAACCTGCCTTAACATGAACACGGGCCAAAACATGGTTTTAGTAATCACGATTCTTTTAAAACAATTGTGGCTTTAGTGGAATTAAATCCCTTTGTGTTTATGGGGGCATTCACCTAATCTCTATCACTTCCCTTATTCTGCTTGGATTGGTTTTTGTGTGCAATGTGCAAATACACTGATCAGCCAAGCCAAGGTTTTATCAGCAGTAAATCCATCAGACTGGATCGTTGTTTATGACTCCTCGATTCATAAACAGCAGTGTGGATCGGAGGTGAATATGTTGTACGAGCGGAGACTATTGTGATGGAAATTAGGGGAACTTCCATCACATGGGGGTCCTACAAAGGTCATACTAACTCCTCTGCTCTGTTGTATTATTAAAGTATAACATTTGTTAAATTAATGGTTAAATAGCTCTATATTCCGACAGCCATTGTTGATATAGAATGTTTGGTCAGTAACGTTGCTCTCCGTGTCCCTGTGCTCTGCATTAAACAGAAAAACAGTTGACGTATCCCGTTCCCTCTCGATCTAGTCAGGAGAGAGAACATTCGGAGCATTCACAGCTGATTTCAGTGTTGACTTGCGATGGCGGAATAGGCAAAGGGAACAATTCCAGTGCTCCCATTAATGGCGTACGCTACAAAAAACACCAAGGGAAAACAGAAACGGGAGTCATGCAAGACCCTCTTTCATGTGTTGACATTGGGAGGAAGGCTGGGAATGCTAACTGCGAAAACAGACAGGAAGTTAGCCAAAAACGTTGACTTGGCTCACAGTGGCTTCCACAATCAAATCCAACGTTTTCATTCAGTCCTCAAAAACACGATGAGGCCTTGGTTCTTCTCGACGTACTTCCAGAGAGATTAGATCATGGCTTACAAAGCAATGTCCAGTGGAAATGTCTCTTGTTTCTTCCTCCAACGAACATGTGATCCCTATCAAGCAGAGACCACAACAATAAGCATCCTATCGGAACAGGAAGCGTGCCAGTAGCTGCTGACCAGAGACGGCATGCTTTTCTATAACCGCCTGTCTGGCCCCAAGGTTCCTCCTATGTGCTGATACTGGGCATAGGGTTCGTTTACTGGGCATAGACTTTGTTTACTGGGAATAGGGTTCACATACTGGGAATAGCGTTCACATACTTGGCATAGGGTTCATTTTCTGCCAAGCCACTTGAATTGAGTGCATCACTCGAGGGTCAGAAACAAATTGCCCCTTTTATACCCCACAATGATCTGAATCACGCTAAGCACACACACCACCTATCTAAAACACATGTACACAGCTGGTAGGAGACCACCTCCTAACCCCTAGCCCATAGCGTCTCTCTCGGGGTCAGCAAGGCAGCCTCTGAACGGGAGGCGACCAGACGGATGCTGTCGTCTCCTCCCCCACCGTCCCCACCCCCTCTCCTTCCCACATACACATCCAGCGTTTCCTCCTTCCTCCCATCCCCCCCCGCCCTCGTTGACTAGCCCCTTCTCCAGTGTATTTTTATCCCCCGCTTCTTCCTTTCCCACAGAAGGGCTGCAGCTCTAATCGGTTCCCTTGAAACCTCGAGGTGGAATGTAGTCTGAGCTGCAGCCAGTGTCTGTCCTCCGTGATTCAACCGTCCCGACAAAGGGAGGCCGCCCATCGTAGACCGAGGGAACACAGACGAGGGGGTTCATTCAGGGTCAGGGCCCCCCCAGCGTGTACTGACCGGCCCAGGGTCCGGCCCCTCTAGCGTGTGTGACCGGCCCAAGGTCTGTCCCCCCTGGAGTGTGTACTGTTCCCCTCAAGGCCCGTCCCCCCTGGAGTGTGTACTGTTCCCCTCAAGGCCCGTCCCCCCTGGAGTGTGTACTGTTCCCCTCAAGGTCTGTCCCCCCTGGAGTGTGTACTGTCTCCCGCGGGATCCGTCCCACGCTTGCTGAGCTAACTCAGGAGGCGTATGTCCGGGGTGCTTCAGGGAGGGATTAGTCAGTCTTGCCTGCACCCCTCCCACTTAGTCATAAAG
This sequence comes from Pollachius pollachius, assembly GCF_949987615.1. Taxonomy (NCBI): domain Eukaryota; kingdom Metazoa; phylum Chordata; class Actinopteri; order Gadiformes; family Gadidae; genus Pollachius; species Pollachius pollachius. The sequence goes on along the minus strand of NC_136948.1, from coordinate 11,818,824 downwards.
AAGTGTAATGGTGCCGGCTCTCAGTCTCTCAACGACTCGCCGTGACTCAGACGTCAGCAGCAGGTTCTCACTCACATCGGCCGACCATCTGATGTTTGTTTTCACTCGAGTGTACCTGATGCCGAGTGCGTGTGTGTCTGCATGAAGCCCACATGGTGTGTGTGTGTGTGTGTGGGTCTCACGCTCGTAGAAGGAAAAGGACAAGGACGAGGAGACGAGTCACTTCAGCCTCTTCCCTCCAGACGAATCATATCCTTTGTTTGTGGACGGACTCTTCTGCCCTCCAGGAATGCGGCTCCGAGACGTTAGGCACGCTTTCTCTCTCTGTCGTGCCCCGGCCCCCTCCGGTTGCCCCCCCCTGCCATGCGGGGTCAAAGCCTGCCTCTCTCGGAGCGGTGGGCCGCGATCCACGACCACAACACTGTTTACCGGTCCCTGAGTGCGGCTGATGTTTTAAGGGGCTTTTGGAAACCGCGGGTTCCATAAACACAGAGCTCCAAATAATAACAGCGGGGCAGAACGTGCGAGCTGGAACAGCGGCCTCTCCTTTTCTTCTTCTTGTTCTGTGTGTACAATGGGCTCCTCCGTTTCCGTCGCTGTGTTGATATTCATGTCAGTGTAAATGTGATGTACACCCTGGAGAGATATGGGGGAGGTGTGTGTGTGTGTGTGTGTGTGTGTGTGTGTGTGTGTGTGTGTGGCACAATTCATACACAAACTCGCTCATTACAACGCGGTTACAGAATGAGGCCACTAGCTTAAAATAATAGCATCACAAAGTTTGTGTGGGTTGTAACCATGGGGATAAAACGGGCCTCCTCCTTCTTCCAGCATTTTTCTAATCTCGTTGTGTTCGGATTCCAGCTGAAACAGGGGGTACACTTACACTTTAGAGCCTGAATGGCAACGTGCGTTCTAATGGGTTAACTGGGAACAGAGCTTTCGTCTGCTTTCATGTGCCACTGGTGTGTGTGTTTGTGTATGTCCCCGCCCCTGCCTCCAGTAGAGTACAGACTCGGTAAAACCAAAAAGCTGGCGCGAGAGAGAACAGACATCCAGTCCACTTTTCCCGGTCTGTTTGTAGTGAGATTAACGCGAGGCAAAACGCCCGAGACCACTTCCACTTCATCACCGTCTCCCTAACAAGGATGCTCTTACAACACTGCAGGGGTCGGCTCTGCATTTCTGGGGCCGGTCATTAAATGCAAAATCCATATCTGCATACATAAGTAAATGCAGTGCGTTTCCTCCTACCCTTGCACACGGCTACATGTCTATACCTACGTCACACTGCATACATGTATGACTGTGGACGGCATGCATGTACTCGAACATAGGTAGGGAAAGGGGGGCCACCTGGAAGGAATCTTTGAGTTTGAACTCGAGGGCCATAGCAGTTGCCACTCTCCGCCTGGAGTGCCTGTTCAGAGTGACGTGTGAACGCGGGGCGCAGATCTCCTGCTCTGAGATACGGGTGTCCCTCGGGGGGGGGGGGGGGGGGGGGGGGCTGCGCCACTGGCTTCCCAGCTCGCAGCTCGCGGACAGAACAAACCGGCGCTGGTGACGCTGGCCGGGCGTCCGTTCAAAGTGGCGCTGGCTATTGGACGGCGGCCCGGCTAGACGCGTGTCTCCATTAGCGTCTGCTTCCGTTTAGAGATATCGCAGCGCTACGGAGGGGAAAGAAGCCCCCCAGGGCGGGTGTCATTTACTGACTGGGATGATTTCTGCTCAATGTGTGTTCAACCCTGTGGCTCGTTTTGTCCAGACGTATTCAAAGACCCCGGCTCACACTCGCTGATCTCTACTCAAGGTTCCACTGTAGACTGGTGTGAGGTTGTATTCGCCTCTTTACAGGGCGGCATGTGGCTCAGGAGGTAGAGCGGGTTGGCTTCTCACCGGAAGGTTGCTAGTTCGAACACCGGCTCCTCCTAGCTGAGTGTCGAGATGTCCCTGAGCGAGACACCTCACCCCAACTGCTCCCGACGAGCTGGCTGTCGACTGGCATGGTTGACTCCACCGTCGATGTGTGAATGTCAGGCAATAATATATTGTAAAGCGCTTTCAGTGGCCACTGGTTATAAATGCGCTATATAAATGCAGTCCATTTCCCATTTACCACAGGGTCTTTTCAAAGTGTTTCTGATATGCCCACACCAGCGTATTGTCTTCCATTCACACACACCGCCATGCTCTCGAGAGTTGAGGCCACATTTCCTTCTTCCACTGTGTTTACTGTGTCTGAGCGAGGGAAACGTCGACTCAAAACATATGTAGGTATCAAAGGCATTTCTGTGGGCCTGGCCTGCTGGGGAGCTAAACCACGGCCTGCTGTTCTGGTATGTGCTTTGATTCCTGGACAGACTGCCGCCTGAAGGGCGTGGCCCAGGCTGAGTAACGACTCTCACCCCAAGTCGACATATTGGAGCTCTCAGTTCATGGTTTTGGTTTTGTATAGTCTGGACTTTAAATGGTAGCCGTCAGGTACTGCTCAGCCCTCGTGTGGATGGGCCCACATGGTGAGATCAAACCCACACGGAGGGGGTTCCTGCTAGGGGTGTGGTGGCCTGACGGACCCTCTCTGTGCCTCTGTCTCTCAGGCTGTGAGGACATCGTGGTGGAGAGCCTGGCGCTGGACTCCCTGGTGCCCATCCTGAAGTGGAGCTCCCAGCCCTACGGCTCCAAGTGGGTACACCGGCAGGCCCTGCACTTCCTCTGTGAGGAGTTCAGCCACGTGGTCTCGTCCGACGTCCTGTACGACCTCAGCAAGGAGCACCTGCTCGGCGCCATCCAGTCCGACTACCTGCAGGTAGGAGGAGCCAATGGCTAACATTCAAATATGCTCTTCTGCTGCTAGCGAGCGGCTTGTCATGCTACACACACACACATACAAGCAGACACAATCACAGGCAGACGCACACGTGCCCACACATGCACACAAATACAAACAGACACGCATGCACAGGCAGAACAACGTACACGCACACAAATACAAGCTGACACACACGCACATGTAGACAAACGCACACACACATACAGTAGACACACACGCTTACGCAGACAAACGTACACAAACATATGCAGACACACGCAGAAACACAAACCCACCTAACAAGGAGACATGCACAGGCAAACGTACGCAAACACGCTTAGACACACATACACATACAAGGAGACATGCATGCACAGGCAAACACACGCACATGCGCACGTGCACACGCACATGCACCCTTGGTGTGCCGTGTGTTGAGGGACGGTCCTCTGAAGGAGTAGACTTCAGGATCCTAAGTGGATCTGAGCGTTCATCTGCCCTGGCTGCTTCCACGGCCATCACTCAGGACGGCTGAGGTGATGCGCTGTAATCAGAGCAGACAGAGTAATCCTCCCACTGCCCGGGCCTGCTGCAGAACACAGAGCCTCACGCACTAGCCTCATCCCACCGCTTGTGCTTGACCCGCTCCTGTCTAACCTTGTCCTCATAAATGCTCCTCCTCATTTTTATATATATATCTATATCTCTACCTTTTCTATTTTTCTCGCTCTCTCGCTCTGTCTCTCGCTCCATGTCTTTGCCTCTTTCTCTCCTACTCTCTCTGTCTCTCTGTCTCACTCCATCTGTCTCTCGCTCACCCTGTCTCCCTCTGTCTCTGTCTCTCCCTCTCTCTGTCTCTCTCTTGTCTATCCTGGTCTCATTCACAGGCGAGCGAACAGGACATTCTCAAGTACGTTGTTAAGTGGGGCGAGCAGCAGCTTATTAAGAGGATGGCAGACAGGGGTAAGATAATACATGCTATAATTACCCCCTGAGCACCCCCACACCCTTACCCAAACTGCCAACCCCACACACATGCACGCACGCACGCTCACACACACAAACTTACATGCACACACACACACACAGCCCTAAAGGCTTTACGAAAATTACCCTGTTAACAGAGCCTCCAAATACACTTTAAAGCCCCAATAAAAGGATGCCTTCCGTTCCCCTGAAGGCGGCTAGCAGACACACCTTCAAAGCGTTTGTTCGCGGGTCCTGCAGCACCTGTTGTCAACGTGTCGGGGTGCGCGTTTAACTCAACGTCTGTACCAGATGTACGGGCGACGCCTTCCCAACACCCAAGACAGAGATTGGAAGCATCCCCCAGATTCTACTTTGTTGTTGTCGGATGTAAGAAGGTATCAGCGGATGAGTGACGCCATTGTGTTTGGGTTCACCCAGAGCCCAACCTGCTGAGCGGAACGGCCCACAGCGTGAACAAGCGGGGCGTGAAGAGGAGGGACCTGGACGTGGAGGAGCTGAAGGAGATCCTCTCGCCGCTGCTGCCCTTCGTCAGGACGGAGCACATCCTGCCCGCCAGCAGCGACGTCCTGTCTGACGCGGTGGGTACTCACTCGGCGTCGGCCTCTCTCTAACTCTTCTCTTAGCTGTCTGTTAAAGATCAGAACACTAGTGAAGAGAGAAAGCGGAACAGAGAGAGGTTTTTGGGTTATAAATGACCCAAAAACCTCCCCTCCCTGTCATTCTGACCCATCAGGCAAGAGATGCCCGGATTGGTCAGAAGTGACCCGGGAGCGGTCTACACACAGAGGCAGGCACAGCCATACTTATACTGTCCTTTTGGGTGGGGGTGGCTGTTGCTACCATTAGCCTCCACACGTGGCCATGAATCTTTATATGGGTCACAGTACAATAGTGTTTGTGTTTTTACCAAAATACCTAACTGGAAAATTGTGTATTCGATCTCAAACCTGCCGTTTCGACACCTGCTTAAAGTAATATTTATAATTTATTTTATAATATTATAATGAGGTTAGAGGGGACCTTCCTGAATAGAGACTTGACCTCTACCCTCTCCTCTGCCCCCAGCTCAAAAGGGGTCTCATCAGCACCCCTCCCTCCGACATGCTGCCCACCGCCGAGGGGGGCAAGGCCCACTCGTGGTTGCGCCAAAAGAACTCGGGCATCTACCTGCGCCCCCGCCTGTTCTCGCCCTACGTGGAGGAGGCCAAGGTGAGCCTGGCTCACCTGTGATTCACGCTACGAGGCGGGAAGCGGTGCGCTAGCGTTATGCAAGCTAATGGATGTTCCCCGCAGAGGCCATGGCAGAGTTATTACCACCATTCATAAATTCACAAGTCCGCTTCGTAATTTACAAGCGGCAGGATGATGCATAGGTCCTGTGTAGACGCTTGGCGTATTATCGGTGTCGCGAGCGACCAATCACCCGGCAGAGGGCCGGTTGATTGGTGTCAGTCATGTGATCGAGCCTGGGTACTGAAAGCACACACACTCACATGCACGCACACACGCTATGCTTACATACAGGAGGTCGCACTGCAGGCATCACGTTGAGTAACTGTCGTAACTCTCCCCCACCCCCCCCTCCCCCTGGTCCTCTGTCCCGTCCGCAGTCCGTCCTGGACGAGATGATGGTGGAGCAGACGGACCTGGTGCGCCTGCGTCTGGTTCGCATGTCCAACGTCCCCGACACGCTCTACATGGTCAACAACGCCGTGCCGCAGTGCTGTCACATGATCAACCACCAGCCAATGGCGGGCAACCCGACAGCCGCTCCCACCGTGGTGGCCAATGAGATCCCAGGTAGGGGTGATTAGGAGTGTGTGAACGGCAGCGGCGCACAGCCCCCGCTCCGTCCTCATGCATTAGCAATCAGCCGGCTTTCTGAAGGGCTAAAAATGAACCTGGACCCATGTATAAATTACGAGGATAACTATCGACACACCCTTTTGATTCAATACACATCCATTTAGCGGGGGGTGTTCATTACGGGAGCGGTTCCATCTAATGACAATCTGATGCCTGCAGTGAGTGACCTTGTGTGTGTGTGTGTGTGTTTGTGTGTGTGTGTGTGTGTGTGTGTGTGTGTGTGTGTGTGTGTGTGTTCCCCTCAGTGCCCCGGCTGTCCGTGGTGAAAGATATGATCCGCAGGCTGCAGGAGCTGCGGCACACGGAGCAGGTCCAGAGGGCCTACGCCCTGAACTGTGGCGAGGGGGCCACCGTCAGCTACGAGCTGCAGCTCCGCGTGCTGCGGGAGTTTGGCCTCGCTGACGGAGCCACGGAGCTGCTGCAGGTAGGGGTGGTCAGACGCAGGTCAGCCTACAGGCTCCTCAGGGCTGGCATGAGTAGAGATGTTCCGATACCAGTATTGGAAATTCCCCCGATAATACCCAGGCAGAGAACATCACAAACACTTACGGTGTTATGCTGCGTTCGTTAATGCTCAGAGGTCGAAACCCGGAAGGCAAAAGAAGTCATCTCCGACCTACGTGCGTTCGAGCGAAGTCGGAAAAACATGGATGCTCACTTTTAACTATGAGAATACAAATGTATTATAACTATAGATTATAAATCTAAATGACCTAGTACTAAACAAAATAACTGTAGGCAGAAAGTGAATCGACTATTAAATTGCTGTCATCGTAAGAGAACCATCATCTCTATCTCCTCTATTCATCGTAAGAGAACCAACACCTTTTCTTTGTTTTTCTGTCCTCCCCCCTCTAGAACCCGTACAAGTTCTTCCCCGACGAGCGGTTCGGAGACGAGAGTCCGATCCTGGCCCTCCGCCAGGTGGGTCGTTGTCGGGTAAACAGCAGCCCGGCCATGGACAGCATGTTCACCGAGCTGGAGGGGCTGGCTAGCTTCCACCCTCCCCTGCCTCCTCCGCCGCCCCCTTACCACCCGCCCGCCACGCCCGCCCAGGCCCAGCTCAAGGCGGCCTGGCGTCCCCGCGTGCCCGTGCCCACCCCCACCCGATCCTTCTCCTACCCCTGTAACCGCACCCTGCACCAGCGCCACGCGCCCGGCAAGCACGGCAGCACCGAGTACGCCTCTGTGCCCCGCCCCCAGCCCCCCGACTGCGCCAAGCCCCAGGCCATGGGCCGGGCGCTGGTCTCAGAGCAGCAGGCGGTGAGTGTCTCCCCGCGGTGCGGCTCGCACTTGTGTCGGCGCACCAGGGAACGGGGGGGGCCGGGGTCAGCTCGGGGGGGAGTGGGCGATTCGCTGTACTGAGCGTGTGTTTGTGTCTCCCTGCAGATGGGCATGGAGCCTGTGATGAGGGAGTTCATGCCTGACATCGCCCTGGGCGTCTCCGTCATGTCCCTGCGGGAGCAGCACATGGCGGAGATGGAGAGGGAGGGTCCCCACAGTCCCATGGGCCCCGCGGGCCACCACATGCCCCACGGGCCCTGCCCCTCCGCCCGCCTGGGCCACGCCCACGGCCCCGGACACGGCCACTCCTGCAAGCGGCACGCCCCCGAACCCAAGCTGGAGGCGCAGGCCGAGTTCCCTGACCTCTACGACTTCTCCTGCCGACCCGCCACGCCGACCTCCCTGCCCTCCTTCAGCGGGCCGGACCTCTACAGCCACAGCTGTAACCCCCAGGGCTCCTTCCCGCCCTCCTATCTCTCCGACTCTCAGACCCAACAGGGCCACCCGTCGGGGGGCCGGGGGGGCCAGGACCCCCTCAGGCTGGACGTCCTGGGTCTGGGCTCCCAGCGGAAGGACGGGGCCCTGGCCAGCCCCTCCGGGCCCCAGCCTCGCGTCGGACACATGCCCCGGGGCCGGTCCAACGAGACGGACCTGACTCATGGCCTGGGCCACCTGCGCTCTCCCAGCGGGAACCTGGACGGCTATGAGGACCGGCACGCGGCCCCCCGGGACACCCCGGAGGAGCTGGGGGTCACCGGGGACTCGTCGGGCTCGGGGGGCCACCTCCAGCAGCCCCACAGGAACAGTGTGAGCGAGGAGGCCGTCAGAGACCGCAGGTCACCCAGCAAGCCTGACTACCCTTACAAGAAATCCGCACTTTAACCCCAGTGGAGGGACAGGGGTTGAAGCGTCACCAAGCTCATTTGTTTTTGGGAGGGGAGGGGGCAGGGGTTACCCCATGTGTTTGTTTTTTTTTGTAACGGATGGCAAAGCACTAACCTGTGTCTGATTGTGTGCATGTGTGTGTGAGAGCGGTTTGAGAGGAAAGGGAAAAGGCTTGTTGTTCATTTAGCTATTTATAGGTTGCATCCTTCTGGCCTGCCCTTGTGCACAGAGTGTGCTTTCCTCCTCACGGTCACAGTACGGGTCTGTGGGGGTCAAGCTACTCTGCCACTTGGTGGAATGGATCTGACCACGTCCAACCTGATCCTGTGAGTCTGGAGCGGGGTGCTGTGTCCCAACAGATGGATTAGTGTAGCCAGTCTATTTCTGATGGTAAAGGTTAGCCAAACCATTAACGCAGCTCCAGAACTCCAAGTTTTATCTTAAGCAAGGTCGGCAAACAGCACAGAGATGACATCGGGATTAAATATGTTGTCACGCATTACTTCCTCCCAGATGAGTATTTACATTTCCTCCTTTAGCATCCCTATGGCAACTTACCTGAGATCGAGGCCCCCCTCCCTGGGCCAGGGGCTGCCAGTACGACATTGGCTGGGGCTCGGCCATGTGAGGCAGGAATCGGATGGGCCAGGAAGTAGGTCAACAGGCAGAGCGCGGCTCTTGGCAGATGTCTCTCTGCGTTGTGATGGCGACCCGCTCTGACTAAGTCTGCTTCTTCCCCAGCAGAGAGACAGGGCTCTGCAGAGGGAAAGGGGCATGGGGGTCTTATCAGCAAGTTCATCACTAGGCGCAGTGGAGTATATAAGGGTACCATGGCAACACGATGCACAGCGGTATTTGGGCATAGGGGTTGTTGTTTCAGCAGAACAGGTGTGGATGTTTCCGTATGCACAAACGTATTTTTGTACGCGCAGGTGTTTGAACAATCTCTGTACTGTACCCTCCCATAGTCAGGTCTGTATGTACATATCAGCATTGGGCTCCGAGAGAGGTGAACCATAAGGGGAACCAGCCCTAACGGCCCTGGTCTTTCGCTCCCTGGTTTGAAAATAGCATTCAACGATCAAATCCAAAGCCTTAAACAATGCTTGGCTTATTGAGTTTAAGCATTTTTATTTTATCTTAAGTATGATGTCATCCTCACTCCCCCCCCCCCCCCCCCCCCCTTCTGATGCGGTTATTCTGTTCACTATGAACACAGACGCTTGACGATTCTTCTGCAATGGAGGTGTGGGATTCACCAACCAATTTATGTAAATAGTAGCCCTCAATACCGCCACCTCATGGCCAAGTCTGGACCTTCACATCCAGGGGAAATGCTGTTAAACATTACCATAACTGTAGCAAAAGAAACTGGTGAGTGCATACATTTAGCGTGGAAAAAAAAGAGAGCCTATCAAATACTTTATTTTACTACGCACAACCTATGAGACAGGAGCGGCATTGCACTGTTGGAGCAACCCATATACGGTGAGCTGGAAGGAACAAAAAGTTTTTTAGTGATGTGTAAACAAGCGTGTGTGAATGCTGTCTGAAAGTTGGCTGACTGTATTTTTTTTCCATGTACCGTTGATATTGTAAATAATCAATTTAAGTCCCATCACATTTTGATTGTTAATTGTCCGTCACATTTTAGTGGTTGAAAGTTGGTGTTTGTACTGTAGTGGAAGGCACCGTGTACACCCTGTCTACGTCCGTGAATCCTCACCATGAATGGGTGGTATAAATCATTAACCATCATGTCCCAGAATCCCTTGTCTTGTTAAATGTTACACATTCTAGGGCCCGTGTTCAATATTGTCGATGGTGTGGATTACCGTGTTTTTGTTTTCTAGGTGAATGTTATTTTTCTTCCTTGGTGTCTTGAGTACCAGGATTCAGAAAAGGGTCTGAGGATTAGTAGTTCTATGCTTAGTGGTTATGAATTGGCCATGTATGTGGGGGGGGGGAAGATCATTTTTCCATTCAGCTTGCATCATGGGGAAAAAATGCAAAACTCCAGATTCTTCCCCATGTTCGCATCGGGCAGTGTTTTCCTTTCCAGGACGGCGGTCCCTCGAGAAGAGGTTTTGTTCTGTTCTTCGCTGTAGAGGTCAGTGCCTTCCCCCGGCCGCTGCTGGGCTTCTAAATGGAGAAGTGACTTTGATGTCTATGCAAGCCTTTTCTACCAGCTCAACCAGCCTGCGTCAAGTAGTTCTTTAAACACATGTAGCTCCTTCTCTGTACAGTTATCATTTAGCACCTTTCTTTTGAAACAGAACCACCATGAACATGTGTGACTGCTTGTGTTGAATTTATAAAAAAAAAACAGGTACCCCGGTACTTGTGTGGTATACAAATACACCTTTTTTTAGATTGATGTACCAAGTTGCATTTAGTTTCACTGAATCTATTTTTCTACTGTCACCTCACAAAAGGTGCTTAACAGTGGTCAATCCTGGCATCCTCAAAAATAAACTGGTTTGTTATAATGGAGTTGAGTCATTTCACTTGGGTCTTTAATACATTCAGAACATGTATGTGGTTGGTTAGCAGGACATGTGTTTTAACCACAATCAGCAATATTTCACATCAGTGGTGCAGAGAACGGTTTTGGCTTCCACACCCGTCAGCATCAATAAGTCCAAACGTCACACAGCCCTAAGGAGCACTCTGCCTACTCATGGAAATCACAGGGGAATGCACAAAGGTGTTTCGCAGGCTGACAAAACGCTGTGTTCATTGATAATGGACCGTTAGGTCTCCAAGGAGGCACAAAACATGACTTAAAGCACAAGGCAGATGTTGACGAACCTCGTCTAAAGGTAAAAAAACAGTGACTTATTCAAGTATGAGCGATGAAGGCAAGGTAGGCGTTAACAAACTTATGGATACCAGTACATCTGGCTCTTCAAATCCCTTCATTGTTCAAGTATCGGGCATCGAATCGGTAGCAGCACGTTTCTAAACGGTATTGAGCCGGAAAAGATGGTCCCAGATCAGTCCCACTGTAAGGGAAGCATCGGCCCAGTGCGTCTTCAGTAGCCTGCGTTGGGTCGCCTCCTCTTCATCGACTGTAGCCCCTCGAAGAACTGCTTTATGTCCTCTGCTGTGACCACCTGACAGACGTTTGGACAGGAGACTGGTTAAGAGTCTGCAGGATGGGTTGAGGCTATTTCTAAAGGACAGGAAGCTATTCAATGCCCTTCAAAGCACAGTTTATTTTAGGATCAGTCCTCACCTTTTCTTCAACGGCATACTGCTGCAGGAATGTCGTCAGTTCTGTTTTTAGGTCATTGTAATCTAGGAAAAGTGGGAAGATCTTTTTATTGTTATGTTTCACATCTGGACCAGTAGCCTTTCCCGATGCAATTACAGTGTATTGTTTCGGCCAATTAAAAGCCCTCGTGTCCGTCCGGTGCCCAGAACTCACGGTAAATCATCTCCAGCTGCTGCACGTGGTCCATGGAGCTCAGGAATGACATCAGCAGGTCCTCGCCCAGCGGCTGCGCCCGGCCGCTGTTCTCGTAGGCCAGCACCGTGTCCGACTCATCCAACAGGAACTGCACCTCCGACTTCAAATAGGCCCTCTGTGGATGAATCCAAGGACACAGGATAATCTCAGGTGGAATCAAATGTTCTCTCTGAGTCGATCACAGACATCCACACCGTGCAAGCAGGGGGAAGGGTCATGCTTTTTTTTAAGCCTACCTTGCAGCTTACACAGGTGCACAGCTGTGAGCGCCAATTATAGGGCCAGAACACGGCTCCCTCTCGCGCCCTGTGCGGACCCCCGGTCAGGAGCTCCTTCAGCCTGCAGCCGTGGGTCTTCACCGGGCTGTCCGTCATCTCCTGGTGCGTCCGCTTGAAGGCCGCACTTTGGTTTTCTGGTTGCTAGGGCAAAAGAAACATCACTGAATGAGGAGCGAGTGTTGGGCAGGCGAGGCAGGTGGCCGGGCCCCACTGCGGTTGAAGTGCGATAAGTAGGTCGTCCTGTCCCGGCCGCACCCAGCCCCAGACACTGGGCGGGCGTGCGGATGAAATCATCTTTGTTTACAGTGAGCTGCCCGGTCAGAGCTGGCCAGAGCCTGTCCCAAGTGTACGGAGAGCTGTGCTTCACGGATCACTTCACCCACAATTACCCCAACCAGGAAGAAGACCGACCTGCTTTCAGGGCTCAGTTTACACATTACTATCCAGTGCCACCTGGTGGTGGGAGACACCATAACCGTGCACCCATGATACAACATTAATGTTACTATACTTCCAAATGGGGAGACATATGGTAGAAAAGAGCCGAATGTCTCCAGTCTTCTCACCTTGTCCAGGGTTTGGCAGGAGGATCCCTCGCCCCCGTTTCTAAAGGCCTCACACTTCCGGTCTTCCTGGTTTTCCAGTTCGTCAACATTCACCTCCAGCTCTTCCCCCGAATAACCAACTTTGATCACAGGCGCCGCTGAGGAGGAAGGAACGGTAAATTCTCCTTTAACTCGGATGTTGGGAGGTCAGACCTCTTGTTCATTTGGAATTATCATAAAGCAAATGTCACAGCAAAGTGAAAGTAGATGCTTGTTCAATGGGTATTGCACTAAGACTTCTACAGTAACATCAGTTATCAAATTAGTAGTGAAGCTAGAACCATATAAGTAACAATGATTGCACTGTGTGCAGAACTTCTGTACACTGATTCATTAAATAAAAACAATACAGTTTCTTTACTTCACCAATTAAAGAAAAGGCAGAAATAAGATTGCCAACTCAACCCCTGGACGCCTCTCGGTCAAAGTATCCAACTATGAAAAAGGCGTGAGCTGGGAACACTGGTCACCTGCAATATGAGCAGCATAGCTCCACAGGAAGGGGGCTTTGTTCATGCACGCCTCACACACCATCTCCTGCAGCTCCTCAGAGTCCACCACGGCACAGCCCAGGTGCTGAGAGGAGGAGACAACAGGCCAACCTTAATAGGCATGGACTCATCTTAATACATCGATGCATGTTTCAGCTACGGCGGATCACTCTGGTTTACAGTACTGCGTGAGACGTGGAATACCAGTGTGTATTGGACTGCATTTATATAGAGCTTTTTTAACCAGGGGTCACTCAAAGCGCATTACCGTATTGCCTTACTTTGATCTGTTCATACACACATTCAAACACCGACGGCAGTGTCAACCATGCAAGGCGACAGCCAGCTCGTCGTAGGATGAGGGACACCTCGACACTCAGCTAGGAGGAGCCGGGGATCGAACTAGCAACCTTCCGGTTAACGGCCAACCTGCTCTACCTCCTAAGTCACATGCCGCCCTTACATCAACAAGATAGAGACAAGAGACTTACCCTGGTGTGATACCAATCCTCACATATAATGCACTGGATCATCTCATCGTCCACCTAGTGGAGGTTTGAAGGGTTTTGTGAAGACAGGGACATGGTCAGGGAATCATTAAGAATGAAAGGGAAGGAATATGAGTGTATGATGTCTCTTTCTATATACCTGGTCGTCTGTGTCTGGATATGGCCGATCACAGGAGCAGTATTTCCCGCAGAAGTTGTGATTGTATTTGTTTTTTAGATTCAAACTGTCTTTGGTCTATTGAGAAAAATAAAGTGTATCAGCAAATGCACATGAAATCCAACATAAAAGGTTGATTCGACAATATAGTAAAATCTCAATGAAAAGACTCACTGGGTTTAGTTGGCACTTGAAGTCCCCAAACTTGTCATTGCCACAATCACAACGAAACTGTCTGTACAACAAACAAAAAGGAGATTTAAAAGCTATTTGAACCTACAGTTTATCACGGTGAAGTCCGAGAGGAGGTGAACACTGTTATTTCTTCAAGAAAATGAATCTTCCATTGGAATACCTTTTGGTATAAAGCTCAAAGATGTCATGTCCATCGTGGCAGATGTTTGCGCAGGCCAGACAAAGCCCACCAGGATCCACGCCCGTGGGAGTGCAAGTACTGCAGGCGAACACCGCCTGCCTCTTCACATAGCCCTGCAATGTTTAACAAATAATAAGCATCCATTAAACGGATACTGGCGCCACATGCAGACATATGAATTACCCCTGGAAGGTACCATTATTGATAAACCACGTTGGATCAGTACTTGACAAATCGTGCATTTTGTTGCAAAGACACAGCGACGTTTCTTTAGGGCCAACGTTGAGAACAACTGGTATGTGTGAATGCAACACCAGAGCGTTACATGCTGCAGGAATCCGGGTCTGCTGCAAGTCAGCACTGCGGTCCTTTACCTTAGTGTAAGAACAATGTTCTGGGTCGCTGCCCGCCAACACCGACAGCGCCTCTCTCAGTTCGTACTCGTCCGTGATATCTCGAAGAGATACGATTGTAGTGTCTTCTGTAACATCCGACATTGTAGTTCAGATTCAGAACAAAGGTCCCCGCGGATCGTTTGAACACAACAGGCAGACTGGCTCAGTGTTGACAAACGCCCTTTCCGGGCGGGAGTTGACCACGTGGCGGAAGTGGCGCAGAGTTGTTTTTGTGTCTGGTCGCGCGAAAATAAATCCGGATATAGTAGAATACAATCATAACGCGATCCAACTGTGCCCACGTTTCGTTTGAATGATGCGATAAACGTGCGAAATGTTTGGTTTACTTGGAGCATTCCATTGTAACGTCACTGCCGAGTTGAACTTTGCACCCCGCTAACAAAGCGCTTTTTGTTTGAGGATAACTTTATCGAAACAAAATGCAAATGCCTCACACAATGCTGCAAATAGTTTAGCTTGACACCCACCAGTCCTGCCGGACTGGTAGTTCTGGTGTTACTGTCGTCTATCCAGTGGATGGCGTCCTTGCAGCATCAACATTAAACTAAATCAAATAGTTGACCTGACAAACCTCGATATTTTTTTAAGCCCGATAAGCTGCGTCTTAGTTATTTCTTACATTCAAGGTAGCACATTAAATATGAATGACGTATTTTTCATACGTTTACTCATTTATTGAGGGTTTATGTGGCGATTTTAACAGTGAACCCATTGGCGCCCCCTGAAGGGGGGCGATGGTACTGCAGGCTGACAGCGACCCCGTCCACCCGGAATGTTCTCCGTGCACGCCGTCAGTCTGTGTGGATTCCAGGGTTGTGTGCGCCGTGTTTCAGTCCTGACTTGGATGTGAGACGTGGGAACATCTCGACGTGGTTCTAGCCGTACATGTCATCCGTCACCCAGTCGGAAAACTTCCCCGCTAAACAGGACGACCGGAGAATGGGAAACCACCGGAGCTAGTTCCTGAAGAGACGGGTTCCGAAGAGCAGCCAGGTTAGCTTGCACATAGCCTCGATTCCAGCTTGATTTCTAGTTAAACCAGTTTATTATTTTGTTCGTCTACCAACCACCGGTAAAGCACGTTTGTTGAGCAACAGTAGGTTGGATATCGGGACTTCTTCTACGTTGGTTGTGACACTGACTCAACGAGCTAGCTCGCCCTGTGTTGAACGCAGTGGTTCGTCGTTTTTGTCTCAGTTCGCTCTCTTAGCCAGCTAACGATAGCGATGTGTGTTAGCAGAACTCAAACTCACGATACTCAATGAGCTTGGCTGTTAAGGTGTGCTGAAACATTAGGTCGAGGTGTAGGGATACCGCTGAGAACTCTGTCACCAGTGACATGCAGTGGTTTCCCAGTGCCTCCGGACACTCCTGCTAGCGGGGGTCTCTTCTCCGGAACCGCAAGTCAACTTGTTTCCCCTGCTAGGTTCGTGCGGGGATACGGTTTCCTGTTGTCGCCCGTCCGCGTCCATTCCTCGGTCACATCATCTTCAGTCCTGGTGAAAATGCAGACCTTCCTCAAAGGCCGGAGAGTCGGGTACTGGCTCAGCGAGAAGAAGATGAAAAAGCTGAATTTCCAGGCCTTCGCCGATTTGTGCAGGTACGCATCCGATATATCTGACCCTCAAAGTTACTGATTGCTATTTGATTAATTGTATACATTCAATAGCTTAAGCATTAATTGAATCAAAGCATGTACAGTGTATGTTTTGATGACGTATTTATAGTACTTACTATCCTTCAGGATTATCAATATATATAACCCTTTATTCTGGCACAGGATTTATACTCTGGTATGATGTATAAATTATCCAATAATATTTAAATAGACTATTGTCTATTATAATATATAAAAAAAGAGAGGATTATTACGATCCGTGTGTAATGCCTTTACACCCTTTAACCTTTATAGCACAGTGTGCTTATTACTTAGCAATCAGTCATTAATGCTCCTTCAGCGTTTATAGGTAGGACTGGTAATGTTAAGTTGAGTTATAATGACCACACGTTCATCTCAAACCATTGTTTTTGTTGATGAGAGAACAGGAATAGTTAGAGTAACCCATGATGCTACTGCTCCATAAATTCCTTTCAGTGAATGGCTAGTATCTACTGAATCACATCCACCAAATCTTTAGGCCCTTCTATGTTCTAATCTAGGTTCTAGTATGACCAGTCAATGTATATATATTATGCTAATTGATGCTAATTTTATTTCATATAGATCGATTTACCCCATGTAAACAACAGTTGTACAATAAATTAATATGATTATTGACACTGGCTTTGCCCTTTTATACCAACAACCCTAAGAAAGTACACCTCAGCTTGTATTGGCTTGTACAGCTTATACAAGCTATTGGGGGCTATGACACAGCTTTTGACAGTGCAGTTATTGTACAAACAAACTGTAGTGTACAATTTTGCAGTTGTGCAGCTCCAGCCACATTTGTCTCCCAATGCTGAGGCATAGCTATGACATTCTGGTCAAAGGCATGTATTTACAGGATCTCGCTTCCCTATACCCGATGTGGACCAAGGGAGGGGGCGTGGCCTGTTCTAATGTATGTTATCTTGCCAAGTAATAGCCCATCACTCTGCCGGAGTCACATGATGTTGCATAAGGGGTTGTAAATTGGGGCATGGATTTGCTCTGTGAGACAGGGGAACTATACTGTGCTGCTTGACAAAGTCCCCTCATCGTGTATGTACAGCGTGTATGACATGCATATGCAGTATCCTTCCTGGGACTTATCGGTTCCTTCCTAACCTGGTCTGAAGGTGTACAGGTGATATAGGAGTTCCTCGACCACACAAACGTCCTCTCAGACGGTGACCATGCCTTGGTGCACCTGTCTTGTGTGGAACCCTTCAGTGGGTTAAGCCCAGCGAGGAATTTGGATTGAGAGGGCACATTGTACACATTGTGGTATTATAATCCACAGCATTTCTTTAATCCATTCATATACCTCTGGCCAACTGGAATCCCTCTCAACCGGGAAGCTGGATTAGTGTGTGTGTATATATATATATATATATATATATATATATATATATATATATATATATATATATATATATATTAGCTGGCATTTAAGCTATTAGATAGAGGGGAACCATATTGAAGAAGTGCAGCTTTAGAGAGAATTGGCAATTTTCCCATTGTTACAAGTATAATCAGATTTCTATTGCAAAAGAAAGAGTACCACAAAGCCCTCTGGTGTGTTCACATGTCAAACACATGTCATTCTCTAGTTCTGTTTTTCTAATGGATTTCCCCTGTTTCATACCACGCTGTTCATTCAAAGTCATCCTCAAGAGGAAGGAATATATGGAACTTGGCTTACCTCCATGCGGTTACCTCATACACTGTACGTGCTGAAAAGAGATACCTGTTGTTTCTATATGTAGAGGACCCGTCCGACACAGCCAACATGTCTCAATCGCCAGCACTTGGCTTAATTCATTGCTATTGTAAACTTGGGACCAGGGGCCAGCTGCTATGCATTAGTTACAGTTCAGTGCTTAACCTCAAGTGAGAAGGACAATGTGCTTATGGTGTAGACACCGGAAGGAGTATCCTTCTGACACCTTCATGCTTGGCAATAAGCAATTTAGGGTGACTTTAGATTTAAGACGTTTACTGTAGTTCCCTGGAACTCAGCCCTGTTTTTAACTTGATCAGATGTGCTGGTTCATACACACATCACTGCCATGATGGGACTTGTTCAACTTTCCTTTTAGACATCGTTCTTTTTGTGGCGTGAATCTGAAATGACCAGCCTTTCAGGAAGGCGTCGGTGCTGTCCTGTACAGCTGTATGCAGGGAGATCCCCGCTGGCCATGAAAGGACATGTGATGTCGCTTTAAGGCACCATCACTGGGTGTCCATTCATAACACAGCCTCCCCAGTTCCCAGTTTGGGGCTCATCATGCTTATTAGTAATGCGCGATATAAACGATATAAACGATAAAAAAATGGCCTACGATAGAGACTCTATCGCTCTATCACGATTACAATTACAATTACAATTAGGGCATTTAGCAGACGCTTTTATCCAAAGCGACTTACATTGGTTAATACACACATTGACACACCGACGGCAGAGTCAACCATGCAAGGCGACAGCCAGCTCGTCAGGAGCAGTTAGGGTTAAGTGTCTTGCTCAGGGACACATCAACACTCAGCTAGGAGGAGCTGGGGATCGAACTAGCAACCTTTCGGTTACGAGACAACTACTCTACCTCCTGAGCGATAATGCATGTTGATGACGCAAAATACAATGTTTAATTTTTGGTTTGGTGCGGTTCCATTTCACAATGCAATTTTCGGAACAGTGCCAGACTTTGTCAACAAACCCGCATGTGTGCAAAGAACGTTAAATCATTGGACAAAAAGGTCCGGGGGGGGGGGAAGCACCGGTGAAAGTAAACAATCATGGATATCCAGCGTGATAAACATTGATCTGCGGAGCGATCCAACTCCTCCTCCCTCATCCTGACTCGGAATGTGTTAAATGCATCGGCATTTTTAAGTTATGTTTTCCAGCATACTTTTTACTTTCTTTTGTTGGACCGTCGGGTGGTGACTCAACATGGAGCAAAGAGGAGACGGAATGTCTTTTGGATATCGGACCCAAATATCCAATAGACGTTCCGTCTCCTCTTTGCTCCATGTTGAGCAACGTCTCCGAGACCACCTCTCCGGCTGGGTCAACCTCCTTTTGATCGATAAAAAATATCGCGTAATCGACAAAAATCTTAACAATCAACTCTGAACTCACCTGTTCAGAGTTCATCTCGACTCTGCATAGAAACCAATGCACAGCCACCATTGAATGTTGTACGTCCTGGCACTTGTACATTGCACTTATTCAAGGTACTTAATTGTGTAGCATCTACAGTAGCTGCTATCGCTGCTTTACACGGGGAATGGGTTAGCCTAGCGATTGTAATACTTGCACTTGGTTCTATGAACGTCTTTACTGTACCGACAGCGATATATTGTTTCACTTCTTATGACAAATGTACTTATTGTAACAAATGCACTTATTGTAAGTCGCTTTGGATAAAAGCGTCTGCTAAATGCCCTAAATGTAAATGGGGGGACTTAAACTAAGTGTAGTGCCTTTTAGAATGGTTTGCACTTAAGGAAAGAAACCCAATACTAATTTTATTTATCTGCAACATTATGTTGAATGATTACAGTGTTTCACAATAAATGTTCTTGAAATGACATGCTATATTTCTCTTTTTTTTTAAATACATTTAGCAGTTTGGCTTTCCTTAGAGTCTATGTAACCTGTTCTGAAACGGTTATTTTATGATTTTATATCGTGATATATATCGTTATCGCAAGATGCTGCAATGTATATCGCAATATGGATTTTAGGCCATATCGCCCATCCCTAATGCTTATGTCTAATCATAATATGCCCCCTTGGACCGCTCTCCTCTGCGTTATCGGGCTCTTCAGAAAATATTGTTACTGGCTCCTGTCAGGAGAAGGCCATTAAACAGTCCTGCGATGGCGGTTTTTAGGGTTGGGTAGTCTTAAGTAAATGTATGCTGACATGCCGTTAAGACACACCTACGCCTTTCCTAACCTTATTCATTGCTTCGTATCCAAACCGTCTTGTAACTAGTGTTCCTGTACTAGTTTAAACAGATACTTTGTAGGTATTCTACTAATCACATGGTGTGGCTATGTCGGTACACTTCGCGTTTTCTTATTTTCCTTAAAGCCTAAACAAAATGGTTTGGCCCTGGCGTGCCGCTCTGTTTAGTCTTTTCTTTATCCCGCCTCTGTGTCAAGGCTTTGCAACAACATCGGAGAGCAGACAATCTCCCTATATATCAGAGCTGGGATGAACCGAAGGCCCTGTCTGCAATAAACAGGCCAGCTGCAGTATTAAGTATCAGCATTGTTGTGAGGCCCCGTGGGGCGGCTCCAGTGGGGCCCGGGGCGGGGCTCTAACCACGTAGCCACCGGGCCCCGTGGTTGGGGCTGTTGGTTGTGGGTCTTTTGGTCTTGTTCTGTCCGATCACCTGTTGTTGCCACATTATGTTGACACTGGGTTGTTTTAGCAGCAGTACAGAGTGACATCAACCCTGTTTACATTCTTCAGCCTAAAATGATTTTGTTGCTCATTGATTCCGAGCACCCCATGGGCGTGCCAGCATCCAACAGATCTGAACAAGTCTAGATCAAGTTTAGATGTCCTGGTGCCTGCCTGGGTCGTCGCGTGGTTATAAAAGGGGAATGTGTGTTTTGTAGGACGTGTAGAATAGAAGAAACTTGGATCTTGAATCAACGATACAATATTACGATTTTTTTGATTGTTTACTTTTTTAAACAATAGCAGAATCATGGCTGTACTCCATAGAAATTAGATTTTAGTTTTTTGTTTTTACAATACAATGAAGAATAAAC
Organism: Pollachius pollachius; assembly: GCF_949987615.1. Classification (NCBI taxonomy): domain Eukaryota; kingdom Metazoa; phylum Chordata; class Actinopteri; order Gadiformes; family Gadidae; genus Pollachius; species Pollachius pollachius. The sequence goes on along the minus strand of NC_136948.1, from coordinate 11,798,253 downwards.
TTGTAGCATAGAATTAAAACAAAATATATATGGAAATGTGGAAGGCACTTAGCTGATGGTTGTTTGGGCTCAACCCCGGTTCTCACTCTACCTGTTGCCAAGCAACCTTTTCTTTTTGTCAAAGCTAAGAATCCCTCGGCTGTCTGTGAAAAGTAGAGTGTGATCTAGTATAAAAAACATTAATAATATTTATGCATTCGTATCCTCCTGTTTCGAAATACAAGTTATTAGTCATGATGCTTTTTCAGGAAAATATGTAATGTTATGTTAAAATTATATGTAACATTCTTTCATATCAGAATATTTCCCCACTCATATTTTTCTTTTTTCTTTCAGGAAAAGAGGAATTGAAGTTGTTCAGGTAAGGTGCCACCTAGTCTCCTATTGTCTGATAATCACTGTTTGTTATCAATGGCTTATGGCCCAAAAAATGCAGACCGACCTACACACAATGATTATCAATCCAATATAGAAACGCACTGCATTGGATTCATCAGCATCCAACATGGCCTCCAAACACTGATCTCTTCTTTCATGTCCTTCCCAGTGCTCTACTTCATCCTCCATGTCTGTTTTTCTACCGTCTGTGCCTCGGGAGTTTATGCTCCATTTTGGTCATGATGTATTCTGCACACCCAGACAGAACTCTCTCCTGGGAGTAGGCCCCAAGTTACAGGGCTTTGTTTCCCAGTATGTACTCAGCTTCTCCAGGACAACCAGCAGACCCTGCAGTAGAAGTCAGCGGCCCAACAGCCGCAGCTGCTGTGTCTAAAGACTCAGTTATGGTTCCACGTCGACGCAACGCAATGACCACGCAGACACGTGAGCCTGTTTTGGTTCTGCGTCGGGTTTTAGTGAGATGACCAATCACAGCCCTTGCTGCTGCATCGCCTCGATGAACAGTTACAATTTTTGTAACGGTCTGTAAACCCCCTTGCGTTGCGTCGATGTGGAACCATAACTAAACCCTCAGACATGTTGCCCCTGTGTCTCAGACATGTTGCCCCTGTGTCTCAGACATGTTGCCCCTGTGTTTCAGACAGTTGGTTCAGGGCTGCAGCCCACATGCATGTCAGCATTGGGTGCGTTAGGATGTGAAGCTTTATTTTAGTGTGACGAGTGGAAGTTCGCACTGCACACTTATTGTATGTTGTACGGTCCTTCCTTGCACTTAAAAATAGTACTTGGCATTGTGTAGCATCTTATCATAGCTATCTTTGTTGTATACGGGGAATGGGTTAACCTAGCAATTGTTGTTGTTGTTTCTATGTACATCCTTACTGTACTGATAGCGATATATTGCTTCTTCAAATGTCAATGTAAGTTCTTGGGAAATTGCTTGTGTTCCAGACATGCTGCGGATTGGGCTCCAGAGCCTCTGCCGGTTAGGCCGGTCGATGGTATATGCTTTGAGATCGCCTACACCACCGGTCCTACCGATGGACCAATAGTTCAACCATTTTAATGCTGTGGCCTCAATATGCAAGGCCGATGTATCGGGCTGTTGCTCCCTATCACGATAAAGTAGAGGGTGTTTGAGGATGGAGATAGAGAGCGAGGTGATTTAGTTATCTTGTGGCTTTCACATCCTGAATGATAAACTATGGATGTGGTTCGAAGGAGACGGGAGAAGACTCCCGTCTCCTTCGAGTGTCGAGGTGTCCCTGAGCCAGACACCTCACCCAAGCTGCTCCTGACGAGCTGGCTGTCGCCTTGCATGATTGACTCCGCTGTCGGTGTGTGAATGTTTCTATGAACCGTAGGTCGCTTTGCTTAATGCCCTTAATGTAAATGCATAAGGTATAAGGGCTTGAGTGTGGTGGCAGCGTCGTACCCCTACCACCCCAAACCAAGAACCACCAAAATGGTGTCTTGCTAGTTTGACCGCTCTCCCTGAGATGCATCTGTGTCTACCTTGCCAGGGCGGTGCAGTGAGTATACCTCCGTATTTATAACGCCGTGTTTCAAACCTCTGGAGGATTGGTTGGCGGTCGTTATGACATCATTATGTTTTGCAAATCGTGGCTAAATTCGTCCGCCCCTGGGAGCTCATTTGACGTTTCCATTTGTAGCGTGGGAACAACATCTGTATGTTATCCATAAAAAAGGGAGAAATAAACAGGACAGTAAAGATAACATTAATTGTGCAACATTAAGATGGGCTCGTTGGTGAACACAGTGACGACCAATAGAGCTCTTTCAACATTACCAGTTAATATACACTATGTCGTGTAATGGCTTGACAGCATTTTCGGTTTTCCTTGTTTCCTGTGATCCATCCATTGCTTTGGATGAATTCATCTTTGGGAACCACAGTGGGCAGCCTCCGACTGTGCCTCCCGTTATCTCCCTGCAACACCAGCAGCGAGCGGGGTGAATGTCTGCCTGGGGTTTCCATGGTTTCCTGGTGTTTGTTCCTTCTAATTCACTCCACAGAAAAGCAGTTGAAGTTGTTTGGACGGTCTTGGTCTCGGTTTCCCCCGAGGGGTCCGTATAGGCAAGACCTTCAAGGCTTCAGTGCTCAGTTTGTGGGCCGTATGTCCACTGATGGGACGTATGTCCACTGATGGGACGTATGTCCACTGATGTCCACTGATGGGACGTATGTCCACTGATGGGACGTATGTCCACTGATGTCCACTGATGGGACGTATGTCCACTGATGGGACGTATGTCCACTGATGTCCACTGATGGGACGTATGTCCACTGATGGGACGTATGTCCACTGATGTCCACTGATGGGCCGTATGTCCACTGATGTCCACTGATGGGCCGTTTGAAAATGACAACTGAAACAAGAACACTTGTTTCAGTTGTCATTTAGAATTTGTGCAATTTTAAGGGGTTTGCCATCAGACCAGGGAGGGGGGGCTGCTAAACAACATTGTCAACATTTTAGACAATGTTGTTTAGCAGCCCCCCCCTCCAAGGTCTGACGGCAAACCCGTTAAAATTGCACAAATTCTTTGAGTGTTCTTGTTTCAGTTATCATTTAGACAATGTTGTTGAGCAGCCTGCCCCCCCCCCAAAAAAAAAAAACTGGACTGTCTGTCCACTGATGGGCCTTACGTCCACTGATGGACTCTATGATGGACTCTATGATGGACTGTCTGTCCACTGATGGGCCTTACGTCCACTGATGGACTCTATGATGGACTCTATGATGGACTGTCTGTCCACTGATGGACTCTATGATGGACTGTCTGTCCACTGATGGGCCTTACGTCCACTGATGGACTCTATGATGGACTCTATGATGGACTCTATGATGGACTGCATGTCCACTGATGGACTGATGGACCGTATTTCAACTGGTGGGCTGTTTCTCCATCGGTGGGCTGTACGTCCACTGGTGGACTGTATCTCCACTAGTGCACCGCACTGATGGGCCTTATGTCCAGTGGTGGGCTCTATCTCCACTGGTACATGCATGCCCAAACAAAGCTTTTGACTTATTATCAGACGTTGCATAAGTGCTTGGGAAGTTAAAGTTAATTCATCTGCGCTTGCTATTTCTCAGCCGCATATTCAACTGTGGTCAAAGCTTTTTTCATAACTTAACGAGCTAATACCATGTTTTACGTAGAGGTCATCTTTTTATATTTTAAATATATGCACAATGTCTGCATACTTTTTGACACAAAGGCGTCCAGTCTAAATGGAGAGGGAGAGGAGAGCGAAGTCCTTGGGCAGCCAAGTCATTCACTGTACCCCGATCGTACAGTAGAGTATAGAGTATAGACACCACAACAAAGCACTCAGGCTCCATGTGTGTAAAGCAGTGCGACCCATACATAAGGAGCACAGTGTAATCAATATTTCATCAGCACAAACTGCTTTTACATCATCTAAGAATCTGAATGTTCCTGTCTCGTTCTCCTGCCCTGCATCTCAATCCCTTGCTGTAGTAACAACTGCTACCATTTTACGAAGCAGAGTGGTCCCTGGTCCGAGTGCATCCGTGTTTTATACGGTTGTGTTTTATGCGCAGGCAACGGACCACCTGTTTGAATGCAACCTAGAGGCTGAAATCTGATAGGTCATTATGGCAGAGCAATGAGATGGCGTGTCTGTGGGGCCTGCTTGTTGTGGTGTAGATCATAGATACTAGTAGGTAGTAGGTACGCTGTGAGCTGAAGTACTTGGGCTCAAACATGGATCCGTAGTCAAAAGGACGCAGAGATGAGAATGTGAAGATGCTATCCAAACCCTGACTCCTTCCTGTCCCTCACTAAATCCCAGCCAAGGCATGACACGGTTGACGAGGAATCAGTTCTTCGTCCAACGTTGTTAAATCTCCATTATTGCTAGGCCTGTGATGGCAGTGAGCGAGGGGATGGGGCGTACTGGACAGTCGCTCCCTTGCCAACCGTGCCTGCTGGGCAGCATCGCAAGAGCCACAGACCCGCTTTGTAACGGAGCCTCTGGGTAAACGCTCGCTTGGCACCGTCCTCTCCCTCCGTTTTCACTTGTCCTCTGCTTTTGTCTTCTAAACCTGAGCAGGGCCGCCGGAGCTTTGGCACGACAGCTGTTTTCTTCCCTCCCTTCTGTGTCGGGTCGTTCTGTTCACTCTCATTTAAGAAAACGTCCGAACAGAAAAATGTGTTTAGCTAGCCCCCGTCTCATCATCGTGCGTCTAGATTAACTCGTGGTTAGCCCAATGTACTCCTCTGTGATGGGTATCCATGGTGATGAAGGCTGAATGTCAAATACCTCATAAGCTTCGGTACCAGGGAGGGTGTCTGCTGAGAGACGTCTCATTATTCGATAGCCTCCAGGGGAGCCCATAAGAGCCGCATTCAGCCAAATTAGCTCTGTGTTTGACCCAGCACTCATGATTTAGCAGGAGACTCAGTGCTAGGCTTCTTTCCTCCATCTCTTCGGTTCAGTGTGTGCTTCATGAGTTGTGGCCCCAGGCCCTATTATCTCTGCTGCATGTAGGTTCACTTACACAAGTGTGTCAGTGGTCCGCACGCCATCCAACATAATCATTCATCACGTCTCCCGCTGCACTCTTAGCACACGGTATTTATCCACTCAGATTAAAGAAGGGAAGATAAGGTCGGCCTGCTACATGGGAACCGCCGGGAGACAGAGGAGAGACGGGGACAGGGTCCTTTGCCCTCCCGTCCTCTCAGAGACATCGTGGAAAGTGGACACTCAGCTAGTGTGTGGTCCCGCCAGGGACAGGAATGGTCATATATGGCTCTCTGTGTTTGTTTTTTGATCAGAATCGGCTGTGTTGGATCTCCCAGGGGGGGCCAGCCAAAGCCCTCGGTGGAGCTCGATAAAAGCTGGAAATATATTCCTTCTGACCCACCGTCCCTCCCCACGTCCTGCTGTGCTCCAGGCGGTCCATCAGTGCCTCAGCCCACCCGGACCCCCCCCCCCCCCCTCCAGAGGGACGTGCAGGGAGATCATCTGACATTCCTTCTTTTAGCATTCAGCAGATCCCCCCCCCCCCCCCCATCCACAGGCACTTGACCCCTGGGTTCCTGAAAGAGCGCCGCGGCGACGTCACTCTCAATCCCCGTAGGGCGAGAACAGCTCATCCCCTCGTAGGTGTCCTCTCCGGTGGGCAATGACCCCACCACAGAGCACGTTGGTTTGGCCTGTTATGTGGTGTAAGCGAGAGACTAAATAGTTGAATGAGAGTTAAATGGTAAACGGAATGCATTTATACAGCGCTTTCTAATCGGTGGCCACTCAATGCGCTTTGCAATATTGTCTAACATTCACCCTTTCATGCACCCACTCCCAGACTGCATGCTGCTGCTGCTATCTCCCGTCTCCTCTGGTAGGCACGGCAGTGTTGTTGTGGTTGAACACCATGTATGCAAGTCTGCATGTTGCGACAGGATGGAGTTTTATGGATGTTGACTTTTCAACACACGGCTCTCAGGGTGCGAGCAGTGTGGGTTTCCTCTTCCATCACATTTCTAAACCCTTCTTTGTTCACTTGTCATGTCTGAGGCTTGCTAACCAATAGGTCATACCATTGTCTCGACTCACTCGCTAAAGAGGGATTTTTGCATTGTTGAACCTTTTTAAATAGATTTATTAAAGGGCTTACTCAACACTAGTTAATAAGGCAGATGTTCTATAATCCTGGTGTAAAGCTATGGACGGATGAGATCAGACCTCAGGAAACCTTGCCACCAGGGAAACCAAATGAGGTGGATGACTTCATACTGCGTTACAATTCATTAATCTGCAGTAGTCAAAATAGCATGTTTAGGGACATCAACTTTTAATGAGGAAATTCTCTGACACCGATGCCGTTTTAACAGGTCATTGACATTCAGATACGCTTAATCAGTGTAGAAACTTGCATTCGATTTCTGCCTCATGACTCATAATTTCACATAGAACAACGTCACTCAAACCCCCAGATAAGAGATCATTATCACCTCAGCAGAACCCTGCCCTCAGTCAGCTCCTGTGTGCCCGACATAGAAACGGGTCGGATGGGTCACGGCGTCTGATTCACTTATTTATCGACTGGGAAGCTTCGACCAAGGGTTAACTAATTAATGATCTGGCCATCACTTCTTCTGGGATGATTAACCAGCCCCCATTGACTCTGGCTCTCGCCCCCCCTTCAGCCAACAGAGCTGAACGGGTTTACAGCCGGGGCCCGGGCCTCCCATTGATAACAGCCCATGTAGCTAAGGCGTGGTGGTGGCGCTGGGTCTGCCGTACAAAGGGGGATCTTGTTAAAGGAATCCTCCTCCAGTCTGAGCTCTTGTTGATGCAGGTGCTGCCTAACCATCCCGTTGTGAAAGGTAATCTGGTAATCACCTGTTCACAGATTAGCCAGGCATGGGCCACAGGTACAGCCCTGTTTACGTAGCGGCCTAGCACACTCAAAGCGAGCTGAACGTGACCAAGAAGCGCACTAGCAGTAGTAACCATCCGAGAGCAGATGTTTGTTGTGGGTCGTCTGTTATGGCTACAGAAACTATTGGCTCATAGGTTCAGTGAGTCAGCACAGGCCGGTGGGTTGGCTCCACTGACCTGGGTGTAGATGTGATGAGCGCTCTCACCCTCGATCTTCTACTGAACGCCCCAGGGCCCTGGCCCAGGCCTACCCTCACCTTACGTGTCTGATGGATGTCATAGAAACGGTCTAGAAGCATCTTTCTAACACGAAGTGAAACCGCCCCCCGAACATGTTTTCCTGTTGTGTTTAATAAACTGTAGCCGGTCTCCAAGGGAACAGGAGTCGGTTTGTGTTCACATTTCAGGTCAGCTGAGCACTTGGCAAATGAGGCGTGAATTGTTTTCATTGCCAACATCCCAACTAAACAACTTTCGTCCTGTTTTAAATTCATGAATGACAACTACCTTAACGGAAAACCTCCCACCAGTTACAGCCTCGTGTCACCTCAGCTGCACCAGAAGAACTTAAACGAGTACCAAAAGTACATTGAATGGATGATATATTTATTCACCACGAAACAATAGGATGACAACTGTAGAAGAAACACACCATTGAGATGGAGGGGGCACTGGTGGTCTTTCATCAGTGGCCTTCATACACCACCTGCCCCAGCAATCAACACACACAGAACTAATTACTAATTAACTTATGAACTCAGAACAAGAAAAGACATGACTCAGGCAAATGGTAAAACTGTTTAGAACCAAACCCAACACCAAGGCTTGACTGTTGGTCGTGAGTCACGACGCACCATCACAGTATCGTAAAATAATCGACTTTGTTTTTGCTCTTGAACGTGTTGCCCACATCCTGGAAGCCTTGACCTTTAACCCCTGACTGCTCCCCCCCCCCCCCCCAGCTGGACCTCAACCTTCCCCTGGAGGAGCAGGGACCCCTGGACGTGATCATCCACAAGCTGACAGATCTCATCCTGGAGGCCGACCAGAAGGACTCTCAGGCCGTGCTTCAGGTGCAGAGAGTGCAGGTAGGAATGGGTTCCGCTCAGGAAGAGAGGACAACATGTGTGAACAGAACATGTGTGGATGCAGTGGGTGTACAAAGGACATTCTATGCATTCATATAATGTGTTGGATATCCCATGTATTGTTGGGAGCATACAAAATACATACCGTATTTCCCGCACTATAACGCGCACCGGATTATAAGGCGCACCTTCAATGAATGACCTATTTTAGAACTTTTTTCATAAATAGGGCGCACCGGATTATAAGGCGCATAGCATAGAAGATACTGTGAGTGTGATACTGTGAGATACTGGGACTGAGTAAGCGCAGTAAAATGCTGTGTGCACTGACTACGATAGCCGTAATGCTGCAAGCGGTGTGGCTTTATCGTAGTCGTAGTGAAACATTTTATTATTATTAAATTGTTTTTATTGGTTTTCATACTGAAACATTTTGACAGAGCGCCGTTTACAACCAGTATGGATCAACCAATTAACCAATTGATCCATATATAAGGCGCTCCGGATTATAAGGCGCACTGCCGTTTTTTGAGAAAATTACCGGCTTTTAAGTGCGCCTTATAGTGCGGAAAATACGGTACAAAGTATACAGAATTTGATGGGAAGAAGATTCTCTTTCATTTGGAGGCTGCTCAACACTCGACAACGCTTGAAGCCAGAAACTGCTTGCAGCCAGGCTTGGTTTTGTGGAGTTTGACTCCACAAAGCGTTGACTCTTTTCCAAACAGTACTCCTTCTTTAGTCTATATCTGTTGGAATAACCATCATATAGCAGAAATATCTACCCTGACATCAGCTCACAGTAGGACACACAAGGCAGGACTGCTTGGATCTACTGTAACTTGCTGGGGATTTTCTGCTTCTGTTTCTGCTTCTGTCTTCCAGCCTCCAAAAAGAAACAGTTCCTATTCCATAATGTGTTTAAGCCGGACGGATGATTAGATCAAATGGGTTGGATTACATTTTTGTTTTATAAAGAATATCTGTTATTTGTTGTTGAGACTTTGACATTTGGTGGTAGTAGTAATGGTATTAATCCTAGATATCTGATCAAATAGAGTATTATACGAGACAGTGGGCCCTATAATGAACTGTATTTATATCTCCAGTCTACATTTTAACTTTTATAGTAAGCTACCTCCAAATATATTGTCACCTGGTTGGGATTCACAGAAAAATCATATGAAGCAATTCTCAGCATACCTGCTGAAGGCGGATGCTAATTTCTATCTCAAATAGATAATTCACCAAGAAGTCAGGAACTAGGCCAACATGTCAGTGAACCTCATGCTATCCGAAGATCTTCATGCTGGTGTTGTGCTGCTTCAGACTGCTGTGAGATGCGATTGATTGTCACAGGAACTTATACTGATCAGTCTTTCGTGTCACATCTCCGACCGTGGATGTGTCTTCACACTTTTAAAATACACTTGGTATGAAAATGAATTTCAACATCTCATGATCACACATCTCCCTCTCTGCCTCCCCTTTCCTTCTCTCTCTCGCTCTCTGTCTATCTTTCTGTCTCTGCCTCCGCCTCCCTCTCCCTTTCCTTCTCTCTCTATCCTTTTCTCTCTCTCTCTGATCCTTTTATGACTCAGAGGAGCTGTGAAGCAGGTCACTTAGTCACTCAGTCCCTTAGTGACTAGGACTATTTGGTATGTGTTACCTCAATATTTACTTAGGTATTTCCTTGAAGGGATGGTCCCTATTTTTAATTGTCTTGTTGGCTTAAGTCCTTCAGGATTCTGACATTGAATTCTTTGAAAATGTAATCATTATCTATGTTCTCGTACGCTGTACGTTCATCGAAACGACAAAATCAATCCATTAGTTGCAGACCTGGCACCCTTTAAAACACATTGGACCCTAGTCAGATGGAAACGGCTCCGTGCCAGCCGCCATTGGTCTACTCCGGGCCCCTCCTCCTCTGCTGGCCGGGCTGACTCAGTCTCCCCAGCAGGCTGGAGGCTCGTAGCAACAGGGCAGGGGGACGGCCTGTTCCGCCAGGAGACTGTCTCCGTCCAAGGCCCATTAGAGGTGAACCTGAAACCTTGGGGGCCAGCGCCGCTCATCATTCAGAGCACATCAATGCCATGTGTAAAGGCTGTTGGAGGGGGGGGTGAGGAGCTGAGGGGAACTTTGAACCGGCCGGCCGGCGAGAGGTTTTATGGTTTTATTGTGGCATTATCAGGAAGGTGAGGCTTTGCTTCCCTCCAAAGCTAAACAAACAATGACCGCAAGATGTGCACATGTTAGGTTTTGGGGAAATTACAACATGCCGTAGACAGGCCATAAGGTATACTGTAGGGTCTCACAATGTGTAGGAAGAGTAATTAAAATTAATCCATGTTTCAAATTTGAATTGGGCAATAAAGAGGGCCTGAACGCGATGACTTGTCTCCTATTGTTTGGATCTGCAGACCAGGGGATAGAATGTAAATGAGGTTGAACACGAGGCATGCCTCTCCCTCCTTCCCTCTGTAGTAAAACATCACTCTGTTCCTCAAACACTCTGAGGAAAAGCGTGTATCACTGCTCACCTCCCCGCCTAGAAACCTAAATGTCTTGTCCTTGTGTTCAGACCACTGTTCAGACGCAAGCGCCAGCAGCCCTCGGTCCTCCACCGCAGCCTGCTCTTCTAAACTACAGGCAGATTCATTTGGCTCGCTTATTTCTTCATGGGTTTTGTTTTTTGTTCTCAGTCCGTCTTACATATCGACCTGACAGACTCTGATCAATGCCGCGCGGCAGGAAATCCTACAGATGGCTCCTCCGTCTCGGGGACAAACCTCCAGGCTTTGTTTACGGGCCACGGGCCAAGGGCAGTGTGCTGCCTGGAGGCATGGGGCCTGGGCTGTGTCTGCTGGCACCGCCGCCGCCGCCACCACCGCCGCTGGCTCCTGTCAAGCAGACGCGGATCAGTGTGGACACCTGGTGGTTTACATGTTGTGGCGCAAAACACTGAGGATGTCGTTTGAGGGGTGGGGCGCCCGGTTGGAGCCCAGCGGCTGTGCCTTTTAGAAGGACTAATAAAGTTAGAAGGAGGGTTGTTGTTATTGTTGTTGTGGGTGCTTCCACCAAACAGGAGCAGAAAGAGGGAAGGAATAGACAGGTAGTGAGGAGGCGGGGTTTCCCACAGCACTTTGCATTTTAGGTGGCGGCCTAAGCAACACACGCCTGCCGCCCTAACTACGTCAACAAAATGTTTTTGAATAAAAAAAGTTTAGTTTTTAATATTTTCAAAGTTGAAATTGCACAAATCCTTTAACTGTCTCTTGTTTCAGTTGTTATTTTGACAATGTTGCTTAGCACTTTTCTTTTAAATATTTGTTAAGCAAAAATTGCACAAATTCTTTGACTGTTCCTGTTTCAGTTGTTATTTTGGCAATGTTGTTAAGCACTTTTCTTTTAAATATTTGTTAAGCAAAAATTGCACAAATTCTTTGACTGTTCCTGTTTCAGTTGTTATTTTGACAATGTTGCTTAGCAGCCCCCACTCGGTCTGACGGCAATCCCACCACCTTACCTAACACATTTTCTGCGGGAAACCCCGGGAGGGTTAGGGTAGGAGGTGATGGGGGTGGGGGGATTTGTGTATAAGGGAACATATTTGAAGAAGACGGCTGGGTAAGGAGTGGTTTAAGGGTCTGGTTACGCAAGAAATAGAAGGGATAGGAACGACCTCGTCCAACAACAACCTGCCTCTCAGGCAAAGGATGACTGGCCTCATGTGACACGCACATACACAGGCACAAACGCACACACGGCACATACTTGCAGCTAAGCCCCTTGAGTGTTTGCTTGAAGAAGCACTTCAAACAAAAATCCACTGCTGTGTGACGGAAACGTCTCACTAACTGCACTGCTTGGGATTTGAATGCATGGCGGGAATGACCGACCCACAGTTCGTAACGTTCAAAATATGGAAAATGCAAGGGCTTTCATCAGTGGGTCGTCACCATTGTGTAAACTTCCTTCCCCGATGGACGCTGACTGAACTGGCATCTGTTTAAGGATTATCGTTGAGATCGCCGCCTCAACATGTCATCTCAAGCTTGCGTGTGCGTTTGGCTTCAATGTGTTTCGACGTGTGTTTTTCAGGACTACATGGAGGCCCACCCCGAGACCATCATCCTGGACCCCCTCCCTGCCATCCGGACCCTCCTGGACCGCTGCAAGTCCTACCAGCTCATACACAAGATAGAGGACTGTATGCAAGGTAGGCAGTACACTCCCACCCACCACTAACCCTAACCCAACTGGCCCCAGAGCGTGGAGGACCCACCTAGTCACAGCTGGGGGGGTCACCAGGCCGTGAACATACACTGTAGAGTTTTGGTCGTTTTTTGGAGTTGAGAAACTCCAAAAAAGATTAGGTGCGGAGTAGACCCTTTTCACAGCATCCTCACAGGACAGGGGTGTCGATCTGCATGTCAATCAGGAGTGTGCTCTTTTGACGTGCCGGCCCATCAGTAGAAGACTTCACTGGTGAAGACATCTCACACTGAACACGGACGCTGTGCCCTGGTGCACGAAGGTGGCAATTAAAACAACAGATATGTAAGGGATAATGGGATAATGCGACCAGGACACCGACGTGCAGCAGAGTTGTCTTGCTTCGGCCTGAAGGGGCTTATTTTCGATAATGACCGGCGACGTTCTATACATTATCACGCTTATTACACGGCTACTTGCCTAAACGAAAAAAACTTCATGGTGTGTCTTTTTACAATTCATTTGTAACCAGCATTCGTAGTGTTGATCAGCAGAGAAATAGTCCGCCAAAGTTGTGACGTCGCTTAGAAACCAAAGTCGCCGGGGCTGACAAGTTACCGGACTACTAGCGGAGTGATACCAAAGACGTCATTAGAGGCAAAAAATCCTTTGTTTTCCTTGACAGCGGTCAATTATACTTAGCAACGGTGAATTATCAAATATAAATTCACCGCCGGAAGTTGTGAAGGGCCCATGCAAGTGAACGGAGCGTTCCACGGCATTGAGAAGAGCCGTGTAATAAAAATCAAAAGTGTTGCCTGTTTGAAACATACGGAACCCGCACAGGGGAGACATTCCCTCCAGGGCCGATGCTATCAGGGGCAACACCCTTCACTTTGACTGGCAGTAGGTCTGCTTATAGGTCGGAATGAAGCGGCCACCGATTCTTGACAGGCTGGGTACTTTATTCTTACACACAACCGGACTCGTTCATTACTTCACTAAACTGACAAGCACGCTACCGCTCGCTCTCCTCGCTCGTACACTGACTCGCTGACGTCACACACACACACACACACACACACACTGCCAGTGATATGCTTGCGATACTTTCTCGTGCTCACGAGATACTTTCTCGTGCTCACGAGAAACATTAAAAACATTTTTTTTTACCCCATGTCCCTTTACGGGTTCCGTACTCTCGACCACCATGTGTTTATTCAAAGTTTGTTGTGATGCGTAACGTGGGTGGGAGAACCCTGCGTACATGTAAGGGGCGGGATTGAGCAGCTGAACATGGCTTGTAGGCTCAGAGAGCAGCGGCCGGCCTTATAAAATAGCGCTCGCAAGGCAACATCAAAATGATATATTATATACCGGTATGGCGATATTGTCTCAACTACATATCTCTTTCAAAAATATACCGGTATAAATTTTACTACCGGTATATCGCCCAGCCCTGTGTCAGCCTCTGTCGGCATTACTACACAAAACGCAGACAACTCTGGATTGTGATCCGAAATAGCAGGCGAGCCAGAGTGAACCAGCGGCACATGTGTTATTAATGAACAGGAACTGAGGATCTCTGCGTCTCCTCTCCAGGCCCAGAGTAAGAGAGCGGCGGAGTGGAACCACACTCTCAACAGATTGATGGGGCCTGCTGCTTCCGAGCCCAGGATTTATCTCCGGCCCGACGTAGCTCTCGCATCACAAATTGTATTTTTCCCCCCTCGGTGTGACAGCCATTCATCTCCCCTCACTCTCCTGTCTGAACCTTGCATGACCCCATGGGCCCTGTTGGGGGGGGAGTGGGTACGTGGGTACGTGTGTGTATGCCAAATGTTTGTGTGTGTGTGTGTGTGTGTGTGTGTGTGTGTGTGTGTGTGTGTGTGTGTGTGTGTGTGTGTGTGTGTGTGTGTGTGTGTGTGTGTGTGTGTGTGGTAGTGTTCGGGGGTGTATGCTGAATGTATGTGTCTGTGTGTGTGTGTGCCTCCTCATTTGGCCCCGTTAGCACCTATCCCTGTCACCGGGTCTATAAACGTGGGGCCAATTTCTGTTGGCCGAGCAGAGTGATGACAGGAGGTGAGCAGCAGGAGCAGACACGCCCCCCCCCCCCCCCCCTCCATTATACATACACCGCCTACACACCCTGTAAACACACCTGGGACTCGTCGTCCGCTTCTTAATATTTCCTCCCAACATGGCAGGGAAATGTTGTTACTGCACCGTATGACAACGGACACACACGCACGCACACAGGCACACACACTTACAGGCAGACACACACTTACTTACAGGCACAAACACACACACCCCTTCTGTATGTTCACCAGAAGAACTACTACTTCTCTTGTCAGTGGAACAGACATTTTACACTGTCTGCACAGTCAGCAGTTTATTTGAAAATAACCTGAAGAATCTCTCTGAAGAATATTCAACAGGCTCTGGGACGATGAAGGTTATGTAACAACGCCCTCTGCATCCCGCTAGCTCTCCCTCCTCTCTCTCTCTTTTCCTGGCTCTGCACGTGTGTCCGTCCCGTGGTGTGACTGTGGGACTGTGCTCTGTGATGAAAGAGGAAAGCTGGCCTACTCATTGCAAATCTTTTGTACGCGCCCTTGCAGCTCTCGCAAGAGGTGCTTGCGTCGATCGCTCGCAATGATTTGCCCACGAAGACTTTTGCCCATTTGCCCACGAAGGGCGGTTGAAACCTTGTTTTGCTCGGCCAACCAGAATCTCTAGTGCTGCACACCACTTCAACCGGAGGGAAAGATGATCATTTAAATATGGAATTATCAGGGCCCTTGCTGTGATTAGCTACACACAGCAGACGTAGTTTAGAACGAATAGACACGGCGTCGATGGTGGAGTTCAACAGTGTCGTCGAATGTGAGGAAGAACGCCAGAGAGGAGAAAGTCTGCTTCTCTCTCTCACTCGCTCTCGGGCCCAGTCACTTCCTCCTGCTTATCAGCTGAGAGCACAGAGTTCTGGAGCGGCTCCAGCTGCCTAGGCAACGGGTTCTGAAGGCCTAAAGGCGCTGCCATGTGAGGCAGCCTGAGCCGCTCAGAATAGCCTTCAATGGCAGGAAGCACTCGAGGTGCACCCTGCACTTCTGTGGAAAGAGGACAAAAATAAAAGACGTGTATACAAACCCTTTCTCCGGAGTCGCTCGGCGATGCGAGGCGGTCTCCCGGGCCACACAAACATCTCCGCTTTACGGGAATTGTTTGAATTACTCCAAACAGGGCGAAGGAGAATGAAGTTATTGTAATGGTCTGTTTAATGGACGGCGGCCAGACAATGGCCCTGCTAATGGATGGCCGCTGGACAGAGCCAGGTGTGCGTGATTCATGGTTCCTCGGGCTGGAACGCACGCGCCGCCTCCCCTGGCCTCTCCACCACGGTTTTGTGTTTCCTCAGAGAAACAGAGCAAGGTAGCTGTTTAGACAAGCCGATGGAGTCGACGGGCGCTCTGTTTACGCGCCGCTTTGATGCATCAGACTGTTTTCATACCTAGCAACTGTCGTCAGGTTCCGAGACCAACAGGCCATTTATTGTACGTCGTCGGTCCTTAAGGTATTCTTTCTCCACTTAAGGTAAGCCTGTGTGAATACAGGGGGGCGGGGTTGGGATCAGGAAGTTCCCTCGGGATGGAAGACCCCCCATTTGTAGAGTCGGACTGCAGTCAGGCCTTTTAGTGGCGTTCATCAGTTCACGTGTGGAGCTGTATTGTCACAACACGACCCCACAGGACCCTGCTAATTTGTTAATGGGACGACTCGGTGAAACCAAACCTCCTGGGACTGCAACGCCTTGGGAACAAATGAGAACGCTCTCACTAGCCAAATTAAAATGAGGTTAAATGCATTAGCTTCAGGAATCAGACACTGAGCATAGAAACTATAAACTCCAGTCTCCTGTCTTCTCCCTCTTGCACATAGTTGACCCCACACCCTCTGTGTCTCGTTAAACAGATGGATGCTGATTCATCTCATCCACTGAGACGCTCCCCTCAATGTCATGAAGTATCCATCACATTTCCTTTTGTCTTCCGATACACAATCTGCAACGTTGTGATTGGAGTAGTGAGGATGCTGGGGGTTGCTAGGCAACGAGATACGGGCAGCAAAATGCAAATTACTGCAAGCTAAATATACTCGTCTCAGAACACAGAAGCCAGTGCAGCATCTATCAAATCACCCAATCCCTTCATACGTTTCCCCCCATCTCTAGAGGGCCGGGGTCAGCGATGTTTATTTACTCAATGACACCTCAAAGAAAAAGGCGGAAGCGTGGAGGAGGAGAGGAGATGCCCAACACCTTTTGGAGAGAAACCAAAGATGGCTAACTGTACAAGTACGGGTGCTTTGTAACCGCTGGCAACCGGCTCCGCTGGGTCTGAGGGTAGCCTGCGGTGTTTAGACAGCGGTGAAGATTGATCTCCACAGCCCCCTCCGCCGCGGGTCCAGCAGGAGTCACGCGGGGACGCCGTGAGACGCAGGAACACTCTCATCTGACTTATCCCCACTGCGCTTCTGATATCAGTTCTCACCTCAGGGGGCAGCTGTGATGGTTGTTTTGGTTTGAACGTGGCGCTAGAAGTTATGAGATACTTTACTCGTGACAGGGGTCTAAATCAGCCATGTTTGGGGAAGGCTGGTGTCACAGGAACATGTTGTTATGTGAGGGATGTTTTGGTGCTGAGCTTCCCGGCAGAGTAAAACAGTGAGACGAGTAGAGTCCGACTCATACAGGATGCTCATACTCAGTGTTTTTGTGGATGATAACGCATATGGTGACAAAGATACGCACTGTGAGAAAAATACTGCGACTTAACTTTGAGACGCATTGCATTTTCCTTGCACTAGGTTCAAAGTGTTATTTGCTTACTGGCAATAAACAAATACATTGTGATAATGAGGAGAGAATGACTTGAAGGTCATCAAGTTTACTGAATTGGACTGAGAGGTTAAATAAATAGACCATTTAGTTTGAAGTACAGCCTACTTTTGCCTCAAGAGATTTGAGTCTTAGAATAGGATTTGTCAGGATATCCAACCAATGGAGTTCCATCCCAATGTCATTGGTGTACTTAAAGGAAGTCTTTGGGACCCATTTGTGCGATAATTTTGGGTCCCCAGGATCGCAGAGCGTTTTAACAGCTTACGGCTGCAGCGTCCTGCTCAATACTGGACCAATCTCAAACTGTTTCCGTACTCGTCCCTTAAATGATCAGAGGATATTCCTGGTTGAAAAATACCAAATCTTTCGAAAAACGTCCAACTGTGGAAGACAAGCATTCAGGAGAATTATAGGATAGCCTCTGTGCATCTCACTGCCTTAACCCAACCAGCAACAACACAAGACCAGAAACATGGAGCTTAGATTCAGAACTTCAGGGTACAGTGAGCAGGCCAGAGCAGTGGAGCAGAGCAGGCCAGAGCAGTGGAGCAGAGCAGTCCAGAGCAGTGGAGCAGAGCGGGCCAGAGCAGTGGAGCAGAGCAGGCCAGAGCAGCAGAGCAGGGCTGGGTGATGTTGCTCCACGTCAATCTCCTGAGGGAGACTTATTTTCGACTTCCATTAACGTAGAGGTTCTCATCACAGCGCCTCCCTTAAGTGGAAACAGTGTGATATTCGGAAGTCCTCTTTTTTTTTTATCCTGCCCTCTTTCTTTTGGAAGCTCAGGCAGTGGTTGGACTACAAGGACTTGCGATCAGTGAGCACTCATCGTGACCTGAGCCCAAGGCCTCTGGCTGAAGATCTGCCTCGCTCTGCTGCTCCTCTACAGACAGCGTGACTGGAGAAACATCACAAGGAAGAACAGTCAAATCGTCCAGAATGGGACCTGGTCCAGAATCTGACAATGCAAACTTTTCAGGAAGTGAGCTTCCTTGATACCATTCCACTTCCTGGATGAACTCTTAACCTCTGGGTTACACTAGCCAGTCGAATGCCACCATGACCGTGTGTGTGCGTGTGTGTTTGTGTGTGGGTGTGTGTGTCAGTAGCTCGCCGTTCAGCACTAGAGAGATTGTAGGGAGATCTGTTTGTCCTGACCTCAGCAGGGGGTGACGTAGCAGGCCTGTCCACCGCTGAGCCCCACAGAAAACCAACGCCCAGTGCTATTACCTTGGCTTCAGTCCGGGGAAATTCACTAGCATCCCATCGCGTACAAGGAAACGCAGACGAAACATTAGGCTGCACATCCATAATAGGCAGCTGTCATAATGTGTATTTATTTAAGGGGGCTGTTAATATACAACTGTACATGCTCTCCTTATGTGTGGTACATAATCATTCATTCGGTTTATTTAAACCCTTTCCAAGGAAGTATTCAAACGTAAACTCTTCATTCCCAGAGGTCACTGAACGACCTCCTAAGCAAACAGAAGCAGCAACCAGAGCCTGAGTCTCTCTCCCCAAAGAGTGCTGAGGCCCAGTCTCTTGGAGGAAGCCATGCATTATCAAAAGCATCCGTTCAGCCCTTATTTCAGCAGCCGAGCTCACTGCGTGTCGGTAATGGACACCGTCCATCAGAGACAGTGTTCAGTCAGCCTCCCTCCCTCCCTCCCTCAGAGAGTCGCAGCGATGATGTCACCGAGCAGAGCTGGGTGTAAGCGTGCGGCACTCGTCCTTCCCAGAGCAGGTCCAACCTGTTTGTGAAATCCTGAGCGTGTGTCCCTGTGTGTGTGGTGCCAGGGAGGTGTTGGAGTGCACGGCTAGC
This sequence comes from Pollachius pollachius, assembly GCF_949987615.1. Classification (NCBI taxonomy): domain Eukaryota; kingdom Metazoa; phylum Chordata; class Actinopteri; order Gadiformes; family Gadidae; genus Pollachius; species Pollachius pollachius. The sequence continues at coordinate 11,779,381 of NC_136948.1, read as the reverse complement.
CGCCTTCAGATGGGCTTAATGAAACCAGGATACAGCCCTGGGCCATCTTCTGTCTCCGTCTCTTTGTCTCTCTCTCTATGTCTCTCTCTGTGTCTCTCTCTCTTCCTCTCTCCGCGCGTCTCTCTCTCTGTGTCTGTCCCTGCCTCTGTCTCTCTGTCTCCGTCTCTCTCTCTGTATCTCTTGCTCTCTGTCCGTCTCTCTCTTCGCCACTCACTCGCTCTCTCTCTCTCTAATCCTGTCAAAGGGAGGGAAAGGACATGAGAACGAAGTGCAGTGAAAGTGTGTGTGTGTGCATGTTGGTCACATGTGTGTGAGTGTGAGCGGGGGTGTGGATGAAGCGACCTCTCTAATGTCCCACTGTGATAGCAGGACGCGCTGTCGCCCAGCCTTGGCTATTGGGTGGCAGGAGGCGTAATGCTGGGGAGAGATAAAGATGACTCGCAAACAAATGTTGTTTATGCTAGCCCAGTTATCTCCGAAGCTTCGCATCCGATGGCGCACGCGGTCCATGTATCTTTATAGTTAGCTATAACGCTCAATCCAAGACTTAATGAGAACTCCTTGTTTTATTGTTATGTACGGTAAATGTCATCCCACATGATCGAGCTGGCGCCGCTGTCTGGCTCGTTGAGTAGAACGCGCTCGCTATCAACCAACCTTTTAGTTTATGATTTCAGTGAGATTTATGAGCTTATTGAACCGATAACATTACCCTTTAAAGGTTTGGTGGGATGTTTTCGTTAAATTTGGGTGTTGTTAAATTGTTGAGCTCAACAGCTAGAACCGGATTGGTTTGGTATGATCCCTGACCTTTCCAGCTCCACCGCTGAGGGCTGCAGGCCTTAACCACAGCACCACCCGCCTCATCCCTCCACACTCCTCCAGCCAGCTCTCTCTTACGTCCTCCCTTTCTCTCCTCCTCAGACGAGAGGCTCTGCTCTCCTCCCTTCATGGTTCTGAACCAGGAGTGCGGCCCGGACACGCTGGAGCAGATCGGGAAACACGGCATCACGTTCCCCTTCAGTAAGTCCTTCTATCCCCCATCCGGTCTCTGTCCCTTCAGGGTCTGCAATACTGGGCCCGGTGCCTCCCTCCACCGAGGGAGTAACGTTTGACACCGGCCGGTATTAAAGGTTGGTCCGAAGCCTTGTGCGTCGGTCCGGAGCGCTGTGTGTCAGTCCGGAGCGCTGTGTGTCGGTCCGGAGCGCTGTGTGTCAGTCCGGAGCACTGTGGGACGGTCTGGAGCGCTGTGGGTCGGTCCGGAGCGTTGTGTTGATCCGGAGCGCTGGGGGTCAGTCCGGAGCGTTGTGTTGGTCCGGAGCACTAGTTCACACAGCACTAGTGCCTAACCCACTACTAGGGTTAGTCACTAGTAGTAGCCTAACCCATCCTGCCTTTACCTGGGGTAGTCAATTATTACTGTACACTGGGTCTGTTTATTTTGGTTATCACTCACTGGATATCAGAGCCAATGTTTTGATGATGCTACCGACGAAACGTAATGACTCATTCAAAGTGATCATCATTTTCGGCACTATCAACTATTAAAGATTGTGAACCGATGGCTAAAACGTGCGGTGTGCCGCGTGTTTATCAGCCCGGGTTTCCAAAACAGGGTCGGACCGGGCTGCTAATCTCATCAGCGATGTTGGCTGGAGGCAAACAGCTCTGGTACCGTCTCGTTGTGGTCGGAAGCTAAGGAAAATATTCCTTCTACGACCTTTTAATGAAATAAATTACAGGTTTCTTTTGGATGTCGTCACTGAACATGTCGCTGGCCCTTTCGTCCTTTTCCACCGCGCTCCCTCTCCCTCCTAACCTTCGACTGTGTCTCTCTCGCTCTTTTTCAGTTTGCAAAACACGGGTGGCCCATGGAACCAACTCTCATGAGGTAAGGGGTCAGAGGTGAAGCGGCCCTCGGGGGGTTTGCTCGGTGTAAGCAGTAACACTGTTCTCTATGGCGGCTTGGCATTTACCCCAAACAAAGGGCCTGGATCAGCCACAGGGCCCGGCTCACCCGGCTAGCTTTACGGCCATCCAGGCTGGATTTTCCACATTCCTGCACACGCACACACAAACATATATACACGCACACACACATGCACATACACACACCCACATTGAACTTGGAACTTTGAACCCTGAACAAATTTAACAACACCCTGGGGGCGGATGGGTTTTGGTAGGAAACATGGTTTCCTACCATGTTTTTTAAGTCATTTTTTCCGTCTGTGTGATCCCCAGATGGCCATCATCTTCAGCGAGGAGGACCTTATAAACGTGCGGCCGCCGTGCGTGATCCAGAGCTTCATCAACCACAACGCCGTGCTCTACAAGGTGTTTGTGGTGGGCGACGCCTACACGGTGGTGGAGCGCCCCTCCCTGAAGAACTTCCCCTTCGGACCCGCAGGTGAGCGGGCGGGCGGGGGGACGGACGGACGGACGCACGTAGGCCGGCCGGCCGGCCAGACCGTTCCAAAGAATCTCCAGAATCCTCTCTGGTGGTTCCCGTAGAAAGTCTGTTTGTAGCTCCCCGCCATCTGCTGTACCCCTTCCTCGAGGAAGCAGAGCGCAGTGCGGCTCAGCTGCCTCGTGTTATCATGAACCACACTGAGGGGATTGTCCCGCTGCGTGCTGCATGTCCAGCGGCGTCCCAGGATTCCCTCCGCAGGTCGGCGGGGCCGCGCTCCCTGAATGCTCCATTGTCTCTGAAGGGCTGCCCTCGGCGGCGTTTTGCATGTGGAGCGGCGAGCAGAGCCCCATGCAAACCAGCGCCGGGGCAGAGCGAGCGGTCTACTTTGGTTGTCCATGCAAAGCGTGCAGTGTTAATCCTGTGAGGTCGAGGGAGTGTGGGGCACGGCTGGTTACAGAGAACCAGCCATGGTTCTCTATACGGCTGGTACAGAGAACCCCCCCCCCCTCCAGAGAGTTGGCACGACCCGACTTCAGGGTTACCCCACAGGGACGGCCGGCGGTCTTTCCCTTTCCTTCTCTGGCCAGGGGAGTACGATCTGCTGGCCGTGACAGACACTCGGGCTCCGTGGTTACAAAACAGGTGAACTACGCTCCTGAAGACGGGGGCGGCATGAGGCTCAGGAGGTAGAGCGGGTTGGCTGGTAACGCGAAGGTTGCTGGTTCGATCTCCGGCTTCTCCTCGCTTAGTGTCGAGTTGTCCCTGAGCAAGGCACATACCCCTAGCTGCTCCCGACGAGCTGGCTATCGCCTTGCATGGCTGACACCGCCGTCGGTGTGTCAATGTGTGTATGAATGGGTGGATTTTAGGCAATATAGTAAAGCACTTTGAGTGGCCACTGGTTAGAAAAGCACTGTATAAACGCAGTCCGTTTACCATTTACCATGAAGATGCAGAGAGCAGCTTCCGGAGAGCGGAGAGTGTGTGAAGGTGGGTTGTTTCTTCCTGGGCTGGACGGAGTCCGGTGTGTGGCTCAGCAGGCCCCGACGCTCCGTCTCGGGACCCGGTGGCGGAGCAGCGACCCCGGGCATCATGGGAAAATAGTTCTTGGTCCCAGTTCCCTGTGGACCCGGGCGTAAGGGTTGTGAATCAAACGACATTGAAGTGGAAGGCTCAATGTAGTATTTACACTGCAAGAGTAAATAAGGGGTCTAATAAAAGTACTGTTTACCGCGTGGCCGTAAAGGGGTCATCAAACTGGACCATGCAATGTCCATGGCCTTAAACAGATTAATCCTGCTTTTTTATTCTTTTTGTACTTTTTGGGTAAACAATAATGGACGTAAAGCTAGCACTGCTCATCGGGAGTTTGAGAAGAGATTCTGACCCCGTCTTCAAATTACGTTATCTCTGTGGAGGTTGGTCACATGGTACATTCGGGGATATGTGGGCGTGTTGACTTTTGAAACGGGTTGCCAGATTTGGGGTGATGTCTAACGTTGACAGACCGCGTCAGTGAAACCGCCCTCTGGCCTACTTCCTGATTCGGTCGGAGCCTGTATTTAATTGGCTCGCCGACAATCTAATCAATCAATTCATTCATTGTATTGTGTAATGCTTTATCAAAACCCGTGTACAGCACCTGGGCTCAGCAGCACAGAACCAAGCCATGTCGGACCAGAGCCCACCTCAGGTAGGGGGGAGGGGCTCAGGCGGGGGGGGGGAGGGGGTGGTCACACAAATGGGCCAACGTCTGTCTTCACCTGGTCGGTGGGGGTTTGACTCCTGAACCTTCACAGCTCAAGAGCATATTAATTTGGGCGGAAGTGAAATCGACTTATCTCTCTCTCTCTCTGTCCCCCATCTCCCTCACGTCGGTTTGTGGTTGTGGTTAATGATTTCAGAGAGGGGTAAAGGGGACCGGCTGTTTGCTTTCCTCCGATTCACACTGCCAAGTGTCTCTCGTTTCCTAGTAGTGTTCATGACTCAATCACACAACGCCAGCTCACGTCCCCTCTGCCTCTGTCTCTGGTGTTCAGGTGATAGTTATGCTGATACCATCACATGTAAGGTCTACTACAGCGTGGAGCTGCAGGTGCTAACTCAACTAACGTTCAATGACCGCACCCGCTGCTGTCGATTGGTTCAACTGTACGTTCCTACTTCCTGATATGAACCCCAATCACATTGTAGCCGAGCCTCCTTTGCTCCGTGTCCTCAGGACGGTGGTTTTCACTCCTTCTCAAACAGCTGCCCAGCTGACACCGGGTCTGGTTAAAGCTTCTTCAACCAGCTAGAGTAGGTCAATTAGCTTGTTCAATCAAGAGAGGCGCCTCTCCCCTGGGAACAGAAAACCACAGTCCATAATTGAAGGCATACAATGTGAGGCGTACACCCTCATGTGGAGTGTTGCTGACCCCTGGTGGCTGAGAAGATGATGGTCGATGATTTTCCAATGTTGACTGCATCCACCTGTGGCAATATGCATCGTAAATCTCTGTCTCTCTCTCTCTCTCTTTCTCTCTGTCTCTGTCTCTCTCTCTGTCTCTGTCTCTGTCTGTCTCTGTCTCTCTCTCTCTCTGTCTCTCTCTCTGTGTCTCTCTCTCTGTCTCTGTCTCTCTCTCTGTGTCTCTCTCTGTCTCTGTCTCTCTCTGTCTCTCTCTCTCTGTCTTTCTGTCCCTCTGTCCTTTCAGACCGGAGAGCCATCTTCTTCAACAGTCACAACGTGTCCAAGCCTGAGTCGTCCTCCGCCCTCACCTCGGTACGTTTCGCCAGCAACGCCCCCCCGCCTCCCTGAGCACACGTTGCCGTGGCTACTCTAAACAAGCGCTTGCTTCCTTTTCGTCGCAGAGGGACAACGTGGAGGGGCTGTCCCAGCCGCCCTGTGACGACGTGATCCGGGAGCTGTCCCGCTCCCTGCGGCAGTCGCTGGCCGCATCTCTGTTCGGCATCGACGTCATCATCAACAACCAGACGGGGCAGCACGCTGTCATCGACATCAACGCCTTCCCCGGTTAGCCTCACGCGCCCCCCCCCCCCCCCAACGCTGGCTGAACAAGCCCTACACCACACTGACGGGAGCAGCACGGTGTAATCAGTTACGTCTTCAGAAGGTGGCGTTCCTCATGGAACGGCCAGGAGCAGTCATGACCTTCCCTCCTGCTTCCTCCTGTCGAAGACAACTTTAAGAAGTCACTCTGAGCCACAGAATGCATTCTCACTATCAATCTGCAGGACGTCACTCACTGTCACCCTTGCTGACAAGATGATGAAAACATGAAGCCATGTGTTGCTCCACACAGTTTAAATGTGTGTATCTGTCGTTCACTGGACATCAGGGGATGTAATGGGAAACGGAATCACGGCAGCTCTGCCTGCCAAAAGGAAATCCAACATGTATGTTTCCATGGTCACGGCGGGCTCGGGTTACTCTCTTTGTGCCTACCTGGACCAATACGAAACAAGGCTGCAGAACCAGTTTCCCATGAGCAGATCTATAGAACCAGTTCCCCATTAGTAGGTCATGTTGTTGTTTTTAAAGCCTCTAATGAGTCAGCGTCTATTACTGCTATTACTATGACTGCGCATTACAATAATTCATTAAACACTGATTGTCTATTTAAAATGTATGGATCTCTCCCTATTTAAGCTGGGGGAGGCAATTTGGCGAACCATCTAGAGTAAGATACATTTTGAACATCCCTCCCTTCAGGCCTATCTGAAACTCATGACTAGCTCGCTAGCTGTAGCGACCGGTCTCTCCAACCCCGAGGGAGACTCAGTCGAGCTCAACAGCCCTCTGGCGACGGACAGAGGGCCACAGGTAGTCAGGTGGACCACCAGCGTTTCATTCACGAGGACTGACGTGATTGGACGGGCTTATAGCCGGCCTTCAACAGAGTCAGGAGCGTTTTAGTGTTTTATCCATCCAGTATTTGAATTATAGAAAGATGGCGCTGTAAATGAATTGTCAGTAATGAGAACGCATGAGGACTGCATGTCGACGTGTGCGGTGTCCCCGTCCTCAGCTGATCCCCCCCCCCCCCCCCTGTGCTCCCCCAGGTTACGAAGGCGTGCCGGAGTTCTTCAACGACCTGCTGAACCACATCACCGGCCTGCTGCAGGCGCCCGGCGCCGACAGCCCCCCGGCCACGCCCGCCACCGCCAGCGAGCCGCCCAAGGGGTCGACCGGCATGGCCGCCCCCCCAAGCCCGGAGCCCCCCGCCGGCGGCTGTGGTCCCCCGGGCAAGGAGGCCGGGGGGGGCAGCCCCTGGATCGTGGAGGGGGACGCGGCGCTGAAGGGGGCCCGCCAGAGACTGGGCTGCAACTCGGCCGTGTCGCCCAACTTCCAGCAGCACTGCGTCTCCACCATGGCCGCCAAGGCCTCCTCGCAGTGACCTCCGACCTCCAGCCCCCTCCCCCACTCCCCGAGGCACGCCATCCACCCTGACCAGATGGGATAACAACGCTTGACTCTAATAATAAGTGATTGGTCATAATAGTTATAATATATCTGTAATCAAACAAACAAAACTTTTTCCGATTCGATGGTGATTAGGTGACGGCTTTCTTTCTCTCTCGCTCTGCCTTTTTGTATGTTTGATTTGGTCGCAGAAGACCTGACAATGTGATGTGAACCATTGGGAACTCTGTAATAACGTCTGTCGCTGAAGGGTTGGGGGTGGGGGGGGGGCTATGTGTGGGGGGAATGCCCATGTAAGGTGATAAGGCCGCGATCGACACTCGATTTCGGCCCCGGGGAGAAACCCTCAGCGGGGCAGGTTTAACGTTCCGGTGGCTCGCTCCTGTTTTGTATTCCGATGACATTCGCTCCCCTGTCCCCACGTGGCCGGAGAACCGCTCAAGGAGTTTTCAGCGTGGCGGACTTCCGACCAGACCAGGATATTGACGTCGGCCTGAGGTCGGTCAATCAGAGTTGTGAGCTGTTTACTATTCTGTGTGCCATCAACATCATGTCATTCTCACAGCTAGCCGGTTGGAAATCTATTCAAGGACCCCCGCCGAAACCACCACAGAAACCACCGTGACCAGTAAGGAGATGTTGGCTCCGAGGTCATGTGACCAAATGTCGGTTTCTCTGCTTTGTATCGTTTTGGTTCTAGCCGACCGTGGAAGTTCCATTGTGTCGGTCCGGAACGATGTATTTGTCCGGAGCGTTGTGTTGCTCCGGAGTGCTGTGGGTCGGTTCGGAGCGCTTTGGGTCAGTTCGGGGCGCTGTTGGTCAGTCCGGAGCGCTGTGGGTCGACCCGGAGCGTTGTGCTGCTTCGGAGCGTTGTGCTGCTCCGGAGCATTGTGTTGGACCTGTAGCGCTGTGGGTGGGCCCGGAACGCTGCATCGGTCCGGAGCGTTGTGGGTCAGATGTCTGCAGGTGTTTAGTGTTGCTCCAAACAGCCCAGCATCGTGGCTTGGGGCTCAGGCCCTGGTTCAGTGTTTTCCAGACAGCACTATATATAAAATCACATTCCGTTATCCAAAGGATTCCATAGTGTTTGAATTCCAAGTGCTTGATCGGGGCTGCGGTGAAACGGCCTCTCTATTTTGTCATGCCTCTAAATTACTTCCTCTTCATCCATGTGGGAAACGGTGCAAAAGGTTTTCAACGGAAATCTGCTGAAGATTTTTGGAAATGAGACGTCAGTCACCTGCGGTGCCGTTTCTATAGAGAAGTTTAGGTAAATTACAATTGACTAGACTAAAAACCCACTGACTTTTATATTTGTTCGTAAAAGTGATTAGACTAAAACAAGTTGTAAAATATTTAATTGTCCTCTAATCTTAATTGGAATAGATCATTTGCGACGGTGCCGGTGATATTTCCTAATGATTTTTTTTTTTGCTTATGGATCCTCTGACCTTCTAATATAATAAAACCCTGACTTCAGCACTTACGCCAGCCGCAGTTCTTGAGCAACCCGTGGTTCTAGCGTAGTGCGGGGTTTGATTCCCTCCCCTACCTTCCGTTCCAGCTGATGTCTGTTTGTATGTGAAAACAATGATTTGAGTTTTAAAAACAGAAAATCCTTTTTCCTGCTCCCAATGTTCACTGTGAGAACTTTTTTACTCCTGTTTTAGGTTGTCTGTCCTGATATCTACAAAATCTAACTTTATTTTATTGAGATTTTATTGGGGAGGGAAGGGTGATTTCATTGATAAATCTGTATCTATCTACTTATATCTATAAAGATGTATAGATATGTCAAACAATGAAAATAAGTAAGCGAGTGAAGTAATGAACAAACCATGGATGTTTATCAGATGGTGAACTGCTGGGCGTGAGGAAGACCGCCTGTCAGTAAGGGGGGGACGGTCTCATTAGTGCTATTTTTACAGAACCTCCGGCCCTTTAGAGAAGGGGAATATTCCATTTATATGCCATTTTTCATGGCGACACCATGAGTCGTTACAGCTACGGTTAAATTATAATAAGTATGTTATATCTGGAGAAATTAAGGTGAGGGTGCTCTGGGAAAAGATTATCCCTGGTATTCCTACCGGGGGTGGAGTTGGAGGAATCGAACCTCCTCCTCTTTTACTGATGGTGGTTGGTCGTGTACACGGTAATGGGGCGTGTCCGTCGTGCTCTCCTGTGTTCTGCGGGAACTAAACTGTTGTGTACGCCACTATACTGTATGTCCTACGTTGTGCTCTCCTTTGTGTGTGCTTCTACATGGGAAATAAATGGTTAACCCTGAACTGTGGTCATCTCTGAAAGAGGACAGACAACACACTAAATCCTGCTCACTGCCAGTAAAAAGCTCAAGCATGTGCAGTTATCTGTAACCCACAGACATTTAGAATTTTTTTTACGTGGTTAACATCTATATGATATAACTAGTATACTAAACGCCTCAGTAGGGGGACTGAAGGCATCATGATTTGGTCATAGGTTATATGAAGGTACAAAATAATGTGCCCTGTAACATTAAAGGAGTCGTCTCCGCTGAAGTAGTGAATGGGTCCGGCCCAGCCCTGCAATATTAAAGGGCTCGTCTCCCCTGTAGTAGAGTGAATGGTCCGGCCCAGCCATGTATTATTAAGGTACTTGATTCCCCTGTAATAGAGTGGTCCGGCCCAGGCTGGCCTGAAGGCTTGTGAAACTCACTGATTTAGGAATAAGCCAGACTTGTTCAAGCGAATTAAATATGGCGGTTTCCGCTTGAATTTCTATGAGACGCGATAAGCTATTTTCTGTTTTTGCTGAAGATGGTCTGACTTTGGATGACCACAGACAACAGCCAGCACTCTCGTATTACACTGGAGACCAGAGGTTTGCCAAAACGTGTAGAAAAGGAACCAAGTCTGAGTTGAAAACGCAGAAAAGGCTTGCGGTACTTTGTTAACCGACCTACTAAATCAACGTGTACTTTTGTTTAACAATTTCTTACAGCATGTTTTCATCATGGACTTTAGCGGTCTATTAAATTACGTCAAGGCCTTAGTTTTCTATCGCTATATTAAATGTATTTGACACTTTAACACATACCAGTATGCCGGTCCAGAAAAGCTGCATCACGCTGCTCAGACCGTATTTATGTAAAACGTTACATCAACACGCAGGATTCAGGAGGAATGTGTTGGCTTCTATACTGTAACCTGCTTTTCAACGCCGGACTCAAACCATGAGGTATAGCTCGGAATCCTTTAATGTTTTTTTTTTGTTCCACAAAATGTTTTCAAGTGTGGAGAGAAGAAGGTAAAATAAAGTGCAGCGATTCTCCAACCAGCCTTTTTATTGCCTCAGCAATCACATCTGCCATTTCATTAGAAAACATGTTTGGAGTTCAACGTAAGAAAAACACATAAAAGGACAAACACACACACACAATTGCCGACATATAAACTGTACAAACCGGTATTCATTCAATCATTAAAAAAATATGTTTTCATAATCTTTAACTTTCTGTACATAAAAAAAAAAAAAAAAAGCAGCAGTATTTACAAGCTGCCTGAAGGTGTGACGCCCGTGCTGGTTGCCCAGCAACAGGGCAGGCTCAGTGGGGCTGGTGGGGGCGCTGGATGGCCGGGTTGGCCAGCAGCCCCAGGATGTTAGAGAGACAGTGCAGCTTCTCCTTCACATGCTCCGGGAGCCTCTCGTTCTCCTTATACCTGGAGGGGGACGGTGGAGAGAGGGGGAATGACATCTAGCAATTCTGACCACAGACGGGAATCTAAACAAAGAAGCTGCAAGTTTTCTTGCCCTCTAGGGGAGCTAGGGTCGGGGGGGGGGGTAAATATATGGCCTGTAAAGCCCTTTGAGACTGTACCTGTGGTTAAGTGAATTGAATAGTTAGGCGAGGTGGGGGACAGACATACAACAACATACACTAAAGACTGTGTGTATATATAGTGATGTGTATCGGAGACTAGGAGGAGAAAGCCCCACAGTGGTCTGGGTGGTGACAGTACCTGATGGAGTGTCCTTCCGGTGACGTGTAGGCGATGCAGGAGACGCCGGCCTGCACCACCAGCTGGGAGCCGTCGTTGAACTGCACCCACACCTCTCCACCCGTCAGCTAGAGAGGAAACACACACACAGGTCAATCATCAGAACTACGCCCCCACTTACAGCTGAGTGACAAACGCTGTCACGCACCACATACCTGGGAGGCCCAGCCAATGTTGGGCACAAACACCGACTTGAGCACCTTCCCCTCGCAGTGGGCAGAGTCCCGCCCCCGCGGGGAACACTTCTTAGACAGGCTGGCGGAGGTGAAGTCAGAGCCGTCGTAGGAGATCATCTGGAGGAATGACACACGACCAAAAACACTTGAGACGGAGAGCTCAGAAACCCAGTGTTGACGTTACGGGGGGGGCACGTGCGCGCACACACACACACACACACACACACACACACACACACAGACACTCACCGAAGGGGTGATCCGCGGTGCTGGAGGGGAGGCCACGTCCGCCGGGGTTGGCTGGGAGGGCTGGAGTGCAGAGTCAGTGTCGGCCGGTCTCCTGCAGAGGGCGACAAACTCAGCCTTCAGAACACAAGCAGGAGGCAGAGGACCATAACGTGGAGAGGTCAGACGAAGAGTGGAGGTTTGGCGACCGGGTCTCCGGCTCACCTGCCGATGGTGATGGGGAAGTAGGCCGTGTTCCTGAGGCTGCGGTACTCCTCGGCCGCGACGGCGGCCTCCAGGGCCAGACACATGGCGTGGCCAGCGTCCGACAGCTCCACGTAGCGGCGCCCCTCGGGGCTCAGGCCGCCCAGCCCCGCCTCGCCCTTCACCGTGCACGCCTTGCCGCTCCGCTCCACCACGCGCACCAGCTCCGACGTCTTGTGGGTCTTGGCCCCTGGGGAGGGAGAGGGGGGGGGCACGTGAGGACGGGGGAGTCGGGCCTCGCCGAGGTATTGGGCTCCCCCCGGAGAGGGAGGGAGAGGAGGGGGGCTTGAGGGAGGCGAGAGCTCACCGTCGTAGAAGCAGACCTCCAGGTCGGCGCTGGGAGAGTTCTCCATCAGCATGCACTTGGCGTATTTGGTATAGAGGGACACTTTGGGCGTCTTGGACTTCACCAGCTGCACAAACTTGGACGCGTACTGGTACTTTTTCCAGTACTTTTCTACAACGAATTAAAAGAAGGAAAAAAAAAAAATGAGTGATTGACTATTAATCCTTTTAGAAGCTGATATTTGGGGTTCTTCCATCAGACAGGTTGCAGTACCTGGGAGGTCCTCGTAGCTACAGATGAGGATGTCTTCCGGGGGAGCGGGGGGTCTGTCCGACACCGGAAGGCCCTTCCCATCGTTCGGCTGGTATATGGTCACCTAGGAGATGTGGGGGAACAGAGCACTTCAGAGGACCGCCGTAGTGGACATAATGTCCTCTGGATTCAGAGGTTATTCAGACAGAAACGCATTCAAACTGGAGCTCACCATGGAACCATCGCAGGAGATGCGCAGGACATCCTTGACCCGCTCCTGGCTGCCCTGACCTTTGATGAGCTCCAAGCACACGTCACCCGTCTCCAGGATGCTTACCTAAGGCCACACGTTCAATTAAACCATGATCACGACATGAAGTTCAAACTCAGATTGGGCAGAAAATATTCAAATGTTATTCATGCGTGAATAAGGCTGTTGTTGATTGGCCTCTTAAAGGTGCGGGGGACAGACGGCGTCAGGGGGCTCACCACAGCGTTCTTGGTCTTCTGCCTGATGGGCTTGAGTCTGGAAGCGCACAGCGGGGGGAGGACGTCCCTTAGGGTCTTCTTGTCCCTGGTCTGCCCCCCCGTGGAGGTCAGGCTCTGGGTGGGCTTCGGCTCTCGGCCGCCGGGGGGGGGCTGGAACTCCGGGGCCCCGGGGATGTTCTCCCTGTAGTCCTCCGGGTCGGGCGGGAAGGAGGACTGCTGGAGGTGGTAGTGAGGGCTGAGCGGCCGGTCGCGCTGCTGCTGCTGCTGGTGGTGGTGGTGGTGGGGGTCCGGCCAGGAGTTGTGGACCCCCAGGGGCTCCCTGCCGCTGTGGAAGCTCCCGCCGCTGCTGTGGGTGCTGCCGTCTGCGGGCCGCAGGCCGGACCCTGGGGGACAGAGAGAGAGGATGAAGAGCTCCGTCCAGGCTCAGGCGGAGGCATCACAGCGCAGCGGTAGAAGCCATCGAGCGGGGCCCCTACCTTCTTTGTTGAACCAGTTGGAGTACACTCCCGAGTCCTGGAGCTGCCTGTTGCCTGGTGGGTTACCGCTCTGCTTGGGTCGCAAACACCCAGAGCTGGAACCACGCACAACAAACCATGATAACATTAGAACCGATCCCGGACAGGAAGCCAAAGTGAGAGCGACCTCACAACGTCACATGCTCCGCTGAGCCTCACCTGGCGGGCTGCTTGATGGGCGGCGAGGGCAGCCTGGCGTGCTCCATGAAGCCCTGGGGGGCAGAGGTCGTGGGGAAGGCCGCCCTCAGGTTCTCCTCCGAGTGGCAGCGCTCCAGCTCTGCCCTGCTGCGGCCCGGCGCCGCGCAGGGGGCGCGGTCCGACGAGTGAGCCCTCCGCAGGTACCGGGAGTGGGGCGGCCCGTCTTCCCCGCCAATGAACACCCGGCTGCGGCCCGGTTGGGGCGCCGCCTCCGAGCGCTGCTCCAGCCACGGCTCGCCGTCCTCGTAACAGCCGCTGCCGCCGCCGGGGTGGTGCCGCGGCGGCGGCGGCGTGGGGATGGGCGTCATGCGGTTGGGTAGGGCGGAGCCCATGGCGTGCCGCGCCCTCCTCTGGAGGCGGTTGCTGCCGCCGCTGCCGCCCGACATGGAGGTGGAGGTGCACGCCGTGGAGATGGTCGCGATGCCGCTGTCCATGGAGCCCGGGTCGCCCAGGCCCAGCTCCTTGGTGCGGGCCAGCAGGCTCTGGGTCATGAAGGGGTGGTCCAGCACGGTGGACAGGCTGGGCCTCTGCGCCGGGTCCCTCTGCAGCATCTGCCGGATGAGGTCCTGGGCCTCGGGCGTCATGTGGTCGGGCATGTGGTACTCCCCCAGCACCACCTTGCTGAGGGTGTGCTTGACGGTGTCCGTGTCGAAGGGGGGGCGGCCCGTGAGGAAGGCGTAGAACATGCAGCCCAGCGACCACACATCGCACTCCAGGCCGTGGGCGCTGCGCGTGGCCACCTCGGGGGAGATGTAGTTGGGCGTGCCGCACATGGTGAAGTGCTTCTCCGTGGGGAGCTTGAGCTGCGTGGCCAGGCCGAAGTCGGCGATCTTAATGTTCATGCTGCTGGTCAGCAGCAGGTTGGACATGGTGAGGTCGCGGTGCATGATGCCGTGCGTGTGCAGATACAGCATCCCCTTCACGATCTGATGCATGAAGTGCCGCGCTGGGAAAGCAAAGCAACAGGTCCTCCTCAATGACAGGGGGGGTGACAGGTGGCATGGCAAGGTGCTTGTTACATGACAACTCAATAACTGATTAAGATTCTAGACTCAAATCTCCACTGACCTTCCTCCTCAGAGAACGGCGCCTTCCTGTCTTTGAGATAGCGGCCCATTTCTCCGTTGTGACACATCTCCAACACCAGGTACACGTAGTTGCTGTCCTCAAAGTAGTTGTAGAGCTTTAAAAGCAAAGAGACACAGTATTAGAAATGCTTTGCTCGGGGGACGATTGAAGCTGCGCCCGTCGGTTCAACGCTGATGACGGCAGGCAGTTATTTAAAAAATAAATAATGATTGCATTGCTATGGTTTGTATCATTTAGACATTAATGCAAATACAACTTGGGCGATTTCGGCGGGTATGTTAACTTTTGGAAGACATCTGAAGCAGACAATACACGTTATATCTTTGTAGTGTATAAAATTGATAAATGTGCAGAAGATTGTATGTTACACAGGTAATTATACCTCAAGGATGGAAGGGTGCTTCAACCGACAGTGAATCTCCACCTCGTTGGTTACACGTGTGACCATGCTAGCTTTGTGCATGGCCTTCTTGTCAATCTGCAGAATGGGACAATGATGATAATTATACACCCTGGAGATGTGGGCGTGGCAGATGAATCAGACCGTAATAGACCTGGCGCACCTTGAACTGCGAATCTGTCCATAAACGGACAGTGAGAATTTCTGTTGGTTTATTCTACGGGGAATCCAAGGTAACGCCTAATCCTAACGCACTGTGACTGAACCACAAGGCGATGCTATACTGCTGCGGAAGGCAACAGATAACCAAACTAGACAGTAGTAACGTCACTGTAGTAAACATTTTAAACACTTTTGTGTGCAACAGATTACGTGCCATCTTGAAGATAATTTACACTCCATTGATGGGAAACAAGATACACAATTTGAATACAGAATTTCTTACCATTTTGATTGCAACATCCACACCGGTATTTTTCGACTTTGCCCGATAAACACATGCAAACGAGCCCTTGCCAAGAAGGGTGAGGACCTTAAAATCCTGAATGAAAGAATAACAAGGCATCTGTAAGCGACAGCGTCTCAGTAATACAATGGGATTGTCATGGCGTAATGCATGCATTCATCGAGGTAGATACACAATCGGCGCATCTTTATATCCAATAATCAGGAAGACACATTCACAAGGACTATACCTTAATTCCCAGTTCCTGTGCGTAAGATAAAATCCCTTCTTCATGTTTACTAATCAAGCAATCAGCGGAGAGGTTATGGATGAAATAATAAACGACATCTTCGGAAAATGTCCCTCTGTGTCGTGACATGTTGTCACACCGACGTCTGCGTCGTACACAGACGCTCGGGGTCGTCAAGACACACACAACATCCTCCCACAATACCGTTAACAGCCAAACAAGCCATCGCCACCTGACGCTGTCATATGGCCAACGAACACCCGGCAATTATCCCGGGCACCTTCCCGCTAATGAGCTCCTGGTCCCGTCACCTAGCAGCCCGCTCCCCGGAGACTCCCGAGGCTTCCCGAGAGGATACGGTGGAGCACTAAAGCCTTCTGCGTTAACTTCCCTAAATGCTTTACTTCACTTTATCCTGACAATATTACACAATGTTTGCGCTTATTTTTTAAATGTTAAAACCCGTTTTGCTGGCATCCCGCTTTTTCATCGTCAATGTTATGCTAGCTAGTAGCTAAAGCTAGCACGTTTTACCATACCTCGATTCTGACGCCGATTGAAACACTCATCCTGAGCGAAGTCGGCGTTATCGACGCATGCAGTTAAATGGATTTTCTGCATGCGTCGATGGATGTGACATTAGATCCTAAAATCGTGGTCGATGTTGTAACTTTTTTCCCCTCCAAAACTTTGTCATTCCTTCCATTTTCAAAATATCCGCCAGTTAGTGCAGACTGCCGACGTCACGGGCTACGTCACACAACAAAACGTGCCACGCCCACTTTGATACAGCGACAGCCAGCGTTAACTACACTAAAAAACAGTTTTATTTGTTTCTTCACATTCACATCACCAACCATAATAAGGACCGGAGGAATCGCAAATTATATTAATTTATTGTCTTACAGGCATTTGCATTTATTGGTCGACTTTACATCTCATGACTTCAGTGTTATGGAAATATGGGTAAAGAGAAGGAAACCTGCAGCCAAAAATTACTTAAAAGATTGAGCGCAACAAGTTCATTTACACCAGGGCTGTGTTCTCTATATTCACACACTGGATCCCCATAACTGACTGGAATGCTATTTACATTTTCTAACAACTAAATTTTAAGATTAAATAAAATAAATATAATTGTTTATATAATGTCGTATTACATATGTACTTATCAATAAATCAGCCATAGCAATGACAAGAGAGCACTAGCTCAGAAACTTCTAGAAAGAAGGTTGTGAGTGGAATGGCTGCAGCGACATGAGATGGAATCAGATGTGAAACGTTACCTAGCGCTGGACTAAGAAGTGAAGGGTTTCAGTCAGAAGCAGTGTTAACTCTACCACATGATTATCCTGTCATTTAGGTTTTATTCCTTCACAAAGTGAAAGCCGCCAGTCACAAAGAAGATTGAAACAAAATGTCTTCCCCAAAATGAAACAAGCCCACCATGGCGCCACTGAAAAACAAGAGCCCCCCCACTGAGAGGCTGGTAAACTTGAGAGATGGTCCCGGTGCTTCTGCTCGGATGGTCGATGATGGTCACGAGGGGGAGGGATGCAAGACTTTCGTTCGCTGCTGGACAGCTCAGTCCACTTCCATCTTCCCAGAGGCAGACTTGGACTGTGGACCCCCCGTGGCCTCTCCCTTGGCCCCGTCTCCTTGCTGGGCCGTGGGGCCATTAGGGGCCTGGCTGCTGTCAGTCTCCTCAAACACCTCCTCCAGTTGGGGCCTCGGCCTGTTGATGGCTTGGTAGCAAACGTCCTCCAGTTCCTAGTGACAGAGGTGGCTTCATGTTTTTACGATGGCTTGGTCAGTGTTGACTATTAAACAAACTGGAGATGTTAGGCACACTAACCTGTATTTTGGCTATGATGTCTGCTACTTGGACCACCGGGTCCTGAGTGATGGGGACTTTGCTCTGGGCGTTCATCTTGCTGTTCATCCACACCATGCTTTCTGTCACGCACTTCTCCACGGCGCTCATCTCCTCCACTTGCAGATGCATGTAGCGCTCGTCCTAGGGGAGGGAGAGAAAGGCTCTTATATTGACTGAGGACCGTGGGCTTCATCAGCTACATTGTCTGATGTGAATTCATCAAATATCTCTCGTTAGCGTTTACAAACATATCACTCAAAAGATGACATAGAATTTGTTATATTTTCATCAGAATCAATTCATTCTCCTAATTAGCTTGTTACTATTATTAGTTATTCATTTGAAGGGCACCTTGAATCCCTGTGCCTCTAGTCAATTGTAACATCACTCATTTCACATAATTTGGTAGAACAGGCAAATTACAACCTCTATGTATCCAATAGTTCTTACCTTTTGTTTAAAGCAATCCACGGCTTTCATGTAAAGCTGCAGTTTCTTGCCCAGCTCCTCAAAAGCCCTCGGTCTATCTTCATTCTCTCTGTGTTTGTCTTCAATGGGCTGACCAAATCTCTGAACATAAAAACAGGAATATAACAATATCAAAGTTTTCTCTTCTCTTTTTCACTACATTGATGCTCTCTTTGGATGCCTGAAGCTAGCTTAATTTTGCGCTGGCGTCTAATACAGCCCAATAATACAATACGGTTATTTCTGTCAGCCATAACCAAAACTCATATTGGCATGTATTCAGACCTTGAGTTCATCCAGTTTGTCTACGTAGATCTGTTTAGGCTGATCTTCTCCTTCTTCGTACAACCAGTTCTCTGTGTCCTCCAACATTAGAGACAGCCGGCTGCTCTCCTATGGTAGAGAACCAACGACACACAGACAATGACGAATATCCCAGCTAAACAGCATCAAACCCGTTCAGTAATTTCAGCCCCATATCCAGGACGTTCACAAAACTGAGGCATTAACGTTAAAGGTAAGGATGCCAATTATTTCAGAGGCATCTTTAGTCATATTCATTGAAATTCTCCTATCTCGGCAGATTGATTAAATGCTCTGACAAAAAACATCTTTGGCTTGTGTTTTTGGGGAGTGGCTTTGCAGGGAAGTCTGAAGGACGGGGTGAGATTTGATTGGTAGGGCACTTCAAGATGTCGCTCACTCTGTCTGGTTTCTCCAAATTGCCTTGCTTACGTTCAAAATAAACACCAGCCTTTACCTCTTCTGTAATGTATTTTTCATAGACACCACAGAGCTTGTTTCTCAGGTCGTAGAGATATTCCTCCACAGCGTTCTTTGCGTCGTTGCGCTCTTTCTCCAGCTTGTCCTGACCAATCATCCGCCTCTGAAAGATAGTGAGAAGAGGACAGGGTAAGCCTTCCTGATGGCAAAACCAACAACTGCTGTTTGAGGTCTTTATATGGATTTAAAATGTTTTGCCTATATGCATGTATGTCAATTATTGCCCCCATTGTACTCCTAGCCCTCCCTGGAAGGAGGGATCACCCGCCCTCTGGGGGGCTAGGGTCAGGGGGGTGTCATAAAGAGATGGCCTGTTAAGCCCTTTGAGACTATACCTGTGATTAAGGGCTATACAAATACAATTCAATTTAATAATATACTCTGGGTATGCCTTGTGATTTTCAATGATTACAGATCAATTGTCAATATCCAACAATAACATTGCATGCATTTGACAAATACAGATCTATTATTGATCGCTAGGAAATGATACTCCATTCTTATTTGATCCTTCTCCAAGTAGACCTGGCCCCTTTGCTACACGTTGTTAATATGGATCATCAGGCGATATGAACCCGAGCAAGGTGGAAGATGATACTGCAGGCCTTTCACTCACACACAGCACTCTATCCGCTCTCTGGCAGCCACATTAGTACAACACAGGCTCATGAATCACAGCCTTCCTGAAGGCTTCTGGGAGGGCACTGACCTCGTAGTCCACGAAGTCGTTCAGGATGTCCTTGTTCACCTGCCGTATCGTGTTGGTGATGATGGGCAGATCAATGCTCTTCACCTTGGATCTGGGCCTGCTCCCCCCTGCTGTGGGGTCCTGCTTGTCTCCAGGGGCCCCCTCCTGCACAGGGAGCCCAGCCAAGAACCACTTCAGTCTCACAACATACTGGGCACGCATTGCAGACAATACACAGGGACCTGTATCTATTAAGGTTTTTTATATGTTTCAGTTCTGGTGACCTTGCTGCATGAGTTGGCCTCCTCCCTCTGCTGCTCCGCTTGACTCTGGCCTTCCTGGTCCACCTGCATTCTAGTCTGGAGTACAAATCACCATCATCATCAATTTGATGTAAAACATGTTTACCACTACACATACTGATGCAGTCATAGGTTCAGATTATAAATCCAGGATGCTTATCAGGATAGCAAATGTGCGTCTATCGGCAGATGTAACAATCCCAACCACAACACACAATCCTAGACAGCTACTTTACTTCTACTTGATCATACAACTGTTAATATGGGAGTTCTTTAGCAGGATCAATTCAAAGTAAACAGGCCTGACGATAAGAAGAAATGTGTTGAGGGTTAGCTATTCATTGTATAAATCGATTGATGATAAAGCAGGGCAACCTCAGCGCCTGAAGCCCCTCACCTGGTCCTCTGCCCTCCCTTCGTTCTGCACAAGGGGCTCTGTGTCCATCTGCACCTCCTCTCCTCCTTCTCCCTTCTGCTTCTCGATCAGGGAGGCGCCAGACACGGTGAAGATGCCGTGGACGTTCACGCGCACTTTGACCTTGACCTTGGAGCTGTCGCCGTCTGCCTGGGGGACAACGTTCTGCACAGAGAAACAGCCTTCGGGAAGAGAGGGAGAGACGGTGAGGTCTACACATAGAAGCACTGTATTCTTTTTTGTCGTTCAACTATTGTGAAGAACTATATATATTGAACCGGCCTTCAATATGAAACAAGTGGCGGTCTACTCAGGTGTGCACTCAGGCGTGCACTCTCGTCAAAACCACACCCGCACCCACAGAGAAGTTTTCTGCGGTGTCTCACTCTTTGAACACAGCATGAGATTCGCTCTATGCTTCAGTCTGACTCAGTCCACAGTTGCAGACCACAACAGGGACCTGACCCTAAAAGGGCTGAGAAGGAGCACAGACTCAGCGGTAACGGAATATTGATTATTCTGTAGTCTTCTGTGGTGGGGGGGTTTACAGAGTCTTTAAGTCCATTCAATAGCAATGCTGGTATTAATGGGGCCCAATGGAGAGGAGGCAGAGAGCCAGTAAAGCACCTATCCTGTGGTCGGGGTAGGGCAGGTCTTTGGGGGTGCTGTAGAAGGCCTCCAGGTCGAAGGGTTCCTTCTTGTGGAAGGTGATGACTTTGGAGAACGGGGCGGCGTGGTTCTTACTGAACACCTCGCACTCCCTGAAACACCGAGGCATCACATGTTAGGGTCGGAAAGATACCAGAAGGAAAGATTTCCACATAGTTTTTCTTGTTTTACCAGATGACTTATGTTACATTGTTTAATCATAAAAAATATTTTGTACTTACCCAATGCCATCATCTGTAGAGGACTTCCAGCGCAGCGTGATGGGAAACGGAACCACATCGGTGATGCAGAACTCCCGTACCTTGAAGGCTGGGGACAGAATCGCACACTACACACACACACACACACACACACACACACACACACACACACACACACACACACACACACACACAGAGGTTATGTAGGGAGCTCCCCAGAGGCAGCATGTACAGCCATATCAATAACACTAACAGAATAACACTAATACTTCAACTACACCATCTTATAATATTTTATAACACCATAACACACCATACACCAGGCATAGCATGTGTGACAGCATGGAGGTGTACCTGCAGTGCACAGCCCCTGGCCACAGCCTCGTCTGCGTTCAGGGTGGTGCTGATTTCCTTGCCGAAGAACTTGATGATTCTTTCCTTAACAGACGGAGTTCTAGTGGCCCCGCCCACTAGCTCCACCGCATAGATGTCATCCCGGCTCAGTTCTGCAACCAAACCAGGCAATTAACAGTTTCTCTGATATTTTTTAACATGTCGTTTAAATGTAGCTATTTTGTAAATCAAAACAATGATGGACATACTTGTTTGTTCAAGGACTGATTTTAACGGCGCCTCCAGTCTCGCCAGATAATGAGCACAGAATTCTTCAAATTGGATCCTGAAATTCAAAATGAGAACGATTTTGATTCATCACGTGAGCCGCGATTACCTGGCAAAGAAAGAAAGCCCGACCTGCTCATCCAAGGGAAGGGGAAGGTCACCTGTTCATCTTGCCGGTGACGTCGATGTCGTTCATGAAACACTCGATGTTGAGAGGCAGGTCCGAGGAGTTGGCGCTCATCAGCTTCTTAAGCTTCTCACACTCCTGGTGCAGGCGGAGCACGGCCCGCGGGTTCTCCTTCACGTTCAGCTTGTAGCGGCCCTTGAAGTCCTCACAGAAGTAGTCCACCAGCACCTCGTCAAAGTTGCGCCCGCCCAGGTAAGGGTCGAACGCGGTGGCTAACACCTAGAATAGACAGGTTTGTTTGTGTTGGTTTTTTACGGAAGTTTTGAAGACACCAGCGAAAGCAAAGAGGATCATATGAATTTAACCCTTGAATCGCTCACCTTGAGTTTGCCTTTGTTGAATGCAGTAATGGAGACTTGGTATGAGGAGTGACCTAAGTCCACAAACACCACGTTCCTGGGTTTCTCCTCTGCAGAGGGTAGATCCTGTTTGTAGATCCCGTAGGCCAAAGCCACTGTAGACCCCCGGGCCCGAAAGAGCACAAACAATTGAATCATGGCAACATACACTAACACTGATGTAAACTTTTCTCTGTAGAAGCCTGATCCCTGAACATGATAATTTGTCCTGACTTACAAAATGACGTTGACTGACCATACATACACAGAGTGACAGACAAAAGCAAGACAAGAGAGTCAGCCTCTTTCCATTGGCAGATACTTCATGACTTGCAGTTCTCATAACACTCACCTGCAGTTGTGTCGTTAATTAGCCGCAAACAGTTGAGCCCAGCGATCTGAGAGGCATCGAATACCGACCGTCTCTCAGCGTCTGTGAAAAAACTCGGGACCTGTACAAGATATGTGGGACACCCATCAATCTCTTTAATAATTGGACTGGATTGAATCAGATTTGAAAGGATTTAGCTGGGTTTTTGTCCTCACTAACAGATAGGACACAGTCCACCACAGGCTTCTTCAGGGCGGCCTCGGACGTCTCCTTGAGTTTGGTGAGCAGCATGGCAGTGATCTGCTCCACGGTGAACACTTTGTCCTCATCCAGGTAACGCACCTGGAAGGAGACCAACCATTCATGCTCTATGTTGATAATATAAAAACGTAGGACTGAGCCTAATTTGATTGCAATTAAAACCAAATAAAATGTGTTTTGTTATTTACGTTTTAAAACAGATAGTCACATTGAGAGAACCAAAAAAACGGAATATCAGAGACAGGATAAGGTTATTTCTGATGGCTGTTTTACCTTGATCCCGGTGTTGCCATTGGCCAGTTTATGCAGGCTGTAAGGCAGTTTGGGTTTCTCCCCCTGCACAAACGGGTCGTCAAACGCTCGGCCATGAAACTTCTTGAAGCCATGGACTGTGTTTTTGAAATTCGTTATGATCTGAAAAAAGGATAAGCAATGTAATATCCTGCAGAACACTATTTTAACTACGGTTGTTTGATAGGCATATATGGATTATATAAAGAATATATGTCAGGCACTTGATCCAGAACATGCAATTATAGCATCAGGCAGTTTGAATGTTAATTAACAAAATGTGTATTAACATGAATAATCTGTTATGCTAAAATGAACAGGCTGATTAATAGCGGATCATACTTGACTTTTAGCTGCATTTCCAATGATGCGGTTTTTGGAAGCCAGGGACACATAAGCTCTTGTGGTGGAAAAAAAAATATATTAATCAGCAGCATAATCATATACTATAATTAATAATGAATAGAATAAACAGTCATAATCAACAGCTGTTACAAAAAGAAAGAATGAACAATGAAATTATTATGATTAAGATTGAGTAGGTATGACAGAGATTGGATGGATGAGATTTCACCAGGGAGTCTTGGAAGATTGCTAAATAGGCCAGTGAGTCAAAATAGTTTCCCTTCAAAGTAAAGAATATTCCGTGCTTCTCGACCCTACTTAATACTTCATGAAGCGCCATAACGCTAGTTCAACACTAGTCTTCGTCAGGGGATTCATTTCATGACTTGGCTGACGGGTCCTCCATCTGTGTCCCCCCCGTCTCTTAGAACTATCCCCGTTGGTTTCCCTCAGGCATAATACAAACACTAGGATACTTCTACTTACTATCCCCCGCTAAGGGAGTATTGCACATTTACACAGATAAAAATGATTTCATTATAATATATAATACCTTTATTATATTATACAAACACTTATAGTTTGACAATTCAATAAATAAAAATGATTTAATTATAATATATAATACCTTTATTATATTATACAAACACTTATAGTTTGACAATTCAATAAATGTCAATGTTTTTCAAAACAGTTGATCAATTGTGTTTTGATAATAATATAGCTAATGCCTCCCATAATGTTTGCTAGTTTATACTCACTGGAGGATAATAAGAGTATATTCCTCTGTGTTCTCATGTATTGGTCTGTCAATATTTGAACAGGGTACAGTGTCTGAAGGGGAGGGTCCACCAGCCTCTCTTTCCAGGGGTCCACTTGACAGCTGAACTGCGCAGTATTAAAACGCGTCCTGGTCGACAGATCCACCTGTCAGTCACTGCGGCGCACTAACATCTCACCGTCTCCTATGACCCGTGCTTTCACCGTGTCATACTTGAAGAGCATGACCATAGCCTGCTTTTATTCATGTGGAGCTATGACTTAAAGAGCCGACACACATTTGGAATAACACTGAAATAAAGTCACTCAAAAATGAAGTCATAAAGGTGTCACCTCTATAAGTGAGTTTAGTGCGTTACTCCGCCAGTGGATGCCCTCTAATTGCATCATTCCCGTGGCTATAGTATAGTTGATGATATAGTCGTTGCTACAGGTGATGGTACAGGTGATGTTACAGGTGATGATGCAGGTGATGGTATAGGTGATGGTATATATAGGTGATGCTATAGGTGATGATGTAGGTGAGGTCAGTGTTATACTCACGGCGTGCATCTGTCACTGTAGTCGTTGGCGATGGTTTCAATGCCACCGCTTCTGGCCACAGCGATGTGACAGTTCTGGTATCCAACATCAATGCCCACCACTGACATAATGAGGCTCTTTGGCTCGTCTCAGTTTACTCCCTGACGACAGCACCTGACACAAGAGAATATAATATATATACACGCTACCAAAGTATGTTCGACGGTCGATCTATGTTCCTGAAGGGCTGTCTTAGTCAGATAATACCCGTCAGGTAGCTAACAGCGTGCTGACTAAATTACGAGCAGTTATGTAAGCACCGCCGTTATCAGCAAACTCATTCAATCTAATCCCAGTAGGCGATGAGGTCCAGAACAATCTTCCGCTCCTGGCAGTCTTAAACCGGCGGCCCCAACGAACATGCGCAATTGCAAAAGATGCGTTTAAGGCCCGCCCCTGTTCCTTTCTAATTGGTCGTGTCGCAGTCGGCTCGCACCAGAGGCTGCTTGATTGGTAGGACGGTCGATCTATAAAGAACCGTCTAGAACCTCTAGAAGCCCTCTGGAGACCTGTTTTAACGCCAGGGACAAGTTATAGCCTTTTGGGGATTTTAGCGTTGCTCCGGGCAAGCTCTATACTGGTTGATCAACGAAGAAAATGTCTGGATGGCTTATTTTATCTGCTTTCATGCACAAGAAGACCCTGAGCTCCAAAAAGTATTATTTTATGGATTTGTGATTTACTTGAGTATTTATATTTCCAGCAACTTCAATTATACTCCGCTACCCTTCCTTAATAAAATGTATACTTTTACTTCGACACATTAGCCCTTTGCATCTCCGTTACTCGCTAAAAAATAAAAGCTGAATAAATTAGAAAGGTCATGTTGTGGGAAGTGGAAACAGCAGGTTCGGCCAATCAACGGTGGTCCTAGCTAGATTGGTAACTCAACCCACCACGGTTAAAATTTGTTTGGACTCAAGGCAAGTACAGAGTGTTAACAGATTGCACATAGATGGAGATGGAGTGAATTCTTCCCAACATAATAATTGATCAGAATCCAAATCTGAATTGGCTTTATTGCCAAGTAAGTATTCTTGGTGTTTGGTGCATAAAAATATTTAGAAACATAGCAAAGAAATATAATTATAAAATAGAAAGAAAGAAAGTAAACCAATATAAAATAGATACATTTACCGTAATAATAAAAAGCTATACAGTTTGTGCATGAATGAGCAAAATATGGACCATGGAATTTGCAGATGTTCACAGTATTGAGTATGCACTATGTATAGTCCAGAGAAATATACGCTAAGGGGACGCAGTAAGACAGGTGAGGAGACTTCATGTTAATGTAACGTGTAGTATCTATGTGGGCGGGTATAAATGTGTGTGTGTGTGTGTGTGTGTGTGTGTGTGTGTGTGTGTGTGTGTGTGTGTGTGTGTGTGTGTGTGTGTGTGTGTGTGTGTGTGTGTGTGTGTGTGTGTGTGTGTGTGTGTGGGTGGGTGGGTGGGTGGGTGGGTGTGTGCGTGTGTGCGCGCGCGTGTGTGTGTGAGGCGCGTGTGGGTTAGTAAATCGCTTTAAAAGCTTTTAACTAGGTAAAAGTCAAGATAATCGGAATTACCAATTCCGATTATTTGGAATTGTCCAGAATTTGACATTGATCTTAGTCTTGGTTAATATGTATTATCGTAGTAGTAATAGTAGTCTAAATATTTCCATAAAAAAAGGTCAAGATATCTCCTAAAAATAAAATGATTTTAGCTTTTTCCCAGACTAGCATAGGCATAAAGTTGCTGTTTTTTATGTAGATTTAACTGCAATTATTATGGGACTCATATACCTATGGTATATTAACTAGTCTATACTCTATAAACTATATATTATTATAGAGTTATACATAACTATAAACTCTGATGGTGCCAGACTGTGTCCTGAGGTGGGCGGGGCTCGGGGTTCGGCCATGGAACATCAGGAACAGGAAGAGCCAGTGGAATACTTCAGGTAGCAGTTAGCTAGTCATTTAACTTAAAGGCTACGATGGGTCTGTTCGGAAGAACACAAGAGAAACCACCAAAAGACCTGGTGAGTTTAGGATTTTGAGGGGATTTTTGAGCTTGTACATACCCAGGATTTGAACCCCGATGCTCAAAGGATCTCCGTCAGAACGGGGTGGTGTGTAAGCTATCTAACCGCTAAGCTAACTGTCGCTCCCTGGCTAGTTGGAATCTTCCAAACTGTTGCTGCTTCTTGCTAGCTTACCAGTTAGCATCCTTTTAACATTCGTCTTAACCTTATAAAGAAATCACTTTACACCTCTTACTCTCATATATGTACAAACATACTTTTTTTATTGTATGTCCGCGTTACTTTAATCACGCAACACTTTTATATTTTTAGCACCGATAAGCAGTTAGCCTGCTATACTTTCCAGCTAACACAGGTCAGCTATCGGATGTAAACAAACCATATTTTGTCAGCTTTTAGCCAATGTCGTGATCTGACAACGTAGTGTACAGACTTTGACTCGATATTCTGAACAATATGCATAGTAGTAGCAGTGGCTCGTTATATTCCCAACTCGTTACCTATTCAAAAAATCCTCCTTTTTCAGATAAATGAATGGTCGCTCAAAATCAGAAAGGAAATGCGAGTGATTGACAGACAAATTCGAGGTGAGCCTCGAAAGTTTATATATCTGCTCTTATTTTTTCTGAAATCACTCATACAGTTTTTATATGTATTATTAACGTAAGACGATAGGCATATAGGGTTCTGAACTCATGAAATGTAAAGATAATCCATCGCTTTCCAGACATTCAGAGGGAAGAGGAAAAAGTCAAAAGATCCATCAAAGATGCCGGCAAGAAAGGCCAGAGAGATGTGTGCATCATCCTCGCCAAAGAGCTGATCCAGTCACGGCGGGCCGTCAGTAAACTCTATGCCTCCAAAGCTCAAATGAACTCCGTACTACTCAGCATGAAGAATCAGCTTGGTAAGTGTGTGAAGAAAACAGTTTATGTCGGCTAGATTCATGTGTTGTTTTTTGTGTGCCTAATTTCTGGCTCCTATTTGTGTTTATCCTCTAGAGGATACAACTAAGTTCTGATGTCTAATGTCTCTCTGTGTGATCCCAGCTGTGGTGCGTGTTGCTGGAGCCCTTCAGAAAAGCACAGAGGTTATGAAAGCCATGCAGAGCCTCGTCAAGATCCCAGAGATCCAGGCCACCATGAGGGACCTTTCAAAGGAGATGATGAAGGTCCAAAAGCTACACAAACAGTATTTTAACTAATAGTCTAGTTGCACTTCTTAATGCGTTGAGGCTTTTCAATGAAAGAAATGTAATGAAGTAAATCAAAATCATAGTCCGGTTTAAAGGCACACAAAATAATTTGTAAAAATATGATTAATGATATGGATAAAAACATCACTACTACAACTACTAATTCTCAAATAATAATGAACAATAATACTAATAGGAGCATTATGCCTATTGGTTTACAGCCATTATTATTAGAAAATGGACTCAAAAAAGGTGTGTTTTCTATCTCCTAGGCTGGCATAATTGAGGAAATGATGGAAGACACGTTTGAAAGCATGGAGGATGGGGAGGACATGGAGGAGGCAGCAGAGGAGGAGGTGGACAAAATCCTCTTTGACATCACAGCCGGTATGTGGGGCAATCCGCTAAACAACAAACAAGCAGCTGCAAACCATGAGTCATTAATTATAATCGTATTAAGTACGATGCATCAAGTAGTGTTGTATGACGTCAATATGTTGATATGCAATACGAGCATGCTCTCCATGATAATTGTTGTGACTCTTTTCTACATAGAAAACCAAACAATTGTGTACTGTTGTGTATGTGCTCCGTTAGGTGCCCTTGGAAAGGCGCCCAGCAAAGTCACAGATGCCTTGCCAGAGATGGAGGCCCAGGGAGCCACCGCCGCCTCGGAGGACGAGTCCGAGGAGGACATCGAGGAGATGCAGTCGAGATTGGCCGCCTTGAGGAGCTAGAGCCCTCCGTTCGTCCCGCTGCCAACTTTTTCTGCTCGCCCCCCAAAAGGACAGAGACTACTTTGGTTTACCTGGAATCTTTGCTTGTTTATCGTCTGCCTACGTTTATCTGGGGTCATGTGTGCTTTTTGCTAAGGCTTTCCTGTGTGTATAACATTTTCTGTTTTTTTTGTTTTTTTAAAGTCGATGCAGCCGGAGCAAAATGCCATCCTTACTTTAGGTGGGGGCAGGTTATGCCAACGCTTATTATCCAAAGCATGGTTTGAACACCATATCACAAGACTTAAGAAGTGGTATTTTATAAAGCAGTATAGAAAGCCTGCAGACAAAAACACATTATTGTACTGTGCTTATTTATAATAGTGGTCTGGCACTCTTTTCCAAAAACTAACTAGAACCGCAGCTGGGTTGTTCTTCATTAAGTCTTTATCTGCGTTTAATAGCCAATTCCTTTCTGTTTAAATCTGCCTACCATATCTGGAACTATTGAATCTTTCAGTAGATATTTTCTGTACAGTCAAAATGTATCGATAGTAATTGTGGACCTATGTGGATGCAAGTACACTTGTTGGTATAACACACATATAATTGTGTGAGGGATTTAAGACATTAGGAATCATCATTGTGGTTCATTTGAGTCATGTCCCCAAATGCCCTAAATCTACATTTTGGTGAGATGCGTGGAAAATGAAATGTTTGGTTGGAAATGAGACCCTCTGTGTGTTGTTCTTTTCCTTCATTCACTCGGTGTAACTGTGATGGGAGGAGCAGAAAAGAAAGGTTGCCTCTTTTATGAAAGTGGAAGAAGAGATTTGTTACCTGAAAGCCACAGAATTCCCTAGCTACAGCCAGTAACTCGATCCTGCCCTAATTCTCTTTCTGCCCTCTGGAGTCCCAACGTAGAACCAAGGTTCATGAAATATCAAGCATCATGTCAAATACAGGTCTTCCACTCTTTCTAGCGACGGAAGTAAATCATACTGTAGTAATCGTGTGGAGGCCTATATGATATTAATAACAATGTCAACCAGCAGTAACAAAGTACACTCTAATCTTCCGTCTGGACATTAAGTATTATGAAGTCGTGGTTTTGTTTTTCTTATGCATGACAACAATGCCATCTATGGTTGAAGGTTATAATGGACCATCCACTGTTTATTCTGCACGTTCTTGGCTGCGTGCGCGTCAAGCGACGCGCCTGTTCGCTGGTGGAGCGACGCGCCTGTTCGCTGGTGGAGCGCCAGTCAGGAACTCCTCCCCGCAGACGGAGCGTACGCTCGGCTACACAGCGCGATGGTCTCGTGGATTATTTCCAGACTTGTGGTGTAAGTAATATTATATTTTTCGATATTCATTTTCTTGTCATTTAAGCAGACAAGAAACACGGTTTATTTCGGTGTGTGTTATATAGGCCACTCGGTTCATTGGCCAGGTGCAGCCCAGCAGTCGCTTTATATGGCAACAGAGACGTGGTCGTATTTCTAGTACAATAAAACATGACTCGGGTGTTTCAGAGGACCTGTGTGCTGATTTTTATTTGCAAGTAGATTATTTTGTAACTAGGCGACATTTTTATTTCAACTAGAGGCAGCCCATTAAATGACGAGCATGCAATGCCATTGTTGTTCAAAGGCAGACAAAAGGCTGACAGGATTGTAGGGGAATGTCAAATCATGTGTAGGGGTATGATGTGTTAGAATATCGCTGATATAGAGATATAGGGTGGCCTATCCCATAACCCGCGGATTTCACCCCATGAGAGGTGACCGAAACCCGATGTGATAATTTGAGGGGTCTGGTATTGTGAAAACAAAGGGATGGGTTCGCCTTCTCTAGTTACTATTCAACTGCTACTTTTAATACTAAGATTAGGGCTGTAGGTTTCATATAGCATCGATTCACTCTATAATAATAGAATTAGGTATTTCATGAACCATTGCCATGATCAGTTGTATTTCTTCTTGTGCTTTTCAACCAGCGTCTTCATAGATTGTAGGCTATCGTTTTATACAGGCCTACTAAGTAATAGCACGTAGGCCTACACATCTACAAGCTCGTTGCCTACGTCAATTAAATTTAGATTACAATATCCTGTTACAAGCACGTTGGCGTATTCGGTTTCGGCTGGGCAACACTGTCACTGGGGGCCAGTTTGAGATGTTCGACTTTGGGACAAAAGTCGACTGGGCTGCTTCGAGCAGCCCAGTCCAGTCTATTTGACAGTCAATTGCTCTTGTTGTCTTGTTTGAGAGTTCTGTCGTGGCAGTGATGTTCTCATGCCAGGCCAACGTGGTGCAATTTTATGTAGGGCAGTAATTTGATCAGGTCACGCTCACAGCTGTTGCTGAGCCGTTGAACTCGTGGGTCTGCCCTCTAGTCCTGTGGCTGGACTGGAGTCAGCAGCGCAGGTGTGTCTCAACTCGAAACAACACAACTTGTCCATAACACAAATGAAGGCCATATTTTGTTTTTTGCGTTTAACTACAAACAAGGCAACATATTCCTGGTGTTATAATGTAGTCGGTCTAGGTTCAGTTTGGAGATTTTGATTGTGTGTACACAACATGGCTGATATGTTTCTTATCTTTCAGACTTGTATTTGGGACACTATACCCTGCATACTCATCATATAAGGCGGTTAAGTTGAAAGACGTTAAAGAATATGTAAGTTTATCACTGCTATGCTTCATAATCCCATACGACATGGAGCGCTTTTATAAGTCATTTGTTATTGTAAATGATTTTCCTTGTTCTGTTTCAGGTCAAATGGATGATGTATTGGATAATATTTGCCTTATTTACTGCTGCAGAAGTATTTACGGACATGTTTCTATGTTGGTAAGGGGTATTTCTTTTGAATAACAGCAAACGTCAACCATTGTATATTTTTT
This sequence comes from Pollachius pollachius, assembly GCF_949987615.1. Lineage (NCBI taxonomy): Eukaryota > Metazoa > Chordata > Actinopteri > Gadiformes > Gadidae > Pollachius > Pollachius pollachius. The sequence goes on along the minus strand of NC_136948.1, from coordinate 11,747,924 downwards.
AAAGGTCACTGTCGTGTCAAACAGTGAATACTCGTAGGGATATTACAACGTCAACAGGGAAGGAGGAAAAGTGACCTTAGAGGTGCTTAATCATTGTACTTTTTTCCCTGCAGGATCCCCTTCTATTATGAGCTGAAGATAGCCTTTGTGGTGTGGCTGCTGTCCCCATACACAAAGGGAGCCAGCGTTCTCTACAGGAAATTCGTTCATCCCACGCTTTCCTCTAAAGAGAAGGTGACCGTCCCATCACCGTGTTAAACCTGCCTTTCCCTTCCTCTTTCCCTTCCTCTTCCCCTTCCTCAAGCAAGGCCCAGAGAGATCCACAATGATGACATATGTACCATCATGTCCTTTATGTTTCATCCACTTTGTGTTTGGAGCTTGATGATAACTGATGATTCAGAAGAATCATGATCTTCATTTGGTTTCTCTTGGGCCCCATCAGCAGAGAGACAGTGTTGTTTTGTTTCTTATAAATCATTGTATTCATTTGTTGTGTGTGTCGGTTGCAGGACATTGATGAGTACCTCTGCCAGGCCAAGGACAAAAGCTATGACACCCTGGTGCATTTTGGGAGGAAAGGGTTGAACGTGGCAGCTGCGGCGGCCGTCATGGCAGCGTCAAAGGTAGTGCTGAGCCCGGGCATTTCTGCTGCGCTGTCCAGCAGACGGCTTGTTGTTCATCCTGTTGTCCCTTTTCTTTTTGTTTGTGAAATGTTGTAGTTGAAAGCCACTTGAATGGGGATTCTGCTCTTTGTGAACTTTCAATAGGAGAAAACAATTCTATGGGTGTGGTTGTTGTGTGTGTGTGTGTGTGTGTGTGTGTGTGTGTGTGTGTGCGCGTGTGCGTGTTCATGTGTGTGTGTGTTCAAGTTTTTTTTTCTAGTAATACACAAAGGTTGAACTCCTCTGAGTTTTCCTGGTGAGCGTTCTCCTGGAGTGGCGGCTGTCCATTGTTTGTTTACCCACAGCAGCTGTGGGTAAACAAAATGACACCTGAGGCTGCTCTGTGTGCCCCTCCCATCCAGGGTCAGGGCGTCCTGTCTGATAGGCTGAGGAGCTTTAGCATGCAGGACCTGTCGTCCTGCCAGGCGGACCCAGACTCGGTCGACGGGGAACACGAGTCGGCGTCGCAGCACCGGGCGCGGTCCATGATGCGCAGCAAGTCAGAGAGTTACAGCAAAGGTGGGGAAAAGTGTCTTTCTACTGACCAATATGGGGACAGAAAAGATCACACGCCCGAGTTGTGGTCTCAACCGGTGATAACCGGGTCTGGTGTCTGGGTGAGGGCTCTCAGTGCTGTCAGGACATATCAGCATGCTGTCATACGGTGGGTGCTGTCATTATATGGCCCATTAATAGGAGATCAGCCTTTGCCTCCTGTGGTATCTGAATACCGTACTGGGCGAGATGGCTTTACAAAAACACACAGATATAACATCTGCAGATATGAGGCATGCCTTTGCCCTCCAGGTTTCTCCCTCATCCTGAAGCCGACTTCCTGTCTGGAACAGGCTGACAGCCACAAGTCGCCACAGTGCTGCTTATGCACATAGCAACCATTAAATTAAGTTGTACCTTGAGCTCGTTCCATGTTTTGAAAATGTGTGCATTTATCAGCTTTTTACTGCTGTACAAGTGTACACGTTACAGACTGCTGTTCAATTATTTATGCCTTTCAGCCTCGCTTTTATCTTGAAATACAATAATTTTTGTTGATAAGAAGACTGCAATTGTTACTTTGAAAATCGTTGCACAATCTAAACAATATATTCTAACTGAATTACAATTAACTTCTAGCTTGACAAGTAACTTAAAAAGATTAATTATTACTTTCATTTTAGGTAAATATTCAAAAAGGGCAAATGATCTACTAAAAACAAAACATCTAAGGACAACCTTTCGTCCAAAACTAACTATGTAACCCAACTAAGTTATACTAAAACAAATGAAACACACTTCGGTATGTGTTAACCCTCATGTCAACGCGAAGCAGAGGGAGCGGTGAACACGTGGTCTGCGCCCGCGGCAATGAAGTCCAGGGAGGTCACAGGTCACAGGCCTGAGGCCCTCATTAGAATATGGGTTTGGTTTACGAGTTTCCAATGAACTATTTTCTTTTTGCTCTCCTGTGTCACCGAGCAATGTTCCAACCAATCAATCACAAATCCGCCCACCACCATGTTGCAACCCTCCAGCAATCACAGGGAAAATCTGGGAATGGCGCTCCCACTATAAAAGGGCAGATGCCGTGTTTCTGTGTCCCGTCCTGTTCTTGACCCCTCTGGCCGTCCTCTCCCATGGCACCAGGGCAGGAGGATTTTGACATGGCTGAATATGAGGTCTTGGAGCACTGTAGCGCCGAGGAGCTGCAGTCCCAGACTCTCTGGGCCTCTAAACTCCAGGCTGAGCCTACCACCCCAACCCCCTGGCCCTCTCCACCCTCCGCCTCCCCCACCCAGGGCCCTGCTCCCCAGAAACAGGAGGAGGGGGAGGACGTGGGGAGAGGGGTGCAGGTGGGGTCACGCTCACCCCAGCTAAGGCAGATTAAGAAGAAGGCCCCGGAGGTACTGCCCGTTTAATAACACGGCTGTCCTGCTGCTGCCTGATTGTAAATGAGCACACATAAGGAGTGCGATTAACCGACTCACTCCCTAATATGTCCTGTTGTGCGTCCAACTAAATCATGACGAGGCCCGTCACTCCTTAATCGGGGACTCGGGATGCTTGGTGTGCCACTGAACGAAGTGCATGAACTAAAATCTTTTTTACTGGGGATCTTTTATTGTTTGATTACAAGAACTCACAGGTAGGGAGGTGACCGCTGGAAAACACCTCAGACAGGATTCAGGCGGACAAACGGACTGATTCTGTTTGTAGTTCAATTCAAAAACAACTATATATATAGTATACTAACTTTACGTTTAAAATTAGAAACAGATGACATGACAAACCGTATTCTCTGCCAACCTGTCCACTCCATCCTTTCTTAATATAGTGCTTGCTTGCATCTGTCACACTCAACTATGGATTTGAAAATGATATTAAATGTTATTTTAAATCACTACTCGTTCTTTGTTAACTCAACGCCTTCTGCCCTCTCTTTTTTTAAACCCCATCTATATTTGTCTCCTCTCCTTTTAGCCTCCTCCTAAAGTCTTAAGGCCGCTCACAAGATCCAGGAGTGCCCTTTCTTCACAATGAAGCCATGTGGAACCCGAGTCCACACTTCTTCAGCTGCCTTCACTGCAAAACAAAAAAATGTAAAACAAATACAGAGGAAAAATTGTGTATGGCCAAAAGCTACATATATTAAGCAGACTTGTTATGGAGTAGGGTAACCAAAGTGACTTAAGACCCTTGTGTGTTTATAAATACCCTGAGGGACTTGCTTTTAGAAAAAAAAAAAAAAGAGGAGGTGTCTGAGACTGATGCTGGTCACAAGAATGGATGATTTTTATGCCGACGGACATCTGGATTTTATGTTGGTGATTATTGTGCTGTGTGTGTGTGTGTGTGTGTGTGTGTGTGTCTGTACATCTCATGTGATTCGCATCGCATTTGTTGGGTTGTTTTTATATCAGTTGCATGGTTGATCTTCCTTGACCTTTGTCCACTGACTTGATTGTCGCTGATTAACAGAAAGTATTGGTCGAATGTCATGTCAGAAATAGTCAGTGACAAAGTCCCAGTGTGCAGTCCCATTATGGAGGAACTCCTGCAGAGACCCCATGGTCAACCCGTTGCAATGAACTGATTCTGATACCTGCTGACTTTAGAGATCTCTACTACTAAGCGCTGCTCTACTTGAATATAATCAGTATGGATACTTTTTTAGCTGGTGAAGCAGTGACATGCCAATAGGGTCTAAGGCAACCAGATTAACCATTGGGGATTGTCAACAGCCTTGAAAAGCTAATTGGAAAATGGGCTGTGGGCTGGAGTATTTTAATCTAATTGCACTCGTTATATGATTAAAAATATTGTCCTTAATAGGAAGGAAGAGACTAAATGGATGGCAAGTAATGGCTGGTCGTCTCAACCGATGAATGCACCATTATATCTGTGTATTACATGTGTTTATTAAATGCATAATAGCAATGTTAAAAGTATGTGTTAAAAGATCTGTGAAGCTGTTTTGAGAAAATGCTTTGAAATTCAAATCAGATTCACACTTTGTCAAATCTAATCACAATTTCTGTTATTTTTCTGATTTAAAATTAAGATTTGTATCTCATTCAACAGTTGGAAAACGGTTTATGTATACATGAAAAAGATTTACTATATGTATATATCAAAGATATATGAACATCCTTCATTAAGAAACACTGTGTAACAAGTCACCGAGCAATTAAAAACCCATGGGTCTTCTATTAATTTTCTGAACACAATATCACACGGTTATTTGTATCGTCTGGTAGGTTTCCGATATTACTTTTCGACGATTCAAATTGTGTATTTCTTTTTTCTAGTGAGAGGTGATCTGCTTGGTTCCTGATGTCGCACTGCTGAATTAAGTTGATTAACCTCTGGCTAAATGGTTTTACATCCTCTGATGAATGAGTCTGTCCAGGATGGCAGGATTTTAATCAAGCAATCCTGTCATTTACTGTATCTTATCGAGGCGGTTGGAAGTTTGACACGAAAGCTTCTCAGGTACCACTGTTCTGTTTACACCATGATTTACTCTAATGTCGTAGAGCTGTTATGCACACACAATTTCTTTCCATAGCTCAATGGTGGAAACTGCAGGTCTTTTCTGTGTTCACGAAGCTCTGAAGTCCGTGTTTCAGCATTAGTCGTCTTTTTCCTATAATCAAGAAATTCATAAAGTAAAACAAAATAACTAGATCATTGCTATGAATCAGATTTGTATACATCTGAATCATATGCATTTATCATTGCATGTTTATTTGTGTTTATGAAAATGGGTTTTAAGTGAAATAGTGTGAACCTGTTTTTGGCCTTATCACGCATTACTGATAGACATTTTGTAATCATTTAATTGAGTGTTTTCTGGAATATATGTATACATCTTATTTAACATATATATAAACAATATAGCATACAATCTTTTCTGGCAGGCCAGAATGTCAGCAGTCTTTAAAACTGAAGGACTCTAAAGGAGTAATGTGCATGGCTATCCATTTATTGTTACGCTTCTGTTGTTGAATTGACATACAGCCATTAAATATGACAACTGAACCTGTTCGTGTATTAATCCATGATTTTCTAAAATGCAAATGAGGGAAAGGTATTACATTTTCTGCTGAAATTCTTAATGACAGCTGTATTAGCAGGGAAGGCAGAGGTACAAGTTAGCTCAACTCTGATAAGAAAAGATCAATAATGAGATTGAGTGATCTGTTTATTTGACCTTGGACCAGCCAACACATGTTGTGAGGATACGAACAGCTAAACCAGGGGAGTTAATACTTAAATATAAAAGTTAAAACAATTAACTAAAACACTTTAATTCTGTCTCTGATGCCATACGACATGACCAGGTGTTTACATAAGAATGGAAGACAATCTTTCCTTTTTTTATACGATAACTTTATTACACCATAATCAAAGACAATATACACACAGGATTTATACTTTCAGGTTGACACGATCATGGTATTTAAAGTAGGGATCATCAAGGTACCAGTTTCTTCTCTTCCAGAATGGACCGGTCATTTTATCCAGCATCTTGCTCTGCGTCTTGTTACAGAAGACATGCTGCCTCAATCTGTACCGTCTGGCAGGCATCTTCTTCCATAGTTTCTTCTTGTATCCGGCCTATTTAATGAAAGAAAGTAGGGAAAATGTTATTATATTTGTATATATACATTATGTAATTATCCTCTTGTTTTAGGAGAATAACGCATTGATTTTGGCACAGTATTCGTTTTTTGATATGTCCACTGCAGAAACTATGATTCATCTTGTACCTGCCGTCTGACCCAGAGACCACAATGGAGCCTCAGGAACCGCTTCACCACGGACCTCACGGTCTTCTTCTTTCCTTTACGCAGCCCAAAGTAGGTCAGTGTTCGGCATTGCTGCAGACCCAAACTAGGAAGCAGAGGTGTGACACTGAAAAGATTGGAAAGAAATACCATTTATTTACATAGTTCAAATCACTTCGGGTGTCAGCACACAACCATTCAGTGTGGTGATGTCCTTTGTAGGACAGTGTTTACCGTTGCAAAATGCCAACTTGGGTTGGAAGACATGAATGAGAAGCCCTGATAGTAGCGGCAGCAAATATCGGAGATGTCTGGGGTCGCGTTAGGGTAGAAAACTGTCCAATCTTGGCTGCCCTGGCGCAGGTCATCAGAGGTCTCAGCAGGCCTATGCAACACAGGTTTATTTAAGTAGCACATATAAAGTAAAATAAAGCAGATCTTTACTATGGATCGGAAGGATGGAACTGATTTTAGGAAACTAGGGAATTTTAGGAAACCTGGAAAGTAACACTACAAATTAATTAATATTGACAGGACATGGTATTGAGGGTTGCATGCATTAGCTTTGTAGCTGCATAGCTAAAACATGTGATAAGGTAAATGACAGCGATAGCCTCTTTAGTTGCTTGTATTATTTTATAAATGTCGAAATGCATTGGACTCGTTTTATTATGAAAGCTCCCAAAGAACATATACATTTTGAGAAATACGTACCGGGGACCTTCCTCACCAAGGCCGCCGCCATGTTTATTCTATGCTTACTACGGGAAGCTCAAAGGACAAGCTGCACGGTTTTGTTAAAATGTTTAGTGCGCTCGTCATCATCATCATCAATCCTTTATTTAACCAGATTGGAACTTCATTGAGATTAAAATCTCTTTTACGAGAATGACCTGGCCAAGAAGGCAGCACCATGATAAAATAAACAGTCACATAAATTCTCACAAACCACACTCAGCACCAGTCAATGTATAGTACAAGATGAGGGACACAACTATGTATGTGAAATAATAATATGACTATTTAAAATGATGATAATAATAATAATAATAATAATAATAATAATAATAATAATAATAATATCTCCCCTGTCCTTTAGCATTGCTTTGAATTCTCCTAGGTAACCTGTGACAGCTTCAGGTCCTTTTGTACAGTGTTCCTGGCAGAGGGCGCAGCATATTAAAAGGCCTTTTTCCCTAACTCAGTTCTAGCCCAGGGTAACAACATCTGTAACACATCACTAGAGCGCAAACCATTTGCATACATGTATACACATAAATAAGAGGGGACCAGTCCAATGAGACACTTATAGATAAAAAACAACCAGTGTGAGAGTCTGCGTACAGAGAGCGATGGATATTTTGCCGTGGCATAAAGGGTACAATGATGGACACGATTTCCACAGCCAGTTAAAAATCGCACAGAGGTAGACAGTATCCATTTTTTTTGAGGTACTGTTCTGGTGCGTTCATAAATAGCAGCTCGTCTAGAGGTCGAAATGATTTTCATGTAAGGCATTACATTGCTTTAAAGTATATAGCCTTTTTATTTATTTTTTATGAAAATATATTCGTATTGTAGTTGTAGTAGTTTAATTAAGATATTGCAAGATACACTTTATGTTTCAATGTGTAATTATTTGACATTCCAAAGACAATTTTGCGATAACAAACGCAGAAACAGCCCACCACAACCACATAGTGTCCTCTCTGTACAGTTTAATACCTTCTTTGTTCAACCGATAAACAGATTGCATAGTGCAAGTTAAACTGTGGTCCAGCCCGGGATGATAGCTTTGTAATTGTTTTCATTAAAACACACAAGCATCTTTTTAAATATGACAGATGACAAATACTAAACAAAAAAAACATTCAACTTCAGGTACTGCAATCAAATGCATAAAAAATGACTTTGTACAACCAAAAGCTAACAACCAAAGCAGAAACACCAAATCTGCAGCGATGCGAGTGCAGTTAAACACATTAAATTAATTCAGAGAAACAAAGTGCTCAACATAAGACAGCGTTTGCAGACATAGAGAATGTCCTCATCAAACCGAGTCTAGACTCCTTCGCCTAAGATACAAAAAGGGATTGTTTCAATAATCTAATAAAATAACTACAGTGTCAGTCAACGAAACATTGACAATTTTCAGTAAAAAGTACCATAAAAGAATAATCTTCCACATAGTATTCAAATCAACAAAGCTAGGCGTTCAGGACATGTTCTTCATCCACAGCAGTGGCATAAGCAGATACAAACACAGCGCCTCCGTGTGGCCGTCTAGTGAGGACCGGAACATACGGGCGTCCCACCGGGACCACCGGGTGTTCATCACCAGCCAGCGTACATGGGTTCTGCGTCGCAGGGCATGCCGTGGTAGCGGCCCTGAGGACGTTCCTTGCGGAGCAGCGGGGCACGAGCGGCGGACAGCTCGCTGTCCGTGTCTCTCCGTCGACGGAGGAACAGCAGGATGACTAAGAGGAAGGCCACTGGGAACACATTGAACAGGGTTGGTTTTTTAAATCAGACACAAAACCCCCATCGTTTATTGAGGCGGGATGAGGCCCAGGAGGTAGAGCGGGTTTGTGTGTAACTGGAAGGTTGCTAGTTCGATCCCCGTCTCCCCCTCGCTGAATGTCGAGGTGTCCCTGAGCAAGACACCTCTGCCTAACTGCTCCCGACAAGCTGGTTGTCGCAAGCATGGTTGACACCGCCGTTGATGTGTGAATGTGTGCATGAATGGGTGAATGTTGAGTGGCTGGCCGCTGGTTAGAAAAGTTCTGGGTAAATGCTTTCTATTTACATGGGATTATTACTGGGATTAGTACTGCATTTTTTTGGACTTCTCCATTTTGTGTGGGTGAATGCCGTGTATATCTTATGCATATTAAAACAAAATCCTCTGGTTTAAGGACAAAGTATGGCACACATTCATGTTTTGTGCATTTCTTTTTTTAGATTTTTTGTCTGGGTCGGTATGCCATTTAGTAGATAATTTAGGCTTAGGTTTTTTTCCTTTTATCAATTTGTGGGAAAGGCTCTCCTTATATCAAAAACATTAGAGCCAGTATAACCAGTATAGGCAGTCATCCTATGCAAAACAAAAGATTCTGCCGGCAATTTCCGATTTTTTTTCACGCTACTCACCCCCTGCACCGATGACCAGCAGAGCGATGGTGACCGGGGCGAGCTCACATGTTTCCCCTGACTTGCGGAAGAACGTCTCCATGCAGTAGCTGGGGGAGCTGCTCCCCGCTGGACAGAAGGCGTCTTCCGGGCAGAGGATGGGGCTCACATCGGGACTCTAGTAAAAAGGACCAACTGTTGATGGCAGTCTGATGGCCACAGCATAGAGCTAACAAATACGTTGAGCACCCTCTAGTGTTGAATAGGAAAATGGCCGAAATCCAAAACATGTGACGTCAATAAACACCTAACCCTAAACACAATATTATATTTGCTATTATCTAAGCGGGTTAAGACTCACAGGACAGTAGTGGTTTTCAGGGCAGATGTCACAGTTCTCCCTGCCCCAGTGAATCTGGAAGAATCCACTGCTGCAGATTTGACACATCTTCTGATGAGCTGCCTTGTGCATGCCTGTCCAAAAAAACAAAACAAAACATTTAAATGTCTGAACCTCATGTGTGAGTCCCCTTGGCCTTTATCACTGGGGAAAGAATCTACAGTTAAACATATTTGACAGCTGTTAACAATAATACGGTCTGCTGCTATATCGTTTTTAAAAATAAAATCCACACAGTTACCTGGCCGACATTGAGTGCAATCCTTTGAGGCCAACAGAAGGGATTCTGTGCCGACAGGACAGACAGGGCACTCTGCACAGTTAGAGGAGCTATCGGAAGAGGAAGTGTAAAATAAAGTTAGATTGGAACGGGTATTTCAGATTAGACTATGAAGTACAGGGCAGCGACTGTTGTGAGATAAAGGAGCTGCTGGAAACAAGAGCAGATACGCCTCTAACTAGCAGGAACAAAAAACTGAACTTTTCGATAGACAAGAAAATGTAATTAAGCTGCCTGCTGACTTAATGATTGTCTGAGCCAAAGCTATTTCTATTCTGTTGACCAGATGTTCCCAATTAAACTGGACAACAGACCACAGATAGACGTTCAAGAGTTTCGGGAATTTAAGGGAGAATTCCTGTCTCCCTGAAAGCTAACTTTTCATCAGTTGTTTTGATCTATCCATGGTTATATAAGCCCGATCTTAAATTATGTTTGGTTTGAATGTATCTTAGCCCTTCTAGACGAAGCAGGGGTTCAATTCAGCATACTGCCAACGTCGACATCCAACCCAAAATATCAGGAAAGCTAAATCCTCCTCAGCTTCCCTGAAGCACAACTTCTGACAGTATTTTGGTCTCCGCTGTATCCATGCAACCGCTTTGATTGTTATGTTCCAGGAAGCAGAACCATGAGCAATGGGCATGTGATGCGGTAGAAACAGAACTAATCATGGCAGACAGGCGGGGGGGTTAGTCCTCTGGGTAGCTTACTTGCAGAAGGTTCCCTGAAGACACGGGTTACATGAGCTGGAAGCAGGCTGAGATGAGAAGAAGCCTGAAAAATATAAAACAGATCTGATTTGAATGTGTTGATTCTACTGAGGTCCCCAGCCACCGATGTGCGCATCAGTCGGGGTCAGGAGAACGGGAGATCGTATTAATCGATCGTTACGTTTTAGATAGAAATATGATGCATGCATCGACGTCATCATAATCCTACACTATGAATCATCCATCTTTTGTTAACCATTTGCTTTCCTCACCTTTTCTCTACGGACCAAATTGATTCACTGATTATAATTTTATTAAACATTGAGAAGTAAAAATACATTCCATTTAACCTTTCATTTAAAAGGGTGATGCATGGTTAATGCATTGGATGATAAGCAGACTCCAATGCAAACAGTATCCCATATTGTAGCCATAGTGGGTCTACGGGGTGCTGCTGGGGCCCAGACCTGGGGTGCAGCTCCGGCAGGAGTCCGCCCCGGTGGTGTTGCCAGCAGAACCGCGCGGGCAGGGCTGGCAGGTGGAGCCACCCGTCACGCTTCCAGAACCAGACGACAAAGGACAGGAAGTGTGTTGTTAGCGTCATCACAGGAGGCAGAGCATCCTTATCTTATCCTAGCTGTTGTAGACGGGGAAGGGATTAACCTAGCAGTTGTTAGTGCTTGGCACGTGTTTCTATGAATATCTTTAATCTACCCGACAGCGAAATATGGTGGCATATTTTTCTTCTGATAAATGTACTTATTATAAGTAGCTTTGGATAAAAGGGGCTGCTAAAGGCCCTAGATATAAATGTCAGAGTACAGTTAAACAATTCACAGATCAGTGGTTAATAAATAGATACATTCTCAGTTTTTGGAGCAATAATGACTCCATTTTTGTGCGTATTTGCGACGTGTATATTAGATGAATATGGGACATATGTTTGAGGTAGGCGGTTACTTTGAGAAGAAGCCCAGCCCACAGGGCAGACACTGCTGCCGGCCAGCCAGCGGCTGAAAGAAGCCTCTGGCACACAGGAGACAGGCCCCAGGGAACAGGCAGGACCCCGGGTCTGGACAACAGGAGCACATCAGGGTCCCTGGAAACAACCACAGGGCCGTGAGCTTCACCACCTCAGCTACTACCTCACTGCCTGCCTTCCTCAGAATCAGCAATCTTTATGTATTTGTGTGATTTGCCATACGGCTAGGCTACGTCGCAAACATCAGGACAGGGTTTTAAGTCAACAGGGCTGCACCTGTTTCAAGTGAGCGTTCATCGGGCCCAGACAATCCCTGGGTTACGAAGACATGAGACAGCGACAGCTGATAAGACTGACAGTGACAGGGCTCTATCGGCAGGGCTCTTTTGTTAGGGCTGTATTGGCAGAGCTCTATTTGCGGGGCTATATTGACAGGACACTATTAAGAGGGCTCTATTGACAGGGCTCACTCAACGGGGCTCCTTTGACAGGCTCTATTGACGGTGTTGGTGTTTATTGGAGAGTTATTCTAAAATGTTGTACTGTAAGCTTAGCACAGTTGCACATTTTGGCACAATCCTGCTCCCTAATGTGCACCTCCTTTATGCCCTCAAATAACAGAAACGTTTGTTTCTGTTTGCTTGGAAGCCATGATCTCTCAGCAACCATCTCATGAATGATACCAAGAGCTAAATTGAATTACCTAACATGTTGAATTCAGTTGATAAAGTGATACACAACACAGGGTTTCAAAGACATATATGATATAGGACTGTCCAATAGAGCTGGGTAAAAATGGGATGTCATTTGCAAGCATCCACAACACTTGGGAAGGTTAGCCACCAGTCCCAGCCGCTGAACCTCACCGTTGTCATAGTGGGACCCTGGAACACAGACCTCGCAGGTCGAGGTGTTGAGACCAGTGCAGCTCGGGGGGAGGGTGCTGAGCATCATGGGAGTTGCAGTCACATCAGTCGTGTTCTCACTGATGGCTGTGGTGCTCACCACGGCTGGAGCGAGTGTTGTCTGGGATACCACCATGCCTGAGAAAAAAGTGAATGTTTTTTATTTAGTTAAATTTCTTACTAGTGATGTCGCATACATTAGAACATTGTATGAACGTTGGCTCAAAACAAACCCAGCTTCTTAATTGACAATCTCAAGGAGATGTGAAACAGAAGGTATTCTGATTCAAGGCAGATGCGTCTCCTGACTAGTCGAGATGTGCCCCGTGATACCGAGAAGCATTTGGCATGGAATGCCTTTGTGTATTTTAACGTTTTGTACCAGTTCAACGTCTTAAAAACATTTTATACACCTAGTTAGTTGGAGAAAAACGAACAAGCCAGTGGCTGATCTGCACAGATGCAATATTGTGGTAATCACATTAACTGCTTAACTGCTTGGTCGAGTAAGTGCTGACCTCTTCAAGAAATGTAATTATTCAGAATGAGGGGTCATATGATTCCTCTAGTTCGGCTCTGCCTTGGTGCATATTGTTTCTCAAGCAGCTCAACGTAATCCTTTGTTTGGGGAAACTTATTTAAAATGGTAAGAAAAAGTATGTTAAGACATCAGTAGGCTATTAGAAAATAAACATAAATCTATGATTTACCTTAAGTTTAATTATAAATCCCATTTATGTATAGAAATAAGATTTATTTAAACTTGCTTTAAGCCTTCTTATAAAAAAAGACATTTGTAACCATTGTTAAATAACGTGACAACACGCTGACAAATGTATCAATTAAATAAATAGACGATCCAGTGACCACTTTTGAACTGTGTCATCACTGAACTGAACCCAATAACTTAACATAACTCAAAATAACAACGTACCTAGAAGGCAGGCGGCAGCAATCGTGGTCAAGATTCCCCAACATTCCATGCTCCGGCTAGTAGAAGTTGAACCGCCAGACGATGTTATAGAATTTCATCCCTGACAATATGCCTGTACTTTACAGAGGTGGTTGGTGAATCAGGACTGAATCCGAACCGGGCGAGCGCTCTCATCGGTGTCATATGACAACATGTACATCATGTGATTTTACTTAGGCGAGGACTGAGCAGGAAGAGAGCAGAATGGGCTGGATGGTGACAGGAATGTATTTACATCTTACAGACAGCAGGGGCACTATAGGTGACAAACAATGATAACATGCGACACATAATCTGTTGGGCCTCATACAAATACAGAAACAAAATGATTTCTTAATTCCTGATAACTGATACTAATACAACTATAACAACATAATAACAATAACATTGAACTCAAATAGCAGGGAAAACGTCCATGCTGTTTTTTTATTCATTTCATTTGATGTGCATCTTCTGTAACTGCCGCTCTAAGCTTCTCTCTAGCTCAGCCCAGCGTTCTTCCTCCGGTTTTTCCTGGAAAAGTTTTGACAGTTAAAATAATGAACGGACAACACTGAGCTGTTAATGGCACGATACACTGGAAACAAAGTACAACTCTACATCCAACTCAATAAAAGTGTGCTGCTCTACATGCTGATGGGTTTCATCGTCACCTGCTGTTGTTTGCTATTCCTCACGTTAGACGCCCCCTCGGTCACTTTTGTCCTGACGCCCGCACTCGGTCTCAGCCTCTGCCGTTCCTTCTGTTTCTCCTGCAGGACCTTCTGCAGCGCCCGCACCCTCTCATCCTCGAGCACCGTCTGCTGCAGAGCACTCAGTCTCGACATCTTCTCCTTCTTCTCCTCCTTCCTGCCATCCATTTACATTGACATTTACACTTAGGGCATTTAGTACAATTGTCAGGAGGAGAAACAATGTATCGCCATTCATCCGACAAACATACCTACCAAAGAAAATGTACGCTTTTTTTGTACTTTTTCTCAGTTAACACATCACTTTAATACTGAAAATACTTTAATGCTTGAATAACGCTGCCAATAAACCTTTCTTACGTTCGCACAAAATCGGGTCACAATTGTTGCATTCAATGTGGCTTAGGGCTTAGCTGGGTCCCTCTCAAAGGGAGTAGACCTGCCCCGTGGCTCCGCTCAGTGTGGCTCTGCGTCCGCCCTGACCTGAGGGAGGTGGCCTGCGCCAGGGCCTTGCTGTGGAGGTCGATGGCCTCCAGGTGCTCCTGCAGCAGCTGCTCCTTGTCCCGCTTCTCCCCCAGGATCCGCTCCCGTCTCTGGCCCCGCTCGCGGCCCTCGGCCTCCCTCTGGAGGGACAGCCGCGCCCTCAGCTCCGCCGGGGACATCTCCCCCAGCAGGCCGTGGCCCGCCGTCTGGGTGAACGACCACAGAGAGCAGAGGGCTCGTACGTCGGGTCTGTTCCGGTGTCTGGCGTGGGACTGAAATGAAGTTTGACTCACCTCCGTCTCGTCCACAAACTTGCGTCTGATGGGACGCACAGACTCTATGGCTCGGGTCTCCTGGATGAGGTTGAACTGCCTGAAGAGCTCCTCCTGCTCCTCCTCCATCGCCTGACGGAGGAGCTCCTGCTTCTGCTGCGAGACTTCTTTCACTGCGCGGGGTCGACGACCGAAACAAGAAGTTTGTTTACGGCGAGGTGTGGAGGACAGGAGGGGAGAGGTGCTGGTCTGGGTCGGGGCGGAGCGGAAGGACTCACCGATGTCCTGCTTCTTCTCCTGCAGTCTTGCCATGGCCGCCTTGGAGTTCTTGTGTCCGTCGGACACCGCCCGCCTCAGCTCCCTGGTCTCCTTCTCCTCCCGCAGCCTCCTCTCGGCCTGTTTCTGCATCAGCTGGGTGGACTGGGATTTGAGAAGCAGCGAATCATCGGTGACGTCGCTCGCTCGGGGAGTGGGGAGGGGGCGGCAGGCATAAACAGGACCGGCCGAGCGTGGTTCGGTGGTTTCACGTTTACATCCCGTCGTTAAGCGCTTTCTGCCCCTTTCATCCAAAGACTCTGGGATGATGCTGGATAACGATGATAACGGCCAAATACAGACCGGACCAAAATGCTGTAACAGCAAACTTGGTGAACCGTAGAAAAGAGAAATCATGCAAGTGTGTACACGGTGTAGAGTATAGAGATGATCTCGGCACATCAGGACATTACCTTTGCCAAAACTCTTCCCCGGGCTAACAAACATTTGATGTATCTGAAAGATTCTACAATTTACAACGGGAACTATGTGATTGGAAAGGAAACTAAAGGTAAATGCAATTAATCACCCAGATGCAAAAGAGTTGCTTGCAATACTCCGGCAGCCCTTCAAGTATGCAGAGTGCAGGGAGGCTTCGTCGGGGTGCAGGTTGGAAGGAGCCCGGACCCACCTCTTCTTTCTGGAGCTGGGCGGTCCTCTGGTTGCGCTCCATGAGGTGGCCGCGGGCCGTGGCCCCCTTGGTGTGGCTGATGCGTCCCTCCAGGCGCCGGCACTCCAGCTGGGCCTGCTGCCCCTGGAGGTCCCGATCCTGCATCTCCTTCTGCCAGCGCAGGAAGGAGGAGGGCTCATGCTGCCCCTCCACCAGGCGCTCCAGTCTGGGGTGGAGGCACACACACACGCATAGACGCACACAAGCACATACACGCGCACATGCATTAACTCACACGCGCACATACACACGCACCCAGACGCGCGCACACATACACATACACATGGACACATGTACAAGCACATGCCCGAGCACACGCGCACACACACACACACACACATACAGATAAAGATACACATGCACACACATGCATGCACGCAGACACACACAGACATGCACACACGCACACATACACACACACGTACATAAGCATACAAAATCCAAACATCAGGCTTAAAAAAAGTTCAAAATAAAAACTGTCTCAACATGTAATAAATCACTTTTTCTTATGACAGTACAATCAATTCTAATGGCAGGACATTTGGCCATTCATGAGCAGGTACAGGTAGGGGACAAGGTAAAGAGATCTCAATTCGAGGTTGATGGTTACTGAACCAGCCTGGTAACTGTTGTGGGTTTGAGTGACGGCTCTTTTGGTTTCAGTGGTAACTAGTGCCATCATGGGCTTCACCTTTTCAGCTCCTGCTCCACTTTGTGGTTGTACAGGGCTGCTCTCCGCAAGATGGCTGTGTTGTTGAGCTTCATAGGGTAGTTGTTAGTCTGCAAAGGAGCCAAGACAAGGACGCACACACACACACATGCACGCACGCACACACACACATACACAAACACACGCGCACACACACACACACACACACACACACACACACACACACACACACACACACACACACACAATAGATTCATTCATCATTCTCTAAAAATAAAAATATTATGCCAACAAGTCCCAACATAATAGAATAAATAGGAGTTGATAACTAACATACAGCAAACCCTCATACCTCTGTAACTTCGTTTAGAGCCCTGTAAGTACTATTTGGAACCTAGAGATGAAAAGATATATGAAAAATATATATTCACTCAAGAAAAAATTACAGCATTTTAGCCATTTTGTTTTGCATCAGAGTTGAAGGGATGGATAGATGGATGGATGGAATTTTGGATGGAAAGATACTTGAAACATCGTGGATGGGATATTAAGGACGTAAGTAAATCCGACTTGCAGGTGGGTGTTTTTCTTGTTGTGGAATGGGCTCCGGCATCGGCAGAGCCCGGGGCTTTGGCTGGGTAAGGCAGAACTCCTGAGGCACCGTGGTTCTCGCCGCAGCACTCTTCGCCTGACCCTTGCAGGACATTTCAACGCTAAGCTTTTCCATAAGGACGTCGATCTCCGGGCACCACCTAGTGGTCGGAAAATATATATTTATGTATTAATGTTTTCATTAAAAAACAACAACGATTGATACGCATTCATTGAGAACGGCTATACTGCAGAGCACTTCGACTTTTCTTCACCTTAGCAATGGCGTAATCCAGTTGGTTTCTACATGAGCAGCGTCATAAATCTGAATCCACTCCCCTTGGATCCAGGTAGTTAGGTTTGTGACATTGAAGAAGAAACTCACGAGCTTCACCAAAGGAAACGAACGCAGTTAATGAGACAAGTTCAATAGCATATTGTCCTCATAGATGTAACTTTTTTAATGGGATTTATTTGTATTGCAACAGATTGTTTCAGACATTTTTTCTCACTTTCTGTATCTTTTTGAAGTCCAGAGATTTGATAATGTTTCCAAAGCGTTTGAGTCCCAGGTCATCCAGACAGAAGGTGGCCAGGTAACAGATAACTGTGGAATTACAAAACACATGGACACTCAGATAAACATGTCTGACAGTTTCGTCTACTTGTTGAAAACAATCTCAAAATGCTCTCAACTCACCAACAAACTGGCTTCGATCTCCTCTCCTTAAGCAGTGTCCATGCTGATCATAGAACCGTTTAACGACTACGTCCAGCAGCTTTTTAAATTCCATACAGCCCGAGAAAATGTCAAGGATGAACGTCTTATCCAGATCATTGATATTCTGAAATATAGGTTTATTATGGGTTATAGATTTGCTGTCATTTAAGGAGGTGTTACACACACGCACGCACGCGCGCGCACACACACACACACACACACACACACCCACACCCACACACACTCACTCACTCACTCACTCACTCACTCACACACACACACACACACACACACACACACAAACACGCACACGCACAAACAGATAAAGTACCTCCATAGCCTTTGTTGCATCTTCTATGAAGTAATCCAGACATTGTTTTCTAGGGTCAAAATTGTCAAGCAGCATAATCGCCTGCTTGACCAGAAGTCCACAATTTGAGGCCATTGTATTGGATCCGGCATCTATATCATGCGAACACACAGAACACAGAACATTCCCGAATTAAAAGGATCGTACATGACGAGATCAAAGCTGGTTCATTCTTACCTATATATTTGTGTCAAGACATTGGGGAGGTTATACCCACAGCACAAATCACCCATAAACTGGCTGTGTTGTTTAGACGTTGCCTAGCAACAAACAGATCGAAAAAAAAAAAACCTGACTGTCATCTGATTTTGTTCAAACAGCTTTTTTAATAACAAAGGAAACAGTCATTGATTATTTGAGATGTGTTTCAAAGCTTCTTTTTTTTAAACAGGAACCCCCATACATCTGTTTTATGCCTTGTGCACTGTGCAGCATCCGCACCCTTTGTTGTTGGTCGACCGCATAACAATGCGTTCGGCGTGTTGACGTAACGACGTGATGACGTACGGTGCAAGCCGCTTCCCGGGAAAGTGGGCGGCGGGTGTTGTCACCGTGACTGTCATCAGCGGTAGGGAGTGAGCACCGCCACCGCGCTGTCTGGCTGCTCTGTAGAGTCTGGAGCTGAGAGTGACTGGGCGGCCCGAGACAGCGAACCCCGGATTCAGGAAAGATGGAATTGAAACGTCATCCGTGTAGAACCATGTGTACGTTATGAAAGCAGAGGTTTCCGTTTAGACACCGCGAAGTGTAGCTGTGCTTCCCCCGCTTTAGGACTCCCAGCTGCTAGCTAGCTTAGCGGTGTTGTGCCGCTGCTCTCCCCGACGCTCAGGTAGGAGAGGCGGCTCCGTGACAAAGGGAGGCGGAGAGGCAGCGATGAACCGCTTTCGGAAGTGGCTGTACAAGCCCAAGGTAAGCCATAAAGACTGGATAAAAAGCCCGGTTCTCCCCAGGGAACCTGTCGTCAACACTTAAACTGGGATGTGCTCCACATTTTAACAAACCTGCTAGCAAAACATTCGCTATGATCAGTGGGGCTCGCTAGCCACCTGATAGACGACCACTCATCTGCTAACATTAGCTGTAGGTTTCCTGATTTACTCTTGAACTACGTGTACTATTTAAATTAGGTTTAAATCGACTGATTGATTTGTTTGTCGCTTAGTCTTGAAAGAATTCGGAAATCCCTGAAGACCAGGGCTATAAATGTTGTTTTGTATACTTTGCGAAAATGTGTTCGCAAAGTACACATTTCTAACTGTATAGTTTGATAAAGTGTTCATTCAAATTGAACAACGGCTGAAATAACGACTGAAATTGCTACAAGATTATCGTTGCTCACTTGAACAATTTGAGTCTTGTGAGAAGAATGTTTGCAGTGATTATATTAGTTATTTTAATAAATAAAAATCTCGCTTGCTACTCTGTATGTAACCTGCATAATAGTACAGTCAAAGGTTAACCGGGAAATGATATATGCTCCCCTTGCGTAACTTCACCAATCCAATCAGTCATGTTACTGCACTGTTCTGACTTGTAGTGTCAAACCTTTAGAAAGTCTACTGAACTTCTGAACCACTGAAAGTACCAGAACCCACATATTTAGGATACTGGTGCTGGGCAGAACTTGAAAAGTACAACTGGAATTAGTGTATCCTTTTCACTGATGCTAAACTTATTCTCAGCAAGACTTATGTTCTAGGTAATTAGTCTTTGTTCACTTACTTTAAGGGCTACTAAAGGGCTATGCAAGACTAACTGTCTTGCATCTGGCTGGCATTCAATTGCAACGACACTGTTTACCTTCAGATCATATAGTTCCCATGGTAAATTGTTTCGCTTTTCAGATACATCGAATAAATGTTAATTTCATTAACATTTATTGAGTTTGTTTCCCCAAGGAGTACTTGGTTCTAACTTTTGTCATGATGTGTGGAGAGGAAAAGAGAATGGATCATCTCTATATTCTAGTCATTTCTCTTTTCAATGGTTAACCAAGTTTGCTGTGACAGCATTTTTTCTGTCCATTGTTGGGGTCTGGGCCTAACTGTCATGGTTCACCACAGTGTTGTCACAGGCATGACTCAATCAGAGCCGGGTGGTTCTTTGTATTAAATTTGCACAACACTTCAAGACAAATAATGTCTTCTTAAGTCTTTAGGTCTTATTGTAAGACATGCATACAAAAAAACACATGTTTGGATCCTCTTTAAATTTTATAAATATTTGTCTGCAAGAGATACCAGTACAGAGCTAATACTTTTACTTGCCCAATGATGGTGTTTGGCCAGTTGAAGACTGCACTGCATTTTCATTTCACAGCCACACATAAGTTGTTTATTATCGAACTATGTTCTTGGGGAGATCAGCAAAGCGACGGATCAGCATGTTCCCCTCCACTGGAGAGGCTATTGATATTTCCAGCTCTGCGGTCTCACTCCTTAATCTTACCCGCGCAAGATCTGCTTCTTCCAATGCTCCCCTATTCCTTCCCCGTTGTTTGGATAGAGCGCTGTGTGTCATTTTGAGGGACATCATGTACCTGTCGGCTCTGTGGGAATCAGCCATCAAACGCTGAAGCTGGATCATTCGGGGGAACCACAGGACCTGCTGGAAGATAGGTGCAGCGTAAGCAGAGGTCAGAGGCAGCTGACCGACCCACCCTAAACATGCATTGCTGTACAATTCAGACATTCAACCTAGCATAGCTGCAAGTCATTGTTAAGGGACCCATTTTTCAAAACAGCTATGTGGGAAGAACTATCAGACTGATTCATTGTTTTCCTATTTCTCATTTTACAGCAATCCTTGTCTGGATGGAATGTTGTTATGGTGGTGTATAAGAATCAGTCTGGTGGCTAAACAAGTGGGAGTAATAATGTTTATAGACAAAGGGAGAGAGAGAGAGAGAGAGAGAGAGAGCACCTGGCTCAAGTTTCCAAACTGTTAAAAGGGCCACAGTCGGACTGACATTCCTCAGAGAGAGCGACTCTGTAAGTGATGGAGGGAGGTGTCAGGAAGCTAAACCTGTGTATTTCCCCCACTGCCTCGGCGCCATTTCTACCGTTCCACTGTCATGCATTCAGGGACTGACCTTCATTTTTGCACCAGCTCATATGTCAGCGTGACAGGCCCAGAGCCAGAGCCACAATGGGGGCCTCTACTCTCCATCTCCTGCATGTGTTGGGGTTCTTTCTGCCACCCAACACTCAGTGGTCAACCGTAACAAAGCATATTGAAATGCCCTGTTTTTGGTTGTGAGGTATCGTATATATATTTATCAATATCAATATTCTATCGTATTGTACAGACGCATGTAAGATAACAATCACCGTAATGAGTAAATCCTTGAATCAAATCTAGGTTTGTCAGGCTTTGCTGAGCATACTTTATGATTCCTTCTCACCACATTGCCCAGCTTTTTTGTTTATATTGCTCCTTTGCAAGTTGTAGAATGGAGAGCCGCAGGAGTAATTAGCGTTTCCTTGGGATTCTGCACAGTGGGCACAAGGAGGAGAGAGGACTATACAGCAAACTGCTGAGCAGCTCTGGCCCACCCGGGTCCCGGGTCTAGCCTGGTATCTCCTTCTCTTTGTGGATGTCTCCATTCTGCTAACCCAACAGCCCTGCGGCAATTGATTTGGTGTCAGCGGGCTGGATTTAGAGAGCTGACCCCTGGTGCTGGAATAGACAGACCAGAGCATTGAAGCCATTTTAAAATCCATTGCAAGACTGGGAAGTAGGTTCCACCGCCCACAGTGGGGTGGGGCAGAGGGGCAGTGAATGGAGATGGGGTGCAGGGTTAATGGCAGTTAGTGACCCTGTTAATGGCAGAGAAATCCATTGGTTTCCAATGCATCGTGTCTTATTGAGCATAATCGGTTGCCTTGATATTTGACGATGGCTATCTTAATATATCGCTGTGTTCCCAGTCAGTGGCTATGGCCTCTGAGCATGCATTTGGGCTGCTTTGTGTTGTGAGTGTTTAAGCATTTTCTTGCACTCATCAAGGCCAGTATGAAACACGCCACGGCCCCTCTCAAAGAGGAGAGGTAGTCATGGGAAGACATGGGAAGACAATCGAGGAGATAATAAGAAAGACAGCTTTCTGGAGATCAGGTAATGAAATAAAAACGGTGTCTCCCCATAGAACTTTCCACTTACTTATATCTCATGCTTTCATTTGTTTCTTCTGTCTCGATTCAGAACGAGAACAATGGAGATCTCCGGTTTGTGGTGGCATTGTCACGAGTCTATTGCCCTAATCTGCGCCATTAGGCGTGCCACAACACAAATAGCTATGCACTTGTCCGTGCCTGGTGATATGCTTGATTTGGGGCTGCCTGAGCAAACTGAGCAGGCTGAGTTGTTTTCTGATACAATGAGATGTGTATGTTGGGGGCTTGGGACAGACAGGCTAATGGTTAGCAATGACTCACACTCGGTGAATAGGGCTTGTGGGACAGAACTGAGGAGACAGATCATTAAAGTACATAGCTGTCTTTGTGTGGTTTTCCTCTCGCTATAATGACCGTAATCCAATTTATCTGTTTATTTTGCCCTAACCCTTAGTGCAATAAATTTTACTCTTACAAGAATCATATCATTTTAGCATGATATTTCTGTTCATCGTCAAATGTCTGGCCCTAAACCTAGCATCCACCTCTTGATTCTACCACAAGATTATTGATTGTGTAAGTGATGAAAAGGTATTTATTTAAGGACATTTCCTGATGGCAAAGTATTTGTAATAGAGCCTGATCATGGGCAGACATAGGCAGCGAGTGACGAAGTATCTTCAATGAGGCGAGGTGTACGTGAGTTTGATAGGGAAACCTTCCCATTGTAGGCAGTGACAACAAAGGAAACAGAGGTCAGGGGAGCGACGGTACTTCTACAATGAGTGGCTCCAAATGGGGAAAAGGGCTGTCCCTATATCCATAAACATCATCAACTCCGGGAGACCAGCTGCTGTGTTGGGGCCACCTCCATCGTAAACACCCACCCCGCCCCCCTTCCCCCACCCGACTCCCCCGCCACATCCATCAGCCCCTCAATCCTCAGCGCTCTGGTTGACTAAACTGTGCACAGGGCACAAGCACAGAGCATCACAGCCAAAACAAGAGATTAGGGCAGCCCTCCAGAAACACAAACAGACCCAGATTATGACCACATGAATCCAGATGGGCAAACATCTCTGAACCCACTGTGGTTTAAAAGATTGCTTTTACATAATAACAGATTGTTTTTCAGAACAGATAGTTATTTTACTACCCTGCCTGAAAAACGAGGTGCACTATCGTGAATTAAATGGGCACAACCTACTGCATAAATATCATCTCTCTGAGAATTTGTATGCATAAAGGGATTGTCCCTTTCTATATTGGACCTTCTACCAAGTTAACCATGGTACCACTAGATTTAGGTGGGTTTGGGGTTTTCTCAGCAGTTGAGTTCTAGCCTAGGTGGTCTGACAAAGTCATGATAAGAACAGCATAGGGATGCTCATCTTCCCACTTACTTAGTTACTGGCTGGCAGAGTAAGGCTAGCCCCCCCCCCCCCCCCCCTGCTCATTCACTGTGTTTGCCTCGGCTCCAAGTCAAGTCCCCAATGGCGGGCTGCCAGCCGTCTGAATTGGGCCAGGAATAGAGAACGGAGGGCACAGGCAAGGCTTCTAATAAACTCCCTTAAGTGGGCTTGCAGCATATGCCCTGCCTCTGTGGAAGCCCGCATTAAGCACAGGCGGCCCTTCCCGTCAGAGCGCTGGCTGAATGGACAAACAAAGTGGAGTTACTGTAGCACACAGGCTTTTGGACATTCTTCCCGGGAAGAATGCTATCTGGAGACGCTGGGGAACGGAGCGGGGGTGGCGGCGGGGGAAACGGGACAAGTTAATCGCACACAAGCATTGTTCTGCATGACGTCGGCGTGGTTAGTCAACGCCGGTTATCCATTCAGAGTGAAACAATAAGCTTCACAGGGGATGTATTCTGCTCTGTCATCCACCGATCACTGTTATCAGTCGGGTACAGGAGAGCCCGGGTGGGTTTGTGGGAGCGTAACGACCGGTGTCTGGACACGGGGATCAGGAGCTTTAAGGGTCATCCCTGTGCGTGGGTGCAGGGACGTAGGCGGCGGTGTGGCCTGCAGGCCGGTGGCCCTGCCTCAGCAGTCGAGCAGCAGGTCAAATCTGCTGAATCATTGAGCCGTTCAGTGGAGCGGCGTGTGCGTGCATGTGCTCACCCTCATAATGACGGCACGGCGGCGAATTTCACATCTTGACCTCACCGATGTTGACGCACTTACTGTCACGCACAACTGCTCAGAAGCCAGTGGAAGAACGGGAATCACGTCCTGCTTGTTTACGATAATTTTTCTGTTGGGTAATCAACAGTTGCAGTTTTTTGTTGAATCTGAACTTTTACTTTGGGTGTTAAAAATATATGGGAGATATCACTGCTCTGAGACATAACCATGTTACAAGCAACCATGACCCAAAATCTATCATTAGTGGTTTGGGATCAGCATCGCAGAAAGTGGACCAGTCTGCATTATATGACCTGTGTGACCTCGCCCCTAACAGAGGTTAGCCCTAATTGTGGGTCACAGGCAGTGATTTGACACTGCTATTTGACTGCTGAATGTTGTGCCTGTAAAAGGGTTGAAGAAACGTCCCTTGTGTTTGTGTTGTTTGAGGAACTCTCGGTGTGCTGTGAAATGTCCATTACAAGGTAATCCTACCCTGAACCCTGGACCGAAGTTACCATGTCTACGTCAGAAATACCAGTGGGCCGTCAACAAGGGCAGCCTTGTTGATTTGTTGGCGAGGGGTTTGAAGTTGTCACATGTAGCATCGGCATTTCCCGCTTTGAGGGCATGTTTGCTTTCCAGGAGTGACCTCTAGAAATGTTCAATTCCTTTATATATGATGTAGGAATGTCCATAAACCGAGCTTGTATTCTGCAGTCACCAAAGTCAAAGATAGATTGACGACGTGCTGACAGAATGGACCTCTTGACTCTTCGCGTGCGTGCGTGCGTGTCTGTGTGCGTGTCTGTGTGCGTGTCTGTGTGTGTGCTCTCTCTACTTGTTTGAATTCTTCTTCGGTCTGTTTTCTGCAGGGATTTCTAAAGGAATGCCAACTCTCTTGTCAGTTTTATTCTCCAGCCTGAAAGTCTCTTCCCACTGTTTTCAACAGACCTCCCCTTTCTCCCTGTCTAAGAAGGTTCCTGTTCATGTGTAATATCTTACTCAGATTAATGATCAAACACTTGCTTAATTTCACA
This sequence comes from Pollachius pollachius, assembly GCF_949987615.1. Taxonomy (NCBI): domain Eukaryota; kingdom Metazoa; phylum Chordata; class Actinopteri; order Gadiformes; family Gadidae; genus Pollachius; species Pollachius pollachius. The sequence continues at coordinate 11,722,521 of NC_136948.1, read as the reverse complement.
ACAACCTTCTCTGAAGTCCAATTCAGAAAGGGCAACATCATATCATTGATGGCCATCTCTTCTCTGAGCCTGATGGTGACTTTATTTCTCTTTTATATTAGATGTATCTCAGTTCATGTGTCCCAGTAAATCTTGTGTGTATTCGTAATCCCCGCGTCTCTCATTATCCTGGCAGTCACGGCCTTAATAAGAGCAAATGCTAAATACAACTCTGGACAGAACCAACTATGAACACCTGGTACAGGTGTTCATAGTTGAGGTCATGTTTAAGGTGACCTTATGCGTGTCTATTGGTTATAACCCTTGTTTTTTATCCAGAGGTTCAACAAGACAGAATGAAAATCATACAAATTGTGGCACAGTTTAACCATTGAGGAAAAGGTGATGGTTTATCATCGCTCTCAAGGAGAACTTTTGTTTAGGATTTGATTTGATTAACGGAACCCAAACTAGAAACTATGATGACAGCGACAATATTGAGTCGTCAATCAGACGCTGAAAACCCATTGCAGTCTACAGTGAACTCAGACACATGCCTGTTGCCTTGAGGAGCAATTATGAGTCTGGCATGTTGATCTATAGCTGAAGACCGAGGGAAATGAACTCGGTAACCTTAAGACTCTAGCACTATCCTGCCCTGGAATATGTTTGACGGAGCAACTTTATGGTATTTACAGTTTTACAAGGTTTGATATTCCATTTTGAGAAATACATGGAAAACAATAAGCATTCCGGCGTTGTTCCAGGTCAATAAATCTTTCTCTGCCATGTAACAACAAATCCCTTTTCCACGAGTATTCCTGCTGAAGGGCGATCTCCATGCTTTTAGTTTCATTATTGATGAGGGAGCGGCAGGAGAATGCAGCCCTGCACGTCATTCAGGGAAAGAGACGTAGGGAGAGAGAAGGGGATGCATCACGCACGCAGGGAACACCGCAGCAAACCTCAGCCAGAAGGGAAAGAGGGGGATTATATGGAGGTTCTGTGGGTCGTGGGTAAACCCTCACTCGTCGGGTTGGCTTGGTGGAAACGAGGCTGTGGCGTGGTCCTCCCCGTCTGCTCTCTGGCGTGCCCAGTCATGCTAAGCGTGCCCAGTCATGCTGAGTGTGCCCAGTCATGCTGAGTGTGCCCAGTAATCGAGGCCATAAACATTGGACTCGACTCACGTGGCCGAGGGCCATAGCCCGGGGTCACGGCTGTCCCCGGGGTCACGCCGCCAGCGTCCTCGTCTGTTCAGTCTGTTTGCTGGTGTTTTAACGTGTACTAGCCACAACTGTAAGAGTGACCTAAAACTGCCTGTTTGAGGTTGAGAACAGGATGTATTTTTATGTATAGATTAGATTTGAAGCCTGGCGTAGTCTTGGACCGGTTCCAGGCTCCGTATTACAGTGTTATGACGGTTATGTTGATATACAATGATACAAAGGCAATTGGTAATGGATTCTTGCGGTGTGTGTGTGTGTCTGAACACGCAGCGGGTGTTCTGGCCCGCGGTGACGTGGAGTACGTGTGGGATCATAACTCAAACCCTTTGCCAGGGACCAGCAGGGTTACGACCACACCCATCCACGCTACAGACTCTCTGAAACCCCCCGTCCTCTTAGAATATGTGGCGTCACTCTGTAGCAGCATGCGTCTTCTATTCCTTTGGTATTAATAACTCCCATCTGTCAAAAACCGAATCGTTGACACGGTCGATCCCAACTTACTGGTATGTCTCTCTCTCTCTCTGTCTCTCTCTCTGTCTCTCTCTCTGTCTCTGTCTCTGTCTCTGTCTCTCTCCCCTCAGAGGACGGACCCCCAGCTCCTGGCCCAGTTCTACTATGCGGACGAGGAGCTGAACCAGGTGGCCATGGAGCTGGACAGTCTGGACGGCAGGAAGGACCCGCAGAGATGCACGCTGCTGGTCAACCAGTTCCGGTCCTGCCAGGTCCGAGAGCCACACAGACCCAACACCACACCCGACGCAACACACACACACACACACACACACGCACACGCACACGCACACGCACACACACTGCACTTCGAGAAGTCCTGTTTCAGCTCAATCCAATGATACACGGTTGATAGGATATTATTGCTTTAACACTACTGGGTAACAATGTGTCCCAGTCAGGTACACTCTGACTTTCTAACTGAACAATTTGAAATTATTTCTTTGATTATGACAAAAACTGTAGGTAGGTCCAACAACACCACCTCAATTTTAAAATAGGATTCCAACAATTAAAACCTGAGCTTCTAGACGTATCTATAAGGTCTGTCTGGCTTTGCTGTGTGTACAGTGGACAGGAGGAAACCCCACGGTGTGTATTTATAATGTGATCAAGACGTCAGTTGTCATTTAAACTGGTCTGACACCAGAACCGTTTTACATGAAGCCAGTGTGGTGCGGAAAGAGTCAACGACAGCCTGCATGGTTCCGGACTAATTGTTGAAATGCTTGGCCACCGAGTAGTTTGCCTGATAAGTTGGGATAAGGAGGACTTGCTTGGAGGAATGGACCAGGTGTTGTCAGAGCAGCATGCCTGTGCTCAGACAGCATGGCCGTACACTGTCATAAGGGGGACATCTTGGCAGCCGGCTTTATAGACGTAACTGAGAAAAAAACACAGACTAGAATATCCCTATTTTCTCGAATAGGGATTATATTATATCATCAAATTTTCGCAAATATGAATAGCATGAATAGCCCCAGTTATTGCTCATTCTTTGCCACGGTAGCCAAGTTAAGTATTTACGACGCAGAGCAATGTGTGATCATTTCTTTGTGGTAAAATAAAAGGGTATTTTTGCACGAGAACATAACATCAATCAAACCCATTTAATATTTAATAGCAGAATGTTAGTGCTACGTATTTCACGGCCGGTGTTTTACAGGGTAAAATATCGGCCGTATTCTACCCAAACGTATCAACATTCTGATATGCTTATCAGCGCTGAAGTCTGACGAAGGGGCGGGGCTACAAGTGGACCGCGGCCCGGAGCGCTTCACCTGCTCAGCCAACGTAGGTGGCTGAGCAGGACGCTAACAGAGATGTTAACACGGGCAGCTTCACGCCTCCTTACTGAACGCTGGTGTGATGGCACAGTGTGTACAGCGTGGTACGGTGTGTACTGTGCTCTGGGCTGAAGGGCAGCAGCAGGCAGGGGGGACTGTGAATAAGCAATGCATGGATGCTGTGTCCCGCTGGGTTCAGCCAGCATGACGCCCCCCCCCACACCGCTCGGCCCGATGGGGGGAGTCACTTAATAAGGCCAGCACATGATCCCCAATTATCCTCCCTCGCTCTCTCCACTTAACCTCCCTCCCGCCCTCCTGCTATCTATTCTCTCCAACACTCTCCATCTTCCTCCCCATAACCTCTCTGTTCTCCATCTCTCTCTCCATCTTCCTCCCCATAACCTCTCTGTTCTCCATCTCTCTCTCCATCTTCCTCCCCATAACCTCTCTGTTCTCCATCTCTCTCTCCATCTTCCTCCCCATAACCTCTCTGTTCTCCATCTTCCTCCCCATAACCTCTCTGTTCTCCATCTCTCTCTCCATCTTCCTCCCCATAACCTCTCTGTTCTCCATCTCTCTCTCCATCTTCCTCCCCATAACTTCTCTGTTCTCCATCTCTCTCTCCATCTTCCTCCACATAGCCTCTCTTTTCTCTCCATCTCTCTCTCCTTCTCCACATAGCCTCTCTGTTCTCCATCTCTCTCTCCATCTTCCTCCACATAGCCTCTCTTTTCTCTCCATCTCTCTCTCCTTCTCCACATAGCCTCTCTGTTCTCTCCATCTCTCTCTCTTTCTCCACATAGCCTCTCTGTTCTCTCCATCTCTCTCTCCTTCTCCACATAGCCTCTCTGTTCTCTCCATCTCTCTCTGTCCCTCTAATCCTCTCCCTGGCCCTTCCCACAGGCATCTCCGTTAGGGCTTCATTATCCGGCCAGATGTAGGCCTGCGTTATGCGCTCGATGCTGGAAGCTCTCGAGACCCTCATGGTTCTGCAGCATCCGGAGCGCCCTGATGGCGGGGCAATATCCTCCGGGCCTTGGCATTGGCTCTTACAGATGGAACCAGCGTCTCCTGACCGGTGACATTTACCACCGTGTCCCCTTGAAGGACCTGGCAGGCGCTTTAAGAAGGACGCACCCTGCGTGCCTCAACACTCGCCCACCACCTTGAACCTCACGAGAATAGAAGGCCGAGTGTTCTCATGCCAGAGCGGCCCCGCCTGAGCCCTGCTGCCATGACGCCCTATTCACGGCGCTCGCTGGCGGCGGGCCGCCCCTTTAATGTCGGCCCGCTGTCCTCCCCAAGCGGCGCATCAGAAGGAGTCTGTTGAAAGGATCGAGCTCCATGGCCTTTAGACACGCGAGTGGAGGGAGTTGGCCACATGGTCGTCAGTCTTAAGATTGTATTTCATTTGATGTTGGCCGCTGAAGCATCACGCATATGATGCTAATGTTACCAATTAGCTCCCGAAGGACGGCTGGAGGCGGCCGGGAGGAGCTGATGTGCTGTGTCACCTCGCGTGAGTCTGGCACAGTGGAAGGAACAGGCGGTACTTTTTGCGTTGTGGTGGGGGGGGATGCATTCATGCACTGCACACCGCCATAGAGGAGCCAATAGCTGTGCTTTGGGGCTCTGGACAAGCAGAGAAAGACACGGCTCTATATCTGATGACAATTCAGTATGCAGACAGCTGCAACGCTCGATGGAAGAGATCATTGTGATTCTTGGGCATGGCTGTTGTGCACATGCCATGCCCAGGGTTAGCTCTTGGTATTTGTAGCAGAGGGGTCTATGCTAGTGCTTTGGTAAGCATGTTGTTAACGCAGTAGATCTTGCACGTTTTGATCGTCTTTTAAATGAAATGTTCATCAATTGATTCCAGGTAGAATAATATTTCAGTGTTAAGATAAGATGCGGATAGGCTGATTTCAAAGTAACTTAAGTAACGATAAAAAACGGAAGATATCATCTGTACATATGTACATCTCGTCATCATCATCCTGTTTCCAGTCACTCACTCCCACTGATAGGCAACTCTGCTCCGTTCATTCTAGTTTATCCAATTGTGTCCCCTGTCAGTCTGACCCCGGCTTGCCCTCTCTCGTCGGCAGGACAACGTGTTGAACATCATCAACCAGATCATGGATGAGTGTATCCCCAACGACCGGGCCAACCGGGACTTCAGCGTCAAGTTCCCGGAGGAGATTCGCCATGACAACCTGGCGGGGCAGCTGTGGTTTGGGGCCGAGGTACCGTATTCCCCCTAGTATTGGCTCACTCAGCGAGGAAAAACAGATATAAACAAACAAGCAGCCCGCATTAACCCCCCCCCCCCCCCCCCCCCCCCCCCCCCCCCCCCCCCGTGTACATCCCACTCATGACTCAAGACATGCTTCTGATGTATGCTCCATCCAGATCACTCAGGTCCTCTGGCACTGGCCTTTTAGTTGTTCCCCGGGTGAGGACAGAGACCTATGTGGAGGTGGCATCTAGTGTCTGTGGTCCTCGCCTCTGGAACAGCCCGCTGGAGGAGCTGAGGACATCACAAGCTGTGAACGCCTTTAAAATAAACCTAAGACATTCCTATTTAGCTCAGCATTCTCTTAATCCATTCCATTATTGTTATTGTTAAGCACCTTGTATTGCAATTTTGTACGGAAGGCGCTTTATAAACAAAGTTTGATTTGTTGACGTTCCCGTGTCCCACGCCTCCCACTCTGAGCCTCTTAACCCTCGGACTGTCGTCCTCCCCTGGCGTTCCTCTCCGCAGTGCCTAGCTGCGGGCTCCATCATCATGAACCGGGAGATCGAGAGCATGGCCATGAGGCCCCTGGCCAAGGACCTGACTCGGAGCCTGGAGGAGGTGCGCAGCATCACCAGGGACCAGGCCCTGCGGGACCTCAACCTCTACACAGACCGCATGAGGGACGCGCTCCGCCACTTTGACAGCCTCTTCGCTGAGTTTGAACTCAGGTAACCGACTTCATCTTTTCCTTATTTTTCATACATACTTTCCTTCCATTTCCCCCCTTTGTTGTAAGTCAACATCTCACAGCACCAGACTTTTCCCATGTCGTTAGCCTCATAGCATAATCGCCTTAGTTGTGATGAAAAGCCAAGCAGAGGTGCTTTTCACATTCCATAATCCTTACCTGCCTAAGTCAGCTGTTTGATTTGGGCATCTGAACCTTAAAATATGACTTGGGGAATTAGGCTATGAGGCTATGCATTTTCTTTTACCTGCAGACTACGTTAGTGTTCTATTGACATTCTCTCCACCCTCCCAATTTGCCTGTTGCCAGCTACGTGTCCGCCATGGTGCCTGTCAAGTCCCCCAGAGAGTACGACGTCCAGCAGGAGGTCATCGTGCTCTTCTGTGAGACGGTGGAGAGGTGAGGTCCCCGAGGAGACCGGCTCCGGGTCCTTATGTCCGCAGATGTCCATGTCCGTTTCTGAAGCTGCTTTGTGTCTCCCCCAGGGCGCTGAAGCTGGGCTATCTCACGCAAGACATGATCGACGACTATGAGCCCGCACTTATGTTTACAATCCCCCGACTGGCCATCGTGTGGTAAGTGTGTGCCTGACCCCTAACCCCCCTGGGCCTAGCCTGCCCTGCCTGACCTGTCATGTCTGTAACAGAGTGTGAACGCTGTCTCTCCCTCTGGCCTCTCTGCAGCGGTCTGGTCGTCTACTCCGAAGGTCCTCTCAACCTCGAACGCAAATCAGAAGACATGTCTGAGCTCTTCCGTCCCTTCCGCACTTTAATGAAGAAAATCAGGTACCAGGGCTTGTTGTTGTTGTTGTTGTTGTTGTTGTTGTGTGAGGGAGACGTGGAGAGCCGGTCTTGCACCCCCCCCTGAGTATTGAAGTCTCTCAGACGGCCCTCGGGCCCACAGCGGTGATATTAATGGTTTGGGGTTTTTGTGCTTGCTTTGCAGAGATCTGCTCCAGACCCTCTCTGAGGAAGAGCTGCTCACCCTGGAGAAGAACCTGTGCATCTCTCAGGACGGGGAGTTCTCCCCGGACCAGGCCCCCGCGCCCTGCACCGTGCCCGCCCCCGCCCCCGAGCGCCGCTCCTCCGGCAGCCCCGAGGGAGACGCCGTCAGCGGGGAGCCGGAGAAGGAGGGGCTGCTGCGGCAGCTGGCCCCGCCGGGCTCCAGCAGCCAGGGGGAGGAGGAGGAGAAGGGGGTGGCCCCAGCGGCGGTGGAGAAGGGCTGGGCGGAGGTGGAGACGGAGCCGGAGGGGCACCGCGGGGGGGAGGCGGCGTGCGAGGAGGCGGAGGAGGCGGAGCTGGCCTGCTCCATGCAGTACGACGAGGAGGAGCTGGAGCAGCTCAACATGATGGTGCACCGCGTGGGCGACGAGATGTCCACCCTGCTGTCGCCCCCCAGCCAGGGAAACTCCCCCGCCCGCCTGCCCCGCCCCGCCGAGGCCGGGGGCTCCAGCGGGGCGTCCAGCACGGACAACTCCCCGCGCCGGCTCCCCGGGGGCCGCCTGCGGACGGGCCCCTACGTGGAGGACGAGGACCGGGTGTTCTTCATGGAGGACCTGGACGCGGCCGGCGAGAGCGTGGTCGGCGTGTCCAAGGACCCCCGGGGCCGCCTGGCCTCGCCCGCCAGAGCCGCAGAGCCCGGCGGCCCCGTGCAGCGCAAAGGGCCGCCCCGGCCGCACCCGGCCCGGAACGGCTGGCCCTCCCCCGGGGCCCCGTCGGAGGAGGCGTGCCTTCGGAGGAGCCCCCGGTGCCCCGGCCCCAAGCGGTCGCCGTGCACCACGGCCCCGGGCTCGGAGCCCCTGCCTTACACCAACGGCTGGGAGGTGGCGCTGGAGGGCTCCGCCCCCGAGACCGCGGAGGCCATCGCCAGCCGCATGGGCGGCATGAAGCTGTCGGCCACGGTCATCTTCAACCCCCGCTCGCCCAGCCTCACGGAGCTGGCCGCGGACAAGCTGCTGCTGCCCCGCGGCCCCGAGGCGGAGGCCTGCGGGCCCCTGGTGGCCACGCACTGCCTGCTCAACTCCTGCGTGTGCTGCGGCGGCTGTGACGACGGGGGCCACGACGACGCCTCCGCCCAGAGCGGGGGCTTCGGCCTCGGCCTGGCCCTGGGACTGGACCGACGCCGTAAGCCCCCAGCCCCCGCCACGGTCATCCAGGCGTCGGCGTGTCGCCTGGGCCCCCCCGGCCCCGAGCCCTCCGGCAAGGAGGAGCCCGTCGGGCCGACGCCTCTGTCCTCCCGCCGCTGCCCCCCCCCTGCCCTGCCTGAGGGGGAGGAGGGGGAGGAGGGGGACAGGGCCCTGCTGTGTGACAGCTGCCTGGCAGCAGCGGCCGGGGGGCCAAGGCCCCAGACTCAGGACGGCAGCACCAGCAGGGCCTCCCCCTGCCCCCACCAGAGGACTGGGAGGACGCAGCAGGCCGGCGGGGGGCCGGAGAGGGAGAGGGGGAGGCTGGGCAGCAAGGACTCTGAGCGCAGCGCCAAGGAGGAGAGGAAGAAGAGTGGCAGGTGGGCTTATGACCTCAGTGATTGATCCGTAGGTTGAGCTCCCAAGCCTGTGTGGTCCTTTTAATGGCGCTGCTCGGGCATTAACCCTGTTTGATTCTCAGTGTTTGATTTTGACCACGTCTTGTCCTCTTATGTTGTTCTGTTGCATTAATGCCACGCTTCTTCAATTTTGTTGTCCTCCTTTTCCTGCCATCACCTCGTGCCTCCATAATCTTAAATGTCACCATGACCCCCATTGGTTTGAATTGGTCCTGTAATACTTTTGGTTTCTTTCATTTTCCCCTTTTTCTAGTTTGCAGAACTCTCCACTCAGCTCTGTGTCAAGTAGTGACTGTGAAAGTGTGTCTGTCACCACATGTAGTCTTTCAAGCAGTGCATCCGCTCCCAGGTAACCACCTCCTCGTGTGTGCGTGCGTGCGTGTGTGTTTGTGTGTGTGTGTGTGTGTGTGCTTACCCTTGCCATCTTCTGAATATTATGATCATATCTTGTCCTCATTAACATGAAACCTGAGGTGCAACTGAAACCAATGCTTGGCCTCAAATCTGTTCTGCTTCCACTGTGTGCTACAGGCAAATCCTCACACCTCCCCATTCATTCCCTGTGTTGTTGTAGCACGTATCTTCTAACTTAACGTATAAAACTCCATGGACTGCAGAGGCTTCCTTCCAACCTGGGTGTGCAGAAGCCTACTTCTTTACCTCACAGTTCAGAGTCATTGAGTCTCTATCCACAGCAACGCATAGAAGAAGCCAGCAGACTAGATGAGGGAGTGTTTGAATAGAGGTTGAGGGGTCTAACGGAGACTGCTTCATATCTAGTCCATGCATCTTTGAAACAATATGAATCGGGAAGCAATTTTCCCTTCATAGGCTTATTATTATTCTGAAGAGATTCCTTCTTAGGGATGCATGGAGCTTTTTATCTGTTTCGAGGCGGAGGCGGTAATCTTGCGACCTGTAGCAGGAACCCATTAGAAGGTCAGAGAAAGGTTTACTGTGGAAGAGGAAAGACGTCTCAGTTTGAGCCCATTACTTTAGCTATAATGTTGGCCTTCGTCTTTCAGATCAGCTGTGGTGGAAGCTCACAACGGGCCGTGCTGCTGGTACTGTAGTGACGTAACGTGCCTTTGTCCCCCGCTCCCTACCTGCGCCCCCACCCAGCCCCATCAGCAGTCTGACCACCAGCTCCGGAAGGTCCGAAGACTTTGACCACCATGAGATCCAGCTGGCACTGCAGGCTGCCAAGATGGCTGCCAGGACCAAGATCCGATCCCGCTTCCACAGCAGCAGTGACCTCATCCACCGCCTCTTTGTTTGCATATCTGGTATGTCGCTCTCTCTCTCTGCTCTCTCTCGCTCTCTCTCTCTCTCTCGCTCTCTCTCTCTCTCTTCTCTCTCCTCTCTCTCTGCTCTATCTTTCTGCTCTCTCTGTCTTTGTTTCTCTTTGTTGGTCTCTGTCTGTCTCTTTGTCTGTCTCTCTGTCTGCCTCTTTGTATGTCTCTGTGTGTCTCTGTGTCTCTCTCTGTCTTTCTGTCTCCCTGTCCGTCTCAAACATGTGTGCTGTGCTCCTCTGACACACAGGTGTGGCCGACCAGCTGCAGACGAACTACGCCAGCGACCTGCGCAGCATCCTGAAGACACTGTTCGAAGTCATGGCAACCAAGTCGGAGCTGGGAGACAGCGATAAGGAGAAGAAAGGTAAAGGGAAACAGGCCTGCTGTCACGTGTGATCATATTCTCTCTGTCTCTGTGTCTCTGTGTCTCTGTCTCTGTCTCTATCTCTGTCTCTGTCTCTCTCTCTCTCTCTCTCTCTCTCTCGGTGTCTCTCTCTCTCGGTGTCTCTCTCTCTCTCTCTCTGTGTCTCTCTCTCTCTCTCTCTCTCTCTCTCTCCCCCCCGCTCTCTCTCTCTCGGTGTCTCTCTGTCACCCCTTCCCTCTCCCCATGGCCACCCAGCGTGTTTAATATCCTGGTGTTCCTAATGATGTCCCCCTGGTCAGTCCCTGGTCTCCGCAGTGCAGCGCTGGAGGACTGTGCCCTCTGTCAGGAGACCATCACCTCCTCGGAGCTCGCTGCCAAGGCCCGCCACGGACAGTTCGAAGGTCAGCAGCTCAGGCCATCGCACACACACACACAAACACACACACAAGCACACACACGCACGCGCGCACACACAGGCAAAACACGCATGCACGTAAAACACACGCACACACACAGGCAAAACACACACTCATGTAAAACTCAGGCACACACCCAGGCCAAACACAAAGGAAGAGCTGGCCTCCCTCCTTGTATCAGCTGGATGACTCCCGCGCCCCGGTGGTAAAGTCTGCTCCCCTGCCCCCACAGACCCTCCAGACTGGGTCCCGGACGAGGCCTGCAACTCCTGCATCACCTGCAAGGCCCCCTTCACCGTCATCCGCAGGAAGCACCACTGCCGGAGCTGCGGGAAGGTATGTCCCTCTCCCTCTCTCTCTCTCTCTCTCTCTCTCTCTCCCTACCTCTCTGTCTCTCTGTCTCTCTCTCTCTCTCTCTCTCTCTGTCTGTCTGTCTGTCTGTCTGTCTGTCTGTCTGTCTGTCTGTCTGTCTGTCTGTCTGTCTGTCTGTCTGTCTGTCTGTCTGTCTGTCTGTCTGTCTGTCTGTCTGTCTGTCTGTCTGTCTGTCTGTCTGTCTGTCTGTCTGTCTGTCTGTCTGTCTGTCTGTCTGTCTGTCTGTCTGTCTGTCTGTCTGTCTGTCTGTCTGTCTCTCGCCCTCTCTCTCTCTCTGCCTCTCTCTCTCTCTCGCCCTCTCTCTCTCTCTCTGTCTCTCTCGCCCTCTCTCTCGTGTCTGTTGTGTTCATCACCACCAGGACGGCCCCTGACTCCTCATCCTGTGGTATTTGCAGTGGCGCTGAGTGCCACCAGGTGGGCGGGCGTGAGTCACAGAGTGTGCAGGAAGCACGTAGGGGGGTCCATCCTGTGACGTGGGTGTGTGAGGATTCACAGGGCCACACGTGCAGACGGGGGAGGGAGACAATGCCTTCACGCTAGATGGGCGATGTGGTCTGCATGTCATTGGATTCAAATATGTTGGACGCATTGAAATATAATTTTGCATCAGACAGCGCTGTCATGGAGATTGATGTATTGAAACACATGGCTGAGGCGTGTGTGTGTGTGTGTGTGTGTGTTCTTTCAGATCTTCTGCTCCCGTTGCTCCGCCCATTCCGCCCCTCTGCCGCGCTACGGCCAGGTGAAGCCGGTCAGGGTCTGCACACACTGCTACATCTTCCACGTCACCCCCTTCTACAGCGACAAGACCGCCGTCTGAGGGACCACAGACACACACACACACACCTACACACCTACACATATACTCCTACACACATCTACACACCTCCCTAGCCTAAACGCAAGCATATGCAAGGGTTTAAGCCCCGCCCCCCCTCCTGCCCCCGGCTGTGTACAAAGCGAACGGCCCCGCACCACCCCGATGGCCCCTCGCAGGCCCTGCGCTCGGCCCGGGAAGATGCCCGCCATGGAGGGGACATAGAGAGAGACAGGGAGGCGGGACTTCACACAGGATGTGACTTGTTTGTTATTGTATATTTGGTGATGCTGCTTCCTGAAAGGAAACCAAAAGGGATCCTCAGCCTCTCCTCCCCTCCCACCCCAACTCACCCCCTCCTCCCCCCCGGCCCACCACTCACCCCCTCCTCCCCAGATGCTCTTCTATGGGGCGGTGTAAAGACAAAGGGAGAGGGAACTAACAGGCAATAATATCAGCTTTTGTACGCGTTCTGCAGCTGGCGAGACACGCCGCCAACAGAGCCCCTGCTTTGGTCGCTTTTGGCGAGAACCAAAGGCCTTGTGACACTTTTCTTATGCTTCAGCGGGCTTCCCACGTTTGTGCCAGAGCTCACCACGAGACTCGGATAACTCAAAAGAATGTAAATCATGAAAACGTGTAAATAAAGGTTCACTCTTTCAATAACAACACTGTCATCACTCAATGCCGCCCGCTGGGCCTCTGAGGTCATCCCCACCGCACTGGTCCAAGGGCAAAGAAACCTGCTTTTATATATTAACAAAACACCTTTTCTGCTTCTACTGGCAATGAATGTGTAAAACTGTATAGGATTGTGAAAAGGTTATTGATCAGTGGACAGTTATTGAAAGATAAGCTAATGATAATGGGCTGTGCCCAGTGATTTGACAGTTGCACCATGTCGTGTGTGTTTGCAGTTCATTTATTTGTTCTGCCGACTCCATTGCAAAGTGAGATTGATACAAGCGATCGGTCATCACTGTCCTCCCCGGATGGCCCCGCTAGTGGAGGGATGAACTCTGTTCACTGAACAGCGCCCTCGTGTGGACTGTATACGAGGAATCAGTGGCCTTCTCGGGTGCCTGTCTAGATGACGTCATAGGCTCGCTGTTACCTTTTCTTTCTCTCGATTCTTAACGTGCAATATTACGCTAATAAATGACGCAGACAAACCGGTGTTATATAGATTGTACTTGTTATTTTTTTTCTTAAAAAGCCATTATTTGTTTACACATTTCATGTTTTAATTTGTTTGCTCCATGATACGGTCATTTGTAGGTAATAATTATGATTTACCTAACTACCTTATTAATAGCTTAATATGGCAATTAGCAAATAGGGTTTACAAGCTATTACAATATCTCCATTGTGCTCTGATTAAGAAATTCCTCAGGCATAACATTGTCCCTATTCTATTCCAATTGTTTAATTTAAATCGTTAATAAATAATGAACATTGTTTTTTGTCATTTTTATAAAGAACAAAATGAACATAGGAACTTTTCTGGAAAGATAAAATCATTCAGTAGCCCTAACTTTTAGGATGGAATATTCTAATATTTAAGAGCTTGGACTTATTTTGTAAAAATGCTTGTTATGTTAAAATGTTGCGCTCTGTAAAATAAAATAAAAACAAATGCTGTTATATAGTTTTAAATGCTATGTGCATTCAAATAAATAACATTTCCTGATGAAAAAAACCATTGTCTTTGTCATAATCAGTCAATGCTGTTTTCTCATTTTCTGGTGATGACATCCATAACAACATAAACAATCAACAATACGTTTACACCATTAGTTTACTGTAAATAACTTATGTATTCATATTTTCTGGTATATTAAGGTACTTTGGGAGGTTACCCCGACGTCTAGCTCTGTGCTGCATTTGATATATAATTTAATATAATATAATGTATTTGGTCCCATGTATGGCTTCTTAGATTGTCCAATACCCAGTCCCTCCAGAAAAATGCGATTATTCGATCGCATAATCAGCCAAAGTCCGCATATTCATGCAGGGGCCGCATTTTTTAAAAAATTCCGCACTTTCACCGCATACATTGCCGATTTCCGCGCAAAATATGCGGGGCTTGCATGTTTTCATAATCCCCGCATTTTCGTTGCAAAAAAGTCACATATATTTTAGCAGAAAGTTGAAAAATGTTGCGTTTACTTCACACAAGAGCAGTCATTTCCCCTTGTTGCCATGGGAACGTTATGAAGTGGCGTAATTTCGCGACGTGAACTTCATCGAAAAGCTGAATTTTTCGCAAGTTCCCGCATTTTTTGCAAGTTCCCGCAATTTCATCGCATAAAATTGCATAAATATGCCGCATATTTCATCGCATTTTTTAAGAAAACGTGCCGCATAATCAAGGATTTTTGGCCGCAACAATCACAAAAAAACGCCGCATTTTACCAGATACCAGTGTTTGTATTATATGGAGCAGCCTTAATGTAATCTCTAGTTCCCCACTGGGAGGCAGCACGCACTCAATCACTGACACGTCATTGATATAAATGTCATCAGTATTAATCCCGTAATTCTAATGTAGGCCTATTTAATGCCATTGAATTATTTATTGATCAGCAAGCAACCTTACACACTCTTGACCTTTTGCTTTTCAAACCCAGACTTGTTGAACGTAAGTCCAACAACGTGTTGTGTGCGGGCACGGTACACAAATTATAATAAATAGCATTAACTTTTTGGACGTTTTCGAAAAATCTCGGATTTTCTTCTTCCATCTCATAGGGACATACATGGTCAGCAGCCAATAAGCCTTGTTTGTGAGACAGAAAGAGTTAATGTGTTGACAAATGAGCTGGCCTCTGATTGGCCAGAAGTTGAGCGCTGGGGTGGACGAGCGCCTTGGCGGTGGGGCCGTGGAGTCACTTGGTGAGACTGTGAAGTCACTGGTGGATGTAGTGGACTGCACAGAGCCAACTAGTCCGTTATTTGAATTAAAAGTTGGCCTACGTCTGAGCGAACACCTCAGGGCTCCTCGGGGTTTTCAGTGGTTTTCTTCGGACATGTACGGTTCCTCTTGGGTCTTCAGTCCCGTTACTTCACAGACCGAATGAGCGCGTTGGTCTAGGAGAGCGATGGAAAGTCGACCACTCTAAGTGGATCCATGGACTCTCCGCGGACTTGAGGTAAATATTTTTGAAAGTTCCTTTAAAGTCGATCTTCAGATTACTGAGCTGTTAGCAAGATAAAGCCCTGTGTGTTTGATAAGTGGTTAGTTTTATTTATTCTTCCGTATGTGAAGGGTAGGCAGTGTTAATTGGCGCAAAACGTTCTTAATAAGCATTGCCTTCCCGGGGATAACTTTGACTGAAAAAAGTGATGATTTTGGTGGAGAACATGGGACGAATATTATGCTAACTTCTTTTCTTAGTAAGACAATATTTGCTAATTAAACTGTAATTAAATTGTGTCTATGTTTTGAACTGTACCTACATTTTTTTAATTTCATTTAATCAATTTCACTTTCATAAGCATGCAATTGTATATGTAAATGTTCATAAGAAATAACTTTAATTGCCTTTATTCACCCTGGTTGCCCGTCTCCGGTTATTCTCGGCCCGCTGTGTGCCTTATGCTGTAGTAACTTTAAAGTGTAATCTTCTTTCATGTGTTTTCCAGATCTGGGGAAGTTGAATTTGTCTTCAGTGAGAATGGGGATCCTGCAGATACTTCTCCTCATCTGTGAGGCTGTGTTGTTGACTGACTGCGCAAGAGGTAAGAGAGAGGCAACCCTTTAATGAAACCTTTAGCCCTTTCTGTCTGTTCTCCCCTTCAGTATTTTCCTTTCCGAGTCTATTTCGGTTGTTTTAAGCTTGGATTTAATACGGGATTCCTGTCTTGGCTAAGTTAATTTGACAGGCTGTGGTTTATTGTGTACCATACACAAAGAAATCTCAGTTGGCTCTGACTTTTTCACACTAAGAACGAGCAGCAGGAAAAACTACGAAAAAACCTACTCGAAACAGATCCCAAAGTCAACAGTGGGGAAGTCGACATTGGGCCAACCCAAACCCCTCTTTCACTCATTCCCCTTCTGTGTGTGTGTGTGTGTGAGAGTGTGTGCCTGTGTGCATGCGTGTTCACTTCAGCTAAGCCAAACACACACATCCATCAGCTTCAAGGGGTGAGAAAGCTCAAGTCGATGTTGGGAGTCCAGTTGCAAAGGACTTGGCCTATGGACTATCACTTCTACGCGTTTTTGGGTGGATGTGTGTATGTGTGTGTGTGTGCATGAGGCCTGAGACAGGCTTGAGAAGCTTTGCAGCATTGATTTGTCAGCGCTTGTTCTGTGTACGAAGACGATAACCCTGCAGTGTTAAGCGATCACGAACCGTGTACCTTTCTGTGATCTCATCCGACCGAGAAAAGTCTGATGTTCGACACTGGGCTCCGGGGCCGCGTGGTTCGGCCGCCAAGGGACATGTTTTCAAAACAAACCTCAGGCTTAGAGAGGGAAAAAAAACAGAAAATGAAAAGCAACGCAGAATTCTCCAGCGTGAAAAATTCAAGCGTCTCAGTTACCCGCCCCTCCTCAGTCGGCATCTGATCCGTACAATACCAGCATGTGGCCGTCAGGATGGGGCGGGGGGGGCTGGTGGTAGTTTAGAGAGAGAGATTAAATCGCCAGAACCCGAAGACAATGCCTCATTCAGCGGCATGCCGGCCATGGCTCGCCAGACAGAGCGGCAAAAAGTAAACAAGCGATGGAGGCTGAACGAGATTAGACGGTTACGTGTGTTTCCGGATTAACACAAGTCAGAGGCAGAGCCGACCCCCTAAGGGGGATCCCGAGCGGGGAACCCAAAGAGTCGGGGGGGCTGTGTCGGACGGACGCCTCGCGCTGCTGTGACGCGCTGATTAAAGGGGGGCCGAGGAAACGGAGGGGTACGGTGGAGGGGGGGGATAGAGAATCTGCATCCGGTGGAACACCAAACCAACAGAGGGCTGGAGAACCCCCCGGCTCCCCCCCCCCCCCCCCACCCCAGACCCGGCTCCACGCAGAACGGGTGGACTTTGGGGAGCTGTGAAGACAGAGACACAGGGGGGCCGCGGGGCCCGGGGCCCGACACCACTGTTAAAGTGTTCCTATAAAGTTTAACGGCCTATGATGACATCTTTGACGAACGCGGATGAAATTGCACGAGGCGGGCCGGTAGTAGGGGGGTGGGGGGCAGCGTGTGTGTGGAGGGTGTTGCTTTTGGAATACCCCCCCCCCCCCCCTCCCCCCCAACACACACCGGATGACGCAGAGCAGCGTTGGGGTCGCTCAAGCATTTTAAAGCCATTTCCTGTCACAACGCTCGACACAGCAAGTCTGACCCTCGCCAGCCTGTACCCCCCCACCACGCACACTTACACACACACACACACACACACACACACACACACACACAGACACACGAACACACGCTTGCACACATACATACAGGCACACACACTCGCATGCATAAAGATACACACAAACATGACACAAGCAGGCACACACACAAACCCATACACACATCCATACACACACACACACACACACACAGGCACACACACACACTTGCACACATACATACAGGCACACACACTCGCATGCATTAAGATACACACAAACATGACACAAGCAGGCACACACACAAACCCATACACACATCCATACACACACACACACACACACACACACAGGCACACCTCACGACCCCCCCTCTGAAACCCCACAGCTTCCTGGGACCCCCCAGGAGGCTGTGGGGTTTCAGAGCCCCCTCCTGGGGCAGCAGCCTTTATGTGGTGACACTTGTGTGGGACAGGGAACCGGCCAGCTGGACCTGGGGACTGGCTCTGCAGAACCCCTGGAAACATGGGCCGACGTGTCACGGCATTCACCACCATTAACACTTCAGCGGGGTGTGCTGGCATGCACGTGCACGTTTAAACATTCACATTTGCTTGTCAGGCACGTATGTACACATGCACACACGCAGATGACCGCACTCACACATACACACGCATACAAGCACACTTACACACGCACACACACATCCAAATACACACTCATGCACACAATCACTCACACACACAGACATGCATGCACACAAACACACACACTCACACACACACACACACACAAACAAACACACACACACTCTGAATGCTCTCTAAGCCATCAGAAGAATGTTGAATCTTGCAAAAGCCTCTGCTTGCTTTCACAAAACATAGGTTTTATAGCAGTGTTACATCATGGCTTCATAACAAGTGGGTACTTTGAGATGCATTGTATGCCAAGGGCCTTTAAAATCACAAGGGCCTTTGGCTTGCACACAGTTTTCCATTTCCTTCAAACGTAATGAGGCCGGTTTCTCTGTAACCAAATACCCCACAGTGGTCTTATTTTTTAAATAGGACCGGGAATAATAAGATGCTATAACACAGCAGTGTGGTGGGCTACTCTCTCCCTCTTTCTCTCTTTCCTCTTGCCGTCCCCCTCTCTCTCTCTCTCTCTCTCTCTCTCTCTCTGGGCAAAGCTTATTAGGAGCATGGACTATCTGACACTACCGCCCGTTCCTAAAGAACAACCCACACCAAAAATAACCCACGTGTGTGTCCCCCTATTCTTGCCCGGTTTCTCTCTCTCTCTCTCTCTCTCTCTCTCTCTCTCTCTCTCTCTCTCTCTCTCTCTCTAACTCTCTCTCTCTCTCTCTCTCTCTCTCTCTCTCTCTCTCTCTCTCTCTCTCTTGGTCTGGCTGTGGGTCTCTCTCTCTCTCTTGCTCTCTCTCTCTGTCTCTCTGCATTTCCTCCAGTTTATGACCAGTGTACGAGTTGAAGGAAGTGAATTAAGTTAATGTGCTGTCGTTAAAACAAGGCATGGGCTGACCTTTA
>NC_136948.1:11538825-11698825 GCF_949987615.1 Pollachius pollachius | reverse complement strand
ATCATATTCTGTCACTGGCTCTTGCCCCCCAGAAAGGTCCTGTTGACACAGGCGCTGGTGTGAAGCGCTTCCCACTGTTGTGGAGGCGGGACCCCCCCTCCCCTCCGCGCAAACACCCCCCACTCACCACCCCGCGGCCCTAACCCCCTGCCCCCCGACACCACCCCTACCACTGGGTGTTGGGTTGCCTAGGGAGCTCCAGAATGGAGGAGCGATCGGCATAAGGACGCTAGGCCGTCTTAGCACTAGAGCCCGACCGATATACCGGCGGGCCGATATTAGGCATTTTCCAAACTATTGGTATCGGCTGATAAAATCGGCCGATTATTATTTATTTTTATTTTATGGGGGGTTTATTGTGTTTTTGTCCGAAGGACTTTGAGTTTCATATCTTAAGTTTGTATTTTTATACATTTTATTTATCAGAACTTTAATAAATTTTGATTTAGACTTTTCTGTTGTGACAATAAAACTATTATTGTCACATTGTTTTTAAACTGCATTACCTTATTATTTTAGTGAGGACTCATAAATAACTACAAATAACCAATGATAGGGAAATCTGTTTATGTTTTGTTACGCGTTTCTGGAATTTCTTTTTTAAATATATGTTGGCCGATATATCGGAATATCGGATTTTTAAATCACCAAATATTTGTATGGGTATCGGCCTTAAAAATCCTTTATCGGTCGGTATGGAAGCATATATGTAGCAAAATTCAAATGGCAATGCAATCTGCAATTTGCAATTCAATAAGTGTGCAATTGACAATTCATTTTGCAATTTAATAATGTAATTTTTAAACACGTTATTCAAAATGTATTTTAATATGCAAAGTGACAATGAAATCCTCAACAACATTTGCAAAAGTTATAACAATAAAAATAGAATAACATTTTGTCCATTTTTTTGAGTTCCTTCATTCAAATTGAAAAGCTATAGCGTCCCCGTGATTGCAATGCAATTCACCACGCTCCGTGTGTTGCGAAATTCAAATTCCAATTTCAATCCGCAAAACACTTTGCAAAAGATTTTACAAAACGTTTTGCAAAACATATCAGCCAATCGCGTCTGGGCGGAAACTAAGTCACTTCCTCGTCAGACCAGCTGATCATTCACGACAAAGTACTTGGCACTTTATTTTCTATGCCTAGCATTGTGCCAGGTTTGACTGGGTTGATAGTAATAACGGGAAAAAGGCGGAAAAGACGGTCGCAGAGCTGCTGCGGACGAGAGAGAGACCAACATGCCTGCACCGGATCACACCGGATAACTGGTGACCATCAGCCGAATGCGTCGCTTGTTATTCTATTTTTATTGTTATAACTTTTGCAAATGTTATTGAGGATTTCATTGTCACTTTGCATATTAAAATACGCTTTGAATAACGTATTTACAAATTACATTATTAAATTGCATAATGAATT
The DNA here is from genome assembly GCF_949987615.1 of Pollachius pollachius. Lineage (NCBI taxonomy): Eukaryota > Metazoa > Chordata > Actinopteri > Gadiformes > Gadidae > Pollachius > Pollachius pollachius. The sequence goes on along the minus strand of NC_136948.1, from coordinate 11,697,397 downwards.
GTCAATTGCATAATGTAATGACTTATTGAAACGAAATTGCAAATTGCATTGCCGTTTGAAGTTTGCTACATATTTGCTGCCATAGGGCTCTACTTAGCACTGATGTCAACTGGGGCTCTGTGAGTGCATCGGTACACACACACACACACACACATACACACGCACACACACACAGGGACAGACACTAACACATACACACACATACAGACACACACACACATAGCTGGCGTGACTGCATGTCTGCTTGGAAGCGCTCGTTGTTTACCGCCTGCGTGTGCGCCTGCCAGTCAGGCCGCCGCCGCCGCTGCCGCCGCCGCGCCACGGGGCTCCAGCTAACGGAACATCTGCATCCCATTGCACACCTCCGCTGTCAACACACAGCAGGGCACACACACACACACACACGCATACAAACTGACACACACAAACACACATGCGATCACACACAGACACACTCACACATACACACACACATACATGAGCGCACACACACGCACGCACGCACACACACACACACACACACACGTACACTCACATACACACACACACACACAGACAAGCACACACACATACATGAGTGCACACACACACATACACACAGTGCAGGTTGGGGAGATGTTGTTTTTGTGCGTTCCTGCTCCAGTACCAGGCAGGAATGCAGGGAGTGGAGGTGAAGGGGGAGGAGGAAGGGGTGTGTGACGGTGCGTTGGGTGGAGCGGGCCGCCCGTCGATGACCAACGGAGGGAACCGTGCAACGGGCACGAAGAAAGAGCCAATCGGAGCGGAGCGGAGGCATTGTAACAGGGGGGGGTTGAAGTCGTCGTCCACGGTTACGCTAACCGCGAGAGTCCAGTTGAAAGTCCAGTTGAACACCCAGCGGTATGTTCAACATTTCAACTTTCTCTCTCGTGAACCTCACATGGCACATTTTTAGGGCCTGGGCGTGCACGTTAATACGGGAAGGGGGGGGGGGGGGATTCTACTCCTACACGTGTTCCTACGATGTGCCATGGACGGCCAGCTCTCCTTCCAGCTCATCGTCCCCCAACCAGATCATGGAGGACTGGTAGACAGGTGCTCCTCCTCGCCCTCACGCTATAGGAGAGAGAGAGAGAGAGAGAGAGAGAGAGAGAGAGAGAGAGAGATTGAGAGAGGGAGAGGGAGAGAGAGAGAGAGAGAGAGAGAGATTGAGAGAGGGAGAGGGGCGGTGGAGGTGGGGTCTATATAACTATGTCATGTGGTGGAGGCCGACCTAGGGAGCCCAGTGTGAGATTGTTGGGATTCCTGGTTGCTGCCGCCCAGGCCCACCTAATCCCCTCTGCTCCCCGGTCATGGCTCGCCTCGTGGGCTCTGTGTTGAAGGAGGCCTCTCTCTCTCTCTCTCTCTCTCTCTCTCTCTCTCTCTCTCTCTCTCTCTCTCTCTCTCTCTCTCGCTCTCTCTCTCTCTCTCTCTCTATATTTGTCAGGCGTTCTTGGCTGTTGTCAAGCCCTATCTCTTGCTATGTCTCTCTCTCTCTCTTGGTGTCTCTCTGTGCCTGCGTCTCGGTGCCTCTCTCCCCTGATAAGTGGCCCAGGCCAGGCACGCTCTGCCCCTGTGTGCGCCGCGCCGGCCCTGGGCCTAATGGAGTGAGATAAAGCGGCTGGAGGACCACTCACCGCACGCGGGACAGCGGATTACCGCCGCAGGCTCAGACACCCAAATAATCCCCCTCCCTCGCCCTGGTTAAGTGCGAGTAAACAGGAGTCTTGGGGCAAGGTCGCTGGTTCGGATCCCCCTGGCTACTTCGTCTTTTGTTCTAGTTCAGGCGCTCAACAGCTTGGGCACCTTTCCAGGTTCCTCCTCACGGCAGTGTGGGGAGGGGGTGAAGGGCCGCCTTTGGTCGTGGGAGCGTGTGTAAACGCTGATGCACACGTCTGCCGGACCCAGCCCCCCCACCCCCACCCCCTGCAGACAGCTGGGCCCGTAGGGAAGCGCTCATGACTAATAAAATATAGCAACCTTGAGTTCAAAGGCTCCCCAGTAGGGCCTGTTAAAGGTAAGCCCTGCGATTGAGATGTTTCCATGAGCTTTATGACAACGCTGGAGTCGTTCCTCTTCTCTTCTTACTTTCTTCTTTGAGCGCACTCGCTCTTTAGATGGAGGCGGCCGAGTTTGCATTGTGTGTGTGGACGAGGAGGAAGAGAGAGGAGGAGGAGGGGGAAGCAGAGAGCGAGGAAGAGGAGAGCAAGGAGCAGGAGAGAGCGGAGGGGGAGAGAGGAGGAGGAGAGAGAGGCGGGGGAGAGAGAGGAGGAGGAGAGCCGCTGTTGTTTCTCTTATAAGCAGCGGAGGCGGCTTCCGTTTCGCTTTGAAGTCGCCGCGAGCAACTTGAGCCCGATGTCACCGTTAACGAGAATACCGTCTCTCTCAGGCGCATACCTCGCTGACAAGACACCATGCGTCTTAATCTCTCTCTTATTCTATTCTTTACTCATACAGACCCCTCCAACCCTCGCTCGCACCCCATCTCTCTCCCCCAGAACCCTGGCTCTCTCTTTCTCTAGTCTGTGCTCTTTCTTGTCACCCAATAGCCTCAGCCTTCCCATTCCCACCAGTGGAGCAGTCCCCATTCAGCCCACATCAGATGGGGCCGAAGAAAGAGCCATTGTCCAGGCCAGTCCTAACCTGGCCTTATCTATTGATTGGAAAGCCGAGAGGGGAAAATAAAAGGTATTGATTACCGCATTGGGTGAAGTTGCCGAGCAGGACGTCTGGAGGGGTAAGAAAAGAGGGCATTCTTTACCCTCCGCTGCCCCACTGCTGTCAAAACCATTCTCTCTCCCCCCCTCTCTCTCTCTCTACCTTTACCCTTGGGCCCCCAAAACCCCCGGGCCCCCAAACCTTCTCTCTCTCTCTTTCAGACTCTATCTCTCGGCCTTCCCATCTGCTTTCACCTTATCACTGCATCCCCTTAAAACCCCGGCCCCCTTTCTCCTGAAAAGGGCCCGATGGCTCTCAGCCCCTGGGGAGACTTTTATCTGTTGCCGGTGAAATGTATAGCTGGATGTGGCGGCAGGTTTTAGGGACAGCAGCATTCACACACTCTGCAGGCTGAGCTTGGGGCCCCTGCCTCACCTTTTTCCCTCGGAGCCGCCAACTCCTGAGTCCCTGAGTCTCCGGTGGAGTCACCGGGCCCCGCGTCCCTTGCTACACTCACACGTTATTTATTCCTTTCATTTCGCTTCTTTCTTCCAGCTTCTACTCTGCTTTTGGCTGCTCTGCTCTCACATGGCAGGCCAGGCCAAATCACGGCTGCCCAGCGTCCACTATGTTGGAGCAGATGTGTGTAGTAGACGTGTGTAGCAGGGGTGTGTAGCAGAAGTGTGTAGCATAAGTGTAGTTGAAGTGTTTAGCAGACGGGTGTAGCAGAAGTGTGTAGCAGAAGTATGTAGCAGAAGTGTACAGCAGAAGTGTGTAGCAGGAGTGTGTAGAAGACGTGTGTAGCAGTAGTGTGTAGCAGTCAGAAGTGTGTAGCAGCAGTGTGAAGCTGCAGTTTACAGCAGTGTGTATTAGCAGTGTGTAGCAGAATTGTGTATTAGCAGTGTGTATTAGCAGTGTGTAGCAGCAGTTTGTAGCAGTCTGTAGCAGACATGTGTACCAGAAGTGTGTAGCAGACGTGTGTAGCAGACGTGTGTTCTTAAGGCGCCCCTGAGGTTTGGGAGCTGGATGACAGGAAGGTATTTCCCTGCAAGCACAGGATCCATAAAAGTCTAATTCCTTCCTCTCCACCTCGCTACTGGTCTGCTGGTGCGAGGGGTCAGCAGCACCGTCTGCCTGTTCTCCTCTCTCCAGGGTTCTGTTTGACACATCAGAACCACGGCCCAGTCGGAGGAACCTTCTGCAAGTCTTAACACCCCCTCACAGCCCACTTGCCAGACATTATGTAAATACTCTGTATTGAAGAGGCATTCCACCAGATGCGTGTTTATACAACTATTTGCTCATTCTGGTCGGGTAGCGTGCTACGGGGCTGTAGAAGAACAGAACACATCTCGGCGTTTGGCTAGAGATTAGGACGAAATCCCTTTTAATGGGTGGATGCTGGTGGTGTTTGTTTGAAGGCCGTGTTCTGCGCTGGATGCGGCTGCGATGCGTGTGTTAGCACCTTGTTCTCTGTGTGGTTGACTCGCTCCCAGGTGTTCTCCAGTGGATCGTCTGTCAGCAGACAAGCCAAACCTTTATTGACATGTTTGCCATGAGCGAGCAAAAAGCACTGGGGAGGGGGAGCGCACTGTAGACATTTATCACAGATCCACAGGTGCTCTTTCAAAAAGAAAGAATAAATGGGGAGAGAAGTGCCAGCACATCTGAACTTGACGCTCCGGTCCTGCCCATGTGTGTTTCTTGGTGTTTCACTTCAACTTCAGCTTTCTGTAGCCTTTGCGTCTCCATATATTTTCTCCCTATAAACCCCCTCGTGGCTCATCAGTGATGCATAAAGAGGCTGTATGACGGTATGCACAAACAGACTATATTTAGTCCGAATCACAAGAATGCTGTTGAATGTGGCCTTTCTCCTCCATCGTCAGACGGAGCAAAATAAAACAACTAATTCTGTGAGTTGCCAGGCCTGGTCTTCTCCCTCGCAGCTCCATGAAAGATTCCTTTCACACACGGATCCCCCGCTCCAACAGGCAACTGTACGCATAACTGTAACTCAGTTCCCCCCCATGCGCCCACATGTCTCATGTTCCATCTATAATGCCTCCAACAATGCCAACAATTTACGTAAACACACGGAGATGTTCACCAGCTTGTGGTGAACACGACAATCTGATTCGCACCGTCGTGTTCTCTGAGGGTAAGAGGGTGTCGCCGTTCATCGTGTTCTCTGCAGGGAGGCTGTAACCATGGAGGGAGGCTCGAACCACGACCCAGCACATCTCCCTTCTGGAGGCAGAACAGACGGCTCCGGCCCCGGTCTGCTGTACTCCTTATACGGTGCAGCGGCGTGTACGAGCGCCTCTGCATTTCTCAAATGGAGAATTCTGCTATCAAGGTTGATAATATTTCCTTCCTGTGGGTGTTTTGATTTCTCAGACCGCGGGCCCGGGTCAGGGAATGGAGCCTTCAACTCCCAAGGTTATGAGAGAGCGTCCTTGAAGGGAGGAAGGTGGAAAAGGGGGGAGGAGGGTGGAGGAGGGTGGAGGAGGGTTCCTCCCTGCCCAAACAAGGGGAGCGGAAGACTGCGGTGATCAGACGGCACAAACACAACCCTCATTAGGATCCTCCATTAGTCGGCCTTGACTGCAGCACCTCTCCAGCCTTGTTTTGAGTCCAACTTCAATCGCTCTCTGTTTTTTATCGACTCGTATTAGAGCGGAGATGCAGGGAGGAAATCATTTGTTGCAAATTCCTCCCGCTCAGAACCGCCGCCAAAGTCTTTGGTTTATGAAGCCCTGGGCTCAGGAGCTTAAGCAGCGCTGCTCTCGCTGCTACGCCGCCGCGCAGAACGCTTGTTTTTCCACACCTTCATGCATTCTTGTACAGCAGAGCGCTCCATGGGTTGTCTCATCCTCCTCTCCACTGCCTCCCGCCCCCTGGATCCAGGAATCCAGTCATAGATTTTCCTTGGATTTTGTTTGGCTGAACGAGCCCAAGACTGCGATCAATGCACTTTTGATGCTTTCCAGCACCAACGAGACCCCTAGTCATGAATCAAGTCCTTTTTCCATTGTTTAACATGGCCCCGCTCCCTGGTATCCTCTCTGCAGTCCAACCGGCCCGTGCCGTTCCCTGGTCTCTGGACAACGTTGTAAACACGCATCAGAGGAGTGGAACATGGGCAGTCCAACAGCCCCCCTGCCCTCGGCACCATGCTGCTCAAGCGTGTGTGAGAAGCCTTCACATGCCAGCCTTTGGTCCCACCGGGATCAACCGGGGCCTTATGAGTCGGCCCCATGGCAGAGGTGCGATCTGTCAGTGGAACGAAGCAGAGTTTACACTGCGGAGATGAACACAGAACAGCCTCTGTTTGCCTCTGCTGGTAGCAGAGGGGTAAGCTACTGGCCCCCTGACAACGGCCAGAGAGACTGTGGCCACATTCTCTCCGCAGACATAAACAGTCACACTTCCAATTTCCTGTGCCTGCAGTGGACCAGGAAAGGCCTTCCACATAGAGGAAGGAAGTGTGAGCACTCCATGCGTTGGTGTGTGTGTGTGTGTGTGTGTGTGTGTGTGTGTGTGTGTGTGTGTGTGTGTGTGTGTTTGAGCAAGGATTAGCTTTTCATAAACACACATCAGGATCCTGAGAGAAGCTCTGCTAAATGTACGCTGTATCATCAAAGTGTGCTCGTGCGTAGATGAGGAGACCTTCGGCGGGCAGCAGAGTGGAGCCACAATGTTCGTCCAGATCTGGTACCTGTGGAACATCTGTCTGCAAGATGACAAACAAGAACCCACTGGAATCATCTGAATACAATCTGCCTCTGTACCTGACCCACACGCACACACACGAGCACCCACACATGAGCGCACTCACGCACACACACACACACGCACGCACACACAAACACACAGACACACACACACACATGCGCGCACGCACACAAAAGCACACACACACAAACACGCACACACAAACACACACACACATGCGCGCACGCACACACAAACACACACACATATGCTCACACACACACAGACACACACACACACACATGCTCGCACACACACACACACACACATATGGACACACACACGCACACACACACATGCTCACAGACACACACACACACACACATTTCTGCTCATTATATTACACATCTTATCTACCATGTGTGGAAAATTCCCATTGGAATCTCACTGTGTGTATGTGTGTGTGTTTGTGTGCGTGTGTGTATGTGTGTGTGTGTGTGTGTGAGAGAATGTACCCCTCCCCCACATTTGTTTTTACTACTAGCAGGCTAACCATTTGCTCTGGCATGCCCTGCGGAAGGCTCCCCTGGCTAGCTCACTACTATTAATAAAGAGGTGTAATGTTGTGTACAACATAATGTTATAAACTTGTACTAGAACTGTGTGCGAATGTCTAGCTGCCGGCTGTGTAACGTAGCTTCAGAGCAACGCCACAGGAACGAGAGCTGGTTGGAACTTATTAGCATTAGCTAGGATTCGGGCTATGTGTTGCAAAGATTCCTCAATCGACTGGCTTCATACACACACTACTGCTCAGAGCGAAGCGAGTCCTGTCCCGGGCGCGGACCGGTCTTATCAGTGGACCCAGCCGCGGGACCCCTCCTGGCCTCTCTCTGGAGGGCCCGGTGTGTTCAGACAGGACAGGATGTGTTCAGGTTGAGGCGGAGGGGGATGAGGAGGGGGGCTGGGGGTCAGGGGGCGTAGTAGGCTCCTGAGAGCGCTGATGCAGGCCTTCTGACACCATCACAGGGCATTTGGAACTGCTCCATTTCACTACATCTGAGGAAGCAGACCTGAGCCAATTAAGAACTGGGAGGGTCGGTTGCTGTCCGCCTCACTGTGGCCTGGCCTACCCTCCTCCACCTCCTCCTCCTCCACCTCCTCCTCCTCCTCCTCCACTACCAGCACCAGCGCTTTGATCTCCCACACGCTATCCACAACCAGAGCCAGAACACTTTGCCCCCTTCTCTGCGATGGATGCTGAGGCTTTGTCCAATTATTGCAATCTGGCTTTAACGTTTCTGAGTGAACGGACCGAAGCGCGACAAATCACCTCCATCACATCCCATCTGCCCAAAACAAACCCTGCTTCCCCAAAAGATGGCAAACAGATTGCGTTTCATTCAGTAATTAATTGCTGCTCCATTGTTAAAAAGGATAACATGTGTTCAAATCAGCCCAGATTTTCCTCTGTTGGACTTCAATTGGCTTAACACAAGCTTTTGGGGCTAAGCTCTTTTGGGGGGAATTGTTGGCACTATATGAATAAGATACGTCCTGGATTTTAGTTATTGCAGTATTAAACAAAGGTTGTGGAAGGATCTGAAGGGTGACGTGCCAATAAAGTACATTGTAAACTTTCCTGATTGGATGATCCTCTCCCTCCTCACTGTTACAAACAGCAAAGTCTCAAACATCGCCTTTGTGCACAGTAACTATATAAAGTGAAAAATCCAAAACTCAAAGTGTAATTTCCGCCATTTTTGTGAGACGATCAAACTTCAGACCTCTCTTTTGAGTTGTGTTTGTTTATGCAGCAGAGAACCTCAGGCTCGACCTTGACCTCAACCTTGATCTCGACCTTGACCCTCTCTGCTCCTCCCTTCCAGGACCCCCGCAGGTGGCCGACCAGGTGGCCCACCGGCAGAGCGCCCGGCTGGGCAGCGCCATGAAGCTGCCCTGCCCCGTGGACGGAGACCCCCCGCCCCTCATCATGTGGACCAAGGACGGGCGCAACATCCACAGCGGCTGGACGCGCTTCCGCATCCTCCGCCTGGGCCTGAAGATCAAGGAGGTGGAGGCGGAGGACGCCGGCACCTACGTCTGCAAGGCCACCAACGGCTTCGGCAGCGTCAACATCAACTACACCCTCATCGTCATCGGTAAGGAGCCCTCAAAGTGTTCTCATGACGTATTTCATGTTCCGATTTCACCTAGACTCTGCATAGCCTCCCCCCTTACCCCCCCACACCCCTCGTACGCACTTATTGGATGTTGTCCCTCCTGGCACTTAATATTCACACGTATTGTATGTTGTACGTCCTACAACGACATAAAAATAGTACTCAGCATCGAGTAGCGTCTTATCTTAGATATAAGATACAAATCCTGTGTAAAAGCTTCTGCTAAATGCCCTAAATGTATATGTAACTGTACATTTATTTATGTTCCATCATCCCCCACGAGGGAGGTGACTGGGGGCTTGTAAACGTGAGCTATTCTGTGAGTTCGACTCTGCATCTGTGAAGTCACCTGCGTCGTAAAAGAGAGGTCATCTCAGGCCTGCGACGATGAGTCAGACCACATCATCCTCCGCCACGGAAACATCTTGGATTCCGTCTCTTTGGGTCCAGATTTGTCCCACCTCGTTGCGCTCCAGAACCCGATTGATCTGCAGATGTTGGGAGACGTCCTCCCTGACGGAGGTCGCGGCCCCAAACGAGGGGCTCTGCGGAGGCCTTAGCGGTGGCTCCCCTCCTCTTTCATATTCCTTACAGCCCCTCTGATCCCAAAGTCAACAAAGACATGTGATATTGTTTCATACCACTTCATCCTCTGTGATTCCGTCGGCTTTGGGATTCTTCCTCTTCCTCGGGGCGACCCTGTGTGAAGTCAGGGGGGGTCCGCGCTTCTCCGCGCAGCAACCAGAACCACATTGGATCACCACGGCTGCTTCGCTGCAAAGCCCCTCGTAGCTCCGGAGCACGACGGAGAGGATCAGGCCGCTCTCCCCTGCCCTCCGGCCCGCCGTCTCCCCGGCTGAGCCGCGGACGCCGCCTCGTGCGTTTGTGCATGTGGTCGTTCTCTGTGTGTGCGTTTGTGTACAGTAAATTTCCTCTGCTCCGGAGCGGAACGTGATGAATGAGTGGAGTGTAGCGTTCAGGCGGTGTTTAGTCTAATCACTCTAAGATGGCTAATTAGGGGCACAGCCTCTGGGAGTGAAGTGGAGGCCAGGGCCCGGCGGTGCAGCCGCCCTGTGAGTGCTTCGCAATTATATTCCACTGAAAAGACCGCGTTTCCCAGAAGGCCGTTTTGTGACCATGTTCTTTTGATTCTCAGGAACCCCTTCAATAGGAGGTTGCTTTTACTTTTGAATAGAGATGGAGATCAGAGATTCTGATAATATTACATTATGAACTGGAAATAAGTTACAATTACAGACCTGTCTGGTGTTTTGACAAACCTGACAATCAGTCAGGGATCTGGTAGGCATGTAGCAGAGTTTGATTTGAGCAGGAGCGAGGGAGATGAGAGGGTTTGTAACGTGATGTACTTTTGTATCTACTCGCGCGGCCCTGGCTGACCTCTGCATGACTAGAGACAGATACAGCTACACAACAAAAAAAAACGTTTTGCCTCATGCCCTTCGCATAGCAGACTTTCTGGCTGTGGGCTAAGGACTTGTTCACAAGTAGACACATCATATCTCAGCACTACAAAGAGCATATTGTGCTGCAGTGAAACATTGCAGATAGAGATTTGCAGGCCATTTACAAAGCTCAAAGTTCACATACAGTTCTGTCATATGGCATGTATTAAGAGATCAGATTATTTACATTTGGAGTACACTGAACTCCCTTTTTAACAATGTTTAAACCTGGCCTCATATAATACATGGTTCATGTTGTGGATAGGCCAGCAAGAGAGAAGAATAAGCGATATAAGTTACACAGATTCAACATCTTGTACGACGACTCTTCACGCTCCAACAGAGAGACAAACACACGTATTAAAGGACGTATAAATCACAGTCGATTTGTCCAACGATAGATAACATCTTTCTCCCTGCAGTCCTGTGGTGTGCTTAGTGACAGATGATTCATCTCCTTTGGCTCCCAGTGCTGTGGGACTGAGGAGGCTTCAATGGAAGCTATATGACTTCACGCACTCTGTTGCAACTGGCAGTTATTGCTGTTTTCTTTATTGCAGATGGTTTCAACCTTGCCTGGCAGTTTGCTTTGCTCTGCTGTCAGTAAATCAGGACTAAATTCCAACAGAGTTGTTTGTCTTTAACGAGCCTTTATTATTGTTATCAGTGGAATTAGCGGCAGAAGAGCTCATCTCACGGATCCCAAGAGCTAACCCTAATTCCTGATTGGTTGAAGTTCCTTTGTGTTGTTTGGTTGTAGTAAATGCCTAAAAAACCTTTCATGCGCACGCACATACACACACGCACGCACGCACACACACACACACACACACACACACACACACACACAAGGCCCCCTGTTTCGGCTCCTTCGTAGGTCGGCCCAGCAGCCAGGGACTGGCAGCCATCAGCTCAGCATTTGTTTTCCTAGATGATTGTTCCATTAGGGGGGGGGGGCAGAGCTTTCTCCAGTAGGAACCAGATTGAAGGGGGGGGGGGGGGAGGGGCCTGGGGGTTCTGCTTCAAAACAGTAACAGGACTGGAGTCAGGGCTTGAGAAAACCTACGTCTCTCGGCCAAACGGGGCACCATCAACACGGGTAACACTTTCCATTAGGCTTGAGTCAGCTAATTGCCAGCAGCATTTGAATGCCGCTGCCGCTGCATGCTAACGGCGGCGGGGAGCTCGTTAAGCTGCTGGGGGAACCGGAGGGCTTGGTGGGGGCTGGGGGCCGATATTTTTTTTAAAAGGCTCTAAATGAGGGGTAGCTTCCAGCGCAGCCCCTGCATACATCATGTCCGTTTATTATTTTTACTGGATCAGGGGCCGCCCACACAACCCCACTTGTTGGTTACGAGGCAGTACCGGGGGGGGTTGGGGCGGGTACTGGCGGCTAGATTCTGGCCGGCCTTCAACATCAAGGCAAGCACAGCATACTCTAAAAACATTACACGGCTGCTCCGTCTGGGACTGGGGGGAGCGGAGGCCGCTCGGAGGAGAGCAGTGAGAGGAGGAGACGCCAAGAAACGCAGAGAGATTGAGGAGTAAAAGAGTAAGTCAGAGTTATGCAGGGTGATGTAATAAAGTGTGGGGGGTTGGGGTTTGGGGGACGATATTCCTCTCCCTCCATCTGCCAGTGGACAGGCTGTCCTCCCCTGAGCTATCTGAAGAATCTGGCCGGCCACTGCAACATGGCGCCTCCTCAATCCCCCCAGCTGGCTGTTTGGGCCCTGTTTGGGGTGGTCTCCTGACAACTGACCCCCGCTACTGCCAGGCCCCGCCCCCGGGCCTGCCCCTGGTTCCACCCCTCCGGCTCTCTGGCCATCCCACTGACCCACACATGACAACAACATACAGGACCACTCTGTGCTCGGCTGTGCGCAGTGGAAAAGACTCTTATGACAGTGGATTTGGGAGGATTAAACTAGGGTGTATTTGAGCGATCCTCGAGACACAGATGATGGCTTTCTAATTGAGACTGCTCAGCTTACTGTCATTAGGTGTCCATTTTTCACACGTCTTTGGATTATATTAACATTATATACCTCTGGATATGTCGTTAGGCTAGCCCTCTCCGTTCTCCTCCCTGCTCCCCTCTCCTCTCCTCCCTCTCCTCCTCTGGACATTAGATTGTCCCCAACAACATCTGGAGCTCATTGGAGCCCACAAATCACGGCCCCTTCTCTGTGATTCAGCAGCCCCACGAGGCCAGGGCAGGCCGCCGTTTCCTGAGGCTTGATTTGTGAATGAAAAGGTATTGAATGGCGTCGGCCTTTAAAACAACATGGTCTGCTCGTATGAATGGACTGTAGCCGATGGCGACGGCAGCTGATGCTGGTTTAGAGCCGGACAGGGGAGCCTTGTTCGTGGCTACGTCAATTGCGATGACTTTTATGTAATTAATAGCCGTGCTGGTTTTTACCGCTCGCTCGCTTAAGGACGTTTCAGCAGAGGTTAAGGCCTTCTTCGGGTTTCGTTCCCGGGCAACGGGAGGAGACACACGAGGCCGTTAGCTGGAAGGCCGCTCAGCCTCAGTGTAGGAATAATAAAAATAACCAGAAGTATAAATTATTTCGTAGGCTTGAGGTGTCCCCCCCCCCCCCACCGGTCGGAGCGTCCAGCGCTGAGCCAACATTGTTGGAGGACAATAGCGTCTTGGGATACGGTTAGTTATAGGCGTTATAAAAGAGCCTCATTGTTCGCCAGAATTGACATTAAGTAGGGAGGAAATAGATTCCAAACTAAAAATCAAAAAGAAAACTGGGGCAGTGTGGGAGCGTGCCGTGTTTGGATTGGGAGGTTCAGGAACCGGGAGGAATGCGGAGCAACAGAGAGATGTTTCTTCCAGCGCAGGCTGCTTTTTAGACGAATGGGTTATTATAGTTGGCTAGTTAAAGCCCCCTCAAATAGCCATGACATCATGGCTGCGCCTGGTGGGGCAGGGGACTCATGGAGGGTCTGTGCCCGGAGACCCTGGAGAGCTCTGAGGGGTGGGGTGGGGGTCGGGCCGGGAGGGCGGCAGCACCAGAGGGGGTGGGGGGGTTAGGAGTCACATCTGGCCCCTCTACCTGGGCCTGCCGCCCGGCCGAATCAGTGCCGCCCCACTGCCTTCAGAGAGCGTCCCCCCGGTCTGAGGGAGCTGTGGGCCGCACTGATCCTGGTGGATGGGATGTTTTACGCACTTTTTTCCGCACACTCTTATGCACATATTGTATGTTTTACGTCCTGGCACTTAATGTACGCACTTATTGTATGTTGCACGTCCTGGCACTTAATGTACGCAATTATTTTAAGTTATATGTCCTGGCACTTAATGTATTGTATGTTGTACATCCTGGCACTTAAAAAACACTACTTGGCATTGTGTCTCATCTTATCCTAGCAACATTTGTTGTATACAGGGAATGGGTTGAACTTGCGATTTGTTAGTGCATGCCACTTGGTTCTATGAACATCCTTACTGTACCGACAGCGATATATTGTTTCTCTTTCTTCTGACAAATGTACTTACCTTAAGTCGATTTGGATAAAAGCGTCTGCTAGATACCTTTGGCGATCAAGTCCGAGGGTTCTTGCCCTCTCCCCCCCCCCCACCACGTAGAGCCCCTGATTTCATCATCGCTGCGACCCGGTGAATAAACGTCTGTTAGCTGGTCCCTTCATATTATATTTTAAGCCCTGTCTTAGCTCCGCTGCATTATGTCAGCCCGTGACATAAAGCCCACAGCTGTCCGCTGGAACTGGGGTTATGAAAACTGATCACATTACTCCCCAATGCTACAGGCTACGACCTTAAGCTCAGCACACCCGGCTTAGGGGAGACGGGCAGGAAACGCTGAAATGATTTGGATCGAGCAAAGACGACCTCACGGGACGTTATTTCCATTGTTAAGCTCTACTTTTCAAGCTAAAGATCATATCAAACAAATTAACCCATAGGACTAAAGCGAGATGAGCATTCATTAAGAGCTTTAAAAGTGCTTGCTTCATAAAGCTGCCACGACCTGCCGACCCGTTTACCAAAAACCTGACCGGTCGAAATCCAAAACCCCACATTGAAACGAATTCCCACAAAATGGCCGCTGGAGGATTCCTCTGGGGCGAAGCTGCTAATGACCCGTTGGTGTCTTTAAGGTATTTACTGAGCGGTACAGCCAACCACTGACAGCTTGGCTAGACAGCGACAGCCCTGAAAGGCCACGGAGGGTTTACTGCTATGAAATCAACGGGAGATTACCTCATGCTGTCTGTCATCGGGAACGGGATACGCTGTGATTACGCACGGCAATTAGAGTTCTTTATTACTACACAGCATTCCTCGCTCGGCGCGGTCTGATGTGCGCTCCTCTTTGTTGTGTGTTTGTGCTCTGCTGGGGATTAATAGCATGTTGACGTGTTGTGCAGCCTTTCATTACCACCTGCCCTCCCTCTGTGCCAACAGATGACTCTGGTTCTGATAAATCCAGACCCGGGGGACCCGCTGGACCACATTCGGACGTTGGGCCGGATAGCGTGTTGGGGAAACTAGGTAAGAACATCTGCCATCAAGGCTGGGGCATTAGTGAGACCGTCTGAGGGCCCGGGGAGGAGAGCATTGTTATTTACCTTCAATGGATGAATGGATATCTCCGGCATGAGAAAACAGGACAAACGGAGACAAATGCTGCCAATTCCGATGTAGCGAGGCCAAATATCTTTGTGTCAGATTCCCCTCCAGATCCGACCGAATAATTAACGCTTCTCAGGCCGGAAAGCCTTAATTATTGATCCGTTAGCGGCTGCCAGACAGCTGTTTCTGCGCACCAAGTCTTCCTCCTCAAAACCAATGTGTTTTCCACCAAGAGAGTCGAGAGAGGACCTCTTTGTGAGAAGAGGCTAAGGAGTTTATGTTTGATGCGGTTTTTATTTATGGAAGCACTAAAACTACCCATAGCGCCTCATTGGAATAAATCTCTCTCTCTCCCTCTCCCTCTCTCCCTCTCCATCCATCTCTCTCGCTCTCTCTCTCTCTCTCTCTCTCCCTCCTCTCCCTCTTCCCTCTCTCTCTCTCCCTGTCTCTCACCTTCTCTCCCCCCCTCTCTCTCTCTCCCTCTCCCTTTCAACCCCCCTCTCTCTCTCCCTCTACTCTCCCCCCCTCTCTCCCTCTGCCTTTCACCCCCCCTCTCTCTCCATCTCTCTCTCCCCCTCTCTCTCTCCCTGTCTCTCTCCCTCTCTCTCTCTCTCCCTAAAGCCCGCCCCCGCTTCACGCAGCCCGCCAAAATGAGGAAGCGTGTGATCGCCCGGCCGGTGGGCAGCTCGGTGCGTCTGAAGTGCGCGGCGAGCGGGAACCCACGGCCAGACATCGTGTGGCTGAAGGAGGAGCGGCGGCTGACAGAGCGGGAGGTGGGGGCGGGCCGGCAGAAGAAGTGGACCCTGAGCCTGCGGGGGCTGACCGCCGAGCAGAGCGGCCGCTACACCTGCAGGGTGTCCAACCGCGCCGGGGAGATCAACGCCACCTACAAGGTGGAGGTCATACGTAAGTACCCCGTGGCTGGAGGGACGGGGAGTCCTCCCGGGAGCGCCCCGTCCCAGCGCCTTAGGGAGTGCCAAGGCCTCCGACCTGATTTGCAGGCTGTCCTTTAGGTTAATGAGCCTAAAAGGGCGTTCACACCAAAAATGAAGACGCGGCGCCGATCTCTACAAAGTCATTGCAAAGAGGCAAATTTTTCACCTGAAAAATCTGCGGTGCGAATTGATCAACGGCGCTGGCTGAATACCTGGTTCACGTGAAATTCATGTGATTCAACTCGCGCAAGTTAAAATATTTTGTAGGATGAAGCGAACTTCGCTTCATCCTTTGTCGTGACAGCATATCGGCGCTCAACCCCCCCAGATTGAACCGCAACATCGAGACGAAGTGAATGTTGCCGTTTGCGGACTCCCGGAGCTCAATAATATCTATGAGATTTTCTATAATACCTCTATATAATATATAATATCATGGCCAAAAGCTGTGTGCGCCTCTGGATGATATTATGAAACCTAAAAGACCGCGTTGGGTTCTCCAACGTCTCTTGTACTCCCACAACAAGTAAAAACTCGTAGTGCTGGTTATCTCGGCGATAGTTGACAATGAAATGGCGGAGGGAAACTTTTCTGTTCACAAGACAGCCCCTCCTCCTCCGATTTCACAGAAGTGTTTTGCTGTGAAAGCACAGTTAGGGCGCTCGGCAGTCTCTCCATCCTGGGGGGTTGCCGGTTTGGATCCCCAGTGGTTTTGGTGCCTGTGAACTGAGGCCTCACACGCTCAGGCCAGATGTTCTCACCTGTAAACATGCTTCTTAACTAACGGAGGAGGTCGGCTGGTGGGTCTGGTGTGGACCGCGCCGGAAACAAATCTTAGGTGTTTGAAGGGAATAACAAATGCGTTGCGATGTACCGCAAACGTGGCCATAAGCAACTTAAAGCCGGCGCTCGAGGGGATCAAAGTGGAGCCATCGCCTGCGGTGATGAACACTCTGAGACGTCCGAGTTCGGTCAGGTTTACGCGTATGGATGCATGTGTGTAATCACGTATATTAGAATCATACTGAGCAGGCAGGTCTGAGTGAGGCCTTCTGTTCTGGTGGTGGGGTTATTGTCGGGAGGGGGGCGGGGAGAGAGAGGCTTTTCAACCCAGGGACCCTCCACCCAATCTGGAGCTGATTAAAGACCAGCTGTCTGCCAAACCCCCAGAACCCCCTTTCCTCCTCATGAGAAATGTGTTCAGCACAACCAGGAGCAGAGAGAGACGGAAACTAATCACACGTCCTCCTTGTGTTACATGTGGTTTTCTGCCTCTCTGTCAATTACAAGCTGTGAGACCGGGGCGGGTAACTGTACCACCCGGGTCTCCACGCAGAAGGCCCGCCATGTCACACCCATGATGGTGGCATCCTAACCATGGCGACCCCTCTCTCTCTCTCTCTCTCTCCCCCCCCACACAGAGCGGACCAACTCCAAGCCGGTGCTGACGGGCACGCACCCGGTCAACACCACGGTGGACTACGGGGGCACCACCTCCTTCCAGTGCAAGGTGCGCAGCGACGTCAAGCCCGTCATCCAGTGGCTGAAGCGGGTGGAGACGCACGAGGAGAGCCGCTACAACACCACCATCGAGGTGGGCGACGACCACTTCGTGGTGCTGCCCACCGGGGAGGTGTGGTCGCGGCCCGACGGCTCCTACCTCAACAAGCTGCTGATCACCAGAGCCAAGGAGGAGGACGCTGGCATGTACATCTGCCTGGGCGCCAACACCATGGGCTACAACTTCCGCAGCGCCTTTCTCACCGTGCTACCAGGTGAGTACAACGTGGTGATGAATTGAACCGTCTACTGTTGCTGTTTGTGATATTTTGTGATTGGAGGTATAAGGTGAGCAAAACAATGACATTTTTGGGGGTGAAACCATTTATTGTACATTCTGCGCCACTGGCTTGTCTTTTTCATTTTCCTTTGTCTAATTTCAAGTGAAACCCCGTTTATTTTACATGCAAAGCATGTTGAACACACGACTAGAGATATCATTTTTTTTGCCCCTCAGCGTCAGATTCAACAGATGCCCTCATGCGTCCTCACACCTCCTCTCCCCTGACCTCTCCTCCCCCAGACACCAAGCCTCCCACCCCGCCCATCTTCGCCCCGTCCTCCAACTCGCTGCCCTGGCCTGTGATCATCGGCATCCCCGCCGGCCTGGTGTTCATCCTGGGCGTGGTGCTGCTGTGGTTCTGTCAGAACAAGAAGCACTGCCCGCCGCCCGGCCCCCCGGCCCCCCAGGGCCTGCATGGCCCACATCCCCGGCTGGCCTACCGGGACCGGGAGAGAGGCTGCGCCGCCCCCTCGTCCGGCTCCTCCAGCCCCGAGAAGGAGTGCTCCGTGGGCTCCATGAACTACGAGGAGTACCTGGCCCAGCAGCAGCTGCTGCTGGGCCAGGGCAGCTCGGGGCTGGCCACCAAGATCTACCCCAAGATCTACACGGACATACACACTCACACACACTCCCACGTGGACGGCAAGGTGCACCAGCATCAGCACATCCATTACCAGTGTTAACCCTGGTGGGCCGACCCCCCGCCCCCCCACTCCGTCACAGGGACCGCTGTGGTCTAGTGAACCCACACCAGCTCTGGAGGTCTCACACCCACCAGGGCAAAACTCCCTCTTTTGTTTTTATAGACACCTTTACCAAATCTGTGCCAAAGTCTTGCTGCAGCGGGACATTGTTGGCTGTGCGTCTGAGCGAGCGGTCCTGTGATTGACATGTTGGTGGTCAGTGATACAACACGTCAGGTTCGCTGCTTTCCCTTCCCTGCTCATCACCATTGTCACACCACTAAAGAGAAAAACGTTGGATTCCTACGGTGCACTAAAGGAGTCGGTGCTGTGTCTCGTGTGTGTTTCCAGAAGCAGACGAATCAATGCTATGAGGTGGATGGATTCCTGTTGGTGTGTCTAGTGGGTTTTTCCACCCTCTGCTCAAGTGAAGTTCAAAAGGGCTCCTTTAAGCTGTTCACTTCCACAACTCTGTGCATGCTCCATGGTCGAGGTAATTCAAGTGGTACTGAATATTTTTACAAAAGGGCTGGTTTAATGCTCCTTCTCAGGTAGCCCTTTGTTAGCGTGACATGGTGTTTGTAATGCCCGTATGTTAAAAGCCTACCACTATCCTCACAAAACAGAATTGTAGACAGAAGTTAGCCCTCTTTAGATGTATGTGAACCCTAGGACTGCAAGGGATAGAATAAAAAATGTGTTTCCATGTTGTGTGATTAGACACCATCTACATTCTCCATGACCTTCTTCAGTCGGTTGAGAAGAACATCAAATGTTTTCCCTGCCAAATGATTACCAGCTAGGGTAGAAAGTGTTTTGGACTGCAACCCTACCCAACCAATTTATGAAGCTCTAGTTGTTTATATCCAAATTGAGTCGTATTTAATTTATTTTAATAAGAAAATGTATCAATAGTTTATTTTTCAGAGTTATGCATTTTACACATCATCATTGTAAGTTTATTAAAGTATACTGTAGTCCTGTATAGTATATATTTGAGTATTTTTGTCAAGATAGAGTAATCACATGTATATGGAAATGTTTACTGTAGGTATTTGAATTTGTTGTATGACAATCTTGTATTATACATTTACTTAAGTATAAAAACTAAATCATCTATTTTGATGATTTAGTTTGATTAAATGACTTGAAACTCATCCTACTTTTGAGCCGGCTTCTGAAAGCCTCATGAGTTCTTTACACAACAGACTCAAACCTGTTTTGTTCCCACCTGTTCACATCAGGATCAGAACTCCTGTTTTCATCTCCATGCGGTCCAGGTGTGGATTGTGCGTTTGTGACGGCAACAACCCCCAATAGATAAACACCAGTGGGAAGACACAAGCAGCCCAGCCTCCATTCATACTGGGCAAGAAGAGACGAGCCGGACTGGTCTGAAGAGGGTGACACAGGGGGCAGCCAGCAATCAGTGGGAGAGATAGCTCAGGTGAATAGATACTGTTCAAACAGAGGACCCTCACAGTCCCCTTCACATGAGGGATGGACCTCCCCTGCAAGGCGACACCCATCTTCCCGCATCTTTCCCTCCCTCCTGTTTAAGAAAGTGAATCGGTGCTCTCGTCTCCGCGTGGTCCAGCACCTCATTCACCTCCCATCCAGCTAGGATTTGCTTTCACCGTTTAGGAAGTGCATTGTCCCGCTGCGAGGCCGCTGTGACGGGGCAAAGAAGGGCTGCATTGTGTCGGCCTGCTCTTGTTTTGCAGTAGTAAGTACTGCGAGCCGGGGATGAGCTCCAGATGGATGACTATAGGTTGAATATATGGTTTATCTCCCCTCTGAAAGGCTCAACATGATCCAACACATGTATACATTGAATAGGCTTTTTTTTATCCCTCTGTGAGATGACCTCAACTTTTAAGTATTGTCCTGAATACAATTATGCATTTACTATTACTAACCCCATGCATGTTTCACAGTAAGGCAACACTGCCCCCTTGAGGTGATGCAGCCCCAAACATGAAGAACAACAAAATCTCATTCTTTAACAGCTTTATTATTAAGTATGCAGCACGTGTAAAACAGACTTACAAAGAGATGAAAACTTCTGACGGTATAGAGAAACAGGGTTAGAAGAAAGAAATGATTCTCCCAAGTGCAAAATCTTACAATCAAGAGCAAACTTGTCTATATTTCCTTTCATATTGCCACATCAAGTTTGTTTATTAATCCATAAAATATTCTAAAAGACATGAATATAAGACAAACATAAACAATGATGAAAAAGAAGGACACGGTTGTCAGCCCGTCTGGACTTTGGCAATGAGTTCGTCACACAGGTTGGTGAGTTCGACCACCTCCTTCACCTGGAAGACAAAGCACACATCAGCCTCCAGACGCTCCCAACCACACCCTCTGAAGTCCTGGTGCGCGGCCTCACCTTCTGGTCGTAGTTGCTCTCCAGGGCCTGAGACTTGAGCTGCTCCCTGCGCAGTTGGGCTTGAAGTCCGGACACCTCGGCCTTAAGCCGTGAACGCACCTCCCCCGTTTCCTCATTAGCCCTGAGGACAACACAAACATCTCATTGATCTGAACACACACACACACACACACACACAATTGTCCACACACCCCCCCCCCCACAGTATAGTAGAAGCAGAACGCCGGTACTAGACACACTTGATGGCGTATCAAGTGTTTCCCCTCCGTTTCCATCCAGCAGCAGTGCTGCTTTTTGTGTATGTGTGTGAGGTGCACCATGTTGATGTGCATATGTAAGGTATTGATATGCGTGTGCACAAAGCTGATTTTCTGGCATTAATGTTTGTGAAAAGGCAGTGTTCAGTCGAAGATGTGTCACCATCCCATCTTCTGGGATCATAACACGGTTGGTCCTGTCTATACAGTCAAATATTTAAGCTACTCTCTGTATTGAAGTCACTTGTGCTGCATTAACTCTGCATGCTTCTTACTTCAAGTCTGGAGCAAATCATGGGACGACGCCCCCAACAGTATCATCATGCCCTCTATTTTGCGGTTCAGTATTTTTCCACAATATTGGGGGTGGGGGGGTATATGAGGCACCTATGATATAAGTTTATAAAGAAAACAAATAGTATTGGTACGCCTAACATGATTTCTCCAAAAATATGAACGGTTTTGTTTGCATGGCTGACTGCAGTGCCACTGGTAGTCCAGCGGTGGCGCTGTTCCACTGCTGGATGCATGTCGGTGAAACGCTGCATCAAACTGAAACGCCGGCTCTTACTTGCTGATCTTCTCCTCGGTGTAGGCCTTCAGGGTCTGGTAGCGCTGCTCCTCCTTCCTGATCCGCGCCAGGTACTCCTGGGCACAGCCTTTGAGGGTCTCCTCGTTCTAGGGGGCGAGACGACGCGCGTTAACACGGCGTGACCCCTGTTTGAGGGAACACTGGCAGAGGGCGGCCAGGACTTTGGGGTGCTGACCTTCTTGTAGCTCCCCAGGGCCACCTTGTACTTCTCCAGTCTCTTAAAGAGCTCCGAGAAGGAGCTGTCCAGGGCGCTCAGCTCCTGGGACACCTGCTCCTTCTCCGCCAGGGCATTGTTCAGCCTGGTCTGGGCCTGGGCGCGGTCCCGCTCCCGCTGCCCCTTCCAATCCGCTGGGGAACACAGAGAGTTAGACCAGGGATAGACACTCACCTTTTAAGTACTGGCCACAGCGGCCACCACCGAGCTCCAAAAATTGCTGGCCAAAATACATTTTTAGTGGCCTAAATGTAAACTGTAAGATGTACAGGCGATGTAGTGTTGGGAGTGGGAATGTTTATTTAACGACTTTTCATGGCCCTGGGCCATGGTAAATGTTGAACCCTGCTTCACATTGTGTTGTGGAGCCATCTAATCAGCCGTGTTTCAAAGCTGGGGCCCAATGAGAGGCGGGTAGAGACTCACCAATCATCGTTGGGATGGTTTGTTCAACGCCAGAAAATACTTTTCTATGGGATGGAGGGAGAAAAGGTATTGAGTACAATTAGAGATTTAAAGCTGCACAGACAGCTTTATCAATTTTTACTGCAGCCAGTTTAATATGATTTAAAGGAGACATATTATACCACCAGGTGTGAGTTTCATTGGTAGTTAGAAGCCGTTTTGAAAATCTGCATCTTCTGACATCTAGATGGACACGCCCACTAATGTCAGAAGACGCAGATTTTCAAAACGGCTTGTAAGGGCTAATCACACTCTCACCTGGTGGTATAATATGTCACTTTTAACAAAGGACATGGCAATGGTGGAGGAAAAAAAAGCAATATATATAAAAAAAACATCAGCAAATGAGCAAAAAAGCATGTAGAACGCAGGGATTACCTCAGCTCGTGGTGATCCTCGTATAGCTTATCATATTTTAAAGTCAGCAACGCCTCCGTTTTCTTTGCCTACATGGGGGGGGGGGGGGGGTTACTCAGCATATAAACAGTACACAAATAAAATTAAGTACAAAAACAAAGTTATAAGATACCACTTGAACAAAAGCCATTACAAAATGGAACTCCATTTAACTAAATTTGCAATAAAGATGAGTTGAATCTGCTCCTAATAAATGAGGCGAGTTTTCGGTCCAAACAAATCAAAGCAAGGTTTTAGTTTCCGGGCCTACCTCTGCCTGAACCCTGGCTATGGCTGCGTCCATGTCTTTCTGACTGTACTTCAGGACGTCGATGATGGCCTCCTCGGTGCTGGTGGGGGGAACCAGACTCTCCAGCCTGGGGTGGTTCTGGATCTCAATCTAAACGAAACAAAAACGGATCACTTGACCTGACACCGTGGAATCACTGAACCGAAAAAAGACTGACATTAAAAGAGCCTGGGAACCCACGGTGTCAGCTGGAATTCAAACACTATTCCATTTCAAATAATTTGGGTTTGGGTTTCTTTAAGCATCATGTGACTCACTCGTGCTGCTGGGACGTCAATGAGCTTGAAGTCGTCCATTGCCGGCGGCTGCTGTACCGCTCTTGCCGACTCCAACCTAATGTGAAAACACAAAGACAGGGAATACGCTTAGGAAGGTGGTTATGAGATAATAACGAGGTAATGAGAGCAGCAGAATGGGAAGGGAGGAGGTTGGTACCGAGAAGCCAGGGCTGCAGGCCGTGGGGGGTTGATGCTGACAGTGGGGTCGCCGGCCTTCTTTGGACTCTCCCTCATAAGTGGGTCAAACTTGAGGTAGAGGGACTGCTTCCTCAAAACCGACTCTTTGAACTGTGAAGCAGGAGCGGAGGAATTCAGAACTGAATCCATGCAGCAACACGCGATGCAAAAGCAAAGTACAAAATGTAACCTCACGTTGGCTGAGCCAAACTGCTCCAGGTAATCCATCTGCCCATCGAGGTCACTTGATATGACTAGGAGGAAGGAAACGAGGTTGTTACACAGCAATAGAGAGCAACATTTCATTACCAATTCATACAATTTATTATGCCACAGAACAATTTAAGTTTCTAAAATGTTTACCATCCACGTTAAATATGTAAGAGAACGTAGATATATACACTGCCGTGTTCTTGAAGAAAGTAGTCTAAACCGGATCGCTTTTAACTCACTTTATTTGTTAAAGTATTTCGGTATGGTAACTATGAAGCAAAAGGAGGGGAATTGTATATACTTTTGACCTGTCTTCCAGCCACAGGGCTACCATGGGTTTCTGACCTCCGATCTGACTCCCGCTCTGTTTGTATCACGTAGGCGTGGCCTACGTATTGGCTCCGGCTTCCTCACCTGTCTAAAGGTGCTGCCATCTGTGGCCGGAGTAGTTATTGCAGCTTGTATGTTGGTCCTGCTCCCCTTGTGGCCATGTATAGTAATTACAGCTTATGTGTTCGACCCCGCTCCCATATGGCTATGTAGGGGTAATGCAGCTCATATGTTTGATCCTGCTCCCATGTGGCTATGTGGAGGTAATGCAGCTTATGTGCTTAATTTACGTAACAAAACACAGTACACAAACAAGACTGCAGTGTAGGACACTCACATGTTGACCCAGGAACAAACTCCATGTTGGTTTCCACCAGGAGAGTCTGTGAAGTCCAGTCATGTTGCTGGCCAAAGTCCACGGGCTCAGGCGTACGGCAGACCGCCTCAAGCTGAAGCTCCCGGTCTGGGGCTGGGATGGACATTGGTTCCTCTTGCTGGGGAATTTCAACCTAAAAATTGTAACATGTAGCTTATTGTTCAGCAGCCCTATGCATTATGAAACATAAATGGTACGCTTATGTGAGCTGTCCTTACATGAACATAACTGGCTTCCGTGTTGGTGGCATGATCTGCAGCGCTAAAGACAGCAAACACAACCTAATTAGTCTTTCAGTTTTTCCCACTTGAGCAAAGGTTCCACCGTTTTCAAATGTGGGAATCAATCCAGAAATGAAAAAGGGAACCGTACCAGGGTGAGGGTGCCCGGGTCACCAGCTGTGGGGACGCCGCCGCGGGGGCGGGCAGCTCCTCGGTCACAGCTGATACCTTGCCCGCAGGACTGGACTTCACACCACATGGGTTGTCCATTTTTACGCTTGCGCCGAAAGGATTGAAGTTTGGATCATCCAATTTGTCAAAGTCAAAGGAGTAGGTGGCCTTGGGGAGGGGGGTGTCGACCTCGACGCCAACGTCCGCTACGCACGGCTTTGTCGGTGGCGGCGGCCGTACCTCCAGCATGGGCTTTTTCCCGGACGCCTTCGCTGTGGGCGGCCGTTTGCCAAACTTCTTCGGTTGTGGCTTAAGTTTCACCTCCGCGCCGTCGTCAAAGTTAAACTCTAGTTTGACGGACCCTACCTTGGTCGGGGGATCTGCTGGTTTTACTGTGGCTTCAGATTCAGGAGCCTTTGTGATGTCATTTGAAATGGGGGTCACCGTAGAGACGGGCCCGGCCTCTGCCGTGGTGGATGGCTCCTTCTGCACTTCTAAGATATTCTCTGGGTTGGTCTTCACTGGAGAGGCTTGTGGGGGGGCTGGGTTGGTCTTCACTGGGGAGGCTTGTGGGGGGCCTTGGTTGGTCTTTACTGGCGAGGCCTCTACGGGGCCTTGGTTGGTCTTTACTGGGGAGGCCTCTAGGGGGCCTTGGTTGGTCTTTACTGGGGAGGCTTGTGGGGGGCCTTGGTTGGTCTTTACTGGCGAGGCCTCTACGGGGCCTTGGTTGGTCTTTACTGGGGAGGCCTCTAGGGGGCCTTGGTTGGTCTTTACTGGGGAGGCCTCTAGGGGGCCTTGGTTGGTCTTTACTGGGGAGGCCTCTAGGGGGCCTTGGTTGGTCTTTACTGGGGAGGCCTCTAGGGGGCCTTGGTTGGTCTTCAATGGGGAGAACTCTGGGGGACCTGACAGCGGTTGGCCGAGGGGCGTGTCGTCAGGGATCTTGGAGCCGGTTTGGAAAGGGTCAATGGCGTCCAGGTAGTCAAAGTCCATACTGTAGGCGCCTCTGGAGTGAAGCGGGGCCTCCTCCGCCAAGGGAGCAGCGGCCGGAGCGTCTTCCTGAGTGACGTTCAGAGACGCTGCGGCAGGCGGTTGTTTGTCAGGGGTGGCGATGGAGGATTCCTGGTCTTCGAGGCATGAGTTCTTCATCACTGTGACCACACTGCTCTCAGTGGAGCTTACTTCAGCCAGGGAGTTTTCCACCGAGCGGTTGAAGGGGAGGGTCTCGTCCAGGGCCGACTCCAGTTCTCCGGCCTCTTTGAACGCCGCCTCAGGCTGGTTTTGGGATAATGGAAGGTCTTCAATAGACGGCCGCGTCGGGGAAAAGGCAAACATTTTGGAGCCCGAGAAAGGATCCATGGTGTCGAGATTGTCAAAGTCCAGCTGATAGCCTCCTGTGCTTTTGATGGGCATTTCGTCGTCAGGATGTGACAAATCGTCTGTTTGGAAAACAATTACGGTTACATATCCCAGGCGTTACTACAAAATAAAAAGCAAGAACAAATGTGAATTTTTTTTTACCATTATTTTGTCCAGCAACGGCCTCAGTCGCCTTTTGCGGTGTTGTGCTGGCAAAACAAATCAAGGGGTCAATATCCAACAGAATATTCCATAGTTCCCAAATTTCAGCAAAAAAATAAAGATTATGTTGAGGACATACTTTGAATCCAGCCGTAAGGAATCGATCGCCTTCATACACTCAACCAGGTTATCCATCTTCACAGACTTGGATGGAGACAGAATTCTTTTAGAGACTGGGTCTCTTCTTGGAGTCTGGAAGCAAACCTAGAAGCAACAGATTAGGTAGAATGAAAATGATAGACGTTAATTATTCCAATATAAAATATGCATGTTTTTAACATAATTGCAATTACAAAGTGTTAATGACTGTATTATTCCATTAGGTAACTCAGAATAACAACAATTGTGTTTTTTGACCTCCTCCAAGCAAAATGTATACCTTTCCACCCTTTGGCACAGTCTTGTTAGGTAGATTCTCAGTTTGCCGAAGAATAGATTGCCTTCCAGTTGGCTGTTCAATGGCAAAAATGTCGTCACTTGAACTGTTGCGCTTTCCTCCTCGGTGGACACCGAGGTTCTCATCATTCACAGGAACGGAACCCATCCTTGGGGAAGGGACACAGACGCAAAAATAGTATCTTCAGCATCTTTACCGTGGATCAATATGGGTGTCCACAGCTGGGCCCCATCTACTGAAGTGGCCGTGTAGACATTATGTCTATGAAGACAACGGTAATCCTAGTCCATCCTTTACATCGATTCGGTACCACTACAGATTTCATTGTATAGTATTGAATGCATATCCAAAACAGATTAAAATATGATTGACAAAGTTGTGATGTGGCTTCATATCCGATATTCCTTCATAACGTCGTCATAAAGTTAACTTCAAGGCCTTCTTCAACGCTGCCTCAAATAAAGAAACAATAATTGAAGGGCTGAATTGTTATAAAAAGTAAAAAGGATTGTCTGGTCTGACTATCCGCCAAACCAAGCAATCCTTTTACTTTTTATAATGATGACACTAAATACATGTGTATCGGTAATTTCAAAAGTCAAATGATCCCAGCATCCAGGCGTACACTAACACTAACGTACTCCGGTATTGATCAGTGCGGGATAAATGTTGTTTCTGCATTGTATTTAATGGAACAACCTACCTTAAATTAACGGTAACGTTTGTCGTTGTCTGTAATGTTCGCTTCCACGCAGACAGCAACACGAATAGCCCCGAAGAAGACACCTGAAAGCCCTCCGCCAACGGTTCGTATTTTTAAAGTCATGAAATGAACCAATCAAACAATTTGAAACTCTCGCCGGAAGCGCTACGTGGTGAGATATCCAATAGGCTTACAGAACGGACATGACGAAACCAAATGTTGTAGCTTCTGAGTTAAACGATGGGTGGCAGCATTGAGTCAAAACAATTGCTTATGCACCTCATCTTAATAAAGCATATTATATCAACCGTCGAATTGATTAATTTGCAAGGATTTCTCGACGCACTATTTTATCCCCTACAAATTATGCACTTTCAATCGTAATGTAAATTGATCCATCGCGGATCTATGTGCCTCACACACCTGCAGATCACCGCCAGCAGGGTTCAGTAGCGATCTTCGCGAGACTAAGTTGCCCAAACACCAGTGAAGAAAAAGCTCGGTCTACGGTGCGCGCCAATTTACAACAAGCCAGGACGTAAACATTCCCTCCGTCCTTGTCGTGGCTCTATGTCGCCGGTACGACCATCGCTTTCCTAATCATGAATACGAGTGTAAAAGGTATGGAAATATTCGATAGCGTATGTTCCATGCCTCAATCATTCCATAGTCATTGCCTTTATCGGTTTGAACAGACTTTGGACTTATAAGGATAGCTTTCTTACCGTTACGTCTCTTTAATTCAAGCTACGGGACCAATATCAGGAGTTGCAACAGTTTATCTTAGGTTATTTTAGCGTCGCTTAGGGTTTATTATTCGTTCGTTTGTTAGTTGACCTTTCTATCTTTGGTTGTTCCTTGTTTTTCTCTTCGCTGAGACACAATTTGCACGTTACTCATGTAAGGACACAATACTCACCTGTCTGTGTTCATGTTGGGTTCACTCACGTTAACAAACACGCACAGTGGCAGGCTACCCTTAACATTAATTCGTTGATTAATTTGCCTATTAAACCTTATTCCCCAATCTCTTTTCTACAATTCCTTTCACCAGGATCGGGCGATGTGTCACAAATTACTGCCAGGTAACGTTATTGTTTATTATTGTATTATAATATGATATAACAATAAATGATGGCAAAATTAAATCCCTTATACAATTCAATGTTTGTATTATTCCTACTCTAAACACACAGTATAGAGTAAGAATAATATCTATAAATATATATACACACACAAACACATCCCTCTCTAGGTGGTACTTGGTAGTAGTGATGGCAATTTCGGCTCTTTTTAGTGAGCCGGATCTCTTGGAACGGGTCACCAACAAGAGCTGGCTCTTTCGGCTCCCAAACGGCTCTTCATATTACCGCTTAGGTATACCTTTTATAATGGTGCCATGCCGTAATTCCGACGGTCATACAGTCTTAGAATTATTTTTTGAGAGTGTTTTCCTGCTTGGAGGAACATACATAGGATTGAGAGCCTGTAGTGAGAGCCTGTGTGAAACTTCTGAATCCCTTGTCCTCCACAATTGAGAACGGTTGGAAATCACTTGCAATCATTTTAGCCAATTCTTCATCAACTCTGTTTTTTCTTGCTGGGGTCATAGGTTTTGAAATGAATTGGCTTATAGAGCTCTGTGCTGCTGTTGGTCGTATGCTACCTGAAGCATCTTGGAACCTCTTTTGCTTCCTAAAACGTCTCTCTTTGAATTCTGGAGAAGCATCCATTTCAATGGCTATCCTGCGTGCATCTAATGGCTGTGTCCATTGAGACATCTGCTGCTTGTAGTGCCTTGCTTGCAAAGTTGATCTCTGACAATAAGTTATACCAAACCAAGAGGCACACAAGGAACTCCATAGTTAGAATCTCGGCAGACAGGGACTTTGCCTCTGAGACTATTTTGCTGTCTCCTGCCACTTCTTCAAACTTTTCTAGCGCATCTAGAATCCCCCCCAACTGGAAACGTACAGCTTTGACAGAGTCTAGCTTAGCTTCCCACCTGGTGTCACTCAGAGGCTTCAGTGTGATGACAACAAATTCTGTGAGAATATCCCACCTCTTCACAGAAGACGAAAAGATGGTGTACAATCTTTGAAGAGTGCCAAAAAAGGTAAGACACTCCCTGTTGGATGAGGCTGCATCGCATAACAAAAGGTTCAGAGTGTGGCTACAGCAGGGGATAAACAGAGCCTCTGGACATCTCTGTTGTATTAAAGCTTGGACACCCTTGTGTATTCCCCTCATATTAGCACCATTGTCGTAACTTTGCCCCCTACAATTAGCCAACTTCAACCCCAGACTATCCAGCACCCCTGTCAGTGTATCTGTGAGGCCTTTCCCAGTTGTGTCCTTCACAGCAGTGAACCCCACAAAAGATTCAGTAATGTAGACCTTCTTCTTCTCATCTGTATGAACATACCGTATGGTAACTGAGGCCTGCTCTTGCTTTGAAATATTGGTTGTGCAGTCCAATTCCACTGCAAAGTACTTGGAGGCTTTGATCTAGGCACAAATTTTACCTAAAACACTCTGATATTGAATCAAAAAATTCATTTTGAGTGCACCAGCACAGATATCCGGTGGTTTTTCTCGAGGCAGCCTTTCTAAGATGCTCTGCCAGTGTAACATCATACCGTGCTATGAGCTCAAGGATACCCAGAAAATGTCCATTTCTAGGATTTCCTAACTGTGCATATTTCCCCCTCAGTGGCTGGTTTCTTTCTGCAAGGAAGAGTATGCAGTCGATCACTCGAGTCAACACACTTCTCCAATGTGCCTTTTCAGCGGCCATGGCTCTCTGCAATTCGCTATCAATAGTTTTACCTAGGCTTAAGCGGGATGCCAATTCTTTCCACATCAGATAAGCATTTATGTGATAACCACTTGTTTCATGGTGCTTCAGTGTTTTGGAAAGACACTGCCAGTTATAGTACCCCACCACAAGGCGCGTGTCAACAACTTTAGCTTCACCAAAAAGCTTACATGCAAAACAATAGACTCTGTTAGAACTTTTGGAGTACAGTAACCAATCCCGCTCCACTTTCTCTCCATTTGACAGTACACGAAAACAGTATGCTTTGGCAAAACACCTTTTACTTTTATCTGATCTTGGATATGGCCCATCAGGACATTTCTGTGGGCCATCCTCAACCATGTACTGCCTCAATGAGGCCCCCATTTCGTGTGGTGAAGGCCATTCAGATGGATCTTCTGAGTTACTCCTTGCCCCAGCCCTCTCCTCTGCACCTCTCTGTTCCTGTTCCTCTTCATCACCTCTCTGTTCCTCTCCCTCATCTTCACCTCTCTGTTCCTCTCCCTCATCTTCACCTCTCTGTTCCTCTCCCTCATCTTCACCTCTCTATTCAACATACTCCTCAGTGGTGATTGACTCGCCATGTCTGCCTGTACTAATTTTCCCAAAAGGACACAGTGAATAGGTTGGTCAGCAGAAATTAAACAATGGGCATTTAGGTTTTTGTGGCCTCACTAGTTTAATTATTCCTACCTGATGTCATCACTGGTCTCCTCTATAGCAGATGCCATCACCGACCTCATGTCTGTCTCCCTCACCCCTTGCCTGTTTTCTTCTCTACTAAGTCATATTTTCAAACAAGCATTATTTAATAGCTTTGAATAAATTACACATCTTAATTGCTAATGCAATTTTTTAATATAAATCATATTTAGGAATTAATCACTTGGTATCAAGTGGCTGTTCCTACACTTCCACCTAATATTAGACCAACCTGTCGCCTTCCCCAGTCTGTCCTGACTCTTTCTCTCTCTTCTTCTCTGCTTTCTCTCCATCCTCACATGATATGAACTTTGTGTTTAGGAGGTTTCAAAAATACAGCAGTCAAACCACATTAAAAAAAAGAATTTTTAATTTTAATTGATATCCTTAATGGAAACATACTATATGAACATGTTGGACCCAAAACAAAACAAAAAAATTTAAAACTGTGTTTAAAAATTATATTATTTTTAATTATTACACGGCTCTTCTCAATGCCGTGTAACGTTCCGTTACGCCCTGTCGGGGCTTTATTTCCCCACGTTCTATACATTATCCCATACCTATAGGCTGTAGGCTAATGGCCGCCACATTCAAATCATCATACTTTCAATCACGGGAAATAATATTTTTGTCTCAACTTTATAACTCAGTTTTTACTGGGTCTATTTACATAAAACAGCAAAAGCAAAACAAAATAACCACAAACAAGTTCCTTTATTTTTCTTGTCATGATCTGTTATATTCTAGGCTCAATTCTGATCAGTACACAGTTGCAAGACAACAGTAACCTGTCGTTTTACTAGTAGTAGATTTAGCTAACATGGATATTTACAAGCCTCCTCTCGATACACTGACATAACTTACCTACTGTCTTTCAACCACTTGAAAGACAAGTTTGAAGCGTAGACAGGCATGACAAAAACATAAATAAAACATAAGATCTCCCCCAACCAATTACCTTTTTATTAAAGGTATACAATGATAGGGCGTTAAGTACGGTCCTTCACCGTTGCATCTTTACCCATAAAAGGCTACAGTCAGTGTTAAATTACGCTGATTTACCTTTGAGCATTTCCTATTATAGGCTACTGTGTGAAACGCTGTTTAGAATTAATGCTAGGTTCAAGAAAAGAAAGACCCACCGGTGGGGGGAGATCTTATGTTTTATTTATATTTTTGTTATAATACAAACCTGCATGTTGCAGAAAATGTGCAACATCGTCCCCTGGGGTCATACTTTTCGGTGGATCGCAGAATTCGGTGTAACACCGGTAGTCCCTTCATGAGCTCTCATTCCACACCGTACGAGACAGACAGTAGCGTGAAGCTGTCTCTGCATATCAGACATTGCTTCCGCAGGCATTTTCCAAAGCCAGTCCTTACGACAAAATCAGCCAAAATGTCGATAGAAAGGGCTTTAAAGAGATAGTCAAAACACTCGATCCCAGGTACGCGTTAACTATCTTATGTTAAATTCGAGGTAAGTCAAGCGCTTATGCACAGGCCAATATGTTGGCACGCAAATTCCATATGTGCACGGAAGATGTTAAAGTAAGTCTCTTCAGAGCCTACTGTACTCCATTTTACACAGCTGACCTCTGGTGTAAATATAGAACAGCAAAACTGAAGAAGCTACAGGTAGCGTATAATGATGCGTTTAGGATCCTCCTTAAGCTTCCAAGATGGACAAGTGCTAGCCCTTTGTTTGTGACTAGTAATGTCCCCACCTTTCATGCTGTGTTGAGGAATTTTATGTACAAATTTATGTGTCGACTTATAGAGTCAAAAAACAAACTAAGAATTGCACTCAGTGACACTAAACAGAGTGATACAAGGTAGTGCTCTGGGTTGTGGAAACATTGGAATCGATGCTTGTATGTATTTTAATGTGTTGACC
Organism: Pollachius pollachius; assembly: GCF_949987615.1. Lineage (NCBI taxonomy): Eukaryota > Metazoa > Chordata > Actinopteri > Gadiformes > Gadidae > Pollachius > Pollachius pollachius. The sequence goes on along the minus strand of NC_136948.1, from coordinate 11,664,789 downwards.
TCATATTTGTATTGTCATGTATTTGTATTGTCTTTTAAATGGAACTTTGAGTCCGGAATAGTATTCATTCATTCTATCTTCGTAAAGAAATGGCATTAGTTGTCTTGGTTCCATGTAGATGGATAGTCTATAATATGAAAGATCAACGAAAAGAGGCTTTTACGTGCATATGTCATTCAGCTTGAATATAAAAATTCTGGGAACTAAACTATGTTTTTTTTCTGTTTGTTCGTCTCAAAGTGGTGACAATGATTCCATCAAGGTGTTTGTGCGAGTGAGACCTCTGACCCAAGACACAGGGTTAACCACAGATGGAGATCAGAATCTGTGTTTAACGGTCACTTCACACAACACCATTCGCCTGCACTCAAAGCCAGAACCGAGGACCTTCACTTATGACCATGTCGCTGATATGGACGTATCCCAGGTTAGTGCATTTAAAACACCTCCGTTATATGGACCTTTCAATGGTTTATGTTACCGTGGTACACAGATTGCATTTTGAGATGAACTAACATTTATCATTGGCCAATAGGACTCTGTCTTCGCAGGTGTGGCAAAAAATATTGTGGAATCTTGCATGAATGGATACAATGGCACCATTTTTGCCTAGTAGGTTATCTTTTAATTGTTTCAAATATTTATTATATAATAGGTTTTTCTCATGTTCTTCTAAATGTTCTCGTAATACTCCCCATCATACAAGCTCATTGTGATACTTTCAACAGTGGACAAACGGGTTCTGGAAAAACCTTCACCATGCTTGGTGAGAACTTCTCCTCATTCATAGTAATATCAAAAGTAATTATCTTTTCATGTCGTTATTTATTAGAATAATTTTTCTGTGTATTCAGGCCCGTCCGACTCCGATAACTTCACAGACGAACTGCGAGGGGTTATTCCCCGAAGTTTTGAGTATCTCTTTTCTCTCATCAACAAACAGATGGAAAGGGTAACTATAACGTTTCATAATTGGTTGAATTTCCACAAACTCTAAAATCTCTGATGTATTACTGTGGTGCAGCATTCCACAGTAATGGGCCGGTGGCTACTTTTTCTTTGCATTCCTTATTCATTATTCTTTGTGTCCGTTCTGTTCTTGGAAGTCCAAGAGCTTCCTCTGCAAGTGTTCCTTCATCGAGATCTACAACGAGCAGATCTACGACCTGCTGGACAGCGCCTCCGCCACCCTGTTCCTGAGAGAGAACATCAAGAAGGGCGTGTTTGTCGAGGGGGCCGTGGAGAAGTTTGTCACCTCGGCCTCGGAGGCTTACCAAGTAGGAATTCTGAAACGCAGGATTCAGGGTTTCCAGAAAGCTCCAAAGATATCCCCGCTCTGAGTAGCCGGTCCTCTGTTGCCCTCCGTCCTAGGTGCTGTCCATGGGCTGGCGTAACCGCCGTGTGGCCTCCACGTCCATGAACCGCGAGTCCTCCAGGTCCCACGCAGTCTTCACCATGGCCCTGGAGTCCAAAGAGACCGTCAACAAGTTGGTGAACATCCGCACGTCTCAGCTCAATCTGGTCGACCTGGCCGGCTCCGAGAGGCAGAAAGACACGCACACGGAAGGCAATAGACTCAAGGTGACGTACGCCGGCGTCGTTGTGTTGTTATCGGACCTGGGGTTCAGGACTGGGGGTACTAACGCCCGTCTCTCTGCTTGTCGTCCTCCAGGAGGCCAGCAGTATCAACCTCTCCCTCATGTGTCTGGGCCAGGTCATCATGTCGCTGGTGGACGTGGCCAATGGCAAGAACAGGCACATCTGCTACAGGGATTCCAAACTCACCTTCCTGCTCAGGGTGAGGAGTCTACCAAGTCAGGCTTTCTTTGCCTCCTGGAGAGTTTATTTGAAAATATGAGGTTAAATTGTTGTCATTGTCAAATGCAAATTCTAAACTTCGAGGGTGAAACTTATAAAAATACTAAGAAAATATCTTCGAGCTGCCCTTTTCGCTTAAAACCAATGTGTTGTCAACACTGTTGTCGTCCTTATATGTCATCCACTGTTGTCATCCCATTATCTTCTGTTTCAGGACTCTCTGGGAGGGAATGCCAAGACGTACATCATAGCCAACGTGCATCCAGGATCAAAATGTTTTGGGGAGACGCTGTCAACCTTGCAGTTTGCCCAGAGAGCAAAGTTAATTAAAAATAAGGTGGCTCATCAACCAAGCATTAAGATTATTGTTACCTTTGCTTTCCTTCCTGATACATTTGTGCCTGTGAAGATTTCTACCTATTCGTTTTGAATATTTACTGTCAGAGATTGTAGGAAGTGGAATGCTTCGCTCTGTGTTGACATTTTGAAAAGGACTTAAAAGCATAAAGGAGCGTTATTGAAACATCTGTTTCTGCTCTGATCCCCCAGGCCATGATCAACGAGGACTCCCAGGGCAACGTGAGGCAACTGCAAGCCGAGGTGAAGAAGCTCAAAGAGCTCCTCGCCGCTCAGACCTCCATGGGGCTTAGTGGCAGGGACCTGGCTCCTGGGGGGCCCCGGCTGTCCATCAGTAAGAGGGGCCTTTGAGCTTTACGCTCTGTGTTACCGGTCATAATATCATATCCTCAATACTCAAGTGAACTTGGTTATTTATAGCTTGTTTATTCATAATTGAATCCCCACTGTACATTTAGATTAAAATGCCGTCAAATCAGATGCACCATTTCAAGTAAGATGTTGCGTATAACCAAACTATTGCGAAGGTTATCTTATTCTATGTTAGAATGAGGAAATCCATTTACTCTCCTTTCAGGTCCATCAAATGAACACCCTGAGGTCTCCTACAAGGGCAAATTCCTTCAAGCCATTGGTCTGTGGAAGAAGCGGGAAGATGAGAAAACGGTATTGGAAATCTTTTTCTGTTAATCAATACATTTATCATTAACACATGGATCTGAGGATGCTGAAGGAAAAGGTTTTCTTGCGCTCTCAGCTCCTGCTCCAGAAGGTGGCACAGTTGGAGGAGGCCAGGGCCCAGAAGGAGAAGTTCATCCACTCTAGCCGCATGATCATCAAGTTTCGGGAGGACCACATCTCTCGCTTGGAGAAGAAGTTGAAGGGGGATCAGGTCCCGCTCTTGGACAAAGAGAGCGAGGTGTTGGTGGACCAACTGAAGGCAGAAATCACCGTCCTTAAAGATCAGGTGAGATTGAAACGCTGTGGCCTCATGGAGGTCCTGGAGCTAATCCGAAACCACAGATAACCATTCAACATCCTTTCCAATCCAATTTGTCCATCCAGATGGAGCATCACCCAAAGATAAGCCAGTACGCGGCGGAGAACTACAGTCTGAGGCAGGAGAACCGCTACCTCCGCTCCCTGGAGTCCGTCGCCAAGGCAGAGGAGGCTGCAGGCCAGGCTGCTGTGGAGCTGGAGGAAGCCTTCCGGCTGGCCCTAGAGGCCTCCGGGCCCACAGAAGGTAAACAACCACCGTACAAATAGAGTTCTTCCAATACCGAAACCAGTATTGGAAATTCCTCCATTGTTGCCTGAAATGCATTATTGGGTATCGGAGAGAACATGCGCTGATCCGATACCATCACATTAGTATATCATTTACTACACAGTCAAAGAACATCACAAACACTATGGTGTTAGGCTGCGTTCAAACACGTCATCTCCGACATACGTGCGTTGGAGCCAAGTCGGAAAAACATGGATGCTCAGGCTTTCTGGAAGAATGCAAATGTAGTATTATATTTATAGATTATAAATGTAGTTCTGAAAGAAATAATTTAAAAAGAACCCTTCAACAAGAACTAGTGCTGTTAGTAGTTACAATGCTACATGATGTATCATATATACTACGCACAGGAATCGGAATCGTTATCGGGAAGGAAAAATGGTATCGGACCATCTCTCGTACAAACCTAGAGCAAAACATGACCCTCTCACATGAGAGTCATAAGCCAAGCACGCCGTTTTTTTCTTTGCTACAGCTCAGCCTGCCTTCTCGACGCCGGCGGCAGCTAAAAGCGTCTCTGCGGTCTCTGTGGAACGACTGAAGGCCCAGCTGCTCCAGAAGCAGTCGGAGCTCTCCACCACCTCGCAGGCCTTCGAGGAGTACAAGGAGCTCACCAAGTGAGTGACGCCCGGGCCTCCGCGGGGCCATTGCATCCCGGGTCAACGTACACCCGTTGGGTGTTGAAGATGAGGGTGTCACGTATTCAAAAGTGGGGGTGTAACTAGGACTGGGACAAACTATCGAGAGGCAGATATATTGTCGCCCTTCTTCGTGCAATATGAGAATCTAAACGCTGGCGAGAAATATCGATCTGAATACATTATTATTATTTTTCTTAATTTTTGGGGAAAGAATGGTTGTGCCCCAAATAGCTTCCATAATATTAATATTTTAATTAATTCCCAGTGTCACTACTTCCTTGCTCTTCCAGGTGGCGCTAAACACACAAACGAGGAACTGAAAAACTCAGTTTGGCTCTTTACCTTTTCATGGTAATTTTGTATTAATAGGTTGTCATAAATAGGGATGTATGGTGGTAGGATTGTCTAACAATATATTGATTATTGCAGAATAGCTGTATTGCGATATTATCGGTATCTTAGGCCATGTATCACGTATCGTATCGTGAGGTACCCTTAGATTCCCAACCGTAGCTGTGTTTAAAGTGGTCCCTGCAGAACTTTAAACCTTTTTTGGATGACCCTGGTTTCCAGGAAGCAGATTGTGGAGCTGGAGTCTGAGAAGCGGTACCTCGACAAGTCCATAAAGCATTTGGAAAACATTCTGGAAGCCACACACACTTGCAAGAAACAGGAGGTCCTGGAACTCAACAGGATCCATGTTGAAACCATCAAGGTAACCTCCAACATTCAGTCCAATTTTCTCCTGCCTTAGGCTGTAAACATTTCATCGCAATAGGCCATATTGTTGGAAAAGGTTTCATTTCATTAGCCGTCCTCAAGGAACGTGGATTTCCTCTGTTGGCTCTAGTGCTCTTCAAGATTTGTAGCATGCATGGGAGGTCAGGTTACATTAGAACTGGAATCAGTTCCCCCCACACACACTACTCACGTTTGGCTGCATGTTTCTTTTAACTATCGTATTCCGTGGTATTTTGTAACAAATGTGTCTATTCCGAGGTCGTTATTGGTGCGTACTTTCAGACCCCTGACTACGTCTTTCCAAACACCCCCACTCTCTGCAGAACCTCACCACCCCAACCAAGGCCTACAACCTGCGATCCAGAAACGACCACCTGTCCAGCCCAGAGCACCTGAACGGAGACAAGATGAACGACATCCGCGACGAGCAGCCTCCCCCGGAGATGACGGAGCTGGCGTGCGAGGCCCTGACGGAGGAGCTGCAGCAAGTGCAGGTGAAGCAGTCCGACCCGACCTCATCCCTACTGTCAAGCAGTACCACGTGTCCCTTCTGTCCAGCGGTACCGTGCCTCCCGATGTGCTGTGGTGTTCACTGTACTGATGATGTAACGCCGCTCCCCCTGCTGGCAGGAACAAGCTGATCGGGTTCAGACCCAGCTGGCCGAGGAGGAGATGAAGAGCACTAAACTGCTGCAGCAGATCGCTAAGCTTGACGAGCAGGTGGCCTTAATGGGACAAGAGTTGGGGCGCAAGGACCAGGTGGGACTTTCAGCCATGATAACGTAGTCCAACAAAAAAGAAAAGTGAATTGCATTGGGGCACACAGGGAGAATCCACAGTCCGGTTGATTAACTTGTTCACCCAACCTCATGTGATCTTGTTGTGGTGTTCTTGTTCAGCTCCTCTCTGAGGAGCGAGCAAGTAGGAGCGTGGAGCAGCTGACTCTGCAGGAGAGCCTCACCGGCCTGCAGCAGACCCTCAAGGCTGAGCAGCGCGCCGGCGAGGGTGAGAGACCTCCGCTGCTGTGTGATGATGAAGTTCTAGCAGTTTACTGATGCTTTGTAACCAGAGGGACTCCTGTGGGGAGGTAAAATTAATCGCAGAAAGTTATATGCCGTCTGACTGCCCGTCTGACTCTCTGTACCCCTGTCTGTTTGCCTGTTTGTCTGTACGTCCACATGGCCAGTTCTGCGGAGTGAGATCCAGGACCTGCGTGTGGTTCTGCAGTCGTCGGATAAGGAGCTTGCCGCTGTGAAGAGCGAGCTGAGGGACGGCCAGGGAGGGCATCAGAGGGAGATGAGCCAGCTCTCCAGCAACCTGATCAGGGCCCAGCTCCAGCTGGACAAAGTCCAGTAAGAAGATTACATCTATGGCCCCTTTACAATGCATATTAAGCCCTATATTTGTTAATGTTCACCTGGGTTGTTTGTTCTATACCATCACAAAATATCAATTGTGCTTTGATATGGGATGTCTAAATCACTTACTCTAATTATTTACATAAACAATAGGACAGCGCTAATAGATGATATATCTATATAGATATAGATGAATATATTGATATATATTCTAATACTGTGCATATACCACCTCGCACCGGGTTAAACAAGGGGGTTAATGCCAGGCCTAACAAATGTTAATTGCATATATTGTCATTACTATGTGAAAGCACCTTAGTTTATGACGATAACGCCGTTCTACCATTGACCCCGGTCGCACCTGGCATTAACATGCGTCCTGGCCGGTCACAGGTGCACAGCTCTGAGTACAGGCAGACACACTGAGGCAAACCTACAACTACAGGAAAAATATGGATGTACTATTTTTGGAAGATGTGTACCTTACATGAATTGATAATTCTCTAGTGCTCAGAGCTTTCAGAGCTTTCGACTCGGCATGTGTCAACACCAGGTGTGAACAGAGCCATAGTCTCATGGATTAAAACCTCCCTAACGCCTTGATTATATCACTCTCTCTCCCAGACTGGAGTGGGAGCAGCTCCTGCTGCAGCACCGGAGTCTCCAGGACTCCTTCGACCATCTGCAGGCAGAGTCTAAGTTTGAGGCGGACCAGGCCGGACAGCAGCTGCAGGAGAGCCAGCAGGAGGCCGCCTCCCTCCGGGACCGCATCACGGTGGGTGACCACGCAGGCCACAGCCCGCCCAATGTGGATCTCTGGTTGGATACGCTGGAGGCTGATGTGTTCTCTCTGCTTGGGTCCTTCCTACCATTCCAATGTTTCTCAGGAGATGGATAACAGTCTGCAGATAGAGAGGGCCCACACCAACACGCTGTCGACCCAGCTGTGGGAGAGCACGTCAAAGTAGGGTTTGAGACGGACGCCTGGGCATTGGGCTAGAGGAGGATTTTAAAGCCGGTGTTTTCATACTTTTCGTTGTATGACGATTCTGTGTTTTTTCTTATCTGAAGGGAGCTGATGGAGACCGTGGAGCAGAACACCCAGCTACGACAAGAGGTGTCTGACCTCACGACTCAACAGCAACAACAGGTCAGAGAACCGTTCATGCTTTGTCCGGGTTGCTTTGATGACAGTGCATGTTTTGCACAGGGGTTTTATGAATGGATTTTTTAATTAATGGTTATTTCCTTTTTTCCAAGGTTTCTAATCTGGAAAACCTTGAGCAAAACCTAGCGTCAGCTAAGGAAACCGCAAGCGTCTTGGAGCAGAAGATCGAACAGGACAAAGTAGGCGCCTGTGCATAAGTCGTTCACCGTGTCTGTTGTCGTTCCTGTGATCAGCCTCAGGTTAGCTGAGGTGCGGCCTCTCGCTCCCCCTCTAACCTCTCTGGTGCCGTTGTGCAGGGTGTGGTGCTGGAGCTCATCAACCAGACCAGGGAGCTCCGCAGTGAGCTGAGTGGGAAGGAGGAGAACCTGGCCCAGCTGTCTGGGGACATCAAGGACCTCACCGTATGCTTCCTACTGCCATCCTCCACAACACCAAGTTATTCATTATTATACTATATGGGATTTATATAGCGACTTTACATAATCCCAAGGCACTTAACAAGTGATAAAGAGAAATATAAATAGATGGATGGATGGATGGATGGATGGATGGATGGATATATTTATTATATACTATATTTAATTATTTTTCTTAGTTTCTAATATATCAATGTGTCATGCTGCGTGTGTACGGCCAGGCCAAGTGTAATGCAGTCACCAGTGAACGGGACGAGGTCCGAGAGCAGAACTCCAGGATGCAAACGAAGCTTCAGGAACTGAAGGAGGACGTGGGGAAGAAGGCGGCCTCCAGCCGGATTGAGGTGAAACGTTTCAGCAAGCCCGACTCTAGGCTCTAAAAATATCAGAGTGGGAACAGCGGACATTCAAAGAATCCTGAAATATTGCTGCAAGTTTAAGAACTTGAGGGAGGTGGGAAAGTCAATGTATCGATGAAAAGGTAAATGCAACCGAGTGCAAAGAAAACGTATTCAGCTAATCGATTTGACCAAATGACGTGCAGAAATGATGCGCGCATGAGAAAAGATCAAGCGTCCGCTCGTATGCACACAGGGCCGTAACCAGAACTCTTCCACAGGCTCGTATCTGTAAAGTTATCAGTTTAAAACGCCATTTCCATTGTCCAATACAATCAGATGAAAACGAACCGAGAGCCTCTATTGTTATCGTCATCATTCTGTCATACCCCTTCCGTCGTCAGTCACTCCCAACAAAGTATGCTTTCTAAAATGAACACCCTGTGGTGCTGCCCCCAGGTGGAGCTGTTGCAGGATGAAGTTCTCTACGCCACGGAGGAGGTAGAACGGCTCACCAAGGTGTTGGATGAGCAGAACGGAGTCGTGCAAAGCTTTCAGGAGCAAACCACCCAGAAGGACTCCACCATCCAGAGCCTGCAGCAACAAGTATGTTATCAGATCTTCATCACAGACAGATGGCTTGTTTTGTCAAATAAAGTGTTGTTTAGTTCAAGCACCTTTTATTCAAACCAGGTGAAGAAACAGGAGGAGGCCTCTGAGAAAGAGACGTCAAAATGTGGCTCCAATCTCATTCTGGGCGGTGCGTTCACACCAAAGTCTTTAGCCAAGGTAAATTACTCTTCCTTTGGTTAAAAGCTAACATTTTCTTGGCTCAAAAGTCAAAAGAAATTCTAAAGCTTATGGTGCTTTTCTTTCACCATGTCTCGTTTTTAAGACGCCTCGCACGCCCAGGAGCGCCAACAAGGACCTGAGCCAGATTCTGGAGCTGGAAAGCCGCCGCACCTCCATAATGAGCATGAAGCTCCTCCTCGCGGAGCAGAACTCTGAGCGGGCCGACAAGAATGCAGAGATCCAGAGGCTCAAGGTCCGTTCACCCCCTGCACACCGCCCGCCACACGAGTCCCCCTGCACACCGCCATCAGTGTGTGACTGAGTGCATGAACGGGTGAATGTTAGGCAATAATGTAAAGTGGTTTGAGTGGCCGCTGGTTAGAAAAGAGCTGTATAAATGCAGTCTGTTTGCCATTTAACAATGTTGCATTAATGCATGCATTTCTTCTCTAGCTGTATTTTTTTTTTTACCTGTATTTAACCTTTTATTCGACGAGAGAAAAACAAGTGAGATACACATAGCATCGGCATTAAAAACAACGTTTCAGCTGGAAAACAATCAACATTAAATTTGTAATCGCAGAACAACAGGGAAGAAATAGGAACTCATGGACAGGTCAACGAGGCAGCAGCTTGTTCCTTCATAATCTATTTGAGTACATGAATTGACACCAGTTCACCACTTCATGTGCCGAGTGCTAAATGTCCCGGGTGTCGGGGGCAAAGATGCCTTTTTTTCCTTCCCCTGGATGCACTTTGTGTACGGGCAGACGGACACGGTCCTGGGAAGTTCAGTGATTGAATTCCAGTCTCGAGTCTGGATCTTCCTCCTGCTTCCCCTCCCATAGACCCAGCTGAACGAGATCCAGTCTCTGCTGGACCTGTTCTACAAAAAGCAGGAGCACTCCGAGCAGAATGGGAACGACACGGGGTCAGTCGTCGTGCTGTATGTGATTTTCCATTGAGCATACATCAGGTGGTCATGAAGATCAACGGAAGAAACGTTTGATTCTTGTGTTTTGTTCTGCAGTGAGCTACTGAATGAAGCCATCAAACAGACCATGCTCAGAGAGCTGCAGGAGGAGAGGGCTGAGAAGGTACGTCTGCCGGTTCAATTGAGCAGCTCTTTGCTTGTTATGCCGTCAGTCCTTACTCATGGTTTGTTGCCATGTATCATCCACAGAGCAACGCAACACAGAAGCTCTGTGAAGCCCAGAAAAGGTAAACACAAGTCTGGTTCTGAGGAGTCTTGTTAAACACAAATGTCAGCAAGTGTTGGATGAACCAGTCTTTCCCAGCGTGTGTTCTCATTGATGGGGTCCGTTGATGTTGGTTAGACTGCAGGCCCAGGAGTCCATGCTGGCCCAGTCTCAGACCTGTGTGCAGGAGCTCACCAGTGAACTGAGGAACCGCTGTCTGGAGCTGAGAGAGCTGAGCCTGAGAGAGCAGGAACAAGAGAAGCTCCTCAATGTAAGAACACGGTTGGTTTGGTGTTGTATATCAAGACCGGGCTTGGGGGATTTCAGTTTCCTAACTCTGTGTCCCACAGGAGGTGGAGGTTCTCCGCAAACAAGTGGACCACTTGTCAGAAGAGAACGGCAAACTAGTTGGCCACAAGAACCACAAGCAGAGGATAGAGTATCTGGTGAAGCTGAAAAAGGAGAACTCCAAACTTCAAGAGGTGAGGACTATTTGCCATTTGTTGTTTTCTTTGTTTTTGACTGTTAACGATGGCACTCCGATCAATTAAAAAATGCCTAAATCTTTTTCCCTTAGGATAACGAACTCCTCCGCTCTCAAATAGTCTTATTACGGGATGGAGTGTGAAGCTCTCCGGTGGAAACGGTCTGGAATCGTGCACATTTGACATTTGACCTCACACGCCTATTACCTTAAACTATTCAAATGGTGTCTTCATAGCTCTAGTACTCTCTCAAATGCCTGAACTGTAGTAGTTCTTTTGTTGGTGCCTTTTTTTAATTCTGTTACTAATTAACTGTACAGCGTTTTATTGTAACTGTGAAAGTTCCTGGACTGGAGTCCATGAATTTGGTTACCAGTTGGAATTTCAAGGTTATTTGCTATATTTTTTATTTCTTTAAACAATGCTGTTTTTAATAAATTCCTTATTGAATTATTGACGGTTTCTTTTAATTTAAAACGCAATCGACAAATAGAAAGAAATCGGGGTTAAACTTTCCATGACATCATTCAACCACGAGGTGGCGAAGTGAGCTGCATTGGAAATTCGACATCGAAGGTCACTCGAGTTAGTCCAAGTCCACGTGCTGTAACAAGTTTTTGATTCAATTTCTGTTTTATCAAGATAAATATGAAGAGTTCTATTACAGCAGAGCAGATTGCAGAGTGGTTTACAGTAGGGTCCCAGTTCACCAATATCAGAATTACAGATGAAGTCGCACAAAAGCCGGAGGCGACATCACCAGTACGGAATTGGTGAGTTAAGTTTAGTTGTAGGCCTAGTTACACAATGAGTTACACCCAGCTCGGTTTTAACGGTAATTGAGTTACAGGGATATTTTGCCTAGTTATTGCAGGCTGAAATTCATTGCTCAAAATGTACTTTCTAACGAAAAATGTGACCTCGCAGGTGTGGCCCGACGAGGCCTATCAAAAATTTGAACCACTAATTTTTCGCAATTTATTCTTTAACAAAAGTTCCCAAATGTATTATGAAATCCGTTATGGAAAAAAACGACGACACAAGCGAAAGGAACATTTTATTTCACAATGACTGTCCAGTTCTTGGCCTTGATTAGTCACGATTAATGGGCTTGTACAGCGCGACGGCACAGAGCGAGGACCTCCATTTTTGGAAGCAGTGAGCATTGGACCGTTGCGGTGTGCGTGGTCATGTTTTTTGGTTTTAGTTATTGGGAAATTGCCATTATGGAGATAAATTGGTGGTGAACGGTTGATAGGTCGCTGCCTCAGTTGTTCCGTTAGTCTTCAGTTCTAGGACCTGAGTGTTTTTTGAAAGATTAAAATATGAATTTCTCCAAGTACTTGGTTAACGTAGTTTAAGTTCAGGTTTATTCCACCCAAATACTACTGAAAGTGCAGCCTCTAACCCGTTTCCCCGAATACATTCTGTCTCACGAGAATGTATTCGGGGAAACGTGACTTCACATTTCCTATAATGTAACTTTAATTGGACGTTCATTTGTTGTACTTTTAAGTGAAAATTACGTTTTTGACCATGGCATGGGGTCAATGTTCATACAAGGCTCCATCTCATGCATCTCTATGTTTAAGCTGAAGGGGAAGACGTACACAATTTAAAAAGGAACATGCATGGTTTCAGGACACCCCGGGATTGGACTTCATGTCCCCGAGTTTCTTTGTGGGAATCGTTTCCCCTTTTAAATCGTAGTGCTGTATCCTACTGTGGCCCTCACGGGAACTGGGAAGTGTAGAGGAACACCCCAGTCCCTGTAGCCAGCTAAAGAGTCAGAGCGCTGCATGGCCCGGTCCACGTATCCAGAGACGGTCGGGATCTCCTCCCTTGCAGGCTCGGTGCATGTCAGTGCGGTAGGAGTGATGTGGCCACGCTTCACTTGGTAGCGGTCGGTCCATGCCTCCGTGTGTCGGAGCTCAGCTTCGGGCCCCGAATGCTCCACTTCCTCCAATTCTTCTCTGCTGAGGAAGTCTCCCAACACCTGCTTGAAGACGAACACTGGCTCCCAGGGCAGAACGCGGTCGGTGGCCAGCGCCTCGCGAAACCTTCGAATCACACGTATCAAAGTGTTATTAACAATGGTGGTAGTTTTACATAATTAATGACATTTATAAATCAGATGTTTATAATTTATCTACACTCCCATATAATTACTTGGAATATCACATTGTGGCGGAGCGTCTTCAGGGATGCAAATAATCTCTTCCCTTGTGCCTCTTTTGTAATTGTGTCAAAGTGGACTGAATAAATGCAGCTGGCCCAAGCATCCTTGTAACTGCCTTCTAGCTAGGCCATCACACCCACATCCCATCAGCCCTCGATATCCCTGCCAACATACACCATGGCATGGCCAGGCACTGAAATCCAATGTCTTGCCATTTCTACAAAAATATGTAATCTATAAGACTACTGTAGAATAAAGAATGCGGTCGTTTTGTATACATTCAGGGAGAGGGAAGGGCCAGGCTACAGGCAGCATCCCCAAAAATCACCACTGCAACAACATTGCATCCTGTTTGCAGAGCAGTGTTACCCCCAAGGTTTACCTGACTTTTCTGACCCCTGTAAGGCATCCTAGATGGGATGTGTGGCAGCGCACATAGCCTACTTCTGTGACGGTAACGCGTAATGGCTTGCTTGGCACCCTGCCCTGGCGCTCGCTCTCCCCCTTTGGGTCGTTTCTCTGCTCCTACTGTCATCCTCTCTGTAGCGCGGCGGCGGCTAGCAAGAGTTGATGGCATGAGGCCAGAGTGAGCCAGTCTTCTGCTAGTCTGCTAGGCACCTGGAGAGAACGGCGGCGGCGTGGGTCGGGGGGACCCGAGCGCACAGGCCCTCAAGGTGCAGGAGTTCGGCCGCGGGGATCAGCGTCCGTAGCCTGGGGTACTTCTGGAACCACCGGAGGCCCAGGGCCAGGCGGTGCTCACGCTCCAACCGCCGAGCGAGGCGCTCTCGCTCCTCCACATGCCACAGCAGCTCTGTGAGCAACATGTGGCCGGCCGCCGCCCCCGGGCTCCGCAGGCACGGCCCCTCATCCTTCACTGGCTCTTCTGCTTCACGGGACCATTTCATCCAGCTGAACAGAGGCATGGTGGGGAGTGATCCTAGGGAGAGAAACAGGAGGGAGCTGCTCTTTTATGGAACAGAATGAGGTCATGACGTGTGTCTATCACCAAGCATCTTTGTCTGACATTTTCTAAAAGAATGACAGTATTGTTGAATCCCGATTTGCTCCACGCTTCCCAGTGCACCTGGGGGTGACAATCTAAACATGGCTTTTTAAGCATCATTTTTAACATTCCCATAATGAATGGTGATGAACGGTTTCGCCCTGCCCCAGCTGACCTCTGGTCCACACTTGTCGGGGTTGTGAGTGTCTCTAGTCCTATTCTATCTGGCTTGGAATATATCCCTTGTGTGCCGAAGTGACTTTGACTCATCATGGAAGACGTTTTTTGCGCAGACCACACCTGAGTGTAGGACAGAGGACACATCCTTAAGGGTCAGAGGTCACTGCACAGGATAGCCCTACCCTGGATTTGTTTGTAAAACCAATGGCAAGGATAAACAGTGTTGTACCTGCATGATGTTGAAAGTGACCGTCTGAGCCTCCTCTTAACACTCCTTTACACCTTATCTTGAAAGATTAGCTTTTTCTAAGGTGCCTGAAATCATAGAACGGTACATACTTACAATTGGGCACTTCAATGCAGATCCTGTAGCGTTAAAATGTGCAAACAAAATCTTTCAACCAAGAGTCCTTGATTTCTTGCCTCCATGGATAAGACAAAAGGAACTTCATTCCTGGAGTTTTCCGAAAGCATCATTCTGGAAAAACAACTGCTGTAGCGGCATAAATGAGTGCTCAGACTTTCTGGTTGGTAAATCTTCCTGCTCCGGATGAGGACGGAGTCTTCTTATCATCCCTCCCGATGCTCCTCTGTCTGTCTGGGGGAGAGTTAGTATTGCATTGGTCTATGACTAAGAGCTGTCACCTCTCCTCTGCTCTCACCCCGCTCTCACCTCTCTCTCTCTCTCTCTCTCTCTCTCTCTCTCTCTCTCTCTCTCTCTCTCTCTCTCTCTCTCTCTCTCTCTCTCTCTCTCTCTCTCTCTCTCTCTCTCTCTCTCTCTCTCTCTCTCTCTTCCCCCCCCCCACACTGCCTCGTGCTAAGGTCAGAGGCTTTGTTGAATGTGCAGGCTCAGGAGGGGGCGCATGGGAGAGCGAGGGAGAGCACATGCATCGCCTGCCTGGGCCCATGCATGTGTATGAGCTCCTCGGGCTGCTGGTGGTGCTTCCGTCTGCTGGGCTCATGGTGATCACATGGCCAGTAGAACGTGTGTTCTGCCGGGGGATGTGCCTCTCTGAAGGACACACACTTTGTATTACTTATTTCAGTTGTCTACGATTACAAAGCCTCTATTTATTTTGGCTACGCTGCAAGTGTGAGACTAGACAGCCCAAGCCGAGCTGTCAACCTGAATCACTTTATTTTTGTTGTTAACAAAGCATTTATATTCAGCAATTGAATAAGAGCTACTATAAATAGTGAGTACTATTCAATGGAATCTTGTTATAAAAACAATCTCAATACAATAGGTAAAATACAACTGTGGAATATGACACAGCAAATGTAAGATTTATCACGTTAATTTCATCTTCAATTGATACAATTAATTTTTATAACATTTTTTCATTATTAAAAATATACATTTTGTATTCTAAAGATGTAGTCAACAACTAAAGATTTACAAGACTTAAAAAATCGTGCACAGTGGTCCTTCAAAAAAGCAAAATTTTAAATGATATTTTTTTCAGTGCGTCACAACTGGTCAGCCCCAGGAATGATCCTCCAGATGGTGGACTGAGGGGCCCAATCACAGAGCTTCTGGGAAGTGAGTGTTGTAACTCCAAGGTCTTCAATGTTCATTTAAGTTCGCAACAAATGTATTTGTCTCTGTCCGTGTCTCCTTCTGTTTTTCATTTAAACGTCTCTCTCTCGATGGGGAGATAGATATTTTCTCTACTAACAATAGTCTATGTTCAATTCAGGTGGTGTACCTCGTCTAGCGAGCTATGAGTATCCCAGCCTGCCAATAAAGAAAAACAGACAGGAGGTAAAGACACAATGTCTGTAACGCACACGCAAACAGCAATGTGTCATGTTGTCAGAGTACAAACACACCTGCCTGCAGAGCTGCTGTTACTGGGCTGATGTGGAGACTTTTAGATGTGACAGGAGATGAGATGAATCAGCTCCTCAACCCTGAAGTGTTTCTGTGTGAAAGCAGAATATATTCACCTGTCCACCAGTTTGTTAAAACTCGTTTACCCGACAGTAGTCCTCTGCATCTTCAAGCTGGTGCACATACTCTTTTGGGTTGAGCTTGGTTTGTACTGTTGTTATCTGTGTATCCCCATGATTTGGATGTTTTACTTATTATTCTTATTTTTTTCACTTAAGCACTTTATTGCGGGTTTTGTACAAAAAGCGCTCTGTAAATAAAGTGTGATTTAGTTTGCCGAGGAAGCAACGCTCCTTCAGGCTGTTATTCTCCTCAGTGTCTTGAGTGTTGTTCTCTTAATTACCCACTCTACTGAAGCGTTAATGCATTGCTCCTAACTCGTCCTCCGTCCCCAGCTCATCTCTCTGGTAGAAAACAACTCCGTGGTGATCATCCGTGGAGCCACGGGCAGTGGCAAGACCACCCAGCTGCCCCAGTTCATCCTGGACCACTACAGCCAGAAGAACGCCCTGTGCAACATCGTGGTCACCCAGCCACGCAAGATCGGAGCAATTAGCGTCGCCCGATGGGTGGCCACCGAGCGCAGGTGCACCCTGGGCAGTCTGGTGGGCTATCAGGTGGGTTTCCTGGTCACGGTTCAGTAACGCCTCACCTGTGTTGACCAGCTTGTTCCACTGTAGCAAACCAAGATGCACTTCTACAACATGAAGCACAAAGTAAAATAAACAAAATTAAATTGTTATAGTATAAAGGTTGTATCATCAAAATCCATGAAACCACAGAGTTAGATTACAGGGGCACTTCTAAATGTTACATTACAGTCTTGTGTTTATCCTTACACTTCTGTTGTCATCTAACGGTGTCAGTAAGTGAGCTGGCATGGTTGACCGACAATAGCTGTACACTGAATAGAGATTTCTTCAGATGAGGCTCAATGAATAAATTTGACATCTAGTATTTGTATCCATGATCTGTCTGTATTGTATGTAGTTCCTGTTGTCTTTGTTCCCTCTACAACAAATACCAAAACTAAGAAGCCCTACAGCCTCACCCATGGCCCTCTCTGTTGCCCTTCCTGCCCCCTCTCCTCTCTGTTGCCCTTCCTGCCCCCTCTCCTCTCTGTTGCCCTTCCTGCCCCTTCTCCACTCAAGACCAGCCATGAACCTCCCATCAGAAATCCATTCTCAACCTTTTGCGTGCTGGTCTTCCACTTCAAATGCAAATTAGCACTGCAGAAATTAAGCCTTTTATTTCTGGTCATCTTTCTAGCTTTGCATCACATAGCATTTGAACAGGCTTGAGCTCTAGCTGCACCCATAGTTGGATAATACATCTGTCTGTCCTTCCATCCGTTCTCGAGCAGCGAGAGAGAGTAACAGGTCATTATCTTATATTCCAAAGCCCCTCCATCTCTTATTTTCACAGAGAGTTGCTTTTATGCTGTCATCGCTCTGTTTTCCCCCAGGGCGAGTGATGGAGTGGCTGATTGTGCCTCTCTCTTCCTTCCCACTACTCTATGCCTGCTCTCTCGTCCTCTCCTCTGAAGGGACCAGAGGGCGAGATGCCCATGATTCTGGAGGTCATGAGTAGGAGTGTGATTTCTCTTCCTCCTCGCAGGGGCGGGGGCATGGCGAGAGAGCGGCCAGGGCACTCTGCAGCGCTGGCCCAGGCCCCTGACTACCTTGAGGGCCGTTGTTACATGTTCACTGATTACAAATCAGTCTCCCTCACTAAGCCGTCGTCGCCATGTATTCATGTTGAAGTCAGCCTGCTATATGCCTTATCGAACATACCCATCCAATTTAACTATGCAATGAATCCAATTAAATGTAGTTAATTGATTACGAAGGATTGTCAGAACAATCAATCAGCGAGTATGCAGGTGTCACGTGCAATAATAGGCGTAGTAATCCTTAACCAAAATCTGTACGTAGATGCAGCTCTTCTGAAAACTGTGTTCTGCTGGGGGTTGTGCCTCTCTGAAGGACACAATCTTTGTATTACTTATCTCAGTTGTTGATGATTATAAAGCCTCTACTTATTTTGTGTGTGTGTGTGTGTGTGTGTCAGGTGGGCCTGGAGAAGATGGCCACAGAGCACACCCAGCTCATCTACGTCACCACCGGCGTGCTGCTGCAGAAGCTTGTGGCCACCAAGACCCTCAACGAGTACTCGCACATCTTCGTGGATGAGGTGCGGGAAAAACACGGCTCAGTTGTCTTAGCCTGTTGCGCAACGTTGTCTTCGTGGAACGAGAAGTGGGTCATCATCGACCGCACACTCGCTGAGTGCCGTGGCTGCTCACCAGCTTTTGCAGAAGACTCGAGACTCACTTGTTCAGAGTTCACCTAGATCGGCATAGCCTCCCCACACACTCCACAGTTCCCTCTTATGCACATATGTTGTATGTCCTGGCACTTAATGTACGCCCTTATTGTATGTTGTATGTCCTGGCACTTAATGTCTGCCCTTATTGTATGTTGTAGGTCCTGGCACTTAATGTACGCCCTTATTGTATGTTGTACGTCCTGGCACTTATAAAATAGTACTTAGCATTAACCTAACAATTGTAAGTGCTTGGAAATTGTTTCTATGAACATCCTTACTGTACCGACAGCAGTACATTGTTGTTTCTCTTTCTTCTGACAAATGTACTTTTTGCAAGTCGCTTGGGATAAATGTGTCTGCTAAACGTAAATGTAATCTCTCTCACCGCTGTCCCAGGTTCACGAGCGGACGGAGGAGATGGACTTCCTGCTGCTGGTCATCCGAAAGCTCCTCCACTCCAACTCTCGCTACGTCAAGGTAGCGTCCAGATGAAGGTTGTTGGGTCCCTCCCCCCCCGTCCCCTCTGAACGTTGACCCCATGCCAACGTGTTGCCCTCCAGGTCGTCCTCATGTCCGCCACCATCAACTGCAGGGAGTTTGCGGAGTACTTTGGCTCTGCGGTGCGGGGCCAGATGAACCCCGCGTACGTGTTCGAGGTGGACGGCGCTCCGTACGCCATCGAGCAGAGCTACCTGGACGACCTGCGCGCGCTGTGTCGAGGCAGGGTGAGCAGAGGGAGGAGGCCCCGTGTCTCTAGTGTCTAAGGTCTCTCTGTGTCCAGGCAGAGGGAGGAGGCCCCGTGTCTCTAGTGTCTAAGGTCTCTCTGTGTGTCCAGGCAGAGGGAGGAGGCCCTGTGTCTCTAGTGTCTAAGGTCTCTCTGTGTCCAGGCAGAGGGAGGAGGCCCTGTGTCTCTAGTGTCTAAGGTCTCTCTGTGTCCAGGCAGAGGGAGGAGGCCCTGTGTCTCTAGTGTCTAAGGTCTCTCTGTGTGTCCAGGCAGAGGGAGGAGGCCCTGTGTCTCTAGTGTCTAAGGTCTCTCTGTGTCCAGGCAGAGGGAGGAGGCCCTGTGTCTCTAGTGTCTAAGGTCTCTCTGTGTGTCCAGGCAGAAGGAGGAGGCCCTGTGTCTCTAGTGTCTAAGGTCTCTCTGTGTCCAGGCAGAGGGAGGAGGCCCCGTGTCTCTAGTGTCTAAGGTCTCTCTGTGTCCAGGCAGAGGGTGGAGGCCCTGTGTCTCTAGTGTCTAAGGTCTCTCTGTGTCCAGGCAGAGGGAGGAGGCCATGTGTCTCTAGTGTCGAAGGTTTTGTACAGAGACAGACTCTGCATAGCCTCCCCCCTTACCCCCCCCCCCCCTCATTATAAATCACCTACTGTGGTGGTTGAACCTCTAAATGCTTTAACCCAGCACGTCCGTGGAAGCACACTCCTAACGGTTTTACATCATGTTTGGTGTGACGGTTGGTAGCTCCTCCCCATGCTTCAGGTATTTGGTTCCTGTAGCCCTTGGTTTTAAGGCGATGTTACTGGATGGAGGGCAGCAAATCCCAAGGAGCTGCTCCACCCCCAGGATACCATGATATAGATAAATCGAATAAAATACGATAAATCTATATTTTGAATGTCGGTAATCTTTTACTCCCCAATATCGGCATCGGCACCTGCAGTATGGGTCGGGCTCTAGTTGTGAGCGTTGTTGCTTGGGTCTGCCCAACAGGTGGTGCCTTTGAGCAGCGACGAGCCCAACATATCCCAGGAGATGTACAACGTCGCCATCAGCCTGATCCAGAGCTTTGATGAGTTGGAGACCAAAGACCAATGGTAAGGAGGCTCGTTCTTTTAGGAACATGTTAAACCACATGGAACTCGATACAGCACTACATCTCGGAGGATATTCCAAACCGCTTGACGCCTGCTCTTCCTGGTGTTTAGCAAGAAGACGGAGCAGGACGCGAGCCTGACGCTGCCCGAGCGCGGCAGCGTGCTGGTGTTCCTGCCGGGACTGAAGGAGATCGGGAACATGCAGGAGGGCCTGGCCACGCTGGTCCGCAGAAGGTGGATTCACTCTGTGCATTTGACGTAGACGAGCCATCCCCGCAAACGCTTTCAAAGGCTGGGAAGAAGAGGGCTCTGTAACCAATAGAGATGTTCCGATACAGAGCATATACCGATGCAGCATCTTGCATTGTAACTACTAACAGCACTTGTTCTTGTCACAGGGTTCCCTTTTCGCTGAACTAGATCATTTACATTTATAATCTCTTATTATAATAATACATTTGTAAACCCGATACTGCATTTTAGGCAGTATCTAAGGAATTTCTGATACTGGTATCGGAACAACTCCAGTAACCAATGAGGACGATCACTTTGCACAGAGGCGGCGATTGTTTATAAACTTGCAGCCAATTGACTGGTTACGTATACAGTGTTTTAAATACTATTCCCCATCTGTAGATGGATACCGGTAACTATATATCTAGTATGCCCTGTATATGTGTCTCCGAATAAAAGAGTCTGTGATGGCCGTGCTCTTCCTCAGGCTGCAGGTGTATCCGCTGCACTCCACGTTGACAATGGAGGAGCAGAACGGAGTGTTCGTTGTGCCTATTCCCGGCTACAGGAAGGTAGGAAGCATGTTGGGAGCCGAGCGGTGTTCCTGGGGTTCCTGTTGTTCCTGGTGTCTGTTCCTAGCAACAGCAAGGTAGGAAGCATGTGAGGAGCAGAGCGGCTTTACTGGCGTTCCTGGTGCCTGTACCCGGATATAGGGAGGTAGGAAGCATGTGAGGAGCAAAACGGACTGTTCCTGGTGTTCCCGGATACAGGAAGGTAGGGAGCATGTGAGGAGCAGAACGGTGTTCCTGGTGTTCCCGGCTATAGGAAGGTAGAAGCATGTGCTCCAGACTTCCTGACATCCCAGCTCTCTATCCGCTGGAAAGAGGAGAACTCGAGTACTAGATTTGGACGTCAGTATTCGTTGTCTCAAAGCGTCCATAGAGATATATATTTCAGTCGTTGTGAATGCCCGTCCTTGCTGTCATGGCCTTGATGAGTCTCTCCCCCCAGATCATCCTCTCCACCAACATCGCTGAGAGCTCTGTAACGGTTCCTGACGTCAAATATGGTACCGGCCCACTCTTACTGTTGTGTTGTCAGTATGCCAGCATCTTTGAGCGCTTTGGATGAGTTGAAGACGTAAAACGATACAAAACGCTCTATTCGCCCACAGTGATTGACTTCTGCCTGGCTCGTCACCTGGTCTGTGACAAGGAAACAAACTACCAGTCCCTACAGCTCACCTGGGCCTCAAAGACCAACTGCAACCAGCGTAAAGGTAACACTCACTCACTCACTCACTCACTCACTCACTCACTCACTCACTCACTCACTCTCTTTTAAAGGCATGTCTATATTTCATGAAGGATAGTATTGTTATACTGTACTACAGCCCATGACCCTCTGGTTCCCCCTGACCTCCAGGCCGGGCGGGCCGCGCCTCCAAGGGCTACTGCTACCGGCTGATCACCAAGGAGTTCTGGGAGAAGGATATCCCAGAGTACATGATCCCTGAGATGCTGGTAAAGATGTCCACGCATCCACCAGTAACCTCAACGTGGGAGGTGGTCCACCTCAGAGAGAAGCCCTGTTGGTGCCGTGGATCTGCTGATCTCCTCCCTTGTGTCCCAGGTGGCTCCTCTGACCAGCATCATGCTGAAGGTGAAGCTCCTGGACATGGGGAACCCCCGCATGCTGCTCTCCACGGCCCTGTCCCCCCCCAACCTCCAGGGCATCTTCAGGACCGTGCTCCAGCTCAAAGAGGTGCTGCTGGCTCTGATCAAGGGGTCCTGCGGTGTCTCCCTTCAGAAGCCCTCCTTCTGGGGGGAGACGGTGCAGAGCTTCTGGGGGGAGATGTTGCAGAGCTTCTGGGGGGAGACGGGGCAGAGCTTCTTGGGGGGAGACATCAGAGCTTCTGGGGGAGACGGGGCCGAAGCTTCTGGGGGGATCCTGTGTCGTTGAAGCGTTCATGAGGGGATTTTAATATGTTTATACAGCGGCCAGTCTACAGTTTTGATTTGAGACCTTAACAGATGCTCTCTTTTACATTCTACCACTGCTAGCCCAATTTAAGTTTGTGCCAATTACGTCCATACTGATCCCCGCATCCAGTAACATGATTGGTCAAATACAAATGTTTACATTTATATTTAGGGCATTTAGCAGACGCTTTAATCCAAAGCCACTAAGTCAATGTGTCAGAAGGAGAAACAACAATATCGCTGTCTGTACAGTAAGGAAATAAGTGCCAAGCACTAACAATCGCTAGGTTAACCCATTCCCTGTATACAACCAAGATATTGAGATGCTACACGATGCTAAGTACTATATTTAAGAGCCAGGACGTACAAACATACAATTATGAAGCTCAAGAAAGTAAAACCCTCTGCTCACCCAGGTCGGAGCTCGTCTGCCATCTTTAGGACCACTGACCGTAGCCCTCCCCCCAACCCCACGTTCCTTGGGACGGGGGGGTTATGAACGCTCTGGGCTGGGTAAGCGCTGGGTCCAGCTCTGTCACAGCGCATCAGAGCGGTCCCCGGGACGTGCTGAATCAGGAGCGTCAGGGAGTGTTAGCACCTCAGCAGGGTGTCCACAGCGGTTAGGTGTCCACCATCATGTCCCGGTGTTCAGCCCCGTCGCAGAAAGACGTAGACTCCGCACGATCAACGACATGACTAACGCTGTATTTACTCGCAGGGTTAGCACGTAATTATTGGAGTATATATATTTGCGTATTCATTTTGGAGGGTTGAGAGTACGAGGGGTGATTAGGCCGAATGTCTGTCTTTACGCTATGAATTAAGAATGAAGAGCCTGAAACATGTCTTCCCTAAAGATGGGGGCGCTATCGGCCAAAAACGACCGTCAAAACTACAACTACGACGGGGAGCTGACGTTCCTGGGGCGCGTGTTGGCCCACCTGCCCGTGGACCTGCACCTGGGCAAGATGATCGCCCTGGGCCACGTCTTCGGCTGCCTGCAGGAGAGCCTCATCATAGGTGAGCCTGGCTCTCTCTCACCATGACAGCGATGTGAATGAGCGGGCCTGATGTGTCCGCTGTCAGCGCGTGTCACCATGACTGAGTTTTGCCCGTTTTGTCTTCCCTCAGTGGCCTGCCTCTCTCTAAAGAGCTTCTTCGCTGTGCCCTACATGCAGATGATGGCCGGCTACAGGTAGGCCTGTCCCAGCACTCAGAGAGATGGACACTCGGCGGCTCAACTGTGTTCACTGTTGTGTAAAAATAAATCAAATCGAGGAAAAACAACATGTTTAAATGTTGTAACACAACTGTGTGTTAAAGCTAGGGTAGGGTAGCTTAGCTAGGTTGAAGCATGATCCACTGCAATAGAAACGCATGCTATGCAGGACATGTACATAGAAGACCTTTTGGCAGATGAATTAAGTTCAGAAAGGAATAAAACATCCAAAAATTGACACTATATATATTGTATGTACGATTCGTAACTTTGACTTCCAGGACCAAGCTGGGCTTCGCCAACGGCGTCCCCAGCGATGCCATAGCGTTCCTCAATGCCTTTAAGGTAACACTGGTTGACCTGAAGTGAAACCTTCCTAGAGAGTATCACGTTTTATTATCTGGCTGTATATCTATAAACTTGTTTCATACGTTCTCCACTCGTCCTGCCAGGCTTGGCAAACTGCTAAGAAGACGGGACAACTGAGACACCCAAAGGTGAGCATGTGCTGAAACAGAACGTGAACGACTGTGACTATCGAGGTGTTCAATCGGGTTTTAATATTGGTCAAATACAATAGCAACTATAAGCCTTTGCACCCGAACACAATATGAATTGGTGTTCTTAATTGGCAACACAACTTCAGATCATCTAGTTGCGATTGGCCTCTTTAAGGCAATCTGGGCCACCTTGCTGCCCTCCAAGTACTCCTGGAAACCATTAAAGGCCGCTGATACACGGTGACCTGCTGCGTGTCATTGGCTCTGAGGACCCACTTGACGCCTAGCTCTGTGTGCTCCTGGTGAACCTTCCTTCACAGGACGAGCTGGACTGGGGAAAGGAGAACTTCATCCAGATCAGGAGGATCAGAGAGGTACACTGGCCCAAGCCTGGATCATTGAAGGACACTTGGAACTCGTGACACAGTTGTGGAGGCACTTTCCATTGAACGGGGTTATGCAACGATTCATTTTGTGGCCGTACAGAAAACACTGTGAATACTGTGGATCATCCAGCCCTGCTCGGAACAAAGCGGACATTTGCTCGAACTTGTTCCTGACCTTTTCAGATGATCCAGTAATTGTCTGAAGGGATGAGACATCTGAATTAGGCATAGTGCTTTTGTGGAAATGGCACGTTCATCCAAATAGGAGTGTGGAAAAATACTTTAAGCCTTTCTAATTAATATATGCTAGGTAATACACAATCCTATTTTTTTCAAGAACAAACATCTTCTTGTTGGAAATATCTTCTTTTTTTTTTAAGTGTTTGACCTTTAGAAACAATTAGATGGCAACAATTGCGTTATTGAAGGCTGTGTCAACCTTATTTGAAGTTGTTTTAGCTCAATAAGTAGAGCTTTTAGGGTCAGGGGTCAAACACATTAATGAACCGTTTCCACTTTGGATAAGGACGTCCAAGAAATGACAAATAATATTGTAACATTATTATTACTGTATGATTGTAGTTGCACCATGCTGCCCGGGTTCTCTTGATCCATGCCGGTCTCCGCCTCCAGGTCACAGAGTTGTACGAGGACCTGAAGAAGCGTGTCTCCCACTTCAACATGATTGTGCCCGAGAGCCCTCCACCCACAGACCAAACCAGCATCAACCGCCAGAAGTTCATCATCCAGGTGACCTTCTCAATGAAATTATTCAATAATATAACTTCACTTGAAATCGCAATTCAGCTTTCAAACCTGAAAACAAATCCAAAAAGTATTGAAACAGCATGTTTTTACTGGAAATGCACTTTTCTTTACTGTAGTCTTGGTGCTCAGAAACGTGTGACTGACCAGTGATGTAGCACAGATAGATAACATGAACCCTGTATACTTAGCATTGTGTAGCATCTGATCCTAGTTATCTTTTCTGTATAAAGAGAATGGGTTAACCTAGCGATTGTTGGTGCTCGGCACTTGGTTCTATGAACATCCTTACTGTGATGACACTGATATATTGTTTCTCTTTTTTCTGACAAATGTACTTATTGAAAGTCTCTTTGGATAAAAGCGTCTGCCAAATTCCCTAAATGTAAATGTACCCCTCTAACTAAAGGGGATCTTTTATAGGGAAATTTCCACATAAACAAGTCGGATCATAGGGGTAGGGTTGGGTATCGTTTGGACTTTATCCAATACTGGTGCATACTCGATACCTTTTTAAACGGTTTAGGTGCTAAAACGGTTCTCGAACCGGTACTTAAAAAAACGAAACCGCACAAACTTGCATACATGCACGAGTTTCAAATGAAGCAGAAAGTCAGCGTAAACTGAGCTGAAGTTTAGGACATCACACACGCTGTTGAATAGCAACAGTGTTTGCTAGCCTACTTGATATGCAAGATTTACGGTTGGCATTAAATTACTCAACTTACCTGAAGTGGAAAGGCTGCTGTGAGTGCTGTGATAAAAAATAAAAAGAATTACAAATAATAATAATTACTCGCTGAAAGCAGGCAGGCACGCAGCTATGCTGCTCGCGTTTACACTTGCATGCATGGAGAACATTACTGCCAGTCATATTAAGTAATATAACGCAGGTGCGCAAGGCAGCCACAGGAGACGCCAAAATTGTTTTCCACCGCTCGGTACCATGTGATTAATTCCCAAGTATTTGAAGCGAATAAGCGACTCTGTTTTTGATTTGTTTATTTGGTTTTGAACAGATTGTTTTGAATGCATGCATCGGTTTTGAGTTTGTTTGTTTGTTACTTTGAAATCACATACGCTCGCAACACACACACACAGACACACACACATTCATTCATTCATTCACGCACGCACCCACTACAACCTGCCGATTTTCAATCAAAACAACGTCAAGTAAGTGATGCCCCAGCACGTTGACAAGTCCGTCTTTATGGTTTATATGTTTGAAAGCTGTGATACACTCTTTAGGCAGTTGGCCTGAAATACCACGCCTCGCAGTCATGGACCTATAAAGAAAGTCGCAGTCGAAGTCATACCATGCGTGTTTAGAAGCGCAACATTGAAAAGGGTCCCGTCTGAAACTGTCACGCAGCGCAGCGTTCCGAACGTTGTGTAATAAAATACCCCGGTATGGCGGTATTTAAAAAAATCATATAACGAAAATACACACCGTTATTCGATGTGAACCGCTATACCGCCCAGCACTAACGCAAGTTGATGCCGCAAAACCATGGGGGCGGGGAAGGGGGCGTTAAAAAAAGTCAGGCACTGTTATGAGGCACCGAAATGTGCGTTCTTATTCGATCTCGGTAGTACCGTTTACGTCGGAACCGGTGCCCTACTGGAACCGAGTTTCGGTGCTCAATCCTCCTCAGGGGTGAGGATAGACTGGTCAGGAAGAAGGTGTTCCAAGCCAAAAGGCCACTGTTGAGGATCAGGGCTACAGATCATTTTGGGTAGATATGTCTTTCTCTTTGATCCCTCGCTCCCCGTCTTCCTCCAGGTGGTAATCGCGGGGGCGTACTACCCCAACTATTTTGTGCAAGGTGAGATGGACGAGGCAATGGCCGCCAGAGACCTGTGTGGCCACGACCCCAGGACCACAGTCATGGTACGTCATTTAGGGATGAACAACACTTAAAATAACTGGGAAAACCCCCCCTAAAGAAGGACTTTTCATCACACACTAAAGTAATGCTGCTCAGAAGCAAGGAACTGATTGAAAATGTATTGTGTATTATGTATGCGATCCAAACCCCGCACTCCACACAAAGACTAAAGAAACAGTTTTTCAGAAAACTCTACTTAATTTACAAAGGTAGGTTCATTCAGAACATGTAACATGCCAATGTCCCCTCCTGCTGGCAGTCTGCGGTCACTTCATCTGAAGGTCTGGATGGTATGGATCAGTGGAGGCTGAGGACCTAAGAAATTGGGCTCAACTTTTTTGTGTGTGTTTGTAGCATTTTTTCATCAAATAAAATGTTATGTGTAAAATGTAAACAAGTAGTCAATGATCTGGATGATCCTATGATGTTTTCTAACCAAGAGGAGAACACACACCCACGCATAAACGCACGAGCACACACGTAAACCCAGACACATGAAAGTCATACTCTGTAGTGATGGAAATTATTAGTGAATTATTAGTAATTATTAGTAATTAGTGAAATTGACGTTTTTTTTTGTGTGACTAGAGACAAATGCAGCCTTACCTTGCTAATACAAAATGAGCATTCATGTGATCATACTATCTAGTTATGATGCCATCCAGCATTTGTACAACATGCACTAATTTGAATTGGTAGTGGTTTATCTCCACCAAGAACCCTCTCCAGGTAGTTTGATCTTCCTCCTGCCTGTCCAGTAGAGCAGGTCCACCTCCTCTGCCCCATCCTCCTCTGGTGCAGTTGAACCTGATCTGTGGTGTGTCTCCCCAGGTGAGGAACCTGCCTCCCTACGGCTTCCTGTACTACAAGCAGCTGCAGTCTCTGTTCCGCCAGTGTGGGCAGGTCAAAGCCATCTCCTTCGACAGCTCCAGGTGCGCTAAAAACCGACAAATGAATACAGATCATGCTTTTAATGCATAAAGTCGTTGTAAAACTGTTAAACAGATGTGATTTATTAAGTGTAACGCGTGAAACCCTAACGCGTGTGTCCGTCGTCGAATCAGAGCGTACGTGGAGTTCACCCAGACGGCCGGGGCCACCGGCGTGCTGAAGGAGGTGACCCTCGCTCTGCTGCTGGCCAATCAGAAGCAGCCGCTGGACCTGTTCACGTATCCCGATGATGAGGTGCAGGCCTGCTCGGCCGGCAGGGCCATCTCCCACATGAAGTACACCCGGTACGCAATGCCACGCCGAAACGGCTCAGTATCACCGATCACTTCTACCCATGCTGCTACAGCCACAGGTCTACCCCCATGACCTTGTGTTGATGCCCGGTCAACACCCATAAGTGTACCCCCGTGACCCTGCGCTGATGCCCGGTCAACACCCACAGGTCTACCCCCGTGACCCTGTGTTGATGCCCGGTCAACACCCACAGGTCCACCCCCGTGACCCTGTGTTGATGCCCGGTCAACACCCATAGGTGTACCCCCATGACCCGTTGGTTCTGTTCCCCCAGGGTGCACGTGGACTTCCAGAACAACACGGTGCGCCCCATTGGGCTGCTGAGCAGTACCGTGGAGCTGGAGAAGCTGCCCCCCACACAAAAGTTTATGATCAGCATCACAGAGGTGAGTGTAGTGCCCCCCCCCCCCCCCCCCCCCCCAACCTGGGGCCACCAGTAAGAATAACGCCCTGGTATAACCATTAAGAGTGCAGCCCTGGTACAACCAGTAAGAGTTAGAGCCCTAGTAAAAAACAGTTAGAGAGAGCCTTGGTCCAGCCAAAACCAGTAAGAGTAGGCCCATGTCAGGCCAGTATGAGTTAGCCTTGGTTAAACCAGTAAGAATAAAACCATGGTACAACAAGTAAGAGTGAGCCTTGTTTGAAGCCAGACTAAGCTGTGTTGCTGTGTCCCTGGGGGGTCCAGTAAGAGTGAGCCTTGTTTGAAGCCAGACTAAGCCGTGGTGCTGTGCCCCTTGGGGGGGGTGGGGTCCAGGTGTTGGAGGTGGGCCGGTTCTGGGGCTACCGGGCCGACGAGGCCAGCAAGCAGAAGCAGGAGAGCCTGACCGAGGCGATCAATGGGCGGCCGCTGCGGCCCGTGGCGGTGTCCCCGCAGCCCAACCTGCTGTGCCTCGCCCCCTTCCTGGAGCGGCGCGGCAGCCTGTACCACCGCGCCAACGTCCGGCACGTGCTGGGCACCACGGTGGAGGTGCTCTGCTCGACACCACACTCTAAATAGTTAATCAAGTCTAGCTTGATGTATTGACTTGTATGTTCATGCAAACAGACTAGTATTCATAGTAGAGGTCAAGTCTAGCTTGATGTATTGACGTGTATGTTCATGCAAACAGACTAGTATTCATTTGTTTGCACCAGCTGACATGTTGCCAGGTGCCAGCTGCCCCCGGTGATTGCCCTGCTGAGATAATAAACGTAAAACAATTTAAATTAAGTAATGTATTAACTAATGTAATTCAAACCCATTAACGTGATCCATGTTAAATGTACTCTTCAGTTCTTCAGCAGAACCTTTTAGGGTCCGACACCTCCTGCCTAACGGCCGATAGTCCTGCGCCCTAGACCCCGCTGAACCCCTCACTGCGCCCCAGTAGAGCGGACCCATGGGGTCCAGGGTTGTGTAGGATGCTGATGGAGGCTCTGTGGATGGATCTGCCCGCAGGTGTTCTTCGTGGACTTTGGCAACACGGCGTCGGCCCCCTGTAGCAGCCTGCGAGAGCTGCCCCCCGACCTGGCCTCTCAGCCCTTCCAGGTACACCCCCCGCCCCTCCTAAGCCTGGCCATGTGGCTGTCATTTACATTTAGGGCATTAAGCAGGCGCCTTTATCCAAAGCGACTCGCAAGAAGTCCATTTGTCAGAAGGAGGAAACAACACCTCGCTGCCGGCACAGTGAGGATGTTTATGGAACCAAGCGCAGTCACTAACAATCGCTAGGGTAACCCGTCCCCTGTACACAACAAAGATGGCTAGGATAAGACGCTACACGATGCTCAGTGCTATGTTTAAGTGCAAGGACGTACAACATACAATAAGTGCGTAAGAGGGATTGGGGGGGGGAGTGTCTAGGTGAACTCTGGACAGGGCTGGCAGCTTCTCCCCAGCATGCTGCTCTCAGGCCTGAGACGACAAGAGTCAACAGAGTGTCGTCACGGGGATGAGGGCTGCAGCACGGCGTCAGGCGGTGAGGCAGCGTTTACTGATCTGTTGTTGTTGTTTTTGTGGCCCCTACAGGCCCAGGAGTTCTATGTGGTGGGCATGCGGCCCTCCGCCCAGTCCCTGATCCTGGGGGACCAGTGGAGCAGCCAGGCCCGCGACCGCTTCATCAAACTGACCCGGGGCAACGTGGCCCTGGCGGAGCTCTACTCCACCCAGCAGGGGGTCCTGCACGTGGGGCTGTTCATCACCGCCAAGGGCCAGGAGGCCCTCAACGTGGCCCGCATCATGGTGGAGGAGGGCCACGCCCTCCCAGCCCTGGAGGGCTACAACTCCCAGGTGATGCAGCGAGGGCCTCACACAGTTCAGGAGGTGTTTGATATGAGAGCTGAGTGGATCGTCCAGCCTGTAAGAGCAGCAGCCACCTCATATGTGGGGGAAAGACCGAGGGAGGAGCATTCGGACTAACTAAGGTTCAGGGATCAGCTGCTTGATGTGTACCAGGAAGGGAACGACAAGGGGCTTACTAATACAACCGCATGTGAAATGTCATCAGCTAGAGAGCGTTGGGGGAACTGGTGATTCTGTAGCACCGTGGACTGATGAGACGTTTGTGGTTTCAGCAAAACCACGAGCAGGTGATGTCCATGTACAAAGACATGGCGGACAAGACGTACGTCCCCAACTCTGCCGGGGGCTCGTGGCAGGACCGCCTGACGGAGAAGACAGAGCTCATCTCCGATCTGCTGTCCCGCTTCAAGGACAACAAGTCCTACCCCAAGACCAAGGCAAACGCACCTCGCCACCCGACACTCTAATACCCATTCTGACCACGTGAGGGAGTCGGCCTCCACCATGTGTCATGGCGCCAGTTTGTCAGCAGATGGCGACACGCCGCAGCCCAGTTCACGAGACGTTTTAAAATGACAGATATGTCTCATGGCTACAGGCCGTGACCACGGCCCGCCGTCCCGGGTGTGACGGGTCACGTGTGTCCTGACCTGCTCTCTCTGTCTCCCGCCGGCCCGGGTGGTGACGGGTCACGTGTGTCCTGACATGCTCTGTCTCTGTCTCCCGCCGTCCCAACGCCGCAGGTCCGGGTGAACGGACCCAACAGCCCCTACAGAGTCTCCTTCCACAGCTTCAGCCACTCGACCTACTACAAGTAGGTACCCCTGGGCATGGTGCCCGGAGCCCCGCCTGGGGCCCGTACTGACCCCGGGGCCCCGAGCCTCCCCGAGCCCGTGCACGTTGTGTCCCTGGCCCGACACATTAACTGTAATTATGAGCCCCAGCTCGATCTAAACCCGCATATTTTATTAATACGTTGGCTGTTATAACTGACCTTCTCAACGGCTATTCCGAGTTGTTTGTCTTGCAGAACCTCCCTGCTTCTGAAAGGACTAACATCTGCAGCGTCGGGTCGGGGTCAGAGAATCTAAACTCTGGTCCAGACCCCCCAGTACTAACCCTGGTCTCTGGTCCAGACCCCCCAGTACTAACCCTGTCTCTGGTCCAGACCCCCCAGCACTAACCCTGGTCTCTGGTCCAGACCCCCCAGTACTAACCCTGGTCTCTGGTCCAGACCCCCCAGTACTAACCCTGGTCTCTGGTCCAGACCCCCCAGTACTAACCCTGTCTCTGGTCCAGACCCCCCAGTACTAACCCTGTCTCTGGTCCAGACCTGTACTAACCCTGTCTCTGGTCCAGACCTGTACTAACCCTGCCTCCGGTCCAGACCTGTACTAACCCTGTCTCTGGTCCAGACCTGTACTAACCCTGTCTCTGGTCCAGACCTGTACCATCCCTGTCTCTGGTCCAGACCTGTACTAACCCTGTCTCTGGTCCAGACCTGTACTAACCCTGTCTCTGTGCTTCAGGGCAGTGTCCATCCAGAAGTGCAGCCTAAACTCTGGGGTGGTGAATGAGACACCGCAGCACAAGCACCAGAGGATGCTGGTGGCCGGGTCGGTGGTGGTCAGCGCTGATAGTAGGGCGTCGCTCCTTATCTAACACCCAACACTCATAACCCCACAGGGGCCAGCACCTTGAAGTGTGTGTGTGTGTGTGTGTGTGTGTGTGTGTGTGTGTGTGTGCGTGTGCGCCAGGTGCACACATCGTCCTGCGGGACACCACCCTCATGCCGGACATCCCGGGGCTGCCCGCTCTCATCGCCATGCTCTTCACCCCCGTCATGGAGCTACGGTCAGCAGCACTGAGCCACGTGTCCACACAGCTAACGCTAGCCTCCCCCACCTAGCCTCGTAACGTGTTCCCTCCTCCTCCTCCACCCTCAGCACCAACACGGAGAGGACCTGCTACACCGGCGCCCTCTGTGGCCTGGGGTGGAACAGCAGCACCCTGGCCCCCATGCTGCCGGAGCGAGACATGGAGCTGGCCTTCGACTGCCTCCTTGACGTGGAGGACATCACCGAGGTGAGGCCTGCAGAGCTCGCCGACACGGCCTCCTCCTGTGCTCCGGCCCCGTCCCGCTCCGACGGCTAACCCCCCCCCCTCGTCTCGCCCGCAGACCAACACACTGCGGGACTCCATGAACCGCCTGCTGTCGGAGGGGCCCCGGGGCCTCATGCAAATGGGACAGGACCACATCGCCCGTCTGCAGGAGGACTGCCGGGACCGCCTCGTCAGGTGGGCCGTCGGGGGGGGGGGGGCGGCGCCGCTTTGTATCTCCGGGGCAGTTCTTTATATTTCTCAGCGACGTCTTCGGTCTTACTGGTCGCTTTGGCCTTATCGATGGCCTCCGCTTTATTGACCGCCCTGCCTCGCCCTGCAGGCTGTGTGGCAGGACGCCGGCCCGGGAGGAGGCCGCACCCTGGTACTACGAGCGGCTGGGCCAGTGGAACCAGGTACAGGACCCCAGCGGCGGTGCATCGCTGCTGGGCGCTGTATTGGCGGTCGTCGCCCTTTTAATACCATGACGACTGCGTGTGTTGTGTGTGTTTGTGTTTAAACGCGTGCCGTGTGTGCAGGTGGACCCCACGCTGAAGATGGCCATTGTTCAGCCAGAGGGCGGAGGAGCCAGGAGCGTCCCGTTCCTCCTGCACCCCGTCATCCTGCTGGACACCTGAGGACGCGTCGGGCCGCTGCTGCTCCGCTGAGGCACAACACTGCCTTCGGTTTGGTTGCCAGTTCATTTAATTTTAGTTTCTTTTAATTTGGGTTCAAACTTATTTGTGATCAGTCAATAATGCTGAGGAGAGGACGGTGATCTGTTTTGTACTGTTGGCACTGATGCCTTTATTTACTAGTTTTAGAAATAATTTGAAAGTGTTTGTCATCCTGACCGTCCGCCCCGTTTTAGGGCTAATAAAAACACTTGTTCTTAAACAGACTTGAAAGCCCTCTCTATGAAACGGTGAACGTCAGCTCGCTCGAGTCAATTGGCGTTCAGAGTTCGGCTGCGTACAAGTTCCGATTTGAAGCGCCTTTACTTTACTATTCTCCTTCAAGTCAACGTTGACTAAATCAAGGATCCAAAGTGGATCCGTTGTTAAGTCAGCAGAAAAAGACAGTATACATCAAGGTACATTTATTGTTTTCTTAATCTTGTAATTAAATACATACTGTAAGTGCAAATAGTTAGGAGTCCAGGGTCTAAGAACTACATTGAGTATAGTTGAACAAAGTACAAAGTTGGACATGTATTCAAACAAGCTAAATATCGCCAGATACTCCTCGTCTTCATGGGCGTCGAACAACAGTACCTAAAACATAAGCTTGTGTTTTGTTCCTTTTAATGGTTATACAAAAGCAAAACCCTACAATTACCACATCTAAGACGCTTATTGTTAAATGAGGTTGTGCTTGAAAACACCAAAAGGAAACCATCTCAGTAGCCGAAGTTCTTGACGTACGGAGAACCCCTCCAGCCGACTCCCAAGCACGAAGCGGTATTTCACATCGGCAGCAGCAGCACAACAATTCTGGGCGTTAAGCTTCTTTTGTGCCATACCTTTACAGTCATAAGCACTGCAAAACAAATCGTAGCGTAATAAAAACTGCACGAAATATATATCAAATATGATTGACTCAAGGCTCGACTTCATGCACCTCATAACAAGCAACACAAAAGAAAATGTTTTTTTGTTGTATTTTTATCCGTGTACATTGTCTACCTTACTGTGTGTGTGTGTGTGTTAGTGCGTTAGCCGCTAAAGAACGGAGGGGGAGGGGGCTTCTTCAGTGGGGTGGGGGGGTTTTTCGTGTTTTTAAGAGAACAGCATGATGACACAGCACTATGGCCCACGGATGATGACTGGGCGTTTTCCCCGACAGCGAGCTGCCGTCTCTGGGCTCGACCGGATAGCGAGGGACACGCTTCACTCCTCCTTTCGCTTCGCCCCGGGAATCTTAGCCTGGATCCTGGGGGGGAAACACCAAACAAGTCTTTTATGAGGCGTACTTAATGTATGCAATTATTGTATGTTTTATGTCCTGGCACTTAATGTAGGCAATTATTGTATGTTGTACGTCCTGGCCCTTTATAATACTTAGCATTGTGTAGCGTCTTATCCTAGCTATTGTTGTTTACGGGGAATAAGTTAACCTAACAATTGTTATTGCTTGGCACTAGGTTCTATGAACATCCTTACTGTACCGACAGTGATATATTTTCTCTTCTTCTGACAAATGTACTAATTGTAAGGTGTTTTTGGATTAAAGCGTCTACTAAATTCCCTAAATGTTAATGTAAATATTTAAAACGAGAGTTCTTGCGCTGATAAAAACAACGCTTCATAGCACTCTGTCATTTAAACAGTGGTTTATCCTCTGAAAAGCACCACTTACTTTCCCACCACGGAGTTGACCTGGGTGCGTATGAGGCCCACGTACTGGTCAATCTGGGCCTGAGAGGGGAATGAGGAAGAGACAGGTCAGCGCTTTCTATCAGCATGGTCATGGTGATTACAAGCTGACTGACGACAAATAGTACGTTCATACCTGGTGCTTCTCGTAGATCACCGGCATGGTGAACATGCAGATCACAGCTGGGGAGACACAAGGAGCAGAATGAGTACAACATCTCCAGCCAAGGCTGATCTACAGTAGAAACGTCTTCAAGCTTTTTGTAAAGTCCTCATTGTGTACAAATGGTGGTCATAATGCACATCATAGTGTGGCTGTTTGCATAAAGACTCACACCATTGGGCTATGTGACGTGTGTGCAGAACTAAAGATCACAGCCGCTGAAGGCGACCGCGTTAGACCGTCGGCTCGTTTGTAGCGTAGAGGAGCACAGCAGGGAGTGTAAGAAGGAGCCTCACCCAAGATGAGCAGCGTGAGGCCGTTGAAGAGTGCTCCCACGTAGGTCAGGAGCCACATGAGAACCGCAAACTGAAACACCGTGCACAGAGGAAAGCATTGTTATTGAGGAGGAGCTTTGTGTGTTACACGTTATTCCTTCATTGTAAGACATGCATAGCCTTAACCCCCCCTCAAACCTCTTATTGTATGTTGTACATCGTTGCACTTAAAAATAGTACTTAGCTTTGTGATGCATCTTATCCTAGCTATCCATGTTGTATACGGAGAATGGGTTAACCTCGCGATTATGTTAGTTCTTGGCAGTTAGTTCTATGAACGCGCTTACTGTACCGACAGCGATATATTGTTTCTCTTTCTTCTGACAAATATACTTTTGTAAATCGCTTTGGATAAAGGCGTCTGCTAAATGCCCTTCATTTCAGTGTAAGGCCATAGCCCACGCGGGGCGGTTCAGGGCGTGGGGGCCGGAGCGAGGCGCCTACCTTCAGGGAGTCCACCAGGTCCTGCACCAGGAACAGGCGGCGCAGCTCCTTCATGCAGGTGTTGCTGTACAGCATGATCTTGTCTGCATATTTCCCGATCTGATCCTGGGAGAGGGCGATCTCCACCTCCAGGAAGGATCTGGAAACACAAACGGGAGGGAAACGCCTTGAGCCACAATCCTCGGATAACCTCAGAAATCCCACCGAGGGAGAAGAGAAAGGAAAACCACAGGGACAGCAAACCGGATTTCTGATTGGTGCCCGGTGACGTCACTTCGTCTGGCAATCATTTCCACAAATCAGAAGGAGGCCATTTTGATTGGGTGACTTCCACTTCGAGCGTGGCAGCACTTTAAACCCAGACCCCCATCCCCCGGCCCCTCACTCACTTGAAGGGATGTCCCTCATCGGTCTTCTGCACCGCCTGCAGGACGGACTTGTAGATCCGGAAGCTGATGGTGGCGCTGAGGGCGGCCAGGGCCAGGTAGGCTCCCACGCTGACCACGCTGAACTGCGTCAGGGAAAAGAGCAGCAGCAGCACGCTGCTGAACACGCCCCCGGACTGCTTTACGTTCCTCCAGTAGAGCAGGTCGACGGCTGGGGGAGAGGCAGAGAGGTCAGGGTTAGTGCCCCATGCCCAACGACAGACCCCCTAGCCCCCCCTCGGCTGTCTTCCCCCTCCCCGTCGCCATCCAAGCTTCCAGAACTAGGCCCTAGCACTTCCTAACTGGATTAGGCCGCTCTGCACCACTCGACACACATCTGGGTCAAACATGTGGAGGCTGCTCAGCGACTGATGTCCTGGGAGACGGGCTGGCTGTCATGTGACCATGGTAACCCAGCTTCCCAACCCAGCTCTGCGTCAGTCATGTGATAATGGTAACCCAGCTTCCTTACCCAGCTCTGTGTCATGTGACCGTCCTAACCCAGCTCTGTGTCATGTGACCATGGTAACCAAGCTTCCTAACCCAGCTGTGTCATGTGACCATGGTAACCAAGCTCCCTAACCCAGCTCTGTGTCATGTGACCATGGTAACCCAGCTCCCTAACCCAGCTCTGTGTCATGGGACAGTGGTAACCCAGCTTCCTAACCCAGCTCTGCCATCGAGACGCGCTGATGGGAGAATGGCGTGAAGGTGTCAAACAGAGAACTTTTAAATAGCCTCCTGGCTCCCTGCTATGTTTAGAGCGGTCTTAGCAGCGGTCTAACGGCTTGTTAGTGGAAAATATTTTAGTATACAAACAGGAGCAAACAAGACAGCTGCAAGTTCTTATCTGTTCGGTGGAGGGTTATTGGCAAGGGGAGACCACCTGGCCAGCTCCCAAACACACAGACACACACCTGTAAAAGCATGCCCAATGCGGCTGGGAAGTCAATGATTGACTTGTGGTTCTCGGAGGACGCTGGCAGAAATAGCGGCGCTATCAGCGGGGACCAGATAACAGCTCAATGTGACCTAGCTCTGACCAGCACCTCCGTGAGCCTTAAGGATGACGAGGATCAGCCCCGGGCCGCACTGACCCAAGTGGCCGTAACCTAAAGCACCTTTCGTACAGAAGCAGGGGTTCGCCTCTTTCCCTCCCCTCTTATGTGATGTGACGGCTGCCAATCCAACCATCCAGCCAACCAGTGTTTAGCCATCACTTTGAAAAAAAACATCTGCTCGCTGCCTGCCACGTCACGCTCGCTGTATCTCAGGGAGTTCTGAAGCGTGGAGACACGGCCGAGCCCCCGCTGCCCAGATGGACCCCCGCGGTGGGGCCGGCCCAGCGTACCGCCACCGCCTGTGGTGGCAGCGTGTTGTGTGTTAGGGACAGAAACAGGCTGGTTTCCATGACAACTGTGTGCAGACACGATGATCTCTGCTGAACCACCGCCGTGTCCCTCCCTCCATCATCCTCGAGGAAATTCATTCATTCGAAACACCCCCCAACCCCCGTTTACGTTGACACCTGGAGATCACGAGCGCTAATGAGGAGGAAGGAATAGAGGAAGCGTGCCTTCCTGCCCGGTAGTAAATTGCTACGGTCCCCTGGGTGCCCTCCTCGCTGCCTCGACCGGCCCATCGTGATTGTCTGCCTGCTCGCCCGCTCTAATTTTAGCCGTGGAGAGCTGTGTGCGGCATAGTGATCACAGCCATCTTTACTTTCCAGCCGGAGATGGAAGCCAAAAGGCAACTGAAGCTACCGAAAGGGACGCAGTGTGACCGGCAGCGACACTCGACTCATTCCTACACCCTGCCCGGAGCCATTCCTATACACGACAGAATGAGTAATGATGACATTTCTCTGAGCCCCCCCCCCACCCCCCCGTTAGGAGGAG
The DNA here is from genome assembly GCF_949987615.1 of Pollachius pollachius. Classification (NCBI taxonomy): domain Eukaryota; kingdom Metazoa; phylum Chordata; class Actinopteri; order Gadiformes; family Gadidae; genus Pollachius; species Pollachius pollachius. The sequence goes on along the minus strand of NC_136948.1, from coordinate 11,626,551 downwards.
AAGATGGGTCAGATCCTGGTCTCCTGTGGAGCCATCAGGAGGATTCTCACCCCCTCCTCACCCCGTTGACGAGAAGAACGTTTCAGTTTAAGACACTAACCAGAAAACCTACAAGACTACACACTCTGTATATATCACACAGTGGATGACACACACACACACACACACACACACACACACACACACAAACTAGCAGCTGCAACGGCGGAGAGAGCAAACAGGACAGAGAGACAGAAAGGGCTGCGAGGCAGTCCTGCCGGACGGCACGGCGCTGCCCGCGGCGGCTAGACGCTGGCTTGGTGTGCGGCACGTTGCAGACACACAGAGCACGAGAGAGAAGCGGAAGAGCGGTACTGACCTGCGGCTCCCATGGCTGAACAGGCAGAGAGGCAGCTGCTTTATGCACAGACAAAAGGAGCGCATGCAGGCCTCCTCTCCCGCTGGAGGGGAGGGGCCTCCCGCGCACCGGCCAATCATAGGCCCCCTGAGCTGGGAGGGGGCGGGGGTGGGAGTGGTGGGGTTGGTAGGAGGAGGGAAAGGGAGCGGTTGCCAAAGAACAAAAATATAACCCAGTGTCGACAGGCACACACACACACACACACACACACACACACACAGCCTGAGAGCCTTCATTCCCTGGCTTAGCCCCGTGGACGAGACAAAGGCAGGCAGAGACTAACGTAACGCCTCCAGTGAGTTCAAAATGGTGGAGAGTAGTCTGCCTCCACCAGAACTTCATGTTTTTATTATTGATCATCATCGATCATCTGAATGTGGAACAGATTGGCTGCACATCTGAGCAGGAGACTACCAAAGATGGCCGGGACGAGGGCGATGACAACGGCATTTATACAAGCACGCTTTCTTCTCTCGCTCGCGGCTGCAACTGATCTTGTGAGCACCTGCCCGCTGATGCAGTTACCATAGTTACCGTGCTCCATTTTCTATCCCCCACTAACAGAGATGGAGATGCAGAAAGAGAGAGCAGGGGAGAGAGAGAGGGAGGGGCTGATTGAGCAAGATGGAGTGGGAGGGGAGGGTTGTAGTATTCCTTTGGGAACTGCAAGGGCGCTCATGTGCTCTGAATCTGGGGGACTAGGAAGCACAAAACACTGTGCCTGCCTGCCTGCCCACCCCCTTCCCAACCCCCCAGCGCGCACACACACACACACACACACACACACACACACACAAGCCACTCCCTTAATGGTGAACACAATGGGACAATAACCATGCTAGCCGCTAACAGGTTACCTTGATACGTGAAAACCGAACCAGCATCAGTGGCAGTGGGACACCTGAGTGGGCTTCATGTGTTAACTGCAACTAGCCTCATAGCCACAGAACCACAGCCCCGGGGACACAGAGTGGGATACCACCGCTAGTTATCCTAGCTACACCCTGGGATAACTCAGCATATTCCAGGTAGCAGAGTGGAGGCTCGTGTCCGTGGGTTGTTTATACGGCGGCCATGTTGGGCAGCGGAGGTGCCTGTGTGGCCCGCTGTGTTTCAGACTCATGGATGTGGTTTTATATGGTGAAGCTAGTTCCAGTCTGTCCAGTCTAAACGAGTGTGATGACCAGCAGCCCTTTGCTTGTAAAACACACCGAGCAGTGCAGATCTGAGGCCATCGTCGCATCACACACAGTGTGCCAACTCTGCAGCGTGGGGCGGTGGGATGAACTCGAAACGGGACAGAGCCCCGTTTCAACTATCGTCTCTTCGCCCCCCCCCCCACTGATGACTGTAGGCCCTGCTTAACACCGGGGATGATTCAGCTCCCTGTGGACCCCCTCTGGCCTCCACTGACCACGAGCAGGAGCACATCCCACAGCACACGGACTCAAACGCCCACATCGAGTGTCAGTGAGGCTTATCCTCTGCATCCGGCCTCCGCATCTCTCAGCACACCTGCGCTGCTGTCGTCATTAAGTCAGCCTGCTCTGCATTTCCCTCCCTCAACCACCAAACCCTACAACCAAACCCCAGCGCATGCCGGCCCCGACAACACACACCGGGGAGGGCAGGGACGCCGTTCCCCTCGCTTCGGCCGTCCAGCGGCCAGCGAGGGACTGGGCAGACAGGTGGACGGAGACAGACGGCAGACGCACCGCAAGGCGCCATGGCGGCCCACGGCACTGATGTAATCAGAATGGGTGCGTCCTAGTTACCACGGAGACAAGTGTGTCAGCGCTGCTCATATGCACCGAGAGCCGTTCTACCAAAGGGAAAAAGAGAGAGAAAGACCGGGCCCCCCGCAGGGCACTAAACCGGGGGGGGGGGGGGGCAATGACACGCCCTGCCTCAACGCCGGCTGTCACATTGTAACGGACATGAAACAGACGCAGCCCTCTGATGAACACACATGCATCTGCTGACATGCTCGCAGACGCCTCACAGACAGACCCCCCCCCCCCTCCCAAAAAAACCTTTGTCCCCACACACACACACACACACACCTTTGCAAAGCTAAATCTAACTATCATTCTATTCTCTATGCAGGATATTTAAATAGCATTGTTTAAAACGACATCGACCCGCTTTTCAACCAACACAATCACTGTTCATCTGCAGGTAAAGGCACAAACACCTACGTACACACACACACACAGACATACACAAACGCAGCATCATCCTGCAGAAGAGGTGTCTAAACACAACGCATGCACGGCGTGACGAGACGCAAACACGGACGGCGAAACAAACAAAAACGTCAAATACTAAAGAAAATGGAGGATAAAAAAAATCAGGTATAAACGGTGAAGTACCCTGGCCTTTCCACCCGCTCCAGGAGCACTCCTTCTGGGACACTGGGTCTGCAGCGGCCTGCATGCTGGTGGTCAGTCAAAGGAGCCTGTTCTCTCTGTCCTCTAGCTCTGCTCTCCCTCTTTATGTCCTCCGCTCTCTGCTTTGTCTCCCTCTCTTCTCCGTAGCACTGACTCACGCACGCTGGTCCCACCGAGGCATGAATGGCTGGCTGCAAGACGGCAGCGGCAGCGTTCAGATGACAGATAGAAAAAAGGAGGGGGGTTGGGGGGGAGGAGAGAGTGAGAGGGAGAGAGAGCTAGAGAAAGAGAGAGAGAGAGCGATGGGGAAGGGGGGGTGGAATCTGTTTCCAAGGTTCTGCTGGCTCACCCAAAACATGGAGCGATGCTCAGCACCAACAAATGGACGGAACAGAAGGATGAGAGAGGGAGATGGAGAGAGAGGGAGATGGAGAGAAAGAGAGAGAGAGGGAGGGAGGCTGCGGCCGTGTGTGTGTGCGCGTGTGTGAAGCAAATTGTAAACACCAACGCAGAGAAGCTTCCGCAGCAAGTCAGTCATGCAATGATTAGGAGCCTGCGGGATTTGGTGGGATAGACCATGTGTGTATGTTGTGTGTTTCATTTTCAAAATAAAAGTCCCAACAGAGCTTCAAAGCCCAGTGCTAGTGGTGGGACAGTTTGGCAGCAGGAGGGTTAACCCCTCCTCTCCGATGAGACGTCTAAGCAGGCAGATGTGCCTCCATGTAATTGCCATGATTATCTTTGTGGCGTGCTATCTGTTCGGAGAAGGAAATGTTCATTGATCTGTTTAATGTCATTTAATAGTATGTCTTTGAAAAAACGTCGAGTCACCGGAGGGCTCTGACCCCAGAACCAGCAGGCTTGTGTTTAAACAGAACCGGGTCTCTGAAGGGCTCCTGTTTACTGCACAGTGCTGATGCAGGCAGTGAAGGCACTTGTTTAAACCGCAGCTCTGAAGGGCTCTGGTTTACTGCACAGCGCTCATGCTGCCAGCAGAGGTGGCGTTGTCCTGGGGATGGTGTAGTACGAGCTTCGAGACGACACGGTGTTGGAAGGTTCTGGAAAACAGTCAGGAGGTGTGCACGGCGGAGTAGCTAGCTAACAGCGGAGACACCAGGTAGCCGCTATTTCTAGAGACTCCCTCCCGACAGAGGCTGGAGTGCCTGATATTTAATAATTAATATATGTATATGTACTCCTCAGCCACAAAAGGTCCCGTGTGTGTGTGTGTGTGTAATGCATGTTTTCTCGGCACGCCCACACAACGCATTTGCAATTCAAAATAGCACCCTTGTAAAAATAGCGAACACGTGAAATGCTGGATGTTCAAAGAGGAGACTGGTCTCCATGGCGACGGTCTCTTTCATCTCGGTAAACAATCGGCATGTGATAATATTCAGTGTCTAGCCTGACATTAGGCACGGAATCCTTCCTGTCCAGTCCCCCCCACCCCACCCCACCCTGCAGACAGCCCCTCCTTCCGCTGAAACGCAACATTGACAAGACTCATTGCCAATAGCCACCATTATAGACCAAAAAAGACCGAATGCCTCTGAGCATGCGCTCCTGCCTCTGTTGCCATGGTAACTGTCGGGGAAGGGCACAGGCCCGCTGGTACATGACGTCTTCTAATCCCCCGCTACAGCAGCGGCTGTGCAAAGAGACGATAAAGATGGTGCATGGCGCCCTCTAGTGGTGACAACCACGCCATGGCCTGCAACAGACAGGCATTGACCCGCTTTTCAGAAATATCCAGAAGCTCCTCACTCGCCGTTAAGTAAACAAAACACCAGGGGTAAAAGGCTTTACCCCTTGTCCTTGAATACCCCTACGTCGCACACCATTTCATGCAAGCGCTCTGCGGTGAGGACCCACTGTTACACTGTTCGACCAGCATTACAACACACACAGCTCATAAACCCAAGAGATTAATGCATGCGTCTGTGCTGACCACTGCAAACCAAAACAAACCCCTCTCCCTCTTTCTAATGTGATCTCCATGGCGACCACTGCCCCGGTCAGAATCACCACGCTAAGCCTCTCAGTCTGAACGCTGCCCCAGTTCTGACATGATGAGGAGGATTATGTAAGCCTACTGTTTACCAGGCCAGGGAGGGAACAGCCAATAGCCTACTGTTTACCAGGTCAGGGAACAGCCAATAGCCCACTGTTTACCAGGCCAGGGGACAGCCAATAGCCCACTGTTTACCAGGCCAGGGGACAGCCAATAGCCCACTGTTTACCAGGCCAGGGGACAGCCAATAGCCCACTGTTTACCAGGCCAGGGGACAGCCACTAGCCCACTGTTTACCAGGCCAGGGGACAGCCAATAGCCCACTGTTTACCAGGCCAGGGAACAGCCAATAGCCCACTGTTTACCAGGCCAGGGAACAGCCAATAGCCCACTGTTTACCAGGCCAGGGGACAGCCAATAGCCCACTGTTTACCAGGCCAGGGAACAACCAATAGCCCACTGTTTACCAGGCCAGAGAACAGCCAATAGCCCACTGTTTACCAGGTCAGGGAACAGCCAATAGCCTACTGTTTACCAGGCCAGGGGGATAACAGCCAATAGCCTACTGTTTACCAGGTCAGGGAGAAAACAGCCAATAGCCTACTGTTTACCATGCCAGGGAACAGCCCACTGTTAACCAGGTCAGGGAACAGCCAATAGCCTACTGTTTACCAGGCTAGGGAACAGCCAATAGCCTACTGTTTACCAGGCCAGGGAACAGCCAATAGCCTACCGTTTACCAGACCAGGGAACAGCCAATAGCCCACTGTTTACCAGGTCAGGGAGGGGACAGCCAATAGCCAACTGTTACCAGGCCAGGAACAGCCAATGGCCTACTGTTTACCAGGCTAGGGAACAGCCAATAGCCTACTGTTTACCAGGCCAGGGAACGGCCAATTGTCCAATGTTTACCAGGTCAGGGAGGGCAGATAGATGTAGACAAAAAGATTAAAACTACCTAGTACTGATGGGATTAAACAGAGATAACATCAGCTGAGTGTGAGTCAACATTGCAGTCACATGACAACAGGGTGTCGGTTAAATTCTGATTGTGTTCTGGAAAACTACTCCCAGTTCTTGGGGCCACGCCCTTTTGCAGCAACAGCCATGATTATTCAGCTGGAAGGTGATTTCAGCTTTTGTGTTGCTAGTTGCCATGCTGAGCTTAGTGTAGGGAGGTGTGGCTTGGTCTATTATGATGTGAACCAGCAGAGGGAGGCAGACAATGGAACACAAGGCAGGAAGCAGCCGGCAGCCAGACACACAGGGAGGAGGCCAGCCAGCCAGTCGCTAGAGGCAACCACCTCTCGTTTCCTGGCTTTCCTGGCAGCTGCACAAGACAACACCACACCACACCACGCAGCTCCTTAAACATTCAGGAAGGTGGATGTAATCAGAGTCCCAGAAAACTGGCTCTCTCATTCAGAGGAGTACTATTCATAGAATACAGTATATATAAACCCACTTCTGCTCGTGGCAGGAAGGTAAATCTGTACAAAAGCTTGACGCTGACGTGATATAGCAGAACTTCGAAAACTAGTCAAACAAGTCAGCAATTAAACAAAAGCCTCCAAAAGGAAAGCCCTTCCACCAGACTGGGGGGTCACAGGTTCTGTCTGCGTACCCCAACAGGTGGGACCAACCTTTCTGCTTGTCAAAGTTCTGCAGGAAGACGGTTCCGGCCGGCGCCCCCAGGTCCCCCTTGACCTCGCCGCCGCATGTCTTCTGGCTCCCCACGTCCTCCTGGGGGGTGGGTTTCTCCGCAGGGCGCACCTCAGGGGGCACAGCGGCCATGGGGGGCTTGGGCTTACTGGGCCTCTCTTCCTCAGGGGTCTTCACCGCCGGGGCCTTCACGGCCTCGGGCGCCTGGACTGGGGGCCCAGCGGGGGGCTTCTCCTCCAGGGGGGAGCGGGCCGGGGGGGTGGTGACAACGGGCACCAGGGGAGACGGGAGGGCGGCGGCCTGCTTGGGACCGGCCGCGCCCTGCTCCCTCTTGGGGCTCTCCTCGGAGGCGGACTCGATGAAGAGCTCGCTGTCCAGCTCCGCCTCTCGCTCCTCCCTCAGGATGCTGTAGGCGCCGCCCGCGCCCAGGCTGGCGGCCAGGCCCTGGTTGCCCCCCTTGGCGACCGGGGGGGCGTCGAAGGGGTGGCCGGGCGGCGCCACGGGGCTTTTGCTGACGGGAGACGGGGGGAAGGGGCCACTGCTGGTCTTGGTGCTGGGGGAGGTCTGGCCCCGGGGGGCGGGGTCCTCGGTCACCAGCTCTATCTCAGAGTCCCCGGACTCGTTGCTGCTAGCCCCCGGCTCCTTGCCGGGGCCCTTGGCGGCCGCGCTGCTCTTGGATGGCGCCCGCTTCACTGTGTTGGTGTTGTACATCTCGTGTGAAGGGAAGTCTGGATCTGCAGCGGGGGGGGGGGGGGGGGGAAGTATGGAGAAGAGAAGAGGGTGTTATAAAGGGAAGTGATCAGATGACAGAACAGGCTGCGTAGCTGCAGGTAAGAGTGTGCACGTGAGTGTGCGTGCTTGTGCCTGTGGGGGACGGGCTGGGCGTGGACGCCGGGCTGTCGTCCTCGGGCTCCGACAGCGTCACCGTGGGAACGCCCACGGTGCCCACGCTCAGGACGTTCTCGCGGTCCATCCCGCCGACCGGGGAGGAGCGTGGCGGGGGCTGGCTCTCGAGCTCGGCGGCAGGGGTCTGGGACTGGGTCAGGGTGATCTTCACGGGGCTGGCCGTCTCGGAGGTGCCCCCCAGGTTCCGGTAGGAGCGGTAGTCTGACATCTCCTCGTCGGAGGGCTCCTCCACGTAGGGGAAGGAGTGGGAGTCGCAGGCGGGGCCCAGGTTCTCGTCTTCCTCCTCCTCATCATCATCCTCATCGTCCTGGTCCTGGTCTACGTCCCTCCCAGGGATCTGGTCCATGTAGCCCCCCAGAGAGTCGTGTCCGGACGTGGAGGACACCTTGGTGTCCATCAGGCTGGCCAGGGGGTCGGGGCGCTGGCCCGTCAGCAGCTCGTCCCCGTGGCTGATGTCCATGTAGTTGTAGGACTCCGTCTTGTCCGAGCCCAGCAGTGACCTGGGCAGGTCCTCCTCCCCGTAGGAGACGGTCTTGGAGGAGGAGGTGGTGGAGGAGGAGGTGGAGAACTGGAGGTGTGAGGTCGAGGTGGGGGAGGTCTTGCTGGGCTTCAGCTCTTCTGAGAGGTAGGAGGCCTCCTGGCTTGTTGGGAAGTTCTGATTGGACAGCAGGGACGTGTAAAGGTCTCCGTCGTCGCTCATGGGCTTCCGGAACAGTCCAGACATGAGGTCATCTGCACGGACAAAAGGGAGGCGCAGACAAGAAGGGATGGGTTACCAACGGTTACCAATGACGCCACGCAAGATCAAAGATGTTCAACAGCGTGATGCACGAAGAAAATGAAGAAAATAATAATCAGAACAAGAAGAACAATCCAATCTGCCTTATTGTTGAACGAGGAACTATGATTGAACAAGGTTTCAACCTTTAGCCAAACAATTGTTGCTCTCTATTGCACGAGGGTATGACGCCCAGTGAGAAAGGGATCAAGACTCCCCCTGAACCTTTGTACGGGTGTAAAAGCATGCACCGTCTCCTCCTGCCAGCTGTATTGTTAAAAGCCATTTCCTTGGAGGACAAAGTGCATTAAGACCTCACGAGGCGTGCACACCACAAGGAGTGCCTGTTTATTGTGTCAATAAACCAGGGGGTGAGGGATGGAGTCCAGACAGAACGACATCAGTGTCTGGCAAGCGTCACATGGCTGGGACAAAATCAGCCTGAGAGCGAACCGTTTGATAACGAGGACGGCCGGAGGCACCGAGAGATCAGGGGGATTCAGGGAGGGAGGTGCTGATCACTGAGGCAGAAGTAACAGAGAGGTCTTGTGCCCCCATGCTGGACAAAGGCTGATTGTTTGGAACCCCTCCCCCCTAAAAGACCACGGTGCCAGGCCTGGGCATGTAGGTTTAAACTGTCAGAGAGAGATCACCGTGTCTGGTTCTCCATCACACAAAACCCTAACAGTGCTTGTGTCTGTGTGTGTGTTTTCTTCAACTGTTGTTGTACGTGCAGACTACAATGGAAACAGACGATACCGCTTAACGTAGTTTTCTTTGCACGTCCTTCGACGTGCAACCCGACCTGTTGTCTGTTTTGCATGTCGTCTGAAATACACATGCAAGTCACTAACTAGCATCCAGCACGCCCAAATATAGGATTAGCATTGGGCTAGGCTAGAGCACTTAGTCCTGATTTCATTATTGATGTAAAAAGGTACAGACTACTGAATACCATTGGGTACTCTATGGGTGATAGATGGACACGAGCTCACACCCAGAGTGGGCAGCTGAGAGGCGACCCCGATGTGGTTCCTCCTCCCTCAGTATTTTACAACCCCCCATGTGCGGCCATGCTGCATCAGGTCTCCAGCTGGGACCTGACAGACCCAGGCTCTTTAGGACCCAGGGAGGAACAGACGCTGCCTGCCTTCAATTCAAATAGGCATTATGGAACGTATTAGTCACTGATAATATCAGACTTTCTTTAAATTATCAAATCTATATTTCACCTGGTAAAAATATCTATTCCTTTGGTACAAATTCAGTTGAACTCATTGTAAAAAGAAGCTGCATGCAAATTGTCTTTACACCTTTTAAACAGCAGGGGGATGAGAGGTGCACTCTTCAGAAGGGATTCTACCTTTCTCTTTCCCCTTGCTAAAACACAACATAACCTAGATAAATGCCACATTAAATAATGTCTTACGTGTATATTGTTTTTATTATTTTCATACGACGAAAGATACACAATTGAATAGATTAACAACCATATACACAATGTTATATGCAAGGTGCAATCATTTTCTCTATTTGCGTGCGTGTGCATGTGTATTGTCTGTCAATGTGCCTGAACATTGAGCTATTGGTGCGGTGCCAGTCCAATCATGTACAGGATATTTATTTGATGAACCTTCTTCTACTGAGCTCGAACACTGCAGGGATGAACCAGTGGTGGAGCAGTGGTTCATCCCTGTCACTGTGTTACGAACATCGTAACGCAGTGACAGATGACGGAACATAACAGTGGCCCTCCCCCGCTGAAGCTGCGGACCCCTGCGTGGAGAGTGGAATGTTATTTCAGGGTTATTGTTTATTATAGTACTTGTTCCAAGTTCAGTTTATACTGTTCCACAAAGTGAGAGATCACTGTTTTCATTCTGCGTATTTTTAGATGACGCCAGGTTGGTATTTTAGCGATCTTTGACGGTGGAAGCAGGGAGGTGGAGATCTGCTGTGCCTGAACCTGGTGACCTGTGTTGGACAGCCCTTTTAGACCCAGCATAGCATATAGGAGGAGAGTGTATTTCTTATCTGACACCGTGTTTTTCTTCCCTGCTCCCCCCCCCCCCCTCCCCACACCAAGCTCTGGGAGAGGGGGGGGGGGGTTCTATTCCAGCTGTACACGGCTTGCTGGGAAGCGGAGGAATTAAAAATAGAAATCATCGCCATCCATTCACTCAAGAGGGGGGGGGGGGGGGGGGGGGGGGGGGGGGGGTTGTGGAGTGACAGAGGAGCACTTCGGATTAGGATGTCCAATCTCTTCCTGACCCCCCACCCCACCCCGCCCTGCCCTTTTCCCTCCCTCCCCCCCAGTCCTCTCTGGGCTGCTGAGTGTGGTCATAAAGGATACATCATACTGCGGTGAAATGGCACCAACACAGCCAGGACACAGGGGAGTGTTGGTGACATAACATGTTAGCACAAAAAAAAGGAAAAAGGCAGTAAGACGATGAAGAAGCCAAGCAACCCTATTGTCTGTGCCCTTGAGCTTTGAGTCTGCCTTTTATGCTCAGACCCTCTCCTCTGTGCAGCCCAGCGTAGTCATCCCTCCTTCCTCAGCGAGAGGTCTGTCCAGCCAGGTTGTGTGGAGCAGCGTCCCGGCAAGGGCTAGTCGACCCACAAGCAGAAACCTCACTGATATAATCCTCTTACAGAGTGGCCATGGTATAGGTGCCATCAGGCGTCACCCTGACAACAGAGCATCAGCTCAGATCAGAGCAGGGGGCAAACACCCAGTGAAGAGTTTAGTAGCGCCCCGGGTTATTGAACAGCGCCCTTGAAAACCAACCGGAGGACAAACCTCCATCCCTCGTTTGTTTGGCAACCGGCCTTCTGTGTGACTGACTGTGGTAGCTGGGTTAACCTCGCCAGAGGAACACGGGTGAATGACGAGGGTGGATGCTTATCTGCTGTTAGCGAAGTGAAGGGGAGGAGCTTCTAGGAGGGCCTCTGACCAGAAGCAGCAAAGGGGAGGAGCTTCTAGGAGGGCCTCCCCCCAGCCTCCACCCAGAAGCAGCAGAGGGGAGGAGCTCCTAGCAGCGACTCCACCCTGAAGCAGCGGAGGGGAGGAGCTCCTAGGAGGGACTCCACCCTGAAGCAGCGAAGGTGAGGAGCTTCTAGGAGGGACTCCACCCTGAAGCAGCGGAGGGGAGGAGCTTCTAGGAGGGACTCCACCCAGAAGCAGCGAAGGGGAGGAGCTTCTAGGAGGGACTCCACCCAGAAGCAGCGGAGGGGAGGAGCTTCTAGGAGGGGCTCCACCCTTCAGCCTGCTGAAGCAGCGGAGGGGAGGAGCTTCTAGGAGGGGCTCCACCCTTCAGGCTGCTGAAGCAGTGGAGGGGAGAAGCTTCTAGGAGGGGCTCCACCCAGCCAGCCTGCTGAAGCAGCAAAGCGGCTTGAAGGGCAGAGAGAGAATCCCACAAGGCCACAACACACGCTTTCTCTACCCCTCTCTAGACAAGACGGCATGCGACAAAATAGGAATTCACAGCTTACATTGTTTTGCCACATAACAATCATGCGACGAGAGAACAGAGGGTTGAGTAAACAGAAGCGGCCTTGGTGGCTGATGGCACAGTGAAGGGGCATTCCCTTTGTTGTCCTCCACACCGCCAGGGCTGCTCATAGATTAATGTGCTCTGACAGTCTCTGCTATGCCAGGCATGGCCCTCTAATTATCAGGCAGGGGGCGAAAATATGTGAGAAGAGACAGTTTCTAAAGTCTCACAGTAGTGAAAAGAGCATGCAGCAGCTATGAAATCTGAGCACTGTGGCGCTGGGAGACGCCATGTACAGTGGTTCATACGCCACACACTTATTGATCAGATAATCGATGCATGCGCTTCCCATGTGAATTGACCAAGAATCCAATAACTGAAAGCAGCAACAGAAAGGAAAGAAAAGAGAGCAATTCTACTCAAATATCTTCAAAGTAGTGAAAGAGTTAGGTTGAAACTAAAGGCCATCAACCTCTACCCTGGCGAGCATTTTAGCTTGCTAGCTTGCATAGCAAGTTAGCAACTCACTGCTAGCAGACCCTGTTGTAGTCCATGGGAGACGTTGGAGAAGCAATGCATGCGTTGTGTTGCAGTTTAAAGCTATATCTCTGTACTTAGAACAACTATTAAACCTACAGAAATGCTCAACTTCCAGCAGAGGATGTAACTATATTTACTTATTATCTCTCAGATATGTCAAGCAGCTCATGTGGAGCCCTGGACAGGAGCTGCGGTCTACATAGCTGGCTACAGCTCTGCCTCCTTCTCCTCCCTCTCCAACCACCATATTCTGTATGGACTTGACCCATATCTACGTTCCATGGGCCTACACAATACTCTCAACTATATTGACTATCAACTATGCTATATTTGTGTATATGTGACGTCTGTAGCTAAACTGTGCATCTTTTTGACAAACAAAACTACTTTAATAACCAACTAAGCTATGCTCAGATTTTCTCTGCCCGGCATTTAACGCACTGCCCTTCTGGTTTAGGTTCACAATATCCACAGCAACAGATCTGGTCGTAGGAACGTTGAAATATTACTGCCAAGGTGTTGAACTCATTGTTTGAACTCAATGTCACTCAACAGGGAGATGCAGATCGAAGCTACACTCAGAGCTCAATAAATCCCTGAGCAACACAGAGGGGAGGGGGGTAGAGGGACAGTTGCCAGGAACACCATTGATCCATAGTATACAATTACTGTAAGAAAATGTGGTGCATTCAGCCTATTTAAGGCACAGCAAAGCCCCAAGACCACATAAGACAACTATTGTTGCTCCAGTTTTTTAACATAGCTAAATCAATGCAGTCCCTTTGAAGCCTATGGAATAAATGCTAATCATGCCCTTCGTTTGCATTCAGTCCAGCGCGTGTCTGCTTTGGTAACCGCCTTCCACTGTATGGATTCTACGCTCTTTACTTTGTGGATTGATTGGTAGATGGATTGACGGATGGATGGAGGGCTAGACATCCTACTCCAGACTTAGGGAGTAAAGCTGGCTGCTTTGGCTCACAGCTGCCAAAAGACTGTCTTAGGGTCGCTACTCCTTTTCAAAGCACTAGACACGCAGACAGACTCATCCACTCAAATAATGCATTGAGAATTAAATTCAACAACACAAGATATAAAAACGTGTGTGTGTGGGAAGTTTGGGGGAACTTTATTACATACCATGTCAAAAGCTAGTTCTTCATGGTGTACATCTTTGGTGTACTCAGTCATTGAGACTACACCATAATATCGACCGACGCCCTGCTAAAGGTCGCCCCATGAAGCTGGGGTTTGGTTAATTCCTTCATGAATGACTTCCTCCTGGGTCAGAGCGACCGCATGGTGACCGGTGCCTGGGGAAGATGACTGAACGGAAAGCTGGCCGGACACATAGTGTTTGCTCAGAGGACTCCAATGTCACTCTTGCAGCCGGCAATATCAGACACACTGCCGCTCAAATATATATATGTGTAATCTTTCACAACTCCAGTTGTATTGACAGTTATGTCTGAGCCATTACAGCCAAAGACAGATTTACAAACTGACTCAGCTCTGCATTGACACGAGTATTCATTTCACTGCCAGCAAACAGTCAAACCAGAGGGCTTGAAGCTTCTAAGGGCCTCCATAATCTAAGAACCCATTCCATAGGCAACAACGTACGTCTCCATCTGTAACGCATCCTTCTCCTGGTAGTCTGTGTCTGGGGATTTGAACTGCTGACCTTCGCATCACATGCCCGCTAATTGTATCCACCCTTCACACGTAACCCCCCCTCCCCCCTTCCCCACTGCCCAACCCCACCCACCCACACTTCTCCCTCCATCTTTATCGTCTTGGCTGCGTCTGCAAGAGAGGCCCTTGCCCCCCCACCCCCTTGAGGAACGGTAACAGGAGCAGAGAGCTCGGTTTCTCCATAATGGCGTGCTCTCTTTGCCAGGCCATGCAGTCTGCTAAGTGCTGTCTGTCTCTGAGTAATAGATACTAGGCCGTCCCAGCCAGGTAATGTGCTGTCTCATCCCTGTTGTCATCCACTGATGCTTGGCTGTACAAGAGACCTAGATGTTTTATGCATCGTCTTTGCCTCTGCCTGTCGCTGATTGGTCGGCGAGGTCCTGCTTCGCCCTCTATTGTGTTATTAATCTACCAAGCGATACTTAGGGCACCAGTGACGGATTCTGATTATTAAAATGCGATCAGGCTTCAGTGCTGTACTCGTGTTGGTTCATGTCCCAGAGCTCAGCCCCCTGACGCATGTCATTCACACCCAGCTCCTCGCACCGTGAGTCACAGTGGATCAGGAGGTGTTGAGGGTGGAGTGGTGTGGAGTAGGTGCTCCACATGTTGTTTTGGGTTCTCTTACGTAAACCTTTGAAAAGGTTGAGTACAGATGGGACTAACAAAAACAAATGAGATATATATTTCTCCTGTTGGTTCTACAATGCCAGTTCTGTGTCCTTTGACATGGACTGGAACTCAAGCCGGGTTGTATTGACGTCATTATTGGTCTGGGGTCAGTCACTTGTGATAAACCACATTTTGAGATGACCAAAGGTTCAAAAGGTCCAAAGTTCAAGGCTTCTTGCGTAGGCTTGGAGAGATAGCCACGTCACAAAAAATTACTTATAGGTTCGTTAGCCATGGGTGGTTAGCCTTGTTTGGTTAGGCCAGCGGCTGCAGACTTGAACTATAGGTTGGTTAGCCTTGGTTGGTTAGAACAGCGGCTCCAGACTGACCTACTGGTGGGTTAGCCTTGGTGAGCTGGTCATGGCTGGTTAGCCCAGTGGCTCCAGACTGAACTATTTGTTGGTTAGCCTTGTTGGGCTGCCTTGGTTGGTTATCCCAGAGGCTACCAACTGAACTAGGCGTGAGTGAACCCTGAGACTGAGGTGAACCCAGGGATGGCAGAACGATTACGACTGCGCCCACGGGCCGAGGGTCCTTGACAAAGATCTGATCAGACTAGCGCACTTCTTTCCAAGGGCCGACCGTCCACTGCTGTCGCCACGCAGGGCGGCGTCGTGACAGTGCCCTCGGGCCCCCCAGGGACAGAACAGCAGCTCTGACCCAGTGGCCAGGCCTCAGCGATAACTGGGAGGAATGCAAGCAGCCATTTCTCTCTTTGAACCATGCTAGGCCATATGCTAGGTCCATAATCAGTGTGTCTGTAGCATGTGTGAATGCATTTGAATGGATGAGTTGGGTTGGCCCATCTCCTACAGTATAAAGTCATCCTTGTTGATTATTTCAAGAAGTTGAATTGGAATTAGCGAATATGCTACATTCTGAGTTTCTAATTCATTACACTCCCATACAATTAATCATGACAACAATGCTCTCCCCAGGACCGTATTTTGTTGTGATGTACTGAAGATGAAGTGAGGCCGTGTAGCTAGATTTGATGTGTTATGAAGAGGGACTGAGAGAGACAGACAGAGAGAGAGACAGACAGAGAGACAGACAGAGAGAGCGAGAGAGACAGAGAGAGAGAGAGAGACAGAGCGAGAGAGCGAGAGAGAGAGAGGGAGGCGGAGGCTTTCAACACCATCTCATGAATATTTCAGTAGACCCCTGAATAAACCGCAGGGCTCCAGTTCATCTCTCTGAGCGGATGGCGAGCCCCGATTCTCCAGGATTAAAAATAGAAGCACACGCTGAACCATGCCAAGGAAGGTGAGGAGCTCACCGGAAGATGCCGGAGTATGAGTGAGCTACCACGAAAACAATAACACAACTCTGTGTATCTGATCCACAACCACGTCGCTGATCCACTCAGAACTTTAGGTCCTGGACCCTCTACGCACAACACTGGGACCTCCTTTCTTAACATCCATTAAGATAGGAATAGACAGCAGCCCCAAGAATAGCGCATATGTGGAAATGACACCTTAATTACAGTTGTCATTTTGAATAGGCTGTTTATTTCCACTGACAATCCATGTCAAAGGTTGTCAAATGTTGCTTGTATTGCATTTTCTTTCGCTAAATGGGGGTTTTAAATTTGGTATGCCCAACACATAGGCTTTTTCCTGCTATCTGAGGGCCGTTCAGGGAACATTTGTGTACATCAGGTCCACAAAGCGGGCAGCGTGTCGGCCGGTGCACAGCACACAGGATGGTTTTAAACCACACTACCTCCTCGTGGTCCAACTTTCACGAATTATCCTACGCACGATTCAGCCTCTCAATCGGCTAAACGTCCAAGTGTCGATTCAACAGAAAATAAGACGAATGATCACATGCACCGACATATTCTCAATAAGAAACAACTTTAGAGTGAATTACATCTCATGAGTGTCTGCGTTTGTGTGTGAGAGCATCAGGCTAGGACCACAACAAAAGGCTCCACTTGCTCCTGCTCGGGCACCCCACCGACCCGGGGTGTGGATCCCCTCACACGGTCCTCCACTCGGGGCGACCCCTGCACGATGGAGTGACACTCCGTGTAATTAAGACGTTCACATCAGACGTATATAAATTGACCGCTTTACCTGTAGATGCAGTTTCCATAGCAACGGCAGGCCTTTTCACGTCGTCTTGAAATTGATTGAATTGTCGGTCCAGGTCGCTCGCCTCCCCATCGCCGCTGATGGGCTCGAATTCGTCACGTAGCTCGCCGAACCCGGACGGCGTGCTGCTGCCGAAGAGGCCGTTCCGTTCATAATCATCTCCGAACCACTTCTCCTCCGAGCCTCCCAGCTCGTCACTCGGCTTGGCAGACATGCTTCCAGGGGAGACGTCCAGCGGGATGCGAGGGTTCCGGTACAAGGGGCTAAACAATCGAGATGTCGCGACGTGCGATGACCAACGTTGGAGAGAATCGCACGATAACTTCTGAGCTAGCACCTCTCGTTTACGTGGAGCCGATGTGTCCTGAGTGTGAGGGATGGAAGACGGCCCGGCGGGGAGCAGGAGAGAGGGGAGTGAGGCTTGATTGTTTTAGTTCAGTGCTCCGCTGCTGACGTCATGGTGTCCGTGCGGCTTATGGTCGGCACTTATTTGGGACAGAGTTCCTCCGTCCAGACCATTCATCGTTTTTATTCTGGAAAATAAGTCAAATGTCTCACAGCACTGTCACCCACTTCCCCTTCAGTGAGAAATACATTTAAGCAGCCCAAACCTGCTATTGTAGTCAAAAATGACTAGGAACATGCGTGCCGTCGGAGCTGTTGGCAAAAACCTCGTGAGGTGGTATGAGTAAGGATTCGTTGTTGGAATCTCGCGAAAGTTATGGTTTATTGATTATATTAACTGCAACACCTCGGACTTTGGTGTAAAATAAAAGGAAAAACACGTTGAGATGATTGGGGTTTGTACAGGTTGCCGGCCCATTGGCGCCCTCGTGTGTCAGCTGAAGGTACGACGGCAGGTGGAATAGTGACGTAGATGCATGGCAACCACACGCCACGCCCACTGCTTAGCAACGTAATGTTGTCGCACACGGTGCCACAGTCATCTGTGTCTGTTACTTACTCATTTCATTTAGTGATTGCCAAGTAAGTTATTTTCCAACAATATTTGATTTGTGACTGTTATTAGGTGAGTGCTCAACTATTGTTCATCCTAGGCTTTATTCTATCTTTCTTTCTTATCATCTTCAAATTGTGGGACCCTACTCCTTCCACAATAGAGTGCAACAGTGTGGTTCCGGAAGTAAAAATCCCATTCATTTTCTCCTTAGATGTTTTGATTGCAAGCCATTATGTCGTAACCATCCAAAGTATACTGACCACGCGCCGTTATATTGTCAAACTATGGTATAAGCTCCTGTTGAAGCCACAAGTTAAAGAAGGGAGCATCTAGTTTTTAGACAAACATGTTTTATTTTAGATGTAATTTGAAACCACTACACTACCCATAATCCTACCGTTTTACACCGTTTACCCGCACCAGCGAAAGTAAAGTCGCCGATGACTGCTTCTGAACTCGATCACGACACTTACCACAGAGCAACCATGATTCCCTTAGATTAATGGAAAGTTGGGGAGTTGTTCTTAGAGCTTTAGGAAATTAGCTTTACATGTTGAAAAATATGTTGATATAGAATATATGATAAAAATAGGTAGGTAAAAATATAGGATACAGCACTAGTAGTGCTTTTTAGTAATTCTGGCACTATAAAAGCAAGAATACATAATGTTGAATGAATACGTAAACACGAGCCTGAATTCACATGTATTAAAAACTAGTAACTTTATTGCAGTGATTGCAGTCAGGAACGAGGGGACGTACCATGTCGATGACAACGCTATACACTATATGATACACTAGATATACGCACACACAAACACACACACAAACAGAATATATGACACAACTTTTATTAACCATATAAAAAATATAATGACAAAGGTTATAAGATGCAAGAAACGCGCAAAACGGGTTGGAACCATTGCGAAAAAGTTCGCAATGGTTTATGGGATGAGTATTTCCTTCACTCATTCACAAAAAATAATGTACAAAGTCTTGTAACTTTTGCCTTTTCTTCTGTTCTTTTGCCCCGAATCAATTTTTTTATGTTCACGACTACTTTAACGAACGATTGGCTTGGTTCTTGGCTTAAAACTCTTCATATAAAGATTTTAAATAAAGTCATTGGAGAAAATTAATTCGAAATTTAGTTCCGGAACCAGAGCTGTTTAAAAAGGAGGCGGTCACTGTTTTTTAAATATCCACATTATAAAACCTTCCATTTTATAATGGATGTCAATGGGAGGAAAGCGGAACCATCCACCCATTCTCTGACCCTCTGTACATTTTTTAACTAGCCACACTTGTTGCTATCACAAAAGCGAACCATTTCGGACCTCGCGGAGCCTAACAATGTCAATATGAACATAGAAACACAATGTCAAGCTTAAAAATTACCAATCGATTGGAAATATGATTCTTATATATCAGGCGTTTGTATGTGGGGACCCCCGTTTATATGGGTAGGCTAGGTGATTGCTGCATATCTGGTGTACTCCTGGTAGAAGCTAAATGCTTAAAAATATATTTTTCACATCATGATATCTAGATAAACAAAGTGTCACATGAAAGCTGAGCTTATTTCAATCAACTAGAATGAAAGGAATAAGGTCAATAACATAATTATCCTACCACACACACACGCTTTATCAGAAGAGCTCAGTCTATATTTTATCTCAAATGTATTCAAACTTTATCACATTAGCTATTCGTAAAATGGATGTTTCCCACCATTTCTTCATTTTTTTAAATGATGTGCATTTTTACATTGTTTACTCCATTTAGACTCTTTTCAAATCCCTTCACTTGATTTAAGCCATTTAATACTGTAACATTAACAACAGTATGTCTAATAATTAAACCAATGACATTTATTATTGTGTTATATATTTAAACAAACACAATAAAGAAATGTGCTTGGACACATATAGTCTGATATATTTAATTTGTTTCCTTACTTCTAATGAACCTCCATCAACACAAAGCTCAACAAGGTGACATCATTACATGAATTTCAGGACAGAAATTATGACCTCAAGTGAAAAGGCGAAGGTCATTTCTGACGATGAGGTTATTAAACAATTGGTGAGTTCAAATCCACGCTTAATTTTTTCATGTTTTCATACATAATATAACATTGTATCAGCTGTAGAAATAAATTCTGAATGCTGTATTAGCCTGTTATATCAATAGAAAGGTTCAAATCTATTGCCGACACCATAATAAAAAAATATTCTACAACAAATATAACATACGTATATTTGTCCTTTTTGTTGTATCAGTTTTCATGTAATCTGTTGTATGAGTCTGTTATATCACAAAAAAATGTCACTTCTTTGCATGACCAACAGTGTAGGGCAAACGGCTTTTCCTTTGAGAAGATGTCGGACGATCTCAGCGCGGTTGCGTCACTGGAAGTGTTCTTCTCGGGTTATCCCCGCATGGTCGGCCTCTCGCTCTTCCCAAAGCTTTTACAACTCACAATAGTGAGCCAGAGCATTAGCCACCTCCAGGGCCTGGAGGGTTGCCCGCTGCTCCAGGAGCTCTGGGTGGCTGAATGCCAGCTGACGGTATGTCTCTGCTTCATTGGCCCTGCTAATAACACTGTACAGGAGAGTCCTGTGTGGTTTAAGTCTCACCCATGTGAAACCCTCCTTCTTGCAGAAGATCGATGGACTGCAGAGCTGCCTTCAGCTGGAGAAGCTCTACCTGTACGACAATCAAATCAGTAAAATAGAGAATTTGGAGTTGCAGGTTAATCTTCAAGTGCTATGGCTGAACAACAACGATATCTGTTGCATTGAGGTAGTCCATCTGCCCTGCTATCTATCCGTCAGAATTGATTATGTTATAATTGTGGACGCGTTTTGGACAGATAGCTGATGATATATGTTTCTCTTGATTGCTTTATAAAAAGGGTTTGAATACTCTGCAAAAACTCAGAGAACTAAATCTAGCTGACAACAAAATTGAAAAAATAGGTAAATACAGCTAAACATATCCGGCATTCCTTCCCAATTGATTTGATCTACTGTAAGAGAATTAACCCAAAACAATTTTTTACAACATTTTTATAAAGGGCACAGCCTTGATCCCAATATCAACGTTGAAGATCTGAATCTATCTGGGAACAAGATTGCCTCATTTAAGGTAGGTCAGGAAAAAAACATATTTTAAATTGCTTACCTAAAAGTTTGGCTTTATCAGATTTTAATAGAAATTCTTCACAGCGGCCTTGGTACTGAAAAGGTATATTTGAAAAACCTTGTGAAACATCAGGGGTCGCTCCAGTGCTCTGAACTCCTCTGCCTGGCTTACCGGACCATTCATCCCTTTAAAACCTCAAGTAGAAAAACAAGCTTGTTGTTATAATCTATAGAATTTGTCCTTTTCCTTTAAGTATGTTTATGTTTTTAAGATTTGGGTCTTGCCGCAACAGACTGTATATTTATATTTTTAACAAAAGTGTGTCTGAGGAAGAACCAACATATAGTTATACCAATATAGGAAGATGATTTGCTGTTTTTTTTATCTTCTTATTACCCTTCTTTTCATAGTAACCCATACTTCAGTTTTGAAAGCCCTCCAAAATGTCTGCTTCTGATATTATTCTGCAGGCCTGAGAAGATAATCCATTAAGATGTTATGTTTCAGCATCTGCTTATGCTCGAGCATAGCACTCGAGCACAATGCAGCAGATTGATTGGTTTTTGTAAGAACAACCCAAAAAGGTTGTTACGTGATGTACCTCCACTGTGCTTCCTTCACTCCTCCTTCAATATTACATGTCACTACTCATAGTATTTTCATATAATTCAAATACATTTTTCCGATGCAAAACACATATCTGTCAATCAAGCCTTTCACATTTCTGCTGCACTGTAAAACTAAAATATTCCACTCCAACACAAATTATCCTCCATTTCCCTTCGTTAGAGGGCTTGGTGCTCCAGACTCATTTAGAGGACTCTCTTATTCTTATGGTGCATTCAGAACACAGAGATGGTTAGCGCTAAGGCCTCTAGCAGCTAGAGGCTAAGGCCTCTAGCAGCTAGAGGCCTTAGCTTATTCTGGAGCTAGAGTCTAGCTCCAGCATGCTAACGCACGCTGGGCATCAACCCCAGTAGCACTCAGAGCTGGGACTCAAACCGCCACTTGATGACCAGCCTTCCTTTTAAAGGAAGGCGAAAACACTATTAAATTGCTGAAGAATGTAATACAAATATCAGCTCTTTGTACTCAAAGCCAGAGAAGGTGGCCTCGGGTGACAACAAAACACCTGAGATACAAAGTCTTGTTACGCTCGGCAGGAGCTAACCTTCCTGGCCCACCTGCCCGCTCTGAAAGCCCTGGGACTGCAGGACTCCCAGTCAGTGGCCAACCCTGTGTGTCTGCTCTGCAACTACTCCACCCATGTCCTGTACCACATGCCCGGCCTCCAGCGGCTGGACTCCTACAACGTATCCAGTAGACATATGAAGGAGGCTGCTGAGGTAAGCAGTGAACTTCCTTTAGTTTTTCTCGCGCGCGCGCTCTCTCTCTCTCTATCTCTCTCTCTCACTCTCTCTCTCTCTCCCCCCTCTCTCTCTCTTTTGCTCTCTCTTGCTCCCTGTCTTGTGTTCTTTATCTCTGTTGCTCTGTTTGGTTTTCTCTCTCTCTCTCTCTCTCTCTCTCTCTCTCTCACTCCCTGTCTTGTGTTCTTTAGCTCTGTTTCTATGTTTGGTTCTCACTCTCTCTTGTTCGCTGTCTCTCCCTTTTACTATTCCAATTCATGTACAATATTTATAACTTCATTATAGTAGTATCATAGTATCGAAGTTCTATCATCTCCAACCTGAAGCAATCGATCGTATGGTTGTTTTACTAAATGGCACACAGACACAATAGCGGTATCCTACAAGGTTTTCCTTTTTTAGAAAAGTCATTCAATATTAATTAGTTTTTATTTTTGGTTCGACTGCATGCTGTTTCCCTCCATGCCCTCCCCCAGACGACGGTGATGAAGAAGATGATGTACTACAACATGTGTGTGCACACGGCCCAGAAGAACCTTAGGGAGACGGGGCAACGGCTGACGGAGCAGAAGGAGGCCCTCTGGAAGCCCCCCGTGGAGCAGATCAGAGCGTGCGGTCGCGCCATCAAAGATGTATGACCTCCGTCCTGGCACTGTCGAGCATTGAGTTTTCAAACAAAATGCTCAGCTTCTATTTGAGCCTCAGTGGGAGATGGTGTTCCACCTCTCAGCTCACCCCACTGCTGGTGCTCCTTACCCTCAGCTGGAGAAGGCTCTGTCTGAGGTCCAGGAACACAGAGCGAGGCCGCCCCTCTCCGGGGCGGTCCGAGCACCGTCGCCCCCCGCCGGGACCCAGGACCCAGGAGAGGACGAGGACTCAGGAGAGGAGGCGGGGTCTGCTACGGACTCCCGCAGGGACTCCCCGGTGGAGCACCAGATACAGAGCAAGATGGGGGCGCTGGGCCAACGCGTAGAGCAGTGTGAACGGAGACTGGAAGAGTGAGCTTTATGGGTGTCAGGGAATAGATCCAGATGCATAGTGATGTATTAGGTCAGAAAATGTGGGGGCCACAGTAGTAAGTATGGGACAGTAGTGTAATAAAAAAGAAACAAATTACAACTGATAAAACTGTGTTATTAACAGAAAATATTTCTTTGTACACATTCAGGGTAGAATACATGTAGATACAGTTTATGTCTTATGTATGCAAATTAAGTCTATGTCTTATAATGTAGTCCATCAATATTTTGTTGATGCAAACATAATACGTGCTTTACATCTCTGCTGCAGAATCAAGGCCTGGTACAAGCAGGAGTTATCCCAGGCTACTCACAGGAAAGAGTGCACGGTCCACTTCCTGTTGATGGAGCTTCAGACTGTGGGGAACATTCGCTTTGAGGACGGCTGCCCCACAGATCCCTGGTACTCTTCTGCCACTGATGAAACAAATCAAATAATCAATGTGGTGTTTTATGTTTTGTGCAACAATCAATCAACAAAATCAAGGATTACTGCTTGATTGATTTGGTGGAACTCATGTGGTCCTCAGGTTTGCGTCCTGCCAGGGCCTTATCCAGTCCAGGTTCTCCGTGGGGGACCTCAAGGCCCAAGGCGTCACCGGCCTCCGGATCACCAGCATCACCCGCGTGCACAACCGCGCTCTGAGGCTTCGCTTTGAGGAGAAACTCAGCTTGCGGTTAGCTGACGAGTCCCCGTTCTGCTCACCGTGAGTGGATCAGGGCTGGGATCTGATCACCAGATCGTCCCTCGTTACAATGTCTTCTCTATCGATGAACGCCCCACAGCAGACCTCGTGTCACTCACTGAGGCATGTTTGGGTCTTGACGTTTCTCAGGGAGAACTACAAGCGCTGGCTGGAGTACCTGTTCTATGTTCCTGACCCAGAGAGACCCAGTGAGGAGAATGAAATGCTGCAAATCCTGGAGGAAGGTTTCCTCAGGGCAGAGGTGTGTTTCCCCTCGCCGCTGCAACGTTCCACGGTTGTTAAGTTGTGAGCTGTAGACGAGCTCTCCTTCCTGTCTGTATCCACCAGGCGTTGGGGCGAGAGTGTGCCATGCCTCTGTCCAACAGCCTGAACGTGGCAGACACACCCAGGCTGGAGCACGCCTTACGTCAAGACCCCCGTAGCCTCACTCTGCCCTTCACTCAGGGTGGGTGCCCCCTCTGCAACGAATGGACTGCATTTATACTGCGCTTTTCTGGCCACTTAAAGCGCTTTATAATATCATATTATATAACATTCACCCATTCATGCACACAATCACACCATTAACACACCGACGGCGGAGTCAACCATGCCAGGCGACAGCCAGCTCGTCTGGAGTGGTTAGGGTGAGGTGTCTTGCTCAGGGACACCTCGACACTCTCCCGCTAGGAGGAGCCAGGGATCGAACCAGCAACCTTCCAGTTACCAGCCAACCCGCTCTACCTTTGAGCCACATTCCGTCTGACCTTTGGTTTTGTATTTTTGCTGAACCTAACCAAAGTGGATTTTCTCTTTAACGTTGTAGGTCACGTGATCGTCTCCAAAGTGTTTCTGGGCCGCAGCGTCAACCTCCGAGAGGGCGTGCCCGTGGACCCCAAAGCCGACTCGGTGTACCGCAACATGGGCTCAGAGCTCGGGGTCAGGTCCCACCGAGGTGCCGACAAGTCACCTCAAATGTTTCTCATTTTCTAAATACTCCAAATGATACTCGCTGGTGTCATTGCTGCTCTGCTCTCTGTCGTTTCTTAGACGGACCCAGCCAGTGGTTTGTGTTCGACCATGAGCTGGTCTTGCCAGAGTACATTGTTTACTTTGAATATGTCACAGAGGTGAGGGACATCCTAAATAAAAAGAGATTAAAATCCTGGGAATACCTGCTCCTAAACGTCTGACGTGTTCCTGTGTTCTTCCCAGCAGGGGGCTCTCCCGGACCTCTCTTCCTCACTGGACCACCCCCCTCTTCTGGAGCTCCTCAGCATGGAGCCGTTCCTGAAGCCACGCCCCCGGATGACCGGTCTGGACGAGGGCACCCTGCTGCAGGCGGCCAGGGCCAACGCCCTCAGTCAGATCACCGTGAGCGTGGATAGGGGTTCACCCTCACGGGATGTAGCTGGCTCACCGCTGCGTTGGCTATAGGCACACACACCCACACACACACACACTGGCTGCTCCTCCTCCCCTGAATGTCTGTATCACTGTCTGCCCCACCAGGTGCTGAACCTGCACGGCAGCGGTCTGTCCAAGCTGAAGGAGCTCTCCGGCCTCCGCGCCCTGCGTCACCTGACCATCAGCTTCAACGAGATCACACGGCTGGACGACATCTCCCACATGGTCAGACTCAAAAGCAGAGCGGGCTCCTTCATTATCCATGAGGAGAAGGCACTTAATGTGTCAGCACGCCAGAAAGCACGCCACAGCCTAGTTTTCGCTGAGCCAACCCGACGAGCGAGGGTCTGGAAGCAACTTCCATATAATCCCTTTTATAATTATAATCCCTCATAGTTGGATATCGTCATTGAACTCTCACCCTTTAGTGATTCCACCGTCGAGCTGAACGACTCAGTAGTTGGCCAGCGGTGAACTGATGTGCTTGGGCTCTGTGTGCGTCTCCCAGCCCAACCTGGAGTTCCTGGACGCCAGCTACAACCACATCGCCTCCCTAGAGGGCTGGAGGGGTCTGGGCGGGCTGAGGGCGCTGGACGTGCGCTGGAACCGGCTGAGCAGGGCGAGGGACGAGGCCGCCGTACTGAGGAAGCACGCCCCGGCTCTGCTGAGGCTGGACGCCCGCCACAACCCCTGGACCCGGGTACGGCTCGTCACGGCAAGGCCACTGGGACCCTCCTTCAATAATTAGGGGTGCATGAAGGGAGGTATTTCTGGCCCTCTGGGGGGCTAGGGTCAGAGGTGTGTCATACATAGATGGCCTGTTATGCTATATAATTTAATTATAAGGTAATTTATAAGGTTATTTAGTTAATTTAATTTGAATTGAATGGCTGTAGAAGGGGTTTTGGAGGATTCAAGGTATCAACTTTTACCATCCATTTGAAGCGATAGGTCGTCTAACCCTAACCCTTTATGATGTTTGCCCTCCTGGACCAAGGTTTGGATTTCTGTTGTTTTTTGTGCACAGCCCGACTCGGTGAGGACCATCATTGTTGGCCGCCTGGGGACCCTCACCCACCTGGACCAGGTCCCGGTCTCAGAGGAAGAGGTGGCTGCAGCTGCGCAGACCACCGCCAGCTCCAGGATCACCCAGGTTCAGTGGAGTCGATGCATTACAGCATGACAACATACTGATGCACACAGCGGGGCTCAGCTTCTTAGTCAGATTTCACTTGGTCAATCATCAGGACGTCGCATGGCATTGATGTCAGCAGTACTACAATTTTCTTATTTATTTTAGACATTATTTGAATGGGAACTCGGAAGTCTAGAGGAAACGAGAAAAGATTATTCATTTATTTGTTTCCATTTTGTATTCAAGGTTTGTGTTGTTTGCTGATGTTGGACACATGAGACTCAGTAACTCTGTCCGGCCCCCAGGCTTCTCTGCTGACCCACTCCGGTACGGCCTGTGAGTGTCCCCGCAGCCTGAGCCTGCTGTCAACCGCCCAGTTACTGGTGCAGCTCAGCCCGCCCCCCTGGCCCCTCCACGCCACCCCCGAACCAGGCTGGACCGCTATGGTAGGCTGCACACACACACACACACACACACACACACACACACACACACACACACACACACACACACACACACACACACACTCAGTCACTCACAGACTTACATTATTACACTTATACACACACATACACGCACATACACTTATAAACAGTTATGCACAGTTATACACACTTATACACACACACACACGCTTAGACACACTCACACACAAACCCACAATCACACACACCCATATGCATAGTCACACTCACACACACACACACACATACACACACATATGCACACATGCCAGGCTACCCGGCTAAATTTGCCACGCTAGTGTGGACAGATGTATCCTAGTGTTAGTGGCCTGTTATCAAGAGGCAAGGAAAACATTGGTGTTCCATAACAGAGGAACCTTG
Source organism: Pollachius pollachius (assembly GCF_949987615.1). Lineage (NCBI taxonomy): Eukaryota > Metazoa > Chordata > Actinopteri > Gadiformes > Gadidae > Pollachius > Pollachius pollachius. The sequence goes on along the minus strand of NC_136948.1, from coordinate 11,599,331 downwards.
ATCACGTACACGTCTCCGTTCCTGGGTTAGCCCAGTCAGTGCTCCAGAGTATGACAGGAGATCAGCGCTAAGTATCGTCCACAGATCACAGCCCTGTCCCTAGACGGTATGGGCATCTCCAGGCTGGCTAACCTGGATAAGCTGGTCAACCTCCGGTGGGCCTCGTTCAACGACAACGACCTCAGCCATCTGGAGGGCCTGGAGCACTGCCTGGCCCTGGAGGAACTCTCCCTGAACCACAACACCATCTCCAGCATGGACGGTGAGTTTCACCTTCACGTTCACCGACGCAGAGGACGGAGGATCACATGTCAGGAGAACCTGAAGGACTGCTTTGCTGATTGACAGAGAGGGATATGAAACGCCGTAAAGCACATGCACACACATGCACACACATGCACACACAGACACACACACGCACTCACGCACGCACGCACACACGCACACACACACACACACACACACACACACACACACCCACACACACACACACACACACGCACAGACAAAGAGAGAGAGACACACACACCTCCGCATCCACCATAACCCTTTCAGCAGGGTTTTATCGAAGTGTCCTTTTTCTCCCGTGAGGTTTGTCCCAACTGCGTCGTTTGGTCAAACTGAGCCTGAACGGAAACCAGCTGCATTGTCTGGACGCCTTCGGCCTGGAGCGCCTGCCCAACCTGCACTTCCTGTCCGTGGAGGACAACCACATCGCCTCCATGCACGGGATCCAGCGGGCTCGCTCGCTCCTAGAGCTGTACATCGGCAATAACCTCATCGCCACCACCAGGGACATCTTCAATCTGAAGGTGAACCACGCTCATATTGATCGCTCTGAAACCGTAGAACGAATGTCGAAATGTGCTATAGTATTAAATATTGAAGGAAGAACAGTGAGATTCCCTTCCGCATAGTTCTGTTGTTCAATGACGCCTGCTAACTTTTAATCCTGGGTCGGACTTCATCGCTCTTCATCCAGGCCCTGTCTCACCTCATCATCCTTGAGCTCCACGGGAACCCCCTAGTGGACAAGCTGGAGAACTACAGGATGTACGTTGTCTTCCAGCTGCCGGCCCTCAAAGCCCTGGATGGGGTCGGAGTGGTAGGTGTGTCTTCTCCAGCTCTCCCCCCCCCCCCCATGTCTTCACCTGAGTTTCTATGGTGACGTAACAGAGGGGATATATTATTTTCTGCACAGGAAGTGACCGAGTCTAAGAACGCCAAGGACGTGTTCAGCGGCCGCCTGTTGCCGGACATGGTGGCGGAGAAGCTGGGTCACTCCAGGTACTCGGACGTGAGGGTCCTCAGGATGCAGGCCTGCTCCATCAGGTAAGCCCACCTCTAAGGGGCTGGTTGAATCACATGAATGTGGAACGCATATTGTAACAGTATTTTTAGTGAGCTGTAACTCAAATTGAGGCCAACGAATACATTACCCGTTCTTGTTTTATGTTCTCTGCTTCTGTGTGCAGGATGGTGGATCTGACCCCAACTGACCTCTTCCTCAACCTGCGCAGCGTGAACCTGGACAACAACAACCTCACCTCGTTCTCTGGCCTGGTCTACCTGCCCAACGTCACGGTACGGTCCGCCGCCGCAGCGGAGGCTGGTCCACCCGAGGGTTGGCCCGGGAGACACACGCCTGAGTGTCTTTCTCTCACCCGCAGGCTCTGTGTCTGAACCACAACCACATCGAGTCCATCCTGCCCCGACAGAAGAGCAAGGGCCACCTGACCAAGAGACAGCTGCTGCACCGCAAGGTGACCTCCAGTGGCTATGGCCGGCCAGACCCGAACAAGGGAAGCAGGTCAGCTACAGCACGAGCTCACCACGCACACGACCGAGCACACTGTCGCATTTCACCAGCAATTTCCATTGACCACCAAATGTTAATTGTAAATGAGCCGTTTGAATTGGTGGAGCTTCGCCATTAGGGGGCAGTGTTGGCCTGTGCTCAGCGGTGGGGACAGCCTTAGGTGCTGGGTGGCTGCAGAGGCCTAAGTCGTTGTCCTTTTTGTCCGAGATGCCCCTCTGTCATTTCTCTCTGGACCGAACAAATGGCCACTCTGCATATCATCAGGAGGACGTTGTGTCGTAGGAACCAGACCCTGTGGAGGTCAGGAGGTCTGCTGGGCTGAAACACTGCAGCGTCGTTGGGCTTTCATGGTCTAAGAAGCCTCATCGCTCACAGAGCCCCAATCACACCACACAGCCACGAACGCAAGCTTAGTATCTGAGCCAGGGAATATTTATAACAGTATCATGTTCACCGATGACTTTTAGACCTCAACTCTAGTGTATAAAGTGCCCTTCATGAGCTGATTGCACCGAGGGTTGAAGCCGCAACCTCAATGTTTAAAATAAGTATTTATTGGATTATTTTCTTTGATTTATGTAAAATTAGAAGCAGTATTAATATTGCTATATCCAAATATGATTAAAGAGACCAGTATACAGGCCCCAGTGGATCAGCCTTTAAGCCTGCAGGCATATACATGAGTAATCCCATCCTAAAAGCATTCCGCCAGCAGGAGAATCTGTCCCAAAAAGAAAAACCTAAGTAAGTAAATAGAGCAGTGATAAAAAAGCAATACACCGATCAAAGCAATTACATCTCTGCTAGTAATTTCTCAAGAGCGTTTATTCACGGTGTCTCAAATGCGCTTCTGCAACCGCCGCTGCCGTTCCCCGCGCTTCATTAAAAAGCAATAACCAACGAGCCCTCGCCTGTGATTGCCTTGAGTTGAGTTCCTTTGCCACTTCTGAGGTCCAGCCATTAGCCCCAGACAGACCAGGGAACAAACGCCCTCTCTCCTCTCTCTGTTGCTGGGTCAAAGGGAGGCACTAGCGCCTGGAGGCCTGGAGCCGCTGATGGCCAGCCTGGAGGTGCTGCATCTCAGCCACAATGGCATCTCCAACATGGCCAATCTGCAGCTCAGCAGGCTCACCAATCTCAAAGCACTCTTTCTTCAAGGTGCGTATGGGTGATGCACCCACCCCTCCCACCCCCCCACACACACAAACACATCCTTCCTTCTTTACAAAGCCTGTGGAAAAAAGAAAGTCATTTGTGTGTGTATGTGTCTGTGTGTGTGTGTCGGAGGCTGTTAAAACCAGCCTCCGACAAACACAGAGAGAGTGTATTACCCTTTAGACATCTAGCCCAGGTGGACGGAGAGCTGGGTGAAAAGTATTAGACACTTTGTTTTCAATTGCCTTGCAGGGGGTCTGATTGTGTGTGCCTTCCTCCTGCCATGTGTTTTGTCGATTGAGCTGACCTCAGTTGTTTGGACTTCTTTTCTTAAACATCTTTTGAAAATGCCTATTTCAATCTTGGGAGGGATGGAAAAAGGACAAAAAGGATCCCATGTTGTTTATTACCTCAAACCTGTGACAATTTCCCACCGGCTCCACTTTCCTTCACAAACGCAATGTTCCAGATGACTTAATCAAGATTCCACCTCAATCTCCCGCGTTTCCTGACGACAACTTATGTGTTCCCAACTACTTTGACCGTGTTTCCTGCCTCCCTTCAACCCCCCCCCCCCCCCCCCCCCCCCCCCACACACACACACACACACACACACTCACTCTCTGCAGAGAATGACATTAGCCAGGTGGAAGGCCTGGAGGGACTGACCCGGCTGAGAGCCCTGGTCCTGGACCGCAACCGCATAAAGGCCCTGGGGGAGAGCTCCCTGGTGGGTCAGAGCCTCCTGGTGGAGCTGTCCTTGGCGCAGAACCGCCTGCGCGAGCTCAGCCACCTGGAGCCGCTGGTGCAGCTCCGCCAGCTGTCCCTCGCCATGAACAAGTTACAGGTGGGCCTCTTTACTTTTTTACTTCCTGGTCCTCCTCTGGAGGACCGATCTCTCACCAGTACTGCCGCAAGCAGAAGCCCTCACACTGTAGAAGAAGCCCTCACACCATAGAGGCAGCCCTCGCTCTGTAGAGGCAGCCCTCACTCTGTAGAGGCAGCCCTCGCTCTGTAGAAGAAGCCCTCACACCATAGAGGCAGCCCTCACACCATAGAGGCAGCCCTCGCTCTGTAGAGGCAGCCCTTACTCTGTAGAGGCAGCCCTCACTCTGTAGAGGCAGCCCTTACTCTGTAGAGGCAGCCCTCACTCTGTAGAGGCAGCCCTCGCTCTGTAGAGGCAGCCCTTACTCTGTAGAGGCAGCCCTCACTCTGTAGAGGCAGCCCTCGCTCTGTAGAAGAAGCCCTCACACCATAGAGGCAGCCCTCGCTCTGTAGAGGCAGCCCTCGCTCTGTAGAAGAAGCCCTCACACCATAGAGGCAGCCCTCGCTCTGTAGAGGCAGCCCTCGCTCTGTAGAGGCAGCCCTCGCTCTGTAGAGGCAGCCCTCACTCTGTAGAAGAAGCCCTCACACCATAGAGGCAGCCCTCACACAATGCTGATTTCCTGATGAGGCCAACGAGGTCACAGTCAGCCTTTCCCACCCACTTATTCCTTGGTGTGTGTGTGTCTATAGAAACTGATTAACCCGACGACCACCCGCTGATTCAATCATATGCAAAATGTGTGCCCTGTTTAAGAATGTGTTCCACTCATGCGGTGGGTGTATTACTTATTCCTTTTCTGTTTGCAAACTGCAGCGTGGAATATAGTAATCATGTGTCATTATCACCGCATGGTGGTATGCATGGGGGGGGGGGGGGGGGGGGGGCACATTAAGTAGAATCTACTTTGATTGAAGGTCAGACGGTGTGTGAGGACACAGGGGGACAATCAAGGCACCATGTAATCATCTTCTCCGTCTCTTGCCTTCTCACCCCGGGTGAGTGATTTGCACTTCCTGCCGTCGACACTCCCTGGATTCACTAACGACGGTCCTTGAGGGGCTTTCAATTAATACAAGAAACACAGAAATCACTCCTATAGCGGCGCCCACCACGCCTCACCACTGTCACTCATCGGGGTCCAGGGGCGGGGGCGGAGCCGGGCGGGACCCCCTGTGTGCACCCACACCCTCCCTTCAGATTACCGAGGGCCCCCCGTTGGATCCTCCTTCCCCCACGCCGCCAGACCCAAACAATGCAGACATGTCCGCCCACGCACACACCTCCATGGTGAGCAGCGAGGGGACCCAGGTGGGACAGGGCCTCGCTTGTGATTCATAACTTTCATCTTCGGCATCGGTTGTCTTCTCATAGGATATCTCAGAGTTGCACAAGCTGGAGGTCCTGCCGTCCTTGATCGAGCTGTCTGTGAATGGCAACCCGGTGAGTAGGACTGACATTTGTGTACCGCAAAGCCCACATTAAAACGCCCGGCGGTTTGAGAACTGATATAGATTATCTGCGATTAAAGCATTGCATAACGTTAACAAGTCATGTGCATGTTATCCGTTTCATCATGAGGCCGACCGCTCATGGTGGACGCAACATAACTTCTGGTGGAGGACCAAGGAGCGTCTTCGTGTCCGTCCCTCCTCCACCCGTCCAGGGTGCGTCAGGCTCTCTCTCTCTCACACACGGCGCGCTCTCCGTTTCTAAATTAAGTGATTACACGACGGGCCCTCTGCTCCCGCCGGCATCACGGACAAATCCGTCGACCGATTGGCCGCGAGCCGCATCGCTGGGGCCCGTCGGTCGGGACGGAGCGACCATCTGGCCCTCCTGGGCTGCCGGGGCCCCGGGCAAAGCTCCCGGCCGGCGACACGAGGCCCCACAGGGCTCAGATGGTGATGCCTGGTTCCCCCCATACCCCTAATCCTGCCAGGGGCCGTTGGCTAACGGCCACACTGGGGACAACACCTCCTGCTGTCACCCTGGTGGGCTCTCGGCCTCAGCCCCCGTCTCCCCTCAGACAGGTCACCCTCTCGTGTCACGGCGGTTCACCTGCGATGATGACACACACGAGTCGCCTTGATTGGATCATCGCCCTGGGCGGAGGTCACCGTGGGTGGGGCTGGGGAGGATAGCTGATAGCCGCTGTTAGCGGCTATCAGCTATCAGCCGGGTCAGTGGGATTACTGTTGGGGACCAGGGTCCCGGGGGGGGGGGGGGGACACATAGCATGAGACTCAAACCAGATGTCACCGGATAGACCTCAGATCCTGACCCGTGTGTGTGTGTGTGTGTGTGTGTGTGTGTGTGTGTCTGTGTGTGTGTGTGTGTGTGTGTGTGTGTGTGTGTGTGTGTGTGCGTGCCTGCTGCGTTTGTGTGTGCCTGCGTTCCTGCGTGTGTTTGTGTGTGTGTGCACCTGCGTGTGTGTGTGTGTGTTTGTGTGTGTGTGCACCTGCGTGTGTGTGTGTATGCCTGCATGCCTGTGTGTGTGTGTTTGTGTGTGTGTGTGTTTGTGTGTGTGTGTGTGTGTGTGTGTGTGTGTGTGTGTGTGTGTGTGTGTGTGTGTTGTCCAGGTGGCCCGGCGGTCTCTCCACAGGCCAACGGTGCTCCTGCGTCTCCCGGACCTGCAGGTCCTGGATGGAGAGCCGGTGACCGTGGAGGAGAGGACCAGGGCGGAGCTCTCTGCAGCCCAAGCGGTATCACACCTTTATAGGCTTTGCTAGAGGCGCTGTGTTAATAAAACTGAATTCATAGAACCCTAGTTATTCATACACCTTTGGTTTGTTATTATACTATAATACCCACAAGGTGAAATAAGGGATCCATAAAAACATGAGACCCCGAGCTTTAAAACCAATCCATGAGGAGCGCAGCATGGATCGTTCACTATGTTTGTCTTTTGATGGTATTAAAAAGGGCCAGCTCTGCCATAAGCAGACACAACGTAATGAAGCTCTGATCTGCTCTCTTATATGACTGACCTAAAACCCGGGCAAACCTCGCTGATGTGAAAGCCCTTAATGGGCCTGATCATGTGTAATACTATCCGACTAAAACCACTCGCAGTCAGGAGGACAACAGCAAACAGAACCGCACATATTAATGAAGCAGCAGAAAGTCCCATCATGGATCAAAGTCTGTTGGTTGGACTGATTTCATTTCAACGTAATGAGAGAGAGAGAGAGAGAGAGAGAGAGAGAGAGAGAGAGAGAGAGAGAGAGAGAGAGAGAGAGAGAGAGGGTAGTGCTGCTCTGAATTAAAACACAGCCTAAGCCCGCTGCCGGCTTCATCCTGCTGATTAGATGAAATGTGCCCGGGCGATAATGCACCAGTGGCTTTAGCCCCTATTAGCCGGGTCAGCGCGCCCCCCCCCCCCCCCCCCGCTGCTAGTTAATAGCAGATATGGGACCGGGTGCACATCCCATCTCATTCCCAACATCAACAACACAGAGCGTGGCCCCGCGCCCCACAGCCTGTGCTCTCATTCGGGCCCACTCTCACCCAGATAAGTTTCACAACCTGAGCACAAAACAGCAGTTCCTTCATCTTCCCAGGCTTGTTGGTTCAGCTGAGACACAGTGACATGACGACAGCACAAGATGTCCAACAAACAGGATTCATACAACAGGAAGCCAGCGAGATCGATCCCTGACCGGCAGCTCATGACCCAGGCGCAGTATCTGCCTATGTGATCTTAACCCCAGCTCTGCGCTCTTGTCTCGTCTCCACTCGGTCTCCGTCCCGTGCCGGCCGTGCCACCACAGTGTCCCGGAACGGTCCTTCCCCCCTCCGGGGAGATGAGCGCACCGGGGCTGCGGCCGCTGGTGGCGCGGGCCACGCCCCTCATGGGGCTGCAGAACTTCCCCGGCCATGACGGCCTGCTCCCGGGTAACCTAGATGACGGCCAAACCCACGACACATCGTACAGCCGTGAGCGTCCATCATGTGTCTCTGAGAATCAGAAGCGGCCTCTGTTGGTCGAGTCTGCGAACGCTTGCACTGGGAATCTGACTCCGGTCGCAGGCCCTCTCAGTGTAAAGACATAAGATGATAGAAGCAATATTTAAAAGGAAAACAAGTAATTGGTGTCTCTAGGACCAATGCATTGGAATGTTCCAGATATCCACTAGAATTTTAAGGAAAATATAGTTTAACATTATGTGAAGAAGAGTTATGTAATTATTTAGTTCATCTACATGCCAGACAATCATTGATTTCAAAGAGAGTTGAATATATTTGTGATCCCGTGCTCTCGGCTGTCCTCAACATTCTCTCTGTTTTGACTCTCCATGTCAGATAAGAAGCAAAGGACCATGGGAGCTCGCAGCAGCCAGGTGGAGACGTTGTCCCGGCCCGTTAGAAGGAACGGGAGCGGCCTCCCCAACCCAGGTCTGCCTCCAGAAGGGAACAGACTCCTGCTCATCTACCCCAGTCTGGAAGACTCCCCCAGCCCCCTAAAGTACACACCTCTCCGTACCTTCAGGCCCAATAGGGCTCGTTTCAGACCTCTCACGTTGTTCGGTTTGATTAGATGATCCTCGTTTCATCCTCATGTTTCCTTTCAGATTCCAGAATAGCAGCGCACATAAACCTTGACCGAGGAAACTGATGGAAATACGGGCTGTTCAGAAGTAGGTGACCTGATGGAGCGAGTTCAGTGCGACTCCAGCCACCTTCACCCTACCTCCACCACCATGCCTCCACTTCTCTTTCTTACTGAATCGGATATTTGATTGAAAAACTATCAGTACATGTCTTTTGAGGTTTTGAATCCACTAACAGTGGATTTATCTTCACTGAATTACCCTTTGAACCACCACAACCTTGCTTTGAGTGAAACAAAGCGGCCCACTTGCCTGGCCAGGTATCTAGTACAGTGTTTTTTACGTGTCTCATGACAGATTTTTTCTGTACAAATATATGGATGGCTAACCACTATAATCTGAGGATGAGAGGTTTTTTGGTGTCATGTCCGACGCAAGTCCCATCCTTCCCCCCCCCCCCCCCCCCCCCCCACCCCCGAAACCAAATACTAACACCCACAGATGCAGAGGCGCGTGGGTCTGGCATCGCAACCGTCCGGTCAAATGGATCCCCAACGAGTAGATAATCCAGCTTTAGCACACCTCTCTGTGGACAGTAATCTGCAGTCACGCAGAAAGAGATGCAGCAGTGTGGTTGACAGCGGTCCAAATGGGTTGCAGAGATTGTGGGCTCCGGCCTGCTGGCCACTTTGCCTAAAGCCTGACATGTACTTCCTCCGCGTTAACGGGATTCAATAACTATCATCGGTAGAATTTTATAATCTACTCATGGATTACACGTTCTATGGATTTAATATAGTGTTAATTTGAAGAATGAATGATATACCCATCTTTGCTTTATTTGTCAATAAAGGCAATTTGAGGTTGCTATGGCAAACGATATTGTTGCTAAACTGGATAAAACCAGAGTAAACCAGATGACACACATGATGACTCAGTTGACTCATAATACTTGAATAAATGTATTTGCTCATCCTTATGCACTTACACCCCAACGTTCATTCAGCTTTGTGCCTTGTGTGAAATCCATTGTTATATAGCAACCTATAAAGGCATTCATAACTTTGCATGAATTCCTAAAAGCGGGGACACTTTTGTATTCCATACATGCAAATAGACTCAATTCGGAATTTGGCTTTTCTATTTTTCAATTTCAAAATTTTTGAACAAAGCAATCACACAAATGTTCGCTCTGCATTTTGAACAGCCTGGGAAGATGACCTGTGTTTATGACCACTAGGGGTCCCTGGTGCTCTGTCCGGTCTGCCGCTGTCGCTCTATTTAGATATTTGGTTCCTTGCATTATATTCAGTAGTGGCAGTATATATAATCACAACATACTGTATGTTCATCTATGTTTCTGAGTCCCATAATATGCTTCCAACCTTCCAAGCCATGTCTTGGTTAAGTAGCCAACAGTTGTCAAAATAAAAGGCTGGCCCGGCCAAGCTCCCCTAATGCCTGCACTTAACTTTGCTTCATTTGCGTTAACGCCCAGCATTAAGCAGGGCTAATGACTGCGTGAGTGGGTCTGTGTCATTACCTTGCTGTGCCTGACATCAAATGGCAGCTGATGGGCTCAGAGCACGAGGCTCTAATACACAGAGTCGGGCTGGGGGGCTCAGCCACAGGAACGCTCTAATGCACTACATATATTAAAAGAGGATTTCACTTTTCATTTTACGTTTCATTTTAGTATACCGTGTCCAAAATGTAAACGTCGATCTGCCTTCCCCCCTCGACCTACTGATGTATGTATTTTTCCTCTGCACAGGTCATGATCATTAATACGGTGTGTTGGCTCTGCATAGGCCTATATCTGTCAGTATTTTTAGCATTAAGAAAACATTAGCATAAAGATGGTGAATAATGCATCAGCCTTGAGTGAGCCCAGATGCACTTGACTTCCATCTTCCCCTCCCTTGCTCTTTCTCTTGTTTTTACTTTCTCTCGCGCGTTGCCTTTTCTCTCTCCCCTCCTCACCCAATCCACCCCCTTGTGATAGAGCACATGGTTCATAGCTGGTTTAATGGGATGGAATGTGACAGGTTATGTTTTCATCTGCCTGATATGGAGCCTAGGCTGGGAGGGAGGAAGTGAGAACGAGAGAGAGAGAGAGAGAGAGAGAGAGAGAGAGAGAGATCTGCAACCGTCATTGGGCATGTTTGTGCTTGTTGTGAAGCAGTTGAAGATGATCCCCGCATCATACACCCACACACACACACACACACACACACACACACACACACACTAACAACCACATGGTCTGTATAGGGCCGTTACTGTTGGTCCACTGACTGTGTGTGTGTGTGTGTGTGTGTGCATCCAAAGGAGCCCCCTTAGTCCAGGACTGTGTGAATAATTGCTGAATGGAGCGTGAACTCTGTGCTGTCCACACAGGTTCGGGGGGGAGGGGGGGGGGGGGGGGATTTGAAGAGAAAATGAGTCAGATGAGAACATGGATTGATGTTTGTGGTCAAGCTCAAGTTAAGTTATCCATGCTGCTTATCATGCCATACAGAACCGCAATCCCCATCTTGCGTGTCTGTTTTTATAAGTGTTGTGTTAATCCATCACTGAGGTGCTGTTGATGAAATGGGAGTGGAACCAAGTATCTGTTATAATCTAAATGTAAATTATCATGTTCAAAAGGTGTGTATTATGTCCTAAGTCAGTCCTGGAGAGAAATACATTATTCAAATTCAATCTGGCTGAGAGAATCACGCCCCCTGCCCTGTCTCTGCTGTAATGTTTTGATGTTTTTCTCCCTGAATCGGATGAAAACGAGAGGGAAGACTATAGTGCTCTGATGTTGTGTGCACCTTTTGTGATTTAATCTTCCCTTCAAACTTTGTCGTTCCATTTCTGAAATGGGAGATATTTCTAACAACATCTGGATTTTACACAGCTTTTTGTATTTTGAAAAAATAACCGAAAGGAATCAAATCCGGCAGAAATAAAAAAACATTTCTTACAGATTTTCATGTCTCTGTTCTAGTTTTTTTTACTAACTAATTCGACTAACACGCAATACAACTTGTTTTTTACTCAGGATGACACGAGAGCTTAAAGCCTGTGTCCCCATATCCCTTAAATCAGTACAAGAATAAAAACAACAACAACGGTATAATCTCCTTTCTTACAGATTAATATTCTTCCTTGTGTCGGTACTCTGGCCTTTTATTCACTTGATCATTTTCCGATGCTACGTTTTTAGCCCCTTTCTCTTTTTTTTCATCACCAAAATTAACATTCGGCATTTCAAGGCGCTAAACCCGACCACTTTCATCATATTATCCTAATAGAATACCCTCAGCTTTAGCGACACGAGGGTTATATTTTGTATCCTTGTTGTCATCTTCATAGTAAAGGAGAACAAATCCAATGTGATTTGGGGAACCGCTTAAGCACATAAGCTGCTTCAGGATTTAAAGATTGTTCCAAGGTGAAAAATTATAAGGGGCGTCAACAAACACTACGGCGCGTGCCACTTTGTGTAAAGAAAATAATAGACGGATGACCTTTTCATTGTTCTCCTCCAGAAACACTGTTGAAGTAAAGCCCTTTGTTATCTTAGGAAACCACAAACTAAATATCTGGGACCCATGTAGGCTATTAATCTAGTTTTCTAAAAGGCTTATTTACAATATACCATTTAACAACTTACCACACTCTGGAATATGTTCTAATGACCATTCGATTTTTTAAAATAATACAGCTTTACCGTACATACGATTATGATTATATTTATACAAATATCTTCTCATAATTGTAGGCCTGCTTCTTTAGTGCTTTGTTTAAATATAAATGTTCCAGCACTATCTACACAATGCCTACATTTTAAATGAACCTGAATATTTGGACCAAGAGCCAAGGGTTAAAATGACTTTTATCTATTCGCTTTAAAGAATAGCATGAACTATTGCCAGTAAGGACTAAATTAGATACAATATGTGGTATTGTCCACACTAGGTCAGGATTTACATCCTACAGGGCTTATGATTATAAGTCGCTTCCAAACAGAGCGACAGAGGGGGAATGTTGTAAGGGGGCGTGTAAGTAGTTTGATAGGAGGCGGGGCTCTCAGGACAGTCTCAGATCCCATTGGCTACGATGATTCGTGCATCATTGTTGTTTGGCTTGTTCCCTGCTGCTGCTAGTGGCTAATGCTAACTAGCGATGTCCTACACTTTCAAATAATACTCTCAATATCCTAAGATATGACGTATCGGATGTACCGCTAAATACAGCTTCTCCTGTGTAGGTAAGCTTGTTCACCCCTAAATGCCAAAATATGTCGATCATTTGTTATGATTAGTTAACAATTTAGCGCACCTAGCATGCTAGTACCCAAGCTGACAACCACTGATGGGGAAAAAGCGATGTGACATGACAACAAAGAAGATTACTATACAATCAATACATTTATTGACATGACTTGTCACTGAATCAGGGCGTAGCATTAGTCTCTGCTAAGTCAGCCAAAGCTCTTGATTAACAGCATTTTCATCTTATCAGGCTGCATTGCTTGTGTTGTGTGTGCATGGCAACCTCCCAGTATCTTAGCAGTGCTCACAACACTAGAACATGACTCACGTTGGGAACAACAGGATTTGCACAGGACACTGTATAACTTTTACAGAAAACTTATGTGACACTTTATACCGCGTACTCATGAAGCTTAGCAGGCTAATATCAGGAATCCACTGTATCCTCTGATGTTTACTCTTCAGGTGCGATCCTAATCATATTTGATTCGTCGGTTTATTGCAGACTGCTAGATCTGTTAACCATGATGCATGGGAGACCTACGTCAAGCGCGTGGAGATGACCTGCCATCCCATAGGGCATGGTCAGGATGGGGCCAGACGTGCCCCTACTCAATGAGTACAAGCAGGAGTTCTTCTGGAAGCGATTCCCCCAGACGGTGTTGGGGGGACCCCGCTTTAAGCTGGGCTACTGCGCCCCGCTGTACGTGTACGTGCACCAGGCCCTGCTGTTCCTCACGCCATGGCTCTTGGGGGGCGTCGGTACGCTGCTTTACCAGCTGCAGCTGCTCCAGGAGCTCCACGCCGCCGTGCTCTCGGGCCTGCTGATGTTCGGGGCTGCCGCCGGCATCCAGGCCCTGGCCGTGTACTCGGCCCGGAGGAGCGGCTCCGTGGAGCGGCTGGGTGCTCCTAACGTCCTGGCCGACGAGGAGGAGGTGGAGTTCACCCACTGCGTCGGCCCAGAGACGGTGCGGTTCATCGCCCCGGGGAAGCGCTTCGGGCTGAACGTGGTGCTGCACACGGTCCTGGCCGGGGTGCTGTGCGGCTTCGGCACGTGGTACGTGTTCCTTGGCAGAATGACGGCGCTCTACGGCAGCATGGGCACGGCCCTGGTGGTGTACATCGCCAGCTGGGTCACCCTGTGCACGGCGGAGTACTCGCTGATCGTCAACACGGCCACGGAGACGGCCACCTACCAGGCCCAGGACACCTACGAGATCACCCCGCTCACCCGGCCCATCTACATCTTCACCTTCATCGCCGTCGACCTGGCCGACAGGTGAGCTACGGAGACGTGCGGCTTCCCCCGCCAAAGTAGCAAAAAGGTTTGACTAGTACCCTAAAGGTTTGACTAGTACCCTAAAGGTTTGACTAGTACCCTAAAGGTTTGACTAGTACCCTAAAAGTTTGACTAGTACCCTAAAGGTTTGACTAGTACCCGAAAGGTTTGACTAGTACCCTAAAGGTTTGACTAGTACACTAATGGTTCGACTAGTACCCTAAAGGTTTGACCAGTCACGTGTTTCTTGTTGGTTGCTCTTGTGGTCCAGGTTCACGAGCCCGTTTCCTGAGCTTCAGCTGGCCAGTCAGGTCCTCCATGTGCTCTTCCTCTTCCTGCCTCTGCTGTGGGCCCTGGGGATGCTGTCCCCGCTTGACGCCCTGCTGCTCTGGGGCATGGAGCAGACACTGGTGTTTGGTCTGGGCGGCTCGCCCATGTCCAGCAACCTTAGGTGATATTCTATTGACTGATTCTGCTGCTGACCGGAGGTTGAATTATCTCTGATTCAATCCTTTGCCCGATTGAGATTTTAAAGTGATTAAACACAATAGATTTGAAAACTGAAGTTGCAAAAACCTTGCTTTAAATCTGTGCCCCTGAGGTGTGGCCGTATCTGAACCAGATGCATGATGAATGTCCCTGCGTCTCCTCCAGGCTCCTGGTGATGTTTGCCGTGTCCGTGGCGGTGGCGGGCTGTAACTTCTTCATCCCGTCCACGCTGGGCGTTGTCCTCTTCTCCGTCTCCATGGGGTTCCTTCTGAGCCTGGACCTCAGCCAGATCTCCACGCTGTGCTGCGCCGGGCCACGCCCTGCCAGCGGGGGCAGCCTGGGGCGGCGCAGAGGGGCGACCCCCTCCCCTCCCGGCTCCTTCGGCTGGCGGCTGGGCTGCAGGGAGGCCCTGCTGTACCTCGGTCTGCTGGCCGCCGCCATGGCCGAGGCCGGTCTGCTGCACCACTTCCTGGCTGCGGATCCGCCCCAGAGCGCGGTCACTAGACAGCGGTTACCCATCATCGCCTCCTACCTCCTCCTCTCCCTTTTCCTGCTGTGCTGGGTCCTCGGGGAGATCCAGGGGGCGTACGTCTGTGGAGGGGTGTTCCTGAACCCCTTCTACCCCAGGGGGATCTCCAACGTGCAGACCTTCATCCAGAGCAGCAGAGGTCTGCACGTCGCGGCGGTCACCAGGAGAGTCCTCCTGAATCTGGGTGAGTCTCCCTCCCACAACGTTGCCCTTATGGAGCAAAACTTAGTTTATTCTGACGCTAATTATTGGCTTTTATTTCTTATCTCTCAGTGTCCCCATTTGCTATGATTGCGTATCTGTCGACGGACAAGTCTCTCCAGTGGCTCCACACGGCGTCACTCAGTGTGGGATTCACGCGGGCGTTCAGAGTGGTAAAGACAATGCGGACACAAAGAAATGCTTACAATACATCCATCAAAATAACATAATGACAAAACATCACCAGCAGGCCTTTTTAAACATACAAATATCACTTACTTGTTTGACGTGTCGCTAAAACGCATTCGCTATAAGCAGTTACTTTACATTTAGGGTATTTAGTAGAGGCTTTTATCCAAAGTAACTTACAATTTCATACGAATGTACTTACAAGTACATTTGTCCGAAGAAAGAGAAACAATATATCGCTCGTCGGTACAGTGAGGATGTTCATAGAACCAAGTGGCAAGCACACACAATCGCTAGGTTAACCCATTCCCCATAAACGACAAATATAGCTAGGATAAGACTAGCTAGGATAAGTGATGTTCCTCAAAAACACTACATTTCACGGTAGAGTTGAGAAAAGGCAGCGCCCCTGCCTGACTAATACTCCTGAGGCGTCAGACTCTGGATCCGCGCCTGAACCTGTCTCCCCCAGGTGTGGCAGAACTCTGAGGAGTCCCTGCTGCAGATGGCGGTGGTGGTGGCGTTGCGCCTGGTGGCCGGGGAGACGGCCCTACCGGCGTGGGACCGCCTGGGGACGGCCGTCCAGCTGCTGCTGGTGAGTGAGCCTCTCCTTACACCGCGTGTCACAAACGACTACAACCCTGTCACGGGAGCCCCTGTTTGAATGACATGGTTAAAGTGACTTCAAACGATTTAAATTACATTATTACACCGGGAAGCCATTCGGTTGTATTTACACAGCCGAGAATGTGTTAGAAAATTCACGATGACACACGGCTCATGTGCCTGAGTCATGAGCAAATAATAACCGTAAAACCAACACACCAGAGTCCACATTACCTAAGACGTGTTCCAGACGGACTGTGTGTGTGCTGACACCTGCTGTTCCTCTGCCCCCCTCTCCGCCCCCCTGCCTAGCTGGGTCTGCTCAGCGACAGAGTGGTGCAGTTCCTCTCCAAGCTCAAGTTCTCGCTCGCCGTGCTGGTCACGTCGTGGACGGAGAAGAAGCAGCGGCGGCAGGCGGCCGGCGCCCTGCTGGCCCTCAACGCCTCGCTGAGCCCCCTGCTGCTGGCCGTGGTTGTCCTGTCCGCCCTGCTGGCCGCCCCCCTGCTGCCCCTCTTTACCCTGCCCGTCTTCCTGGTGGGCTTCCCCCGGCCCCAGCGCAGCTGGCCGGGGCAGGTGGGCACGGCGTGCCCCTGCCCCGACTCCATCTTCTACCAGCAGATGAGTGGCAGCCTGGCGGTGGCGCTGCGGAGGGGCCTGGCTGGAGGGGCGCTGGGTTAGTGGTGGAGATGTTCCCATACCATTTTGTTTTCCTTCCCGATACCGATTCCTGAACTTGACTATCGGCCGATACTGAGTATACTGATACAGCATCCAGCATTGTAGCTAATAATAGCACTTGTAATAGCACAAGCGGTTTCTTATGATGACAGCACTGTATAGTCGGTTCACTTACTGTTTATTTATTTATTTTTAATTTATTTTCAGAACTAAGTCATTCACATTTATAATCTATAATTAGAAAGATGCATTTGTATTTTTGTCATTAGGAGTTTCCCATTCTGACTTCCCACCTCCAACCATTGATGAACGCAGCATAAAACTGCACTTATTTATGATGTTCTCTGCCTGTGTAGTAAAGGAGCTAGCCACGTGACAAACACGACAACTCTACAACATAAGTGTTTGAACCAGAGTTCTTCCTATTATTTAATATTATTAATATATTTTCAGTGTGCATTGTTCCGCTGTTGGAGTCTTGCACAGCGCGGTCGGACTCGTACCACAAAGCTCTTCCTCCGCTGCAAATGGAGGTCAATCCGTTGTGAATTCCAGCGACTCGTTTTCATTTTTAATTAGGCGGGCAGCGTAGCGCACAGCGAGCCGCCCTGTGTTCGCTCGGCTCGTGAATCGCAGAGACGCTGTTGAACCTCCAGGTGGGTCAAGCAGCAACTCTTATCTCGATGAAAGAGCACCTCTCACGGTTTGAGGCTGAAGAAGAGAATGTTGTTTTGACGAGCAGCACATGGGAGCCCCTGGCAGTGATGCGATGATGCTCACAGGAGCCAGTGGAGCTCCTGTGAAGTGACCCGACACAAAGTGGCTCTGATCTGTATTCATTACATCCAAATGTTTCCACGCCATTAACCCCACCATACTCGCAGGCCTACTGGAGCTCTCTGTGTGTGTGTGTGTG
Organism: Pollachius pollachius; assembly: GCF_949987615.1. Classification (NCBI taxonomy): domain Eukaryota; kingdom Metazoa; phylum Chordata; class Actinopteri; order Gadiformes; family Gadidae; genus Pollachius; species Pollachius pollachius. The sequence goes on along the minus strand of NC_136948.1, from coordinate 11,581,826 downwards.
TGTGTGTGTGTGTGTGTGGACTCATATCAGAGAAGGGCAAGTACAAATTTAATTATTCATGGGTTGATGATTCAAAACAGAAAAGCGATGGCGTCACTCAATCTCATTGTTTACCGGGCTTGCTGAGAGGCCCAGGCTTTTATGTATAATTTACAGAACTAGCACGTTGTAGCCGTTTGCTGCTCATAGCTGAATAACAGATGTCCCGTCCCGTGGCTTGCCTTCTGCATGGCGGGCCGGGGGGAGGGGGGGGAGTGCGCATGACTGAACAGTAAGCAGGAACCCCGTGTGGCCGGCGTTTCTCTTCCCATCGCTGAGGTAGTGTAGGGAATATTTAGAGATGGCATCACGGGGTATGACATCATCCGTCAGACACAAGCACATGAGTTATCGTCAAGCCAACGCTCCCGTCACCATGCGCCCGCCTTCCCGTCCAACGTATCCCCCCTGGGGAGAACGGTTCGCAGTGGTCTCTCCTATAAGAGGAAAGGCCTTTAGTTGTTTTTGGGCTAATGGAAGGATTCAATGTTTGGATCTCTGTGCAGCCAGCCAGCTGAGAGTATCATGACCCCTCCTCGGCTGAGAGGGTGAGCTTCCCCCCCCCCAGCGCATCACCGAGAGCCTGGCAGTACGAAAGGGCTGTGTAGCCGGGGGGCTGGTGCTTAGGCCCACGGTCCTCGCGTCAGAACATCCCCCTCGCTAACACGCATAAGGAACGGATGGCTTATACCCCCCCCCCTCTCCCTCTCTCTCTCTCCATCTCCCCGGAACGCAGGCTCCTTGTCCCCCGGCTCCCACTTCCTGGGCCGCTTCCAGGACCGCATGGTCTGGATAATGATCCTGGAGCGCGGCTACGGCTACTGCACCGTCAACATCAAGGTAGGGAGGGCGGCGTACCGGCCGGGGGTCGTGCCCCGAGACACACGGCCGATTGCACTCATTCTCCGGGAGAGTCGGTGCATGCGAGCGTCACTGTGACAACGACGCTGATCTGCTCTGTGATCAACTCCAGGGTCTGGAGCTGCAAGAGACCTCGTGCCACACGGTGGAGGCCCGGCGTGTGGACGAGGTGTTCGAGGGCGCCTTCGAGAAGACAGAGCGGCTGGGCTTCACCCAGAGTCTGAACCAGCACTGGGGCAACGCCCTGATCCCCTGTGCCGCCCTTCCCGTCCGGGTGTACTCCGACGCCCGCAACGTGCTCTCCGGCATCATCGACTCCCACGACAACCTGAGGAAGCTCCAGGATGACTTCCTGAAGGCGCTGGTGTTCCTGCTGCTGCGCCACTGTGTGGAGAAGCGACGAGGCTTCGCCTGGGGTACTGAGGAGGGGCCCGGCGTGGGGGGCCGGAAGTCCCAGTCCTCCCAGCCCGCCCAGTCCACGGGCAATCAGCGCATAGAGACGGTTATAGTGGAGTCCAACGTGTCCTCTCTGAAGCTGAGGCAGGACAGCTCCAGCCTGACCTCCTTTGGAGACTGGTCGGATGAAGACGACTTGTTCGGGCCCCAACAGGCCAGGCGGACGGTGGCCTTGGTGAGCACGGAGGCCCAGCCAGGTCAGGCCCCCCTGCCGACTGGACCCTCCCTGCCGGGCTCTGTGGAGATGGACAGTCTGTTTGAGAACATGGCCCTCTCAGCCCTGCAGCCGCTGCAGCCCCTGGGCCTGGGACTGGGGCTGCCGGCGGTGGACAAGGGCCAGGGGGCCAAGGTCTTCGCCGAGAGCTCCGGCTCCCTCCCCCCTCTCCACTTCAGCTGCCCCGTGTCAGAGGTGTTCAACCTGCCCACGGGCTGGAGGACCGCCCCTCTGCTGCCGTCCCGTCTGCAGCAGCTCCGGCACCTCTTCCCCGAGGAGTGGTTCCGGTTCAGCCTGGGACGGTTTGCCAAGGCGGCGCAGGGCGTGGCCTGCGACGACCCGACCAAGGCCCTGCAGGAGGACCAGGTCCTGAGGGAGCTGCACGCCCTGGCGGCCCTGTCCTGCGTGGTGTCCCTGGGCGCCGAGGCCTCCTTCACCAGCCCCAGCTACGTGTACCGCCTCTACTGCGGAGACGTGCCCTGGACGGACGGCCTGGACTGGCTCTCGGCCAGGAAGGACCTTTATCACCTCACTCTCAAGGCGTTCAGGTGGGAAAGGCTTGCTGTATTTTAAACACTTTGCCTAAATCCTTTTTGGTATCCCACGTGCATTCATTTTTTGGTGTCTTTGTCCTCAGGTTTGGTTTTAAGCTGCTCTTTGATCAGGCCAGCCTGGGGCCCATGGAAAGCCCTGAGGAATTGTTCAGCACCTTGGAGGAATATGAAAGGGATTGGTACATCGGTCTGGGAGCAGAGCGAGGCTGGCACGACAGCGTCCTTCAGGAGAAGCCCTACCTCTTCTCTCTAGGACATGACCTCACTATGGTAACCAAACAACCCTGTCAGCCATTCTCGCTTCTCTCCCGGCGGCGTTTAGAAGCATTGTAGGCATTTCTATGCTTACTTGGTAAACACTGCTCCCCCAGTTCAGTCAGAGACTTAAGGCAGACAGCAGAGGTCACCTAACAATGCAGGGAGAATAGTTGCGTGTACAGTGGGGGGTTTTGGCCAATCTTACATCCTATACAAGATTGACATTTTCCCAAGGTCCATGCGATAAATGATTGTAGAATTTCCCAAATAGTCGTATGAGCACATTTTTATCATTTTACTTCCGGCAGCATTCAACCTATACCCCAATTGGGTTCATTCTTCTGTCTATTTTCATTTCCATTTTCCTTTCACACATTCTGCTTTATTGATCATCGTTGCTTTACTCTGTGCCTGTGCTCACCTTGAAAGCCAAACTTGCTTCCGCCAGCAAAGAGCGGGGCTCTTGCTGCTGCAGTGGCAAGGGGGTCCACAGCGTGCCAAAGTCAGACGACGTGCTCCTGTGTGCAGGGTACCTACACGGGCCGGGTGCTGTCGCTGCAGGACCAGCTGGTGCAGCTGGGGCGCCTGAACGGCGAGGGGGTCCGCGGCCAGTGGGCCAACCTCTCCTGGGAGCTGCTGTACGCCACCAACGACGACGAGGAGCGCTACAGCATCCAGGCCCACCCCGTCATGCTGAGGAACCTCACGGTGCAGGCGGCCGACCCCCCCCTGGGGTACCCCATCTACTCCTCTGCCCCGCTGCACCTCCCCTGCCTGTGACCCCACCCCCACCCACCCACCCACCCCTCCCGCTGCTCCCAACCTACACCAACACATCACCCTTCATCCCCACATCGCTATACACAGAAGCATCTGTTAATCAAACAATCAATCTTTATTTATTCGTCACTTTTTGGGGAGAACATACAACTGAACACGTACAACTGTCAGGTCTCAAGTAGGAGCAGTTGAAAGGAAGGTACAAAAATACACACTACTTAGAAGAAATCGAAGCTAAAAAGATATGTTGTATGACGTGGTTTAAAAAGGTTTCCAGATTGTGAAGGCCTCTGTTCCTCAGGATGGCCGTCACAACCCGTATCGCAAGAGAGTTATCGGAGTCGCCCTCCTCCTGAAGACAAGGAAGGGAAACGCACAACATTTGACTGACGCTAACTTGTCCATTTAAAGTGTAATCCAAGTCTAAGGTCTAAGCCTTAAGTGGATTAGTTATGACCTGTAACTCCAGTTCAGTCGTAGGCTCCGCCTCGGAACCCTACATCAAATAATTGTCTGCGCTCCGTTGAACGGTGGTCTCAGAGCGGCTTCTCATCATGTTGTTTTGATGCCGGTGTGCCAATATACATTAACTATCAGTAATCATTGGCAAATCCTCATCCAACAGTGCATTAAGCACAGCGCCCAGATCAGCCTATGGCCTTGAAAGACACACTGGCATCAACACTATTCTGGTAAAAAGATATCAATATCGATTTGAGAGTTGAGGAAGTAAAGCACATACCCAGCTGTCTTCGCTTTTATATCATGTATCAATGCCAAGGATGGGTATCCACAAAAGCACAAACATTTGTATTTAGTTATTTTTAAGTATTTCTTTGCTTCCAAGAAATTAGCCTACTAGCCGATTGAGACACATGTTTCATACGCTTCTCAGAACTTCAGGTCTACCATTAGATGTCCACTCAAAAGGGACATCATTCTTTTGCTGTACGTAGGAAATGTTCAACTCAAGGCTGTGCCTTGGTTTTTTTGTAACGTCATATGTCATGTGCTTATAGTAATACTTGCCGTTCTGTTTACAGTTTACTTGTTTACAACCCTAGAATGAAGTTATTTGGAATTCCCATGGTTTGTTGTATATACGGTTGGTTTTACCTGTGTAAATGTATATACTTCTAATAAAATGGCTTGATAAACCCTGCCTCGAGTCAATAAAAAAGTTTTCTTAGGATGATAAGGATGACATCGATGTCAACGCGTCGCCCGTGATGGAGTTTGTCACTGGAGTCTTTCTTAGGATCTTTCAGTGACAGGAAAACTTTTCGTTTAGCTATACACAGGAAGTCTGCAGAGCTTCCTTCAGTGTAACTCTTATTGAAAAACTTTCAATAACTTGATATTTTGTTTGAAAGAAGGACCTTGATGGCCCGTCCCCATTATCCATGGCTGGCTTTTAGTAATGCAACTGAATCTCTTTTTCGCTCCATTGTCGGTTTTCGGTTGTTTGGGACAAAACAGTGCATCCTACAAAAGGGGGGGAAAAGATGTGCAAGATTCTGGCATTCTATATGCAATTTTGCCAAAGGAAACGTCTTCAGGGTGTTTGATTGTAGTCCATCATTATAATCTCTTCTGGATAAAAGAGGAGAATGAATCGGTAAACCAGCTATTGTGCGTATAACTAAGCAATAGCAAACGAAAGGGAGTCCTGTTCTACTGAATATCAGCACGGCTGTAATTCGGCTTTAGGTACAAAGAGCATTGCTGATGTTCAGTATAATAGCACGACCTTGATTGTGATATTGCTTTTTATCCAACAGTAGGTTCCGACCAGGTAATTTGATTGGACACGAGGCATGACCACTGCTATACAGTACAACAGAGACTTTTAACTACCGTATACACGTATCACTTGGCTGTACAGATGTTTCCAATTAACCTCAATTAGCCTTCATAACCATCGAAAGCTGTGATGGATCGTCATTGTAGTCCTCTGTGGTTTCGGGGCTAGGTGTGACTGAGTGGTAAATGTTCAACACGTGGTTTATTCAGAGAGGTAAACGGACGTGCACTCTGGAGGTAGTCCATGGAGCATCTCCAGGTAAACTTTCAGTCTATATCGGTGTGTGCAGGATGGTGAAGGAGCCCCGACTACAGGGTCTGACTTATCGTGTTGACCTCTCCATGTGCAGAGACAGAAGCTATTCTGAGATCGGGTTAGCACCACACATATGTGGTCCAATGAGGTGCTGATGTTGGCTTAAGTATCGTGTGGTCTAAATAAGGCATAGAATAGCAAGACGGTAGGAACATTAAGACAGTAGGTACAGAGAGTATGGAACAAGACAGTGCGTAATTCACAGTGTATACAATGCAGTAGGAACAAGACAGTAGTAGGTACAATACTTTATGTACAAGAGTGCAGTTCCACAAGCCGTTTATTAGTTAAGGGTTATAAGCGACCAAAGATAATTTGCTTGTTGCATCATTTCTTTGGCTCCTCAAACACGAACAGTAAGGCGACTGGGCTGGGACTGGACGGTTGCCAAGCAACACAAACACTTCCCAGCTTGTTAATTGCGTGTGTGTGTGTGTGCGTGCGCGTCCCAAATTTGTATTAAATCCGCCACGAGCGGAATGTTAATTAAACATAGGCGGACTATTGACTGAGCCAGCTTGCAAATATTCGCACCAAATACCTCTACATTAACTGCATCTAGAAGTAGGCCTAGGCTTAATATTTGTATACGATCGCATGCGTGGGATTGCTGCCCAGGTGTTATATGAACAAGCTTCGTATTCAATAATGTAGATTCGTTTTTTTTCTTCGACATGCCACATACCCAAATAGTATATATTTTTTAAACCAAATTTGATTCGCATTTCCATGGGAATCTCAACAGTCTGTTGGCACAATTGACTGATCAGCATTTTCCCAGTATAGCCATCAGACTCACTGGCCAGGCCAGAATGCAGCTGGGTTGTATGCCTATGGTCCAAGTCAGGCCCCACCTATCTTAACAAAATAACCGACTGAGGCAAGGTAACGAACAGCACTACACAACCTGTGTTTATATGTGCACAGTACGGCAGGTAAAATCAAACATGAACCATTAAGCGGTAAACATGAATGGTTTTAGTGTTTAATAAACCAGACCTTTAAACCTTCTTTGATCGATGCAATACTCTCAGAATTTCGAAACGGCAACTTTAATTTGATAAAACAAAAAGCATATTTCAGAATGTCAGAGAATGTGAATTTGTAATTTTACTTGGAATGATTTCCCTGCATGTGGCGTTATTTAACTTTTCATGAAAAATACAGATGCTGAGACAATACGGATTCACGATACAGCCAACATAATTAAGTTATTTGTTTCTCTGAAATGGTGAGGGAAAAAACCCTTAGCCATTTAAGGATGTGTGCCTTAGGTTTAAAATTAACTTGTTTACAAGTGAAAATAATTACATTCGTAGAGAAAATAAATTCTGTAATTCAGTTCATTAATCAAGCAATCGGTATTAAAAAGAAACCAAAAAACTTGCTGCATGAATAGGAAAGGTGTGTCTTTATGATAGTAAATAACTCAAATTCAGAATAACTACCGTTGCTGTTGGAAGAACTGTACTCGTATATTGTAGAATTTATCACTAAGGGCTTTCTTAGGATTATCCCAATTTCAGCTACGAAGGGCCTCCGGTGAAGAGCTCTGATTCTTTCAATCAGTTAAAGGACCTTGACGTCCCCGTCTCAATATCCAGGGCACGCTTTTTTCGAGACGCCGCTAAAGCACTTTCCATCTTCATTGTCGCTCCTCAGCTGGCCTTAGGTTTTGCAAAATGCAAGCGGTCTGCATCCTGCAAAATAAATTCACAAATAATGCCCCCAAAATACTTACCAGAAAGGAAACAATTGTGTTACTTTGTAAGTCCATCCTTATAACATATATCTATATAGATGTACAAATTCATTCCTGGCGGACAGCAGAAGACTCCATATTGACGCAAGGTGAACAAGCATTCAAATATTTTCACAAAATACCTCACTAAGAGCTGCGTCTAGGAGTAATATTTTGGATACGTGTGACTGCTTTCCTAATGCTATACGTATGAGCTCCTAGTGGATTTGTGGAGGCAAGTTTGTTACTCGTAACCCTTTTACAACTGAAGTAGATTTTGTATTTATTTTGTCCCAGACAATCCAACTTGGGGATGGTTTACCTGGGACAATGAAAACGCCTTTCTGCAGACCATCAGTCGTGGCTGTCCAGCAGGGGCCACCAGACACAGTGGGCAGGCCGTGTGGCCACTGGGAACCAGCCGTGTACACTATCATTCGCTTTAGTCCCATCACGTCTCAAGGGAATGCACCTTCATGCAGCAACCTCTTCCTATACGCAGCAGACTAGGGCCAGGTCACCAACAGCTGAGCCCAATTTTTGCCACACCGCTCTGAACAATGTCTGCCTGGCTCCCCTGTGCCCAGCCCCATCCCAGAGTTCACATTCATCATAATTGATGCTGTACTTGCAGGATACCATTTAAGAATACTAAAATAATGGAGTGACAAACTGAGTGTGTTGCGTTGTTATTGTGAAGGGTACCTACCAAACCAGCTTTGAAATTTTGCACTATTCTTCTGCCAAACATAGCGCTGAAGAACCACGCCCATGTAGGGGCGTACTGCCACAGGTAGCAAAAGCCGAGGACCGGCTGGTCGGATATCCACATCTCCTTGGCCTGGTTGGCCATGCCCACCAGGATCCACCTCACACAGCGGCTCGTACTCATCTTGTGCTGCTGGTCCTGTCCTTGGGCCATCGTCTTACGGAAGGAAAAGGGTAGGAAAGTATTACAAAGGCTTTGTGTTCAAGCTCTTTACTGGAAATTATTGCTCCAATTTTTTTTCCTGAAGGATAATGTTCTATTTTAGCCCCTTATTCAGCCAGCTTCACCATTACTATATTTGGATTTTATTAAAATAAAATAAAATCATCTAAAGATATATATATTTTTCAAACAACACAAATTGGGTATCATCAAAATCTAAATATATACGCCAATATATTGTCCATATGGCACAACCTCCATTCCCATTACATAATTACCTTGTCGACCTCTTCTGTGAAGCAATTGTCGACGATCTTTGACTGCACAGGCCCCGGACACACGGTGCTTATGAGTATTTTTGGATAGTCCGTCAGCTCAGAGCGAAGGCAGTTGAAGAAGCCCTGCACACACACAGTCAACAATTAAGGAGATGTGAGACAAAGCTGACGTGAATGAGAGCTAGGATCCCTCAAGCCCTCCCTGGGTCTGCCCCAGGTCTGTCCTGTTGGGTCTGGTTCTCCTCTAAGAAAGCGGCTCCTTTCGCTCCCTGGTGGAGACGAATACCAACTGGTATACTGGCTGAATCCGACTGGTAGCGGGGTTCATGTAGCATGGCAATACTATTAAAACATATTGGTGTTGGCTGCCATGTTGATTAGTGGTTATCAATATGGTCCCTTCCTAGTTGTAGGGCTGCTGTATACGCACACATGACCTTCTGCCTCCCTCCACAGTGGAGGTCTACACCAAACCAGGGTCCAGTCAGTTTAAACGTTTAAAACAGACAGTAACAACGTCTTTACATGGGCTAACCAGAAGGGACAAAAAAAACACAAATCATCCAGCTCAATATTTACAACCCAAACTTCCTATGTACAGATACCTGGAGAGCATGTTTGCTGGCTGAATATCCTCCTCTCAGGGGAGCCCCGATGATGCCAGCCACGCTGCTAACAGTCACAACACTCCCCGTTCCTCGCTGCATCATGTGAGGCAGGACTTGTTTGGTGAGGGAGACGGTGCCGTGGAAGTTGAGCTCCATCAAGGCATCATAAACGTCATCGCTGGTCTCCAAGCACAGAGACCGCTGGCTACGGCCCCCGTTATTAATCAGGATATCGATCTGAAAAAGTTATGACCTTAGTTATGACACCATTTTTAAACTTGTATTTAAAACGTGATCAAGCTGTCAAGTGATCACCGATTGCGTGCGGAAGGATCCCGAATTGCACGACAGCTTACATTGCCAAAGTGCTGGATAGCTGCGTTCGTTTTAGACTTGAAGGACTTTCTCTCCAGCAAATCCAGTTGAAGAACAAGAACATCCTCCTCTTGTACATGTGAACACTCTTATATAATAACGGAAAATAATGTCAGTCATACATTGTATGCATCCTTATGTGTGTGACCTCAAGTCACAAGGATCAAAGAGCGATGCAGCCCATGTCCTATCACAAGTCATTGACCAATTTTTCTATCACAAGTCATTGACTTGTGATAGGAAAATTGGCTGCAGCGGGCGATTATAACAAAAAGGGAAAGGTTTAAGGTAAGGTCTCTCACCCATACACCGTTGTTTCACTCTATTAAGCTCATCCACACGACGGGCCGAAAGAATGAGCCGAGAGCCACACTTTGCCAGTTGATACGCCAATTCCTCTCCTATCCCACTGGATGCTCCAGTGATCCAGACCACCAAGCCTTTTAATTCGGTTTCTGAGGGTCATGTTTTCACATGTGTAATATGTGAAAAACAATCAGACTACTAATTTATGTGTTGGTTGTTTGTATTAGATCTCATTTAAGTATTTAATTTAACGGTTTATACCATTGGCATCAGCTTTTGTAAATGTACTCCACAAAACAATAACATTTTAAAAATGATTTATCAGTTGTTCAATACGTTTACTACGTTGTAGTAAGTGCGTATGCTACGTTATTCTTTATAAAATCAAATGTATAACACAATAATGAATAATTCAATACAATATATAATAAAGTAAATTCAAACGATGGGCAATGTTTATAATAGTCTATGAAATAAAACAAGATGTAACGTGAACTTATCATACCTGGTCTCCGCCCAAACATGCGTGCCCAAAGTAAAGTGAAGTCAGCATCAGCAAAAATGAAGCGCAAAGTTTGAATCAGTGCGTAAAGTGGAATTAAGTAGCAGAGCGCCGAGAGAATACAACAGTCCATAATTAGCGAAGATAATAAAGAAGTTCCTGCTTTGTGGATCTGGTGGAACCAATGCCATAGTGGCGTGCCTTGACCTCTGAACACGACGTCACTTCCTGTTTATTAAGCTCTAGATCTAGAATACGGGTCACATGTTCCAATAAATCGTCTACTTTAAGGTATATAAAAACACATTTATCCGGCACAATCAAAATTCTTAATGACGTCATCAAGCACATATTGATAATTTTTTCAAATAAGTGATCGGCAGATGGCTTTTCCCCAAAATATACTGTTCAATTTGAATATTCGAAAATGATTCAGATTCTACTTTATTGTCCACATCCAAGGTTTTTTTTAATTTCGTCTGATCTGTTATGTAAGCCTTTCTTTTGTATTAATAGGTATGCATAATTAAATGACTGATGCCTTTTAGGGCAAATTATGTCATAAAAATATATCATATGGTAGGCCTTAATGTTTATTGTTCCACTTATCCATCCATTTATCATCAACATACAGTGCGTTCCAAAACAAAAACAAAAAAAGTATTGTTTGTTACCATGGTGTGAAATGGGTTAAGAATAAAAGCCATTTACAACACAATTTACGTCATGAAAAATGTAGATTTGACACAAACAATTTTGTGGTTCTTTTGTTTGTCAGACCTGCCATAATTAATTGTCTAGATTATTGTCTAGAACTGCAAAGGAATTTGCTGTTCACAAAATGCATTGAATGTGTCGTTCTATAACAGTTAGTCACCGAAGTATAAGGGTTATCCATATATCATGGTGAAAACGTTTTTCCTTTTGCCCACAAATAATAGCTTTTAAGGGATTTCAATGAGGAGCCCTGAGCTTTTTCAATAACTTTATTTTGGTAAAAATATCCTTGAGGTCGCCATCTCAATATCCAGGGCCGGCTCCTTGGAATGCAACTAAACGATTTTCCTCTTCTTTTTTCCATTGCAACTTCTTTGTTTTCGATAGTCGGTCTGCATCTTGCAAAATAAAACTGTAGAATTTTCCGTTCTCAATTTTCAAATTTTTTCTATCCCTTTGGCATCATGTGAGGCCATGAATCGTTTTGTCATGGTTCTTCCTATTCTTTAATTTTTTGCTGCTTTTTGTTATTTTGATCTCCTTTTAGACATGTATTTTTTGTATCAGTAAAATAAGAAAATGATCTCTTCCCTTGTCAACGATTTTCCTATGTTTTGGCCATATATGGCCTACTGATAAAGCATTTTAAGATAGGGGACGTCGGACTGGATGACTCCTGGGAGACTTTGGAGAAGGGCTGCTGCATCATGGCTCACCATTGATCTCACAAAGGTGTCCGGAAGTTAACCATTTTTAGGCTCAGCCCTGTTATCCATACACCAAACTCATTGAGGTGGAACATCATCACATAACAACACTGATACTTCCGTGGGTTTATTTACATTTCTGTAATGTTATTACGTAGCGTTGCCCGGACAACATAATACACGAAGACTGCAGAACAGGGCTAAGAGCTCGATGGGGATGATGTCATGTTTTGAAGTACGCAACCGGTAACATCCGGGGCTCTGGGTCTGCGCGTCCCCGTCAGCTAGCTAGCGGGCTGTCAAGCTGTCAAGTGGAGAGGCTGGGGCTAGCGTTCTGCTTCTCTCTGTTTGGCGACAACAGCTCCGGCCAAAAACTTGATCAGATAACCAGTTAGGCTATACCTTAAATTAACAGCCGAGATAAGTAATGCATCCCTGGCTCACACAGAACAGGGAGTTCCGCACTTTCACACATTACATGCACTGCATCTGAGAGACGTTTGCTAGCTAACTAGCAAGCTAGCTTAGCTAACCCCTCATCTCTTCGGTCAACCCTGTTTGGTATCTGCGACTAGTCGTTCCTCTGAACCGCCGCAATTTCCGTTGCTGTAACCCGATTGTTCGGATATTTGGTAAGTCATCCACTTGAATGAATGCGTATTTCTTTTGTAATCTAAGTATCGGTGTGAAGCCAGCCCTCCTCGGATAGCCTTAGCTAGCACTGAGCTAACCCAGCAGGCCGCGGCTCTCCTTGCCTTTGGACTGAAAGGTGGAGAGGCCTCTTAAAGTTAGCCAGGTCAGGGACAAGGGTCAAGGCCTCACAGTGAATCGGGCTCAGTTTGGTTATGTTCTCAAGGCAGTTATTATCCAAAATAGCATCCGTGGTATTTACAACCAACGCGTAAACCTTCTCCGTCGCACGTTCAGTTACTCAACTAGTTTTAATGACCAACACTCACAATTGTATTTGTTTTTAACTAACCTGTCAGTGGATCAGAGATCATGTACGTGTGCTCAACTTAATTGAGTGTTATCTGGTGATGCGTTTAGAATAACAATCGGTTGCTCGTTATTCTCGATGCAGTATCATGCAAGGGTCAAAGGCCGTCTGCTTTAATAGTTAAGCTAGCAGTCAGTGTTCCAATATGCAGCCAAATATGAACCCAACTCTACTATTTTTAGACTGGAGCAGGGTGGCTGAACTGAGCTCCAAGATGCTAATCTTTTTACCATAAAAGGATGACTGAACTCCTATATATTGTGCTCAATGTATTTCGGGAAATGGCATTATTGCCGATATAATTCTGTAATATAATGACTTCATGTAAGGCAACTTCTGGCTGATTGTAAGCATCATGTGTCTGTTTTGTCTCTTACTAAAAGTTGTTTATTTCGTGTTTTTATTGTTTTATAGGTTACAAAAAGGATATAATGGGGGCATTTTTGGACAAGCCAAAGATGGAAAAGCACAACGCTCACGGTAACGGCAACAGCCTGACCTACGGACTCAGCAGTATGCAGGGGTGGAGGGTGGAAATGGAGGACGCGCACACAGCCGTCGTTGGCCTTGCCAACGGTCTGGATCTGTGGTCCTTCTTTGCCGTTTATGACGGGCATGCCGGCTCCCAGGTGGCAAAGTACTGCTGCGAGCACCTGCTGGAGCACATTACCAGCAACCCAGACTTCCAGAGCGCCCTGGATGAGAACCCCTCTGTAGAGAGTGTGAAAAGCGGCATCCGAACCGGCTTCCTGCAGATCGACGAGCACATGAGGAGCATCTCGGAGAAGAAGAACGGCGTGGACCGCAGCGGCTCGACTGCTGTGGGCGTGATGATATCCCCGGGCCACGTCTACTTCATCAACTGCGGAGACTCTCGGGGGCTCCTCAGTCGGGGGGGAGCGGTGCACTTCTTCACACAGGACCACAAGCCCAGCAACCCCCTGGAGAAGGAGCGCATCCAGAACGCCGGCGGCTCGGTCATGATCCAGCGAGTGAACGGTTCCTTGGCGGTGTCCCGGGCGCTGGGAGACTTCGACTACAAGTGTGTGCATGGGAAGGGTCCGACGGAGCAGCTGGTCTCCCCGGAGCCCGAGGTGTACGCCATAGAGCGGTGCGAGGGCGACGATGAGTTCATTGTGCTGGCGTGCGACGGCATCTGGGACGTTATGGCCAACGAGGAACTTTGCGAGTTCGTTAGATCCCGGCTAGAGGTCACAGATGACCTTGAGAGAGTCTGCAATGAAATCGTTGACACCTGCTTGTACAAGGTATTGTGGACCCCCAACTTAACAAAATGGGGGCTTTTATGAAACTGCACATTCAGCAGTCTGAAAAACCTTGAAAAACCATGAATGTTAATTTGCTTCTCTCCCACCATATTCTCTTTTTTTCCAACAGGGAAGTCGGGACAATATGAGTGTGGTTCTGATCTGCTTCCCTGGGGCTCCGAAGGTGTCTCCGGAAGCGGTTAAAAGGGAGATGGACCTGGATAAATACCTGGAGAATAGAGTAGAAGGCAAGTGTTTTGTGTAACCTTGTTAGCTATAAGAAAAAATAATAATCACTATAACTCAGTCCATATTTTGCAAAGCTTAGCCAAAGCTGCATTCAGCTCTGTTCAATTCACCTTTAGCAATGTGGTGTCCTTCTGTGGCTTAATGGGAGGCTGACCTTACCATGTTGGAATAGAGCAGAATGCCAACCGCTCTGCTGAATAGAATAATAGACACTTTCAGACACTTTTCAGGTTGGTTTCCTCCATATTGATTTTACCGTGATTAGTTCAGCTCGTGTTTAAGGGTGATGGTCAGTAATTTGCTCCAATATAAAGAGGACTGCAACAGTTTGCATTGAAAGTCATCGCCGATGGCGTCACATGTTGACCCATGAGACTTAACATCACCCCTCTTTTCTGTAATAGGTTGAAACGCAGAGCGTGTGTATAGATTAATCAAACTCTGAATGGATGTCTTGAGTTAAGGTTAATTCGGTCCTTTTGTTTGTGTTTCCGTACAGAGATCATCAAGAAGCAGTGTGACGAGGGGGTCCCGGACTTGGTGCATGTGATGCGGACGCTGGCGTCGGAGAGCATCCCTAACCTTCCCCCGGGAGGAGAGCTGGCCAGCAAGTAAGTCAACATGGTCCATCACTACGACTCCATCTCACGTGGGAAAGGGGAATGCCGCTGGCTTATTGAGCAGCAGAAGAGAATGTATGGCTGTTGATTGTTTTGAGGGTAATTGTGTTTCTTCTTTCCAGACGAAGCGTGGTGGAAGCGATGTACATCAAACTGAACCCCTATCGAAGTGATGACACAGTAAGTATCCCAGCACCTCCATGACTCGCGCCCCTGTTGGGAACGTCTGGTTTGACTGCATGCTGTTGATGCGCGGCTTGTACACTTGAGATCCTCGTGGCATGCATTCCTTTTTAAGTTATTTTGTCTTTTTAGTGATGCTTTTATGGCGGTACTTTTTTTTGGCGGTACGGTCAACTAGATGTTCGAGTGTTCAATAGTGCAATATCGTTTTATTCAATTGCTCTACTCATGGTTAAATAAGATAAGCCCAGTACACCTCAATACAAAAGCATGCCATACATTTGCAGGCACATAATAACGGTTAATTGTGTAAACATGGTGCGCAGAGGGAAGGCATTTTCAAGTTCGTATTGAACATGCAACAATTGAACATGTCATGTACTTTATACATTTTTCAAAAGAAAATGTGCACTGAGAGGGGTATTTTAATTAATTTTCTTAGAGCTGTTAATTGTTACAACCACAACAAAATGAAAGCCAGAATCTTCTTCATCACAACCCAGAGTAAATAACATTACTCGTTCTAACAACACAACTTCTGATCAATATGTTTTGGAAAAAAAAGTACTGTACTAAAATGAAAAATTCTTAAGCACTACACCACCACATATTTTGCATATATATGATAATTGGTCTTAACACCCAAACGGTAAGCATCAAATGCCATATCATAGGAGATAGTTCTACTGTCATTGAAACATTGGCAGATTTATGAAACAGCCAAATACACTTTGTTTTGTCATTATTCTTAATTTACTTGTGTGGTCCCCTCAGTACATCTGCATCTGGCCCTCTCTAAAATATAGGTCCTTCTCATTCCTGATCAGACATTTCTCTCTGACTCAAGCCTTGAGTAGGCAGACCCATTAAGTATATGCTCACTGTAATCAGATGTGATGTATATCTTCTGACTAGTCCTTCTAAAGAGTTTGCACCTTTTGTGCTAAATCAAGGAGATTACTGATCTCTAACTGGACATGACTCTTCTTAACCTTTTGTCCTGGACATTAAATCACAGATTTTGTTGTTGCTCGGCTGAGCAAGTATGCCGTAGTACCATTTAGTATAATATCCTAGTATACAGTAATATATGGTATACTCTCCTAAAACACTATAAGCGGAGGTATCCTACAGTTATCCCTGTTCCAATGGCAAACCCCGTTGCTTTGATATAGTCAATTTGATGTTATAGACTAAACAGTTCTGCAAAAAGGGTATTGTGAAAAATGAAATGTGAGCCTTTGCCAATGGTTACCTGTTACCAAGCAAAAGGATTGGTCACCATGTGTCACCAGCCATTCTTCAGAAGCCCACACAAATGATCTCTCTTCCCTCACACACTGCATGTACCGCCTCAATCTTCACTGGGTCCCTAATGTTACAACACGGTGCCTTTCAATGCTTATTCTCTATCCCACTGAAAATATGCAAACCAGAAATTCCTCCACTATAATGGCAAAAATACTTTCTGCATGCAAATATTTGCTTAGCACTGCAGTATACAAGTCACCTTTGTCTCTCTTGCCACAGTATTTTAAATTATATTAAAAGTTAGATTTTCTTTAAAAAAAATGGTTTTAGTCAATGGGTAAATTGTTCAGTGATGCAGCATTTGCCAGTATCTGCCATTGACGTATAAGCCGCGTGTGTGTGTGTGTGTGTGAGTTTAGCTCTTGGGATCAGACCTGTTAAGATCCAAATTGTCTATTGATATCAAGCCCAATATCAGGTTCCTGGTTCTTCTATTGGTTCATACATTTAATCCTTTTGGCAGAATTAATGTTTCTTAGGGTAAAAGGTATACATCCATGCATGCATGTATTCTGAAATATGCATGTATTTCTTGGTTTTCCTACTGAATCTCGAAGCCAACATGGTACCGAGTAGAGCCTTGTGCTTCCTGCTGGTCGATGAGATCTTGGGGTCGCCATGCTTACCCTCGCAGACAAACATTCTGTCATGTTCCCTGCAAACCAAAAGTAGAATGAGCAAAACATTTCACAAAAACTTAGCTATGTTTATGGTTCACATTGATGTTGTGTAGTTTAGAATATTGATTAGATAATTATTTAAATTCCTGATACTGATCAATTTTAATCATACACCTCCACTCTTTCGCATAATTTGGTTGAGGGGCTATTTACTAGTCTGAACCAAGCCCAGTAAACACAGTAAGACATCATTTCTGTTAGCTACAAAGAATAACTGTTCTGCATGTAGATGAGCTATTGAGCTGGATTGTTATGAACCAAGATGATTTGGGACTGTAGCCTTCATGGTTAAGTTGGTACCATTTTGGCTTGGTGGGCATTGTTTTACTTGAGTACATAGCCAGGGCAATGCCCCTGCACTTAGATTTCTTCCTTATAAAGTGTTGAATATGATAGTAAATATTATTGACATCCCCAATAATATTCTTTGAAGTCATTCAGTTGGCAGCAGCCATTTGTCATCTGAACTGGGTGTAGTATTGGATGACCGGTACGGCCTCTTTGTAGTTTCAGCTTGTAGAATCTGGCTCACCGCATACACAGGTCTTATTCTGAGGTTTACCTGGCCCTCACACACACAGGTCTTATTCTGAGGTTGATCTGGCTCATCACACACAGGTCTTATTCTGAGGTTTATCTGGCTCATCACACACAGGTCTTATTCTGAGGTTTATCTGGCCCTCACACACACAGGTCTTATTCTGAGGTTGATCTGGCTCATCACACACAGGTCTTATTTTGAGGTGGCTCTGGCCCTCACACACACATATCTTATTCTGAAGCGGATCTGGCCCTCACACACACACAGGTCTTATCCTGAGAGTTGACGCCATGTTGTTTTGTCGACTACCTGCCTGCCCTCCCGCAATGCAGTGGCGCAGTACTGCTGGGTCACTGACAGCCTGAAAGGATGAGGCCGTCCGCTCGTGTTTTTAAGGCCTTCTGTGCAAAGCCACCAACATCCATGTAATCCTCCCCAAATCCGTAGCAGCGTATAGCTGAACATAGCAGCTCGTCTGTCTCCCCGTGTCTGGGGAGGTAAATGTCCTGATACCCGAACTGATTCCACGGGCCTGACCCGCCCGGCCACAAGGTCCGGGGCCGTCGTCTCGTCCACCGTGTATGATGCATATCCCTGATGAAACGTGTTGGTCTCCATGTGGAATGTGGAGCCAGAGTCTGAAGGTTTTTCCTTCCTTCTCCTTCTCTCTTGTCAAGGACTCCGCGTCCACAGACGACATGTGGTAACGCTGCCCCCCCCCCCCCCCCCCTCACCACTAACACAGCATAGTTAAACCACCATCCTGTCCGGGCCCCCCACCCCCCAGCGCCGCTCTGCGGTCAGCGCTCCTCCAGTCGGAGCGTTTGCTTTCCAAGAAGGGAATTTCATTGGATGGGGAAGAGGAGGAGACGGAGAAGTGTGCACACAAGCCTGAGATTGTGCAGCACCTGTCCACTCTGGAACGGAGCATCCCCACTCTGTCTCCCTCCCATCTCTCCTTCCTTTGTGTTCATCCAACCCAACATCTCCCTCCCTCCCCTCAAAGTAATCCAAAACAACTTTGGTCCACCAGGTGTTTTCTTTTACTTTTCTTCAAGTTAATTAATCAGCCTAAGGATATTTTTCTTTCTGTAATTAATTTGATTCACAAATTTTCCTTGTGTGTGTTTGTATATTTCAGTTTTTTTTTTGTTGTGAAGTGCAATTGTCCTGTACAAACAGCCTGTATTTAATGCAGCTTGATTTTAAGTTAAAAAATGAAAGAAATTAAAAAGAGAACCTTTTTATGCACTATCTGCCTTTTTTCCTGCTCTTCTGGAGTTCTAACAAATGTCTATTCAGTGAATATTACTGTTGTCCTCCAGCCACTGGCGCTCTGCTCTTGTTTTCTGTTAGTTTTGCTCCTTTAAGAAACGGGTAAATTGTATAGGATGACAGCACAGTAAGCTCTAAACAAACCATTCTAATCACTTATTTTCCTCTGCTTTTTTTTTTTTATTGTGGTTTTAGATTTTTTTTTTTTCAAGTTTTAATGGCAAGTTGTATCAAGTTGTATCTAGCCATTTCAAAAGCCTGGAATGGATAAAAAACATTCTTTCTTAGACCGATGAGGAAGGTAATATGGAAACATGTAATTTTCCATATTACCTTGTACAATGAAGTCTCATTAAGACACCGTTAAAAACTTTGTTATGTGTGTGGATTTGTTATTATGCAAATCGATATAAACTATACATAAAAAACAAGATGGAGTTTATGGGATTGTGTCCCAATGCCAACCCATAGTCTACTCTCCTCTATACCAACAATAACTAACACTCAGTTCACCCTAGTCCACATTTTATATATATATATATATATAATTAAATATATATATATATATAATTAAATATATATAAAATAAAAACAGCCAACAAAATAATGATAATAAAGTTAACCAATGTCATGTGATGGGTATCAGCCAGCCTGGGCATTGACCGTGTCCGTCTCTGTGTCACATGGATACTCATTCATAAATCAACATTGCCCAACATCACGGTGCCATATGATTGATGCCCTTCAGCGCCAAGCGTCTCCTTCATGAGACTTCTTCAGTTTTGTATGCGTAGAATCGTATGTCTTGCTTTTGGTATTGTTTTTGAAATCCAATCATGCCAGTAGTTGAAGCACTGATGTCTCTGGGCAACATAATCCTAACTCACCTGAATACATGAGGGTTTTATACTCTTCACTTGAAGGTGACGCATTTTTTTATTTTGAATTGGTCTTTACGTGCAAGTTTTAACTAAGAACAAATTAACAGAATGCAATAACATCTGCGGTCATAAAGCGCCTTTTTATTCACTATTTAATCGGCGCGTTTTCCCAAGCCAGAGCACAAGTTTGCTGCTATAGTTGATCTGATTTGCAGTTATTTTCTCTTTTTAAAACAAATAGTCTCCAACTATACATGTATTTCGATGTATTTCATGAAACTTTGTCATGTTTGAGATTCATCTTTTCTTTTAATTTCTAACTACCTAAAATTGCATTGTTGGAATTTTGTGTATGTAAATATTTTGAATTTCAAGGAATAAATCATGCAGATTGAGATAGGGGTTTATTTTGTACTCTTGTTGAGGAACTGACCTGTTAATCGGTAGTCTAACATGTCCCCCCTGTCCTCACTCAAAGGATTCAAACAAATTGAGCAGGAATTTTCAGTCGGAAAATAAGAAATCCTATCAGCTCGGTATCATCCAGCTCTTAGAAGAATTGCTGTCAGGTGTGCTTTCATAGCAGAGTGCCCTATAAAACCATCCCATGCCCGATTTTGGCATTGCCAACTCTCCATTTAGATAGTTTGAATAGCTCTAGTTAATCCAAGAGAAGATGTTCATGGGTCTACAAGGGGGGTTTTGCAGTCTGAGACCACTGAGGAACCGAGAGGGAGATGCTAATCATTCAACTGTTGATTCTGGAAACAAAAGGAAACCCACTGATTAGAGGTCTCTGGTTTGAGAAGATGTTGTGGAAATTAGTTCGGAGAATCCTAATGGGGCCCTTCTGGTTTTTTTTGGTGGACCGAAAGGGAAAAACACATTGATAAGTATGATTCAAAAAGGAAAAAGCAAGTTTTGTCAAAATGTTTTTGCCATCAAACTTTTTTTTTTCTATTTTAGTTTGTTCACTCAAGTCATGCATCTGTATGGAAAGCACATATTTGGTGTTTGGTATTGTTGCTTAACCTCACCCGACCCTGTCATGGCATCGATCCAGAGTGGAATTTCCAAGTCTTTTTTAATGAAATGTTTCATGCAATATCCTGCAGGATTCTTTAAGCAGCATCACATACTTCCTATTCTCTTTGACACCCTTACCTCTCGCTACACCAGCAGATTCAACACACTCTGGCCAACCTGCAGTGCACGCTGGCACTGGGACTGGGCTTGTTCCTCATATAGTTTAGCCTTCATCCATCTTACCTCAGTACCTAAAGGGAATAATTGGCATTAACGGGGCCAAATGGCGGACATTCAGAAGTCCTAGTTGGAATGTAAAAACATTGAGTTCTTGTCACGCCTCCTCTTCCAGCCCCGTGAACAACAGTGATGATCTTAAACATTGACTCACTGCTTAACTTCTTATCCGACCGTTGTTGGCTCGAAGAATAAGCAAACACATCACTAAGGTCCATAACCAAACCCCATTGGTGCAGGTGATGGTAAGTTGGAAAGTTAGGGGCATGGCCACGTTATTTTTCAGGAGTATTTTCCTAAGCTTATTCCAATTCCGAGGATATGGTGCTGTCCTTTTTAAGTTGGATTTTAGTGTTTGGCTGTTTTTTTTAATTTATCCCTCTCTAGTGATTTAATCCTAATATTAGTTTTCTAGCTCTAAATTATTTAGCGAGTGTTCACTGAGTGCGCTACAGATGGATGTGTGAAGGTATTGGAGTCTCCTTGTAAAGGAAAACGTAGATGACCTTGCTTATAAGGCTGGCCCGTTGGAGTTGGATTGATGTTTATGTACAGTATTTGACGGAAGTGGGCGTTGATGAAAGAAAATATATGTCCACTGTAAATGATAACTTATTTTGGTAACTAGCAGAAACCTATTGCCCATGGCCTTTTTAGGACAATGTTTTCCTCCCCCGAGCTCCGAAACTCTCCTGTAGTAACTTCAGCAACCTGTTTACCTGTGTAATATTTATGTAGGTGAGAGATCTAGAATTGTATCAAAGTTCAGGGTTCTAGAAGTGTACGATGTGAGGTAGTAGATCAACGATGACAATGGTCATATGCACTGATCGTCTGTATAACCGGCTTTGAAACAGAAACGACGTCGCTCACAGGGTTACCTTCGCTCGACTGGAACTTATGTATATTCTTGTACAGAGGTCAACCTGACTCAAGATCAAGAGATTTGCTTAATGCTTGCGCCCTTGTGTACATATCAACGTACTTTGGTTGTGGCATTACCTGTCTGACCCTTAGCAGCCATGACTGTGTGTGTGTGTGTGTGTGTGTGTGTGTGTGTGTGTGTGTGTGTGTGTCCCCCGCCCCCCCCCTGTAGGTGGGACTTGAGCCCCACTACTATCTCTCTTCAGCTCATTAATAAGCTCACCGATTTGCCTTACCCAATTTTAATGTCACCCCCCCCCCCCCCCCCCCCCCGAGTACTTAATCAGTCCAACACTATGAGATGGGATGTGGTCCGCAGTACTGCTGGAAGCTCACTACCGCCTCCATGTTGGAGGACTTGGTGCTGACCTCGTCACGTGGGCAGTCACACGGGACACCTGTCCCAACTCGCTGGTTTGTCTTTGTTTTCGTCCTCTTGGGAGTCTTGACCCTGAACGTTTTATTTTATTATTTTTTGTCGGGACTCTTGAAGATGTCATACTTAAAATACAAATTCACGTGTCTAATACTCTGTAACCCTGTAAGCATTCAAATGTGCATACATGCATTCATGTCTGCTATATTTATGATCAAAAAAGCTTTAGAGTGATGTAGATAAGTATTGTCGATGTTGATTCAAGCGCTTCTCAGAGGCCTCTGTGGGTGATTTTACAAAGTTTAATAATTGTATATTTTGTATCATGGTCTAGCTCCACAGGAATGGCAGAAAAAATGTAAAAACGTAAAAAAAAGCTTTGTTACAGAACTAAACTGTATGATTTGTGTTGTTGATTGAACAAATTGCATTCCTTGCTTGTGAATTGATGCTTTCTCTCCCTGAATTGCCTCCCTTTATTTTCCTCTTTAATTTTTTAGCCTCTGAAGTTTGAATAAAATTTCTAGTTTGCAGAATGTATCACTAAATAAATGGGTCGTTACCTTTTACCTCTGAGTTCATCTCTTCTGGTGTGTTGGCTGTATTTTATAAATAGATGAAACGGCTCTGTTTATAAATCATGTTGGAACAATGATGTCCACAAGGCGCAGTTCGTTTCTAACATTGAATGTTACACTATTTAATTTTGTTAATTTTTGAGTTAATTTTGGGAGAAGAATTCTAGCCTGCTCCATTAGCACAGACTGGGACTTGTAACGGAATGAGGGATTCTCTGTGGTCCTTCAAATGTTGCTGAATCTGCTCTTGAGGGAATGGGATGATTTAGGTTTGAGTGGTATTACAAAAGCTTCAACCTGAACCTGTATCATGTTGCAGTGCATACTGCCACCCTGTGCAGAAATGGTAAACAAAGGCATTGATCTGACTTGAGTCACACTTAAGGGTACATTGTGTCTCCATAGAAGCCCAACAGAGGCCAAGATGCGCTGCCTTAATGGGTCTTGCTGCTCTGCCTTCTCACAGTAGATTGACGTTGGCATCAGTGTTGAAGTGTAGTGGGAGGAAGGTGTCTGTTATTCACACCAGGGCCTGTAGTGCTTCTCTGAACGCGTGACCTTGTCTCCGTCGGTGAGCCAGTAGCTTGGCGGTCGGCAGGCCTGTGAACCGTAGGGGGGGCTCGACCCAGCGTAGCGCCGTCGACCTGTCTGTATGTCAGACTGTGGTTCCCCTGTGCAGGCATGTCGACCAGAGGCTGCTTCAGGCAGCCGGCGGTAACCGGGCCTATGAGCTGTGGGAGGGATTACCTTTAATGTCAACAGGATGTCGTGGGCCGTGTGATAAGGTCAAATGCCAAGCGGCACTCAGTGGCGAGCTGGGGTTGTTGTGGCTGTCGTCGGGGTCAGCTGGAGGGTCCCCTTGGGGGTCACCTGGGAGGTCACCTAGAGGGCCGAGTAGACAGGTGTGCGCGTCCCACACGCTTTTGAAGCTGTCTGTTTTAATCGCCACCCTAATATTAAAAACATAACACATTTATTTTTCAGCTTGGTGTGATTTTTGACACACAAACATTATTTTTTGATTCATGATTTCCTTCTTTAGAAATACAACTTTACACAGTTTATATTTTTTCCTTCTTTTTTAAATGGAATTTTCTTTTGAACATCGTTATATTTGTCCCTTTAATCACCCTTTAGTTACCCTTTAGTTTATTTTTAAATTGACCTATGGCTAGATTATGATAGTAGGACGTCTAGTCAAAGGCAATTATTCAGTCACCCAGCTAAGCCAGAGGGGGGCAGTGTTATTTACTGTGCCAATTAAGAGTCGCCACAAACAAGCATCGACTGAGTTCTCAATATTGAACGTTTCGTCCTGTTCCTATAATTCAAAGTGATCATTGGCTAAATGATCGATCATTTTCAAATTGCGGTTTCAATCAAATTATAGTTCTGGAAAAATCTCTGTACTATGGCAAATTAGGAGTTTACGCTAACTTTCAGCCCCCAAATTTTTAAATTTTCAGACATTAGTGATTAATTTAGCAAATATTACAGTAAAATGGTTCATGACAGTGTTTTATAAAACATAATGCATCGATACGTACTCAACGTTGTGAGCGGCCTTCTGTTTAATTCTGCCCCCTCTGTTGCTGTGGTAACCTTTTTTAGTGTCACTTTTCCCACAACGTCCTTGTCGATATTTCGTCTTAAGTACGTTGGAGTCTGCTGTTATGTTCAAACCGCCCGGGCACACGCATTGCGTCCCGACACTGGCCCTTTGATGCTGGGGAGCACAGTGGCGGCTGAGCTATACAATATGCAACGCATTAGATCCTCGGCCACCTGTGTCTCCTAATGATTCATATTGTCCCTAGTCCCCCCCCCCCCCCCCCCATCAGCGATAGGCCCCGTCGACGCAGAGTAGGCCGTCATCTGCCTGCCATTGTTGGGTTCATGTCATGCTCTGTTTCTCGTGCTGGAGAGCCGGTGGAGCGGGAGTAACGCTGCCACGCAGACCCCCACACCGTGGCGGGGGTGGGGGGCTTCCATGCCGAGGTCAGCGAGCACTGGGGAGGGCTAATGCGCTCCAGCATCCTCATCCATTCTTTTTCAGGTGGGTGGGGGTGGGAGGACGTTTGACCGACAACGGGTGAGGTAGTCAAACGAAGCGGATGTGCGGTGAATATTTTCTGCCGCACATGGATCAGAGGTTTCCCTGGCACCAGAATGCCGTTTTCGAAACCGTGCCTTGAAGGCTTTGATTCAGGATCACCAACCGCCCCCCTCCCCTCCCCCCAAATTAATTTATATTTTCTTATATTAATATCATGTAGGATGAATACGAATCCCAGATAACGCGGTAAACACACACAGTAAAGACATGGCTTGACTGACATCTCCCAGTACGTGACTCCCTTCTGCCTCGTTCTAATGCGATGAACATCCCCTTCAACGCCCCCCCCCCCCCCCCTCCGTGCCCCTAACACCCCCCTCCCCCCGGTCTCCGTCGCACTCTCCATTTCCTCCTTCCCACATCGCGCTGGTCGCCCGAGGTCAGTTTGCCACAGAGAACGCACGCTCTTCTCACGCGGCTGAGGTGATCCAATAATTGGTGTGTACAAACAACCTTATCGGCTAAAAAGGAGGACATCACCCACCCCATCCCCAACCCCGCCCCGCCCCCCCTACTCCCACGCTGAAAGCATATATGACCGCCGTGCCCCTCCCCCACTGGCATGAGGTGGGTTACACAAGCCCCGGCCCTGGGAAACCCCAGGCCGGGTCGTTACCCTGAATTAGGCCACCAAACGAGGCGGCCCTGTTTACCCCCAGAACCACTCATTAGCGCCGGCGCCTCGCTGTGGCCCCGTACCAGAGCGCTCTCTCACTGCCGCCGAGAACGGCCAATCGCCTGCCTTCCCCCTCCGACCCCCCCTCCATCCCTGAGGGATGAGGGTCCACCCGCCCACACCAGTTGGGCGAGGTTCAGCCGCTGGACAGGTAGATCCGGGACCGTAGGCTCAGTTATGGTTCCACGTCGACGCAACGCAATGACCACACAGACGCTTCGATGCAGTCGTGAACCTGTTGTGGTTTTGCGTCGGGAGGCGCACGTCAGGCCCTTGCGGTGGACGCGAGGAGGGTCTGTGTATTTTTGGGTTTGACATAATGTTTGATTTATTTGTTAATATACAAGATGGTTCTGGCTTGGATATTTGAGTTAATTGTATTATTATTGTTTTATCTGTTTTCATTTAGTAAAAACATTTTGCATTTGAAATGCTTGGGATGCCGTATTTGTGTTAATGAAGCGCACTTGTGTGTATTTAATAGAGGACCCACAGGTGAATAGGTAGACGGGAAGCGGTACAGTATTTTAACCGCTCAGTGACAGCCCCTTTGATATATATGTTAGAAAAGGTTTATGTTGATCCTTCATGTTTTCTTTTTTCGGTGAAATAAATACCGTAAAGCTCGTAAACGGACGATCCCAGACTTTTATTTTTGCAATCAAAAGGAGCGAGCGTGTCTAAAAAGCCACAATCCTGAAAGACTGAATATTTTGATCAACGTAATTGGTCCGTAAGCCTTAAGTTTGATTACTCTTGTCAGTCTTACATCCGATGGGATGTTAGACTGCAGCGATAAAACCTAGTGTTTGAATACGGACCGATCAGCTCTGAGCCGCCTCGGGTCTCTCTTCTTTTCCACCTGGCGGGTGGAACACTGTAACATTGTGTGGAGCAAATTTCTTGTATGCTTCAAATGGATTACAGTTTGAGATTGAACATGATGAAAACAATCTGACGCCACAAGCCGTCTCCTGGTTTTTTGATCCTGCCCTGGTAACTCAAACCGTGCGTTCCCACTCATGATGTCAACATTTGAAGCTAAACGTTTTCTTTGCGATGCGTCTGGAGCTGTTCTTCCCTTGACCTCATGAGGCATGCTGTCGGGTCCACGTTGTGCTTGTCTGACCCTCCGCGCCGATCGTCCACCTGCATCTCGCTGACCCCCTGCATCATCCTCCTCATCGTCATGGATACAACATCACACAGTTGTTTCATTCATGATCTCCATCATGTCTCGGTCCTCGTGCACGACCTCCGTTAGCATGCCGCCATTGTGTGACCTTTGACCCCTCCAGACTGCATGCTTCCACTGTGGTTGCCCTTTGACCCCTCATACATCACTCTCTACCCTTGCTCTCTCTCCTCCTCAGGACATCCTCTTCTTCCGGGGTTTCAGCTAAAACGGGGGCTTGTCATTGGATGCCAGCCTTTGCATTTGCATATTGTTGTCACACTCATCCCGGCTCACTATCGGTCACCCCCAGCTGTCAATTTCCTTCTTCGTCCATTCGTCTTTTAACCATTCTACCGATGTCATACCGTGTAAGATCAGTTAAGATGGAATGTCTCCCGTTTGTCCATTCTTCTCCTCATTGAATTGATCCTCTTTGTACAGTCAGTGCACTCACGCAGTGATGGTGATAATGGTACAGGTATCATCACATGTTTGCTAGTCCTTTATCTTTGTCATGCGGTCACCACCCAGTTAATCCAAACGTACGTATTGGTGCTACACAGTTGCTCTCTACAACTATAAGTGGGTATCTGTACCCCCTGTATGAGATGAAGTACATTATTGTAAATGACTGATGGTTCTAACGACCACATCTCTGATGCATTCACGGGACATTCTGTTTGAAGAGGAGTTAAATGGTACTGTAGGCATGTTGCTGGATAGCTTACACACCAGTCATCAGTATTATTTAGCAGCATAATTCAAAAATGTTATGAGATACAGGACTTAGAAAAAGTCCAACTTCAGAAAGCATTTCCCTTCAAATCCTTTATCTGTAGAAGTGAGATGTCTTTTTTTCTGCTGTGGTTTTATCTGTAGAAGAAGTGAGCTGTGTTTCTACTGAGTGTGGATTGAAGTAATAGAAAGTGCATGAACTGAAAGTATTTGGGTTCTTTATATTGCTGTGTTTCTGAGGGTGAAGGTTTTGGGGTCACCAATTTGAGACACTTTACATTACTCAGTTTGTGGCCTTACATGGTCATATTTCACAATAATCCTCCACTTTAGGCCTAAAAAAAAATCTGCCTGAATAAACAGAATGCCGATTTTTGTGAATTTACAACCTTCGCGATTTATTCCCCGCTATTTGCTTGTTTGCTCTCATTCCCCGGCTACTCAGATGTGCCCTTTACCTTGCACTCTGACACAATATAGTCTTGGATGAAAGGACAAAGTGGCATCAACATCACAGAGCGTAGAAGGCTCAGACATCTCTCTTCTGCCTGCGCTGAGCTGAATATCCACTGTGTGTCTATGACGGACAAAGGGCTCGATATCCACAGGTTATGTACACGACATGCTACTGTATGCAGATATGGCCATTATGAAAATATTTCCAATCTTATCCCATTCTGAATGGATTCTCGAGAATGGAGACCTTAAAGCTTGGCCGTTGAAGGATTGCAGCGCTCTTTTCACTACGTTTGGCTCAATTGGAGCCACGCATTTCCATTTCCATTGACGTTGATTATTTGCAATGCATTTATTATTATTCTGACCTTGCCATCAAGGCTTGGTTACGATAATAGACCATGGTAAACACTGGTGCTAATCTATGCCGCTCGCTCAGAGCCTGCCCACGCGTCTCACTATGTGTATCAGCTTCAGCCGATGCAGCTTAGGGTTACCTCATTGTACACCTCAAAATGTGTCTCTTTTGTTTCTCCCACATTTAAGTGCTTTACTTTCAGCGATGACTTCCCGATGAATGTAAAGGGCGAATCTCTTTCAGTTGATCATTCCCAGTGAAAGAAATTCAAGGTTTTTGCTGTGAAACCGAGTTTGTTCAACATCTTTCCGTTGGGTTCCATGAATAAAGAAACCATTAACAGTTGATCCACCAGTGTATTCGGTTTTGTTAAAAATGTTCCCTGTTTTGATGATTTGTGTTCAAATTAATCCCTTCTACAAATGTTACCTCCACTTCCTTCCCTGGACCCTGAAGCGGATCTGTTATTTAGTGAAGTAGCCGCTGTAGAAGTTCTAATGGCGATAATACTGTAAATCGACATGTCAACGCGTACTACTCTTTCTCTTTTGTAATGTTTTCACTTGATCTGCTCAACATGTACCCAGTTCTGAAGCATTCACAAAATCCTCATCATCCATCCTAATAACACCCCTAAGAACCTATCCGCGTTTACAACATGTGTTCAAATAACCGATGATTAAAAATATGTTTGCGTTTTAGCATGATTTTAGTTGTAGGTAGTTGTAGTTTTAGTTTTAGGGACTAATAAACTGAGGATTAAAAAAGATCAAACCATAAAATCCTAACAATAATATTCAATTGTCTTCACCAGTGAAAAGGAAACAGCTGAGTATTGTTGTTATATCTTAAAAGTCTTCTATCTAGGGAAAGGACTGAGACGCCAGGCAGTAACCCCTGGCAGTAAGCAATCTGCAATTATTTTGGAAAGCGTTTACTCCCTTTTATGTTAGTGAATTGTTTAAATTGTTTTTCCCAGAACATTGACGGAACTGTGTTATTAAGGTTTCTATGAACAGTAGGCCCGATTCTTTTTTCTCCACCTAATTGCCTGAAGGGAATATCGCACACATCTCCGACACAAACGGCAATTTGAAAGCAATTGAAAGTCATTTTAGAGCCCAACAATGGTAAATCCACAGCTCCAAGACAATGAGGTGTTGTTGTGCAGGCAGCCGTGTTGTTATTATACAGAGCAAACCAACAGGCTTGTTTGTCACCAACAACAAGCTTTGCAGTTTAATGATAACAGCTATAGTCACTTGTACAAACATCAGCTTCAAGCTGAAAATGAATACTTTTTTGGCACAATTTCCTTTACAGTGGAGAAAGATAATGCACAGTTTTTAAGGAGGAACTATTTTAAAGATATTATGATGAGTCGCTGGGTGCCCGGATGTTACACGGGCAGCAAGGCCGTTTAATAGAGCATAAGATAATGTGTGTAGCAGCGGATTAAGCAGTCTCATCAGGCGGTGCAGAGAAAGGTTCACTTGATATAAAGGGATTCTACACACATCTCCCCTGGTAAGCCTTATTCCAAGTATAGATTCCCAGAAATAGCCCGCCTTTGTGCTCTACACAAAATACAAAATATATATCAAATACAGGATACATCCACAGGAATTCAATACAGAGCTATGGGAAAGAAAAGCATTTTCACTTTGAGTCATTTTTCTCTGCTGCATCCCGAGGGGTACTTGGCCGAACGCTCGGCTCTGAGCAGATCGCTCGGCTCTGAGCAGATCGCTCTGCACAGAACAGAACGCTCTGCACAGAACAGATCGCTCTGCACTGAGCAGAACACTCTGCACTGAGCAGAACACTCTGCACTGAGCAGAACACTCTGATTCGAGCGGTACCATCTGCGTTGAGCTGAGCTGCAGAATATTTCAGCCATGCGTTTGCCCTAACACCCTAACACCAGCCACTGACACGCTCCACAGCGGATGGAGGAACGTTGTAACGTTGACCTTGTGCAAACCGTCCCCTGGGGGCCCGGGGACAAAGGGCCGCCTCACCAGGGCCCCGTTGGTGTCATCATACATATTCACTTGAATATTAATCTTGTTGTTCTGATAAAGGGTTGCACTCAACAGGTTTCCCTGGTCGCTACGGTGAACACCAACACATGAGTTTCCAGATAAAACAGGTAATTAGAAGCAGTATTCCCATTGAGGGTGAATGGTGAGCTGTGTGTGTTTCTGGGTGCGCTGCGTATGAGGAGTGAGTCCCACACCCTTAGTCCTCCCCACTCATGCACCATCCTCCATTTTCATTCCTTTCTCCCTCTCAAGGCCCTCTCTGATTCCGTGCCCCCCCCTCCGCCCCGAAAACAGGAAATCCCGTTTTCACTGACATCGTTTTTCTTCTTCTTACTGTTACATGAAAAGAGCGTTTCTATTGCCGCTTCCAATCTTTAAAAGCAGTTTACTTGTAACTTCCTCGCCAGTTATTCAAAGACATGCTACTTCCCCCAGCCTTGCAGGTGTGGGAGGGATTTTCTTTTAGGTTTGCAGGCGACTGTGAGCGAGAACAAAAGTGGTCACTATTCAGCCTCGAAGGGGCAACTTCCTGCCAGCCGCCCAGTGAAGGAAGGAGCACAGAGAAGCCACCATTAAGAGTAGCAAGTTGTGGAGCATAAAGGAACTTGGTGTAGGAATATAGAAAGCCTGTATTCTCCTTTCTCTGGGTCGTTTTACTGTAATGAGCAGGCGATATTCACCCTGGAATCTCGTAGGCATGAAAGGTTAAGATGGTCTGCAGTAAAAATGGTTTGCATTCAAACGCTTTTGTCTACGTTAGAAAACCTTTGATTTAACATTTTTGCATAATTAATAATTTTAGAATTTTGGTAGGATTGAGGGGATATGCTTTAACCAAAAAAGGGGACGGAGCTCAAGGGAACTGAAATCTTTTTCATTTAGAAAAGGGAGGAGGCTGACATGAGAAACAATATAATATTTCTGTGACCTTGGCTTAGTTGCCCTAATTAAGTAATTCCTAATTTCGTCATCTGATATTTTACCTAAAGGCCTACCTTAGATATTGGCGTGGCTCTGGACGCCGCGCTGCCTTTTCCCAAACCCTTTGGAGGTTTCCGGAACCTGAAAAGGTATTTTATCAAGAGCAGCCTTGGTATTTTAGTTGTCTAGGTTTGTAAGATGTCGTAATGGAAGACAAAGGAAGCACTACTTTAAACAAGCCGTTGCGGAGAAACCGTCTTCCTTTTTGACTAATTCGGACGAGATGATTTTAGGATGACAAGACAACTTCAAGAGGGAATTTAAAACTAAATAATTTGTCCAGTAAACAAGTGTGTCTTAAAGTTCGTACAGACCAGGCCCTGTATTGATCGATGAATAAAACTAACATTCTGATATAATGTGTTGATGTTTTCATTGCATGTGAAGCTAGTTTTTGTCTTGGCCATTTCTCATAACGGACGGTAGGACATCTCGTTAAACGGTCTATTTATTTACAATAATCAAGGCATATGTAATAGGCCTCCATTCAAACAGATATTCAGTTTTTCCCCGCAATTCAGCTTAATGTGACAGTAGGGGACCACTGCTCTTGTAAAGTCCATTCATGAGTCTAGAACATTGCCTCCTCGAGTACCTTTAGCCCACATTGTCTGTCAAAAGAAGCCCACAGAAAATAGGTCGTGGGTGGTCCCACTCTCAGGACACTCCGAGGTTCTTGATTTACTGCTCCCGGTTCAACTGCGGCCAATTAACGGGGAAACACCCCGAAAGGAGACCGCCGGGGACCTTGGAGAGGCCTGAGGAGGTCTACATCCCCCCCCCCCCCCCCCCCGGTTTATTAAAATATATCGGAGCTTGAATCGACATCCAGCTAGGATCATAAATATTAAGACCTACAGACCCTGCTGTGGGCTGTTAGAGATTTAAATCCACGGCTGGTCTGTGGCGTTCACCCAGTAGGCCTATTCACGCTTTGTCGTATTCCAGTCAGTGGTTATTTCAAATTGTTTGCCATTCTATTGCATCGTCCTTAAAACAATTTATGAATAGGTCTAAAAATAATGCTGATCAATCTAAAAATAGCTTTTGACAAAATGCGCAGTCCTAAAGTAGCGTTATAATATTGCAGACGAATATATACGCAAATAAATAACGTGTTCAATTCTTGCGGTGGTGTTTTTTTTTTTGCTGTAAAAGATAAGTAGAATTGAATTATCTAAATTTGACCTAAACATCGGAACTTAGTGGACTGCTCTGTAGACCACCGTCTGTTTTTTACTTTGCATGGACTGATATATTGATTAATTTATGCATTAATAATATATATAGTTAATCATTTGAACATACTTAATTTATATCTAGCGATGAGATTGATAGATTAAGACTATTTATAACTACATAAGTAGGCTAGGCCTACATATTTAACTTTATTGACGGATATGTTAAATACAGCTAGCTGCTCAGAGTTTTGGTTCATCTGTATTTGTATTCTTATTATCTTGCTTCGGTCGTGTAGGCCTCATTCTCTAACTATCCTGTGTTTTATTGTCATTACTGTTGATGCCATGACACCTGAATCTCCCCCCGGGGATTATAAAGGTTTATCTCTGATTTTAGACAAATAGATGGGAAGATATGGCCTAGTTAGATATAAGGCTCATAGATGATGGACAGGCCCACTAAAGGTCTACTCAACTTTAATTGGCTTATGAATGCATCCTGGCCATGGCCTCTTCTCCGTATTCATGCTGTTATGAACATATTGTGGGTCTATCCCACTCATGCCATGAACCTTTTCTCATATGCATGGCATTCGACACAGTGGGTCGATACAGAGTAAGACTTTCATTTCTTCAATCGCTCAAAACCTGCTAGTGGAAAATCCATAACTGGCTGTCTTGTCAACCTAAAGATTCATAATAAGACATTTATAAAAGCAAGTGAAGAGCTTTTTTATGTTTCTGGACATGCATCAACAGACTGCTTCTTCTTTGAGCCCATAATTAATTTATCAGAACTATCTTAGTCGTGCTACCACAGTTCATAAACTATCGATCACAGGGGTTGGTGTCTCCAGTTGGTAGAGTTGCACTGCTTCTCTTCCTGGGACCTTAACGAGGCCCTAATTGTTTTCAAACCCTTGACCAAATGAAAGTGAAACCGTTTGAAGTAACGGGGGTTCCGTGCTGCTGGGCGGAGCTGACCTCCTGGGGGAGGGGTCAGAGGTGCAGTGACACCACCCTCACTCAAGACATAATCTGTGTAATTGGTGTCAGGGTCGGGGGGCACATGGGGAACGTCTCCCACCTACAGACGGATCCACTCACTTGTTGACACTTTCACAAAACAAATGAAACGCTGAACCCTTCAGCCACTCAAGTGCGACAGAACCCACCGACTTTTAGCCAATTACAGACCACGGTTGACCCTAGCGATGGCTCCTTTCTCTCTTTCTGTTTTCCACCTGTTCTCTTCTCAAGCAGCTCAGTGATTTAGAAGAGCGAAAGCAACCAGAACATCAACTTCACGTTGGATTATGAGGCCTACAGCTGCTTGGGAAGAGGGGCATCTCTAGTCTTGCCCCCAACTGTTTGTTCTCAGCGTGAAGCTCTGTGTCAGTGGGTCAAAGGCCGATGCAATTTGTACACACGGGTAACCCTGCTATTGGGTGAACTAAAGTTGAAACGTGTGACATTTCAACTTGCTCACAGCTTAAAATAACCTGGACATATCTGTTGTCAATGCTGATGATAGTGGTTTCCATAGTGCTTATCAATGTTTAATGTTAAAAATTCTAAAAAAAAAATTGCTGGCCAGCCCATACTTCTCTCTCTCTCGGTTTACAATAATCGTACTATTGACACTTTAAAACCCCGCCCACTCACCCTCAACCCCGCCCACTTACCCTAAACCCCTCCCACTCACGCCACCCAGCCAGCCCAGCTACGCTGGTTCACGTCACCCAGCTGCATGGCAAGTGAGAGCGGACACAACTCTGTTATCGAGATATACAAAACAGGGAGGGATATCACACGTCGTGACTTAAAGTTCTGTTTTTGTGTGGAAGAGTTAAAATAACCCCGTGGCTCTGAGGCGGTGCGTGGAGACCGGGGGGGGCAGCCCTCGCCCTGGAGGGGGGGACGCGCTCGTGAGTGTGCGCATAATGAAAGCCATGAAGATGTGTGTTTCCTGCGAGGTGAAGCCTAAAGGGGGGTCAGCGAGTCCGCCCCCATCCTGAATGGCACATACAGAGGAACCTGGATATACACAGAGGAACCTGAACGCCAGCGGGCAGAGGTCAGCCATGCATGCATCACGGGGATCACCTTCCTCCCTCACCTGTGACTCCACATGGCCTCGCTCGCTTTCAGAAGCCACAGCTTTAGGAGGACGAAAACGGGGGGCGCGTCCTAAACCAATTAAATCGCTGAATAGCTATCCATATAAAGCGAGGGGGATGGGCAGAGGAACCTTGAGGAATTCAAAAGCACATTAGCTTCTAACAATCATTTGTTACATCAAATACACGTTGATGTAAAATTGCTGACCCCTTTGAGCAGGAAAATGTATTTTTCCTTAAGATTCAAACTTCTGTCGTGCTCAGTGCAACCGTTATGCGCGAAAAACGTTGGTTGATTTTGTGATATATTTTTTATAATAGTCCTTTCCTTTCACACACAGAAGTTGCACATGAATGCCGCGGGACAGCATAGGCCTCCGCCGTAGAGAGGGAATACACAGATGAGCAGAAGAAGTACAGGTTAAAAAAACAGAAATAGGGGGCTGGAGAGTACAAATACTCAGTGGCTGTGAATGTGTCCATTGAAGCCCTTTTCTTTTGCTGCTACCCAAATGCTCCTGCTAATGGTCTGTTAATACCAAGTAGCACCAGGAATGCTACCTTCTCAAAGCTTCCCAAGGCAGTGGCGTGTGTGTGTGTGTCAGTGTGTGTGTGTGTGTGTGTCTGTGTGTGTGTGTGTGTTTGTGTGCATGTGTGTGTGTGTGTTTCTATATGTGTGTGTTTGTATATGTGTGTGTGTTTCTGTGTGTGCGTGTGTGTGTGTGTTTGTGTGCATGTGTGTGTGTGTGTTTCTATATGTGTGTGTTTGTGTATGTGTGTGTGTTTCTGTGTGTGCGTGTGTGTGTGTGTGTGTGTGCACGCGCCTCCCTGGCGCGATCCGTTCTGTGGGGTGGGGTCGGGGAGGGCGAGTACACTACCATTCTCATCAGTCCTGTAATGAACAGGCACCACATATTTATGTTGCTGCCGGTGAGCACTTGAAACACAAGAGGGGTTACGGCGGAGAGTGGGTAGGTGTTTGGACCATTTTCAATATTTCCCCCCCGGCGCCCCAAAGGCCAGGAGGGGCGGTCCGTCCTTTACAATCATCAGGTGACCAGAAGGAAAATAGTGTGGCCTTAACAAGCCCGCATTAAAAAAGAACATCATTTTCATTATGCAGTCAAACACAATTACAAGCAAATGTTTTCTCTGTGGCGCTGCCCCTGCTTTCACGCCCTTTGTCCCGGGGCCCTTAGTACGCTGGGAGAAAGGCCCCGCTGGTCAATAGGCAGCTGAGTGGCGTGTTCCGCAGGGGCCCACATCCTTAGCCCCCCCGGTGCAGAATGCGTTTTGTTACAAGAGCAGCCATACATTCTGAGCAGATTTGTTGAATTAGGAAGCCCAGCGGGGAGGGGGGAGGCAGGGGGGTAAGTGATGGGGAGGACTTGTTGCTAGGTGACTGACATACAACGCCAGGATGCCAGTCTTCAGGGGCTTGCTGCTTCTATCTTTGTTTTTTTTTAGGAAGGGGGGGATTTTTTTTTGTCTTGTGTTCCTCCTTGTAACCACCCCCAACCCCCCCCCCCCCTCCCTACACCATAGCCCCTCCCCTGCCCTGCCCCTTCTCCTCCCACCCATTAATTTACTTGTCTGGACTTCCTTGTCGCTGAAGTGTGGATAATAATGCTGGAGAGAAATCTGACAAAGCAGTTGAAATCATGGATATCAGTTTTTATGCATATGTATATATTTATTGTTTTTACAGTAAACTTATTAAGAACCACGTCTTCCATTTTTTTTTCTGTCCCCCGTAGGTATGCTACTAACTTGGAAATATTGTGGGAAAAGGGGAAATGCTTTGAATGGGAAAGTGGTGGAATGGGAGGATTCCTCCTCCTAACACGCTAGTTAGCACAGAGACTGACACGAAGCGTTAGCCTCATGAAGACACTCAGCACAAAAAATAAATGGTATTTTCCTGGGGCTGGTAAGTGACACACAAGGACGGCTGGGGTTTCTCTTTGCCGTTACCTTCCTATAAGCACTGCCAAGTGGGAGCCCTGTCTCTGAGTGCAGTTGTATGAATTCATGCTTCATGATGAGCTAAATAATTATATTCATACATATTCATCTCCCTGGAAGCAATGCTCTGTTTTGCCATTATAGCCTTCAGTAATTATTCTGGAAATATATATATATATATATATATATATATATATATATACATTCATATATGTGTATATATATATATATAATTGTATTTATTGTTTTCATTATGCAATTGCTTGATTCTCTTTGCAGGTTTTTTTGTAGCTCAATGCTAATTTCTATGTCCCCCTCTCCTCTCCTGAGTGGAGGACTCAGATGTGGGGCTCATTTCTTGTTCTGTCAGCCTTTTGGCAGAAGGTCAGCCCTCCTGAGTCCCTCAGAGGCTGAATGATTCATGGGATCATCATCCACAGACACAGCGCGAGATGAGGCTGATTCTGACACATATCAGAGAAAATCTTACATCGTTTGCAATCAAAAACCCAAACACCGACCTTGCATCTTTTTTTTTCTGTTGCAACTTTGGGAATCGATTTACATTTTCATTGACACACAGTTGTTAATAATATTTTTGTCTTTCAAAATGCAAAGTGCAAATGTAAATAATATTTCCTAGGGTATTCAAATGACTGAATAAGGCATTCAGATGGAAATTGTGTTTGTGTTTACATGGCACATATTAATTCAGTCTAATTTTATATTCATACTATTCTGGTGACAGCACAGACTATCTTTGAGTATTATTTTTAGATTTTGAAGGATTTAAGGCAGGCCCCGTCTGCATTGTTTTCCTTCAGACTACAAATGCAGGAGGACAGGATTCAGAGTAACTGGTGCTGTCTCTAGTGAAATAAAGCTGTCTCTTTGTTTGTCTCCAAATGTATTACAGTTTCAGAATTCCTCCCACCTTTCAGCGTCATGCATTCATGGGCTGCCGTGCCTGTGGAGATTCAGGGTCATTGAGTTTTTTATTTCTCCTTGGTGCTGCGTTTATCTGAAGCTGGGCCTGAAGGTCAGCCGGAATAAGACGAGGAAGCCATTGTGGATGTGTTCCTCCAGCTCATACCTCCCCGATTCCCTTTCACCGAGAAAGCGTGTCTCTTTGTGCTGCCAGAGGTTGGTGAGACGATCAGGCCACACCTGTGCCATGAGGAGAATTCCCCTGCTCTCACACAAGGCCGTTGCAGGCAGGCGTTCTGAAAGCTTTCGCTAAAAAATTGCGAATGTCAATGATTCCACCAAGGAACCACATGGAAGCAAAAATAAAGATGTGCTCCGACTGTGTTTGGAAAAAGGGTTGGGCCTGTTTGCTTGTATAATGACCAATCGTTTGGCTGTGTGGGGGAATGAGAGTGTGAAGGGATAGTGCTGCTGCTGCTGCTGCTGCTGCTGCTGCTGCTGCTGCTGCTTTTGTGAATTAGCTGTGATCGTGATATCTGAAACAGGGGCACTTGTGGTCTTACATTGAATATTACTCTGAACATGAAATCTATAAATCTTCAGTTTGTATTGTTTGCAGTATCATATCGTTATTAAACTGGCTTTATATATGCTGTTGGTGTCAAGGGTGCTTTTCTACCTGTAGTTTCATGAACAAGTTTTTTCTTAAATGTGTTTGAAACATTGTTTCATTGAAAACATTGAGTTAGACTAGTTAAACATTGAATATATTTTGCAATGAAGTAATACACTATTGCAGGGTATTTGAAAGATTTGAATTTTTTCACCTTTTTTATTAGGCTGTTTAAGTGGTTTATATTATGGTTCCGTGATCTGTTTTTAAGCTCTTTTGCCGGTGCACGGCAAAAGAGTGAACAGGATGACCTGAAAATAATTGATTATTGATTATCTCACGTCTAACAAGAAGTCAGGGATGTTTCCTAATGGAGAGGAGTGACGAACTCATCTGGCCGAGCTTTGGACAATCCGTCTCCCATCAAAACAACACATTCTTTAGCATTCAAAAGACGACCACAAATGATATTCAAACAATAATGCTTTATTAATCAGCAAGTACGGGTTGGCTGCAGACAGACCGGATGCATACGGGTAGAGAGCAGACTTAAGGGTTATACCCCAGAACCAGCTGGGATCTAACCCTGCCCCACCAGACCGGCCTTTCTGCTGACTATATGGTGCATCTGTTATTTATGTCTCATCAATTTATCAACGGAGTGAAAGTGAAATGCTAATGGCCACCACACTGAGTCGAGGCTGACTTCAGCATCTTACATAGTGGTGGCACATATATTCACACTTCCCCTCTCAAAAGAGGCATGAGACGGGGCTGTGGGCGCTCACCTGCGTTCCAGAGGGTTGGCAGCTCCGCTGCTGACTCGGAGTGCAACCGTTTGCTCGCTTACATTTGACGCAAATCTGAAGTATATCTATTAGTTGAGCTGATGTGATCTGCTCTGGCAGGCCGGCCCAGAACACCCCACCGCTGCTGGCCCTCATGACATGCATTTTTAATAAGCATATTAGAAAAACACCTTAAGATGTCATCCAGCAGTCACGGAGCACCGAGCATGAGCCATCGGCTGTGGCAGATATGGATTGGGATTTCTACAGCATAGCCTAACCTAGCCTAGCCTAGCCTAGCTACTCCTCTGCCCCTGGCTAAGACACAGACTAGCAGATCCATATAAACATTAGGGTACACAAGGCCGTTTCTTTGGCAGGATGCCAGGGCAACACGTTCAGGTCCGATATCCCGGAACAGGCGGTGACGGACGTCCCGGTACACGACAGCCCGGCGCGGGACGGCCACGTGCGTCCTGCAGCGCCAGACATGTCGGACGCACGGTGAATTATGAATCTGAGAAACGGGGCGGTTATCTGAACCGAGTCCCCCCACACCGTCTCCACGGGACTTTGTTCCGGCGGCACCGGTCCACCCCCGGTGTGTGTGCGGAGCAGAGAGCCGCACACTGATGAATATTTGAGGAGGCGAGGGGTGAAAGCGAGACGGCTCCCCAGCCTGTCACTCGTGTCGTGGGGCGTCGTGCCGTCGAGCGAGGTCACTTCCTCGCCGGATGACTCCGCCGCCGCCAATGACGTTGAGCGCCGCACAACCTCCCTCCCCCTCTCCCCTCACAGCCTCCCTCCCCCTCTCCCCTCACAGCCTCCCTCCCCCCACAGCCTCTCCCCTCACTCTCTCTCTCTTTGGCTCTCTCTACCACTCTGCCATCTACCCCCTTTCTATGTTTCTATGCTCATGTGATAACACACACACACACACACCCATCACTCTTGCATATGCACACGTGCACATAAACATGCAATGTACACACTCACACGCACACACATGCACACACTCTTCAACATGCACACTTGCACATAAACATGAAAGTGTACACACGCAATGACACACACATACACTCACACACACACACACACACACACACACACACACACACACACACACACAGTCCTGTGAGCCATGTACTGTCAGTTGCGTCAGCCTGCAGGTGGTAAGCCCTGGCGGCCGGGCAGCCTTCCCTCCCGTCCTCCACCTAGACGATGCTCCCCTCATCCTAATGAGCTCTGTCACCATGGCATTTGACATAAGCCGTCAGTGGAGCACAGTGGACAGACATTGGGACCCCTGTATATACAGGATATCTCCGCCCCCCCCGCCCGAGAAGTGGACTCCCAGACTCGGAAGACCCTGACCTTAAATGAGGTTGTTTATGCAGCGGAGAAGGCGGGCTCCACTCTTCAAGCGATGCTTAGCTTGATTGCAGCTTGCTAGTTCTTTGAAAACTACACCACTGACTTGGTTATCGTAAGTCTCACAAATAAGGCTTAATATTAGCAACACCTTTATTGAATAACAGATTTATTAAATATATATTAAAATGCATTAAATATGATACATTTATGAACGATGACGCAATAGTTTTAGTAATGCAAAATACTAAATAATTGTAAATATACTGTAACGAATCAAAAACTTTCAAAACTTTGTGGCTGTTACAAACACATTGTTTCCCCATGATAACAAATCATTTCATTATCATCCAATAAATCATTACTTCCAATAAAATCTGAAATGGAGGCGTTAATTGCGATGTGAGGTCCCTATGTACATATCTCCTAGAGGTTGATATTCCCTCTACTCTAAGGTTTATGGTGCATTTTGCCTGTTACTGCTGCTTTTATTCATGAAACACATAGTAATATGTTTGTTTACAACTGCACACTACATGAGTAGATTCCAAAGGTATTTCTCGGGAATCTGAAAAGACATTCATCATCTAACGTGATTTAGGCTAGATAATGGCTCTCGCGATAAGAAAGGCACGTAATCTCGCAGTCATAACAGCAGCCAGGGCGTGCCGGTTGTCAAAAACAGTGTATTTCTGTAAAGTTTTCAAATCAACACCTTGTGGACTGGCCACTATGGAAATACACTTATTAAAATCCCCTTCTGAATGATTTGTGTACGCAAATCTATTAACACCCAACTCTACATAAAAACAAAACCAATCCCCTCTGCAGCCCTATCCACACTTTCCACCTGCCTGGAGGAGATAAAGGTGTGGATGGCGGCTAACTTCCTTCAGCTCACAGCTCACAAACGGAAGCCATTCTTGTTGGCACTCCACACCAGACTCGGTCATCCACTATCACCAACATCAGCTTCTCCGGCAACGACATCCACCTCTCATCCTTAGTCACTAACCTCGGTGTCAGAATGGACCCTCACCTGACCTTTGAGGCCCACATTCAACATCTTTGCAAAACCTCCTTCTTCCACCTCAGGAACATTGCAAAACTCCGCCCCATACTCACTCTCCCCGATTCCGAAAACATCCAGAATTGTGCTGCCAGGATACTGATGGGGGTGCGGAAGTAACACCACGTCACACCCATCCTCAAATCCCTCCACTGGCTTCCTGTCCAGTACAGGATTGAATTCAAGATCTCCCTTCTGTCCCACCAGTGCCTCCATTCTTTTTCTAACCTCAAAGAACTCATCACTCCCCATTCCTCCTCAAGCCGTCTTCGCTCTGGACAGGCCAACCTCCTCCAGCTTCCGAGGACAAGACTCCGAACTATGGGCGATCGCGCCTTCTGCTCAAATGCTCTCCCTGACCATCTAAGGGCCCTACAGACTGTGGATTCTTTTAAAAAAGGCCTAAAAACCCATCTTTTTAGAAAAGCCTTTGGCTAAACTGCTATTTTAAATTATTATTTTTTCTCTGTTATTTTTCTTTTTAATCTAGTTAGTCTTTTATGTTGTATTTACCTTTTAATGTGCATTGTAGCACTTTGAGTTCATTGAGTTGATGTAAAGTGCGTTATAAATAAAATGTATTATTATTATTATTATTATTATTATTTATCATGTGTAGAATATCTCTTAACACAACAGGGAACCAGGTGCTTCGATCCGACCGCACTTTCAACGCTATGCTACGTGACGTCATTACGCGAGGCAGGTGTTACGACGTGAGTCTGCAGCTAGGAACTACAAAGTTCCATAAGATGGACTTCGAAAAGCGCATCTTGGAAGCCTCGACCCGTGAGTTCTTTCCGTGTTGTTTCTGTATAAATGTAGACAACCCGGTGGTTGAAATGGTGACCAACGAAATGGTTGTCACATTGAGAATGGTACCTCATCCTTCTCTGCACTCACATTTATCAATATGAATCCCAATTTGAATGGTTATATGAAAATTATTGTCGGTCATGTTGATCGTTTGGTTCTGTAAACGGCAGAATGGTGCGTCTCTTTAAGTGGTGCTGCAGCAAGGAGTTATGGGACGGCATTATCTCCTTTCATTTGAAAAAAGGATGCTCCAGTGTACCCTATTTTAAAGGAGATAAGAAAGGAAGCATTGAAGTCCCCTTTCTTAGCAATTAGCGAATACGAACAGCTCTTATCATGGCGGCCACTTCAGGGTCATTTCACTTATAGTTAGGAACCTCCCTAAGCAAAAAAGACTATTCGACTGCAGCTCCAGAGAATTCAGACAGCTCTTATCAAGTCTGCTACTTAGATACTTCCGGGTCATTTCAAACTGGAACCTTCCTCATAAAAAATATTATCAGACCATAGCCCAGACTCTTTGAGGTGTAGGCTACTATGACGCTGTAGCTCAGGACTGCTTGATTCAGGACTAGGCTACCGGCAACAACAGTTAAAATTTCTATATTTTTGTGTGTTCCACGCCTTATGCATTTTCTTGCATTTTTTTTAAAAAAACGTGCACAAAAAAAAACATTGGCTATGACATTTTTTTCACCTCCTTACATCGTCTCCTCGTTCCGATGTTGCAAACGCCTTGCCTCCCACGCCACATATCGGATACCCTCTGCACAACACACGCCTCATGGTGGCTCACAGGCACAGCCGGGATGGTTGCTAGGCGGTCTGCCCTCTATAGGCCGGGCTGCAGCAGCCCTGACCGCGAGTACGATCCCTTCCCTCCCCTTCACTCCCTCTTCCTCCGCTCCTTCTCATATCTTCTTCCATTAAAGCGGGCAGCCTCCGGGGCATCATCAGTTGATGAGAGCACCACTGGGAGAGTAAGGGTGACCTCAGGGTGAAGTCACGGCAC
>NC_136948.1:11523825-11533825 GCF_949987615.1 Pollachius pollachius | reverse complement strand
CCCATAATAATATGGATTTATGAATACCGAGCCTACTAGTAAGAACTTAAATCGCCTTAATCCGTCTGCTGCTTCAGTGCTCAGACCACCTGCCCACTCGACACATTCAACAACTCTGATTTTTGGGAAACATTTATAATAAAATATAATTTGCCCACATTGGAGATAATACTATTTTCTCACAAATATCATAAAATGAACATCTTCTTGCG
This sequence comes from Pollachius pollachius, assembly GCF_949987615.1. Classification (NCBI taxonomy): domain Eukaryota; kingdom Metazoa; phylum Chordata; class Actinopteri; order Gadiformes; family Gadidae; genus Pollachius; species Pollachius pollachius. The sequence continues at coordinate 11,533,613 of NC_136948.1, read as the reverse complement.
CAGAAGGCAGGCCTCTCTCAGCCGAAAGAGGAGGCTATAATTCATGCAATAGAAGCTGGAGGCACTCGGTTGAACACACACCAGTGTGTGTGTGTGTGTGTGTGTGTGTGTGTGTGTGTGTGTGTGTGTGTGTGTGTGTGTGTGAGAGAGAGAGAGAGAGAAAGAGGGAGAGAGAGATGCTGTGAAAATAATATCAGGCTTTTCCGTCAGAATGAACTTTCCACTGTATCCAGCCATGAAATAATGTGAAGCGACACTTCAAACCATCTGCGCCATCTATCCCCCTCTTCTTCTCTAAACCCGCCAGTGCACAAAACGGAGTGTGTATGATCCTAACCCGCCCAGCTAGGCAATGGAATCTGAATTCGATCCACAAATATATAGCCTAATATTTCGCGGAAACATTTAGGCACTCCACCCTCTTTGGCGTGGACCGATGGTGCGAAAGACCGAGCCGCTCCTTGGGCAGGTTGCGGGGTTCAGGTTGGGGGGTTCAGCCTCCCAGTCCCGCGGTCCCCTCGTTACTCCTCGTGGATCAGTTAAAATAAGGAAAGTACTCTACTGTCCTGGTATTTGTGTTTCTTACCGTTTTTCTGTTTACTACGCTGTGGGCCTACATTCCACATTAGGCACGGACCTCCCACAAATATTATCTCTCCCTATCCAAAAATAATAATACAAATACAATAATCTTATTTTAAAAATTCTAAACCGAAACGTGCTCCTAGGATGTAATGTATCCAGGATTTTGCCGGGTCTATTTTAGGAGCGTCCATGTTGTCCGGCCCTTCAGGAGAGCGGGGAGCTGTGTTTCGGTAACACCGCACACAAAGAAGAGGTGTTGGGACACACGGAAGCCAATTAAATGTTTGAAGACATAAAGCAAAGGTCAAAATGTTTAGGCTGCGGTTTAAAAGTGCAGTCGAGCACTGGGAGGTGCCGAGATATCTTGGCGCTCCTTCCGCGTGATTGGTAGGCTCAACTTGACAGTGATTGACGGGCATCCATGGCAACCGCGCAGCCAATCTGCCAAGTCCAATAGAAAATCAGCAGCGAGGGCGACTGTCTTTTTCCCCTTCAAAAAACATCTCGGCTCGAGTCGTGATGCTCTTGTACTCTCGACCCTCGCCCACCGAGTTGAGCAGGAGGAGGATGCAGCAGTGAGCCGGAGCGACTCGCTCCTCACCGAATGTAACAGAGCATCCGATCCGTTCGGACCGGAGGTTCGACCCGAGGAGGCGCGCGAGGACGGAGGAGTGCGACGCACGAGCGACGGGAGGAGGAAGGGACACGCTCAGCCTCCATGTTTCAGCTGCCCATCTTAAACTTTAGCCCCCAGCAGGTCGCGGGGGTCTGCGAGACCCTCGAGGAGAGCGGGGACATCGAGCGCCTCGGCCGCTTCCTGTGGTCCCTGCCGGTCGCCCCGGCCGCCTGCGAGGTCCTCAACAAGAACGAGGCGGTGCTGAGGGCGCGCGCCATCGTGGCCTACCACAGCGGCAACTTCCGGGAGCTCTACCACATCCTGGAGAACCACAAGTTCACCAAAGACTCGCATAGCAAGCTGCAGGCCCTGTGGCTGGAGGCGCACTACCAGGAGGCGGAGAAGCTGCGGGGCCGCCCGCTGGGGCCCGTGGACAAGTACCGCGTGCGGAAGAAGTTCCCGCTGCCCCGCACAATCTGGGACGGCGAGCAGAAGACCCACTGCTTCAAGGAGAGGACCCGACACTTGTTACGGGAATGGTACCTGCAGGACCCCTACCCCAACCCCAGTAAAAAGAGGGAGCTTGCCCAGGCCACCGGACTTACCCCCACACAAGTGGGGAACTGGTTCAAGAACCGGAGACAAAGAGACCGAGCGGCGGCCGCCAAGAACCGGTAAGCGCCTTTATGTTGTGGTGTTTTGTGGTTTATCGCCAGGTTATCCTCCGCCTGTATCTTACATCCTATGTTAACCGACCGACACCGATAACCGTCACCGGTCGAGCCTCGAATAAAGATGAATAACCACCCGTTTCTGGTTTGAACTTGATCAGAACCGTTCTGAATCCCCCTTGGTCTTGAATAAATAGAGCCAGTGTAACTGTAGTATGATGTATGCTAAACATGATGTACCAAACCGTGATTCAATGGCTATTGTGGCTATGTATCACCAGATCAGGGGAACAGTGTGTTTTGTTCCTGTTGGCTAAAAAAAGGCTCTACGACGCACGGAACAGGCCGACTAATGTTAGATGGAGACCGTTTATTGTTGGGCAAATACCGTCACTATTCCCCAAATAATTGTAAGAATTATAAAGAAGAATTATTATAAATTATTATTATTAGCTACTTTTATATATATATATATATATATATATATATATATATATATATATATATATATATATATATATATATATATATATATATATATATATATATATAAAATATGAGCTTACTTAATAACTGTGTGTTGTGTATATTATCGGATATCTTTTATAATGGTCCGCCGTCCCGAAACGCTCACTAAAGGTGGTGCTTGTCTCGGACGGTTTAAAGACAGGAGATCAGATTACGCGTCGAGTCCGAAGTCTGCGGTTAATCCTAACGAACCGGTAAACGGGACGCGAGTCGCCCCTGGTCCGGTCCACGGCCCAGGGTTCCGTAGGGGAGTTCAGACCAGACTTGGGGGTCAAGGGGGGTGTCATAAATATTTTCCTGTTAAGCCCTTTGACACTGTAATGGTGAACAAGGACTATACAAATAATATAGAATTTAATTTAATTGATTTGAATTGACTCAGAGACAGGACCATAGGTGGATTGTGGCCTTTGACCCGGTGTGTTAATGACCGTTGTTATTGTGTCCAGGCTCCAGCAGCAGGTCCTCTCCGGGGGGTCGGTGCGGTCGCTGGCGGATGACGACGGGACGGCGGACCGCCTCGGGAACTCGTCGAGCCCCGAGGCCAGCCTGTCCAGCAAGGCCGCCGCCTCGGCCATCTCCATCACGTCCAGCGACAGCGAATGTGACATCTGACGGCCTCGCGCGAGGCCGTCCGCAAGTCAGGAGGACGGTTAACGCGCAATAAATGAGGGAGAGGAAGAGAGACCAGGAGAGAGAGGAAGAGAGACAATCTAAAACAGACTTAGTGCCTGCGTGGAAAACAAACACTACGACTGTCGTTCGATGGCGACAGAAACCCGAGGGACGGAAGTCCCGTCTTAAGCCGCCTTCCGGTATTGTTTCGCTTTGACCACATGCGGAGAAATCTAAAAACGATGCATGGAGAATATCCCTGATAACATCCCGGATAACATCCCGGATCACATCCCTCTGAAGGGGGCGGGGGGGAACCGAGGCCTCCAGACAAGAGTGAATTGAAAAAAGGAATCTGAAGAAGACATTTGAACGCCTAGCCTGCTATTTTCTGTGGGTATTTCATGTTGAAAGACTGTGATATTTTTAATTTACTTTAAAAGTTTTATAAATAATGTTTATTTACCTATTTAAACGATTGGCTTTGTCTCTTAGGTTTTCATATTGATTTGCTTGGTGTTTTTAATATTTACGTGTGCACAGGTTAACTGGTCAGCATGTGCGCTTTAGTGGAAATGTGATTCAGTAAAAAAAGAAAAGTAAAGATAACTTAATAAAATATTTGTTGACAAAATAACGCAAGTTTAGTGCTTTATTCTTCAAGGTGATAACGCAAATGTAGGACAATTAATTAATTCGGCCTCATTATGGATTCACGATATTGTAAAATGAACGAATAGGCCTACGTCTCCATGGTGACGGGGATGGAGACGTGTTGTGTTGATGATGCTGCGGCCGTGCGGCTCGTCTCGCGCCGACCGTGCCCTAATGCGGGCTGACGGCACGCGAGGGGTCACGGAGAGGCCGCACAGCCGCAGAGGAGACCAGTGATAGTATACTCAGATTAACCACCATATATAAACATATTATGCTATAATACTGCTGGGTTCTATCTTTAAGGCATATTAGATAATAATATAATATTTAGGCCAACCGCAAACGGACTGTAAACGCTAAGGAAATTCCAGTTTTAATATCGAGACAGGCACACTATTTCAAACAAGCATCACAATAAAAAACGAAATAATAAATAGCCGAGATAATTATAATAAGTGGATAAATATCTTATGATATTGTTAAAAAAAATTCGAAAGAAACAAACAAAGAAATACTATAAGCCGGTTAATACACGGCTTATATCCTCCACGGTAAAATTAGGCATTACTAAGAAAAAAAGTATCCCTGAAATTAGCTTAGAATTAAATAGAATTTGTTATTTATGATGTCATTAAGCACAGAGGAAACTGGAGTAAAAACACCCCGTTCTAAAACCCTATAGCCCTAATCCTATAGCCTATATCGCTTCTATCGGGTGAAGTTGTATTTCTAAAGTGTCTTTGACTCTCATCAGCAGGCCAAAGGAGCGGGCTGTGAGGAGGGGGAGGATGGGGCTCTTTTCTATTTCTTTCTAATCATGGGGACAAAATGGCGGAATATTTCCGTTTCTTTTGTGCAAGTGCAGGGAACGCATGAAAAAGTCTTTCTCGCAGTCAATAAGGTTGTCAAACTGGTCAGCAGTAATCAGTGCTAATGATGGGGTCTAGGGTCCCCGCCCGAACAAAGGGGGGGGGGGGGTCGGGGGGGGGTGGAGAGAGGCGACCACGGACCCCCCTACAGAGAAACTAGTAGTCTGGGGGACACCAACATGAACTTTGTTAACGCGTGTGTCTGTCGGTTAGATTCGTTTAGATAGGCTATATTAGGTTAACATTTGAAGAGACATAAGGAGCCAGTCTTGTATTTTAGTGTTTGGAGTCGTTTCCATTATCGTTCAAAGTAGCTACATCTATAAGTCAAGTAGGCCTTCACGTTTAAAGCCTTCCATATTTCATTTATTTGGTATGGCATATTATTAGGTTTATTAGCATATAAAATGAGATTAACATGGAACACCAATGCGAGCAGAACTCCTGACCTTGTTGTGATGTATTGCTTTGTCTCTCTGTCTATGTCTGTGTGTCTTTATCAGGCTCTCTATGTCTCTGTGTCTGTGTCTATCTGTATGTCTCTGTTTATCTGTATGTATCTATATCTATGTATCTATGTCTCTCCGTGTCTATGTCTCTGTATCTTTATCTGTCTCTATGTCTCTACATCTATGTGTCTATGTCTTTCTGTGTCTGTGTCTCTATATCTATGTGTCTCTATATCTATGTGTCTGTGTCTCTATATCTATGTGTCTCTATATCTATGTGTCTGTGTCTCTATATCTATGTGTCTATGTCTCTATGTGTCTGTGTCTCTATGTGTTTGTGTCTCTATGTGTCTGTATCTGTCTGTATGTCTCTGTGTCTCTCTGTCTCTGTCTCTGTCGGTATCTGTTTCAATGTCTGTGTCTATGCTTCTGTGTCTCTATATACCTCTATATATATGTCTCGGCTATATGATGTTCATATGAATCTCAGATAATATAATAATAATCTCCACTTTTCAACCAAAGGGTCAACTTGCAGAGGCTCGTCGCCAACATAAATAGAGATTTGGAATTTGCGCGAGATAACAATATACTTAATGCTAAGTTATAATAATAATAATAATAATAATAATAATAATAATAATAATAATAATGATAATAATAATAATAATAATAATAATAATAATAATTATAATAATAAAAACAATGTAATAATAATAAAACAATAATAATAATTATTGTGATTAAAATCATTATAATTGTATTTTATTATTATTCCTATAAGTAATTACTGTAAGAAGTAGCTTAGTAGTAGTAGTAGTAGTAGTAGGCCATATTGTCCGTATGCGCGTTATAATAACTCCTCAATGTAGATATGCTTGAAAAATATTCAAGTTTATTGAGTTTGATATCAGCAGTGTGTGTTTGTGTGTGTGTGTGTGTGTGTGTGTGTGTGTGTGTGTGTGTGTGTGTGTGTGTGTGTGTGTGTGTGTGTTTGTTTTGTGCGTGGCTTAATGACGGCTGGCCTTTTGGTTCGTTTTTAAATGTATTTATTTAAATCATTTAACCAACGACTGTTGAAATGACCGCATGGCTTGTACAGCAAAATACAATTGTAGACATTTAATTTGTGATTTTCCATGATTGTTTTCCTCTGCAGCATATCCAGTCTGCAGGCCTCTCATCAGCCTGTTTCTTTGTGTTGACTGGTTGTGACCGCGTTGAGCGACAGGCTGCTGAACGCTGACCCCTTGCGGTCACCTGGGCTCACTTCATCTGGACAACCAGGCTGTTGTATCAAGCAAAACAATTCAATGTCTTTAGTACGATACACCCTCAGGACCCGCGCTGGAATAATATTATATTAACATTATACTCTGACATGAATACAGCAGATCAGCTGTAGCTCATTGGGTCAGGAACAGAAGCCATGAGAGGCTTCAGCACCATGGACAGAGAACGGGCTCTCAGCCGTGTTCTACGTTGCAAGCCGTTACAACCTTTCACATTTAAACGTTTTTGATACAATAAGAATAATGATAATAATAATCAATAGGTTTTATTTTATTTGATGGCATTTTCACAATGTATTTTGTTCAATTCCAGTCTACTGGAATTGACCCTACCCAGTTTCAAATGCTGATATAGCCTATATATATTTATTCTGCTTTCCATACATGATGTAAAATGAACATTTAAAAAAAACATGCAGTTTATCATCATTATTTTCAGATCGACGCGTGTTGTTGTAGAATGTGTGGGTATTTGAAGGCCTATATATGTGTAACTAACTTACATGTAGGTTCCTTAACGAGGTTCCTTAATCTTCTTTCCTTAACGAGGCCTGTACGATATTTTGGAGGTTTATAACACCCAGACACCCAACCGTCTTCATTCAACTCCATTAAACCCCATCGTGTTGGAAAGAGTCGTTCATTAACTGAGCGGAACCTCTGCGATGCACCCTTCAATTTCACCTTCTATCTACTGCGCATCATTTCCGCTCCGTATATAGCCTGGAACGATTAATCAGGACTCACCTGGTCCTCAACCAGATACGTTTGAGGACCAGGTTTGTGGATTCAGGACGAGACCTGGGCTGTTTGTAGACCTGAGACCGGACGTTTCTACCTGGCCAGCCGGTTCATATTTAAAACATGAATCCGACATTAATAATGACCAATAAGTTTCATGTGTTGGATGACATTGTCGCTATGTGTTTTATTCAACACTAGTTATTATTTATGTCTAAATATAAATTAATAAAATATTATTATTATTATTATTATTATTATTTATCTTTAGATGTTGTAAATATGCCTATGGTTTCAAACTTCGAATGGTTTGGCGGCCTGGCAGGAAGAATAATGTAACCCTAACATGCTGGCACACAATGTGTTGTTGTTGTTGTTGTTGTTGTTGTTGTTGTTGTTGTTGTTGTACTAGGTCTATGTTAGGGCCTCGGCCTGTGTGTGTTATAGGACTACTCACGTACATGTATCACACACATACATGTATCACACACACACACACACACACACACACACACACACACACACACACACACACACACACACACACACACACACACACACAGTAAAGTTCGCAACGCTGCACCAAACTTGTGCAGACTTAGACCAACATCCTACAATCTGACGAGCGCTCAAGTGCGCGAGAATTTCATTTCGAGCCTCAAGTCGGCTCCTAATCCTTTGAAGAGCCGCATTGTGCAAAGCGAGGGTCGATACCCTGGCTCACCTCGTCCTTTCACCGGCACGCCGTCACGAGAATGCCGAGATTTCGCAATTACGTGGCTCCCGCGAGCGCGGCAAAGTCAATCAATACTCGCAGATCATCATCGATATACTTTCTTCACACAATAAGGTTTAATTGAACAGTCAATTCCCCGCCCCCTCGTCCAACAATTATCCTCCGCGAGAGGAGAGGTGCGGGCCGCCAGGTGAGCTTCAAGGAGCAGCATTGTGGCGGGGAAACTCTGCTCATAACACGGAGTCTGCAGCCTCCTGGTCGCCGCTCGCACGCTGGGAGAACTTCATTGACAGAACACACAATGCACACCATGCTGCCTCCCAAATAAGGTACGAGAGAAGAATCAACTTTGCGCTATTTAGCCTGATTGCGTTTTAAATCACGATTGTGTATCGAGTCATTCATTTCTGATCCTCCATCATACATTTTAGCAGAGTAAGAACGAGTAGGTTTTATGGCTGAATAGGACTAGGCCTACTATTATAAAAATGATTGAAGAAAAAAACCACACAGAACTGCTATGTAAGTAGAACTAGCGACAACCGTAAGAACATATCAAACATTCATGATTTGCCAATGAATAGACAAATATTAATTTATAATGGCTAAATATATTCCCATATGATTTTGTGTAAGTAAATCAGCTTGCGGAGCATGCAGGTCTAAATTCTAGCCACTAGATGGAGACAGAGACTCAGGGAGTATATGAAGGCGGGGTGCAGCTTGACACGTGAACGCTGATTCCATCTTTGTAAACCTTATATTATTATATCTTCACTCATTGCGACATCTTTAAAGAGATAGTGTCGTATGATGGATAAGCTGATTAATATAGGCCTATTTTAATTTTACGTAGGTCTATGTAAGCTGGGATATGTATCAGGCTATTTGAATTGCAAAAATACTTTCTTTATGGAATTCATTTTCGCTAATATCTATTTTAGCAGACCGTTAATTGATATTTCTCGTAAAATTCTCTGTTATGACAATATGCAAAAATTGTCATTATTATTAGTATTGCTACATGCAATCTGTTTGCGTTATTATAGCCTACATTTCGGTATGGATTTAGGAATCATGGCATGCATAAAATATGAACGTGATGCTCGAATTTTAGAGCTGGGAACCGACAATTGCATGTAATACTCTCTTGCCACCGCAAGATAGCGCACTAGTTCCATGGTGTCAACAAAATAGCAACAGGAGACTTGTCCCGCAAATACATAGTGGCTTTTGCCTTTTCCTGATATAAATGCAACTGCTGTTGTAAATATTAAAATGGACAATACCGTTTTAGCCACAACAGCAACAGTAAAAAATAACAACAGTCAGTTAGTAGCAAGAAACTGCCACTTTTGCGAATGCAACGAGGCTACTACTACTTCTAACAATAACAACAACAACAACAACATTGTTCGGTTGGTGGCTGTATTTGAGAGTCAGTATGAGCTGCGCACAGCATTAGTATGTGAATGGACGTCATTGAGAAAGTGTGCAGGCAGGCAAACTCTGCTCCTGATATTCCGGCTCTATATTTAAACACCGGGGTCTCGAGTTTCTGCAGCTGTCGCCAAGTTGAAGTTCAGCACCTTGGGCATTTCTCAGCCGTGTTCTTGGGTCATATACACATAAACCTGCCAAACGAGACCAAGGGACCCGATCAGGGGCCCGTTCAGTGCCTGAACTGTCTCCTCAGCAAACCATCTTCGCCTTGTGGGGAGACGGGGCTTCAACACACACCCACACGAACGCACGCCCCCCCCCCCCCCCCCCCCCCCTGCCAGGGGTGTGGTTGAGAGAGAGAGAGAGAGAGAGAGAGAGACTTTCGATATTTTCTCCACGTCCTTTTTGTCAGTACTTTATAGAAAACTACAGTTACCTCGTTGTGAAATAAGGTCTACTGTATTTTCTTTTCATAACACAACGTGCCATGTCGTCTAAATCTTATGATTAGACTTCCTTTATCATTATGTTAGTTGTCCCTGTCATACTGACTTGTGTTTTAGCTCCTGCCAGAAATTAACTAAAC
>NC_136948.1:11168825-11518825 GCF_949987615.1 Pollachius pollachius | reverse complement strand
TATACACAAATGCCGGCATTCACGTGTACTTATGTGCACACACATCCACACACATGCACGAAGACGCGCAGATACACACACACAAACATACACCAATCCACCCACACGCACATGCACACACCACACAAATACCAATAAACACACGCACCTACACGAAGACACACAAAAACTTGCAGACACACAAACACTCCACCCATACATGAGCACACACACACACACACACACACACACACACACACACACACAAACAGGTACAGGAGCCTGCTTTGGCCTCTGGGTATGAGGCTGAAACATTGTCAGATCCATGCATCATTGGTAAGGAAATCTCTTCTGCGTCTCCACCCAGCCCTCCACCCTCCCCTCTCTCTCTCTCTCTCCCCCCCCCCCCCTCTCTCTCTCCCCGAGGCAGACCTGAAAAGATCCTTTTGTCCCTCATCACTCCCTCCCCCCTCCCCCTCTCCCCCCTCACTCAGCCCGCGGTTATGGATACCTGGGATTGTCTCACAGGGGGGGGGGGGGGGGGGTGGTCCACAACCCACGGCCGGTCTCCTGCGCTTGGCTTTTATCCTTAACGTGGAGAAAGGATACTTCATTGCTGTAGGGGGGGGGGGGCAAGAGGGGGAGGCGACAAGGAGAGGAGAGCTTACCAGAGGCAAACATTAGGCCCGTTCTGGAGGTATGGCGAGGGGTAGCATAGAGCGCAGGCCTACTCACGCTGTTTGTTTGCCCACGTCAGTCCGCCCTCCGCCCGCTGATGCAGAGCCACCGCCACTTACGGCGCGTGACAAATGAAAAGCCTCCTGATTGCTGTGTTTGCCCCGCAGCTGCTGTGACCGGCGGTGGTGAGCTCATGGCCGGGCGGCCTCCACTCCCTCTTGTTTTTGCAGAAGGACAGTTAGTCTGAGCGCCGGGAACTACACACACAGTCAGACACGGACACATACAGGCACACACACACACTGCTCCACCACCGCCACCAGGTCTCTGCTGCTGCAGCTTGTTGTTGTACGGACCGCCAAGGGGGCAGGGGGGGGTTGGACCACTTCAGTCACAGGACAAACACACACATAGACACACAAACACACACACACACCATACACACACACACACACCATACACACACAAATACATAGATTCACGTATATATTTACACACACACACATATACAGTCACACACACACACATACACCTACACATACACACACACATACACATACACACATGCACACATACACATACATATACAGTACATATACATACACCCACACACACACGAGAAAACAAATAGAGAACAGTACCTGGGTTCAGGAAGTGCGGGGATCAGAGTATGATTAAACAGTCCCACCCCCACCCGTCTACCCCTCCGTCAGAGTTTCCATAGTGAATTGATTCCGTCTCTGACACTTCCTGAAGGTGACTGATGGGCGCCTTGTGTCATGTGATACGCAGCGGGTATGAATCCCGGGTTGATTCCACGATCTGCTCGACATGCTCTCGTTTTATTCAATAAAATGATCCATCACGTAGTTATGGGGGGCGTGGGGGGGTAGTCTGCTCTAGAGGTCTGGGGGTTTAGATTACAGCCCAGAGGTTCCGGGTTTGATCCCCGTGTCCGCAGTGTCCCTGAGCAAGGTCCCTGTAGCTGCAGTAAGGTTGAGTCTCTGGTGATGAATGATCCCCACAGTGTGACTGTAGTCGCTTCACCTAGACAGAGATACGAGATATGATCAGCTTTATCTCCATAAGGGCTAGGATGTGATTAACGTCCACAACGTTTTAGGATGAAGTTGAGAGTTCAACTGAGAAACTATCTATTTTTTTGTTTTTGATTGAGTGGCGTTTCAGGTTTGGGGATTCTAGCATTATGGCCAGAATGGTTTAGGCTTGTTATTTTCAAATTAGAGCTGGTTACGACATTGAAAATATAAACCATTAGCCTACTATTCTTAAATATAGTTATATAGATAGCCTAGTTTCGCCTACATTTTTTTAATATGTATATATATAAAGAGGTTCTAGATAATAAATACATATTTCTTAAACATGTCTTTGCTTATTCCTTCAGCAATAATAGCATATTTTAAAATATCTCCACCTTTTCGTGTGAATCCCAAAACAAAATGTTGGTTTGGAGAGGAGCGCAGATTGGGAAGGTAGACAGAAACACTGCAGCGGATAGGCTGTGGAGGCACCGGGGTCGAGTCAGAGGTGTACAGAGGCCTCCCAGGGCCTCCGGGAGTCTGATGGAGTCAGAGTTGCTCTCCCATTGGTCCAGCGGCTCAACGCGGCAGCGCTGCAATCTTCGCAATCAGGCATCGCTGCAGCAACGACTGTTTCTGATTATTGTCAGGAAATCCTCGCCGCTCTCCGCTCCAAACCGTTTACCCTGACGCGAGCCGAGGAGAGCAGCACACGACGGCTTGTATTTGTTTGTGTCTTTTAACAGAAATTAAAAAAATGAATGTTTGTTCATTCGAGGGTATATACGCACATTCTATTATTCTGTTACCCTACGAATGGTCTAATCCTGTTTTAGTTTTTGGTACTAAGTAGTTCATATTATTTTAAGGAGTGTTCGTTGACGCAGCAGGCTGAACGTCGATGTATTCTGGTCGCTGTGAGTAGGAGTGGTATTACTATAGTGTTGTTGTTCTTCTTCTTCTTCTTCTTGCGTTGGTTAGTTGATAGTTGCCAGTTTGCAGTTGGCGTCTTACTGATACAACGTATAAGTATTTGGCTTCTTCAAACATTTAGTTTTTCCTGTTAATGATTATGACGATGACAGGTTAAGTCAGAGATGAGTGACAGTGTTTTATCATGTTATTCTAAGTTCAGGGGATATACTTAAGCGCATACAATAATTATTTTTTGAAGTAGGCCCTTTATAGAACTTGTCAGATATAAATTATTTTTTTATGACAAGACAACGGGCCTCCCCCGGTCGAGACCCGCTCCGCCTCGGGACGCGGACTGGGTTTATGGCCCGGAACCGCGTGAGCCGACAGAGTTAAGTAAACAAGGCTCGAGACCCGGTGATCCGCAGCTCGAAGCCTCTAGTGCACGGCTCACGTGCACCCCATGCCTGCACGAGCCGTGCATGGAGAGCCTGTTTACACACGTTCAGGTGATGACACGGTCTAAATAATAAGCTCTATTAAATATGGATGCAAACAGACGATATTAAAAACAGATCACGCTTAAGAACATTTAAGTATTTCGTCTTGTGAGTCTGAGTCTCAGTTTTGAAAGGCCAACATACAGCCGGATAATATTAACATACAGCCTGATAATATCAACATACAGCCTGGTAATATAATGGTTCATACACATTTGTTGATATAATAACTCGATTTTTTTAAATTAGTCTGAGACAGATTGATACAATTACATTATTGAAACAAATTGAACAAAACACGTAAAAATGGCCAAAACTCTGCCTCAATAATCTTACTTTAAATTGTTCATTTTAACCTGAACAAGGTGATGTTATTTATTCGAATAATGTCTGGCATAATCAATTATAAATGAATTCTGGCTTCCAGATTCCTACTGGGTGCCCGTTTCGGATCATTAATTAAATGCTCTAGAAAATAATTATACAAATAACACACATACGACAGATTGATTAATTTTGTTTTATTGGAAACTAATTATTACTCTAACGAAAACGTTGCGTATTAGTTTCCATAGCAGGGAATTGCTATAAATCTTTATTATTTTAACAAAATATCATAAATTAAGCAAAGGGGCAGACCAGTTAAGTGTTTCGTTGAGTTAAGAGTTCCGAAGAGGGGTGTAGTTTCTAGGCAGAAGAGTAAGGAGACCTCGGAGCCCATGGAGGGTATAGGATGGATTAAGCGCATAAACGAATGTTGTTGTAGTTAACCAAATTAACAACAGATACGTCAGTCTATTATATTGTGTTATTCCATATATGTGGTGAATTTGATACAGTTTCTGATACAGTTATCAGTCTTTCTTTTTGCCAAATCGAATCGGACGTAGCTCTTACGAGCCTAGATCCACAAGGCTGGAAGTCAGCGGTCCCAGCAACGAGTCTTGGAGCTGGTGCGGGTGTCCGTGCAGGCCGTGGACCGACTGCGGCCCTCCGAGCCCCGACATGGGGTAGGACGAGGCCCCGGGGTGGGACATGTTCCCCTGGAGCAAAAGCACCGAGCTGTGGTCGGGGCTCTGCGGGGGGGAGAACTCGTCCTCCGAGCTGGACATGAGCGACTTCCCGCCGTCCAGCGGAGACAGCTGGTTCTGTTTGTTGTTGCCGCTGTTGTTGTTTTCACTGTTTTCCCTGGAAGTAAATAAACGTGTCAGATCTACAGAACCGTGAACACACCTCACTAAATCACAGGCCTGGAGAAAATACAACTAGGGCCTTAAATAACATCTAGGTCAAGCTGGTATAAATATTTATGTGTATATATATATATACATATATATATATATATATATATATATATATATATATATATATATATATATATATATATATATATATATATATATATATATATAAAATAAAATACAAACATTGGGATGTTTTATATCTTATGCAGTTATACTCTTGTCTTATTTGTAAAAAGCAGCATAGACTATAACATTATATTAGGTTAGCCTATATAAAAACTGAATCCGAGAGGAGTTGACAAACAATTTGGGGTTCAGGCGTATACAAATAAAAATAATTTTAAATATTGATGTGATAAAATATTCACCGCACAACGTCATAACTATACAGATGAGCTCCTGGTCAAAGTTCAGTGAAGTTTCTTGTCTGAGCTAATAATTCAGTTTGCTGCAAAACAATCCGTGTTTAATTAAAAATACAAATAAAAGCTCAACGAAGGCATGCGAATATGAGCTCTTATCTGGGACGAATATTTCTCCTGATGAAAGTCAGAGCTCCAGATCAGATATAATAATAAGAATCACAACTTTATGGGGACGAACCTTTCTTTGGCTTCGGCCGCCCGGTCCCTCTGGCGCCGGTTTTTGAACCAGTTGCTGACCTGCGTGGTGGTCAGCCCGGTGGCCTCGGCTAGCTCCCGCTTCTCCCGGGGAGACGGGTAAGGGTTGTGCGTGTACCATTCCCTCAGAACGCCCCTGGACTTCTCCTTAAAGCAGTAGCTGGTCTCCTCGCCGTCCCATATAGTGCGTGGCAGGGGGAATTTCCTCCTCACGCGGTACTTCCCCACCGCTCCGAGCGGCCGGCCACGCAGCTTCTCCGCCTCCACGTAGTGCGCCTTCAGCCACAGCTGCTGCAGCTTCGGGTGATTGTGCGGCGAGAACTGGTGGCTCTCAAGGATCTTGTAGAGCTCCCTGAAGTTGCCCCGGTGGAAGGCCACCACCGCCTTGGCTTTGAGGACACTCTCGTTCTTGTGGAGGTGATCGCAGGCGGGCAGGGACCAGAGGAACCGCCCCAGCCGCTCCAGGTTCCCTCCTTGCTGGAGGACCTCGCACACGCAGGCCACTTGCTCCTGCGTAAAACCGAAGGACGGTAATATAGACATGTCTACACACTCCTCCGCGCAGAGTCGCTGCTGATATCCAAAACGATGGCGGTACTGTCGAGCTGTTTCTCTCTATGGCTGCTGATTTATTGTCGTGTCTCCAAAACACCGCAGCCCGTCCGTGCGATACGCACTGCACCGCCGATGCGCACGGGAGATTCAAATGTTGATTGTTGGGACAATTTGTTCCTGTTGGAGATATGTCAGGCTTAAAGGGAGTCTGTGCGATTCGTTGATTGGCTCTCCCGCTGCCCTATACCCTGGCAGCCGAGCAGAAGTGAGTTTGCAGCTCCGTTTCCTCCCCAGAGGCAGTGCGTCAGGGCTGAAACCGGAGCGCTCCACCCCCAGTCCCGTTCCACCGTGGGCCAGGAGGGGGGCAGCGGAACACCTAAATGCTAATCAGTTATTACAGAGCTCTTAAAGGCCCTTTAACGTGCCTCCAAACTGCCCCAGGTATCAGGCTGTTTCATATACAGATGAGTTGACTGGGAACCCCCGCAATTATTAATAAAGTGCAGATTGTAGGTAAAGTGCATGGTCTATTAATTATGTAGTAATTTTTACGAGGTGATATAGTTTAATAACGTCTTATTATTGCTATAGGCCTTGTGTTCGTTTACGAGCCAACCAACCTGATGAGTAGCAATTGTTGTGCTCCAATAACTATGTGGGTGTGTGCGTGTGTGTGTGTGTGTGTGTGCGTGTGTGTGTGTGTGTGTGTGTGTGTGTGTGCGGGTGTTTTGGTGTGTGTGTGTGTGTGTGTGTGTGTGTGTGTGTGTGTGTGTGTGTGTGTGTGTGTGTGTGTGTGTGTGTGTGTGTGTGTGTGCTTGTATGTGCTTGTGTGTGCGGGTATTTTGGTGTGTGTGTGTGGGGGGGATGGGTTTATAATAATAGGCTAGTCGATACTATAATATAAATATCTATAATAGATAATAGTCATGATTCCTTATTTATGGGAAGTGTATTTTTATAAATGTTGGAAAACTATGTTGACTAATAGTGATCAATATTCCCATCTTTGAAATGCACATTACACAAATGTGTATTATATTTAGGAATGTTCCATGTGTTATTTTATAGGGCTTATATCAATGTGAGAACAAATCATTTGTAATCCAGTTAAAAAATGCTACTTATTGTTAAGAACAAGTGTTTCTACTTTGCTTTGCTGCCTCTTAATTTTATTTTGCAGTCACGTTGAATTCGTATCGTCCACATGAATGATTTACCCTCCCCGTCTCCTCCAGGGCCCATGAGCAGAGCACTGTCGCAGGTCTGCGGCCTGAAACCCCAAACCACCCATTAGTAAATGAGTTCTGTGTGTCACTGCTCGGTCTCCGAGTCGGAGCCCGTGGATCACGTTTCCTTATCTGCTCCGGGATTTGAAATCTGATTCTCGGGCAATATGTTAAGGATCATAGCCGGGTCTGGAAAATGTGCTTTACTGCAAAAACGTATTTTAGAATGATTTGATTGCATCGCGTGATGCCAATAGACCTTCACTCAGAGATGAGGGTGTTGTTGTTTTTTGGTGTCAGCCACCTGGAAAAACAAGCGGATGGAAAGAGAGCAGGCTGGGCATCTCCACTCTCCGAATCAAAGACAGCTCAACTCCACGTGTCCTCATTTGCATACAAGCCTATTATTCTTTATTAATCATAAATCAGGTTTAAGGCCATGGGGCATTAAGCAAAATACCGGAGTGGTCATTCAATTCCACATATTTTAATTTGCGTAAAACAATGAATCTGTGACGCCATTTGCCCAAAAATATTTTATTAGGATGGGTTCGTTTTTTTTTTTTTTAATTCATGGTTTACATTTGTAGATTCAATAATCAACGCATTAACATTCCTGAAGGCCTCCATAATTCGCTCCAGTTGTTGTTATTCATATCGACATGTGATTGGATGTTCGGAGTGATGCTGCGGGCTCCCTTCCTCCTCCTCCCAGTCTGATCCGCAGAGCCTCGACAAATGAGCTGTCTGATGAGCGGGGCTCCAGTTTCCCTAATATCTCTAGCACATTGCGGAGGGCCTCCTCCTTTAACCCGAGAAGCCGGGGGGACGGGCCCTCCGTCTCAGGTCGGGATCACTTCAAGATGTGGGTCTCTCCCTCTCTCTGCCCCCGGGCCGAGGGGGATGACGGCCGGCGACAGACCCGCACCACAGCCCCGGTGGACGGCAACAGAGAGACAGACAAAAGACGAACTCAAAACACCAGAAAACAGTCCATAAAAACGTCACATTCAAAAGACCACGTTTCCTATTATACAGCTTATTAAAAAAAGGGAAAAAAGGAAAATGTAGCTCCGCAGACAAGACGTGGTCCATTAAAGTAGGCCAAAGCAGATGTTTTTCTTGCTGTATCTAAATCAAAATGCTGTTTCAGCTGTGGGCCACACTTTGGGGGATGAACTTTAAAAGGACTTGGAAAGGTAACATTTTCCATTTCAATTTCATTGCGATTGCGTTTAAGTCAAGTCACGAGAAATGATGTCTTTATTCTACAAAAAATCAGGAAATTGTTAATACAATTCTGTAAAATATTTGACAACTTTAGAAATTAATTTAGTCTCTTACCCGTATTTATTTCCTCTAAGGTAATTAATTATATGCTCATATTTTAAATGAATTAATAATTCGAAAATTAAAAATTATCATATAATTTATTATCACAACTTTTTGGATCTACCTAATTATGTTGTAGGTTGATATCTCAAATCTAAGTCCATCAAAGACGCAGTCAGGTGTTATTCCATCAAGGCCCCTGGAAGGGCCCTGCTTTCTCAAAACAAAACACAACTGTTGACGTGAGTGAGTTAAATGAAATTGGAGCTGCAATTATCAGCTTAACAGAGTTTCCTGTCATGTTGGAAAATTAGACCTGGTACAAGTGTGCTGGGGTTGGCCCCCATCACCATCATTACGCATTTCCTCCGAGGGCCACCTCCACAAATATGCAATCATGGCCCCGGCTCTTACAGTAGGAGGACTCTCTTCGCTAAATAGGCCTCAGGGCACATTGACGCAGTCAATATTTCGACATTTATTTTGTTATATAGCCAGAAGAACAAATAAGAAAACAATTGAGAGAACTAACTCGTAAACAGGGCGACATGTGAGCGTTTTAATGGGCTGCGTTCCAACTCGGGTCCGGCTGCAGAGAGAGGGCGCCAGGCGGTAGACAACCTTACTGATGCCCCGTAGATAAGGCCAATAAAACACGAGTCTTTAAATAAACACAGAACGCGAAGCCCTTCATTATGGTATTTTTCAAAAAACACATTTTAAAAACTATGATCTAATAAATAGGTCATTTGTTGTTCTTTTATCTTTACCACGTTAAACGGTCCTTTCATTGATGAAAGTCAATGAAAAAGCTTCACTCGTCATGTCGGAGCCGTGCTGGTGTTGCTCCTGTTTGCGGTGCGTTCTGGGAAATATCATCGGGCCGGCATTGTGTGGGCATGATGCAGCCGTCCAGCTGGTGCCTCTCAGCTATCCCATTTCAACTAGATGTGTGTAGTTTCTCTCTCTCTCTCTGTCTCTCTGTCCCTCTCTCTTTCTCTCTCTCCGCCCCCTCCCCTCTTTTTCTTTTTCTTTCCCCACACACACACACACACACACACACACACACACACACACACACACACACACACACACACACACACACACACACACACACACAGTGTGCAGTGTAATAAAACACGTGTACGGGGGCGGCCATTGCGTTGAGGCTCAGACCATTAGCTCACATATGGTAGACGTTGTCCTTATTGGGCAGAACCGAGCCAGTGAATCTCACCAAGTCGTATCTTTCTCTTCCCAGGCTGCAGGATGATGGACTGGACATGTGTGCATATATCCTCGTATTTTTTTTTCTTCTTTTCTTCCTCTCCCTCTGGCAAGAACGGCTCAATTATCAGAAGAGGGAGGTGGGTGGGGGTGGGGTGGGTGGGGGTAAGGGCGGAACCCACAAATGTAACTGACATTTATTTGGTGGCCGCTGCGTTCAAGAGCTCACTCTGCTCTGTGCGTCCACCGCGGAGCCGCGGTCACGCTCTGGCCTCAGAGAACCTCTGTTGATGTAAGAGAGGAGCGGGGGGGCTTCTCCTGGGCGAGGGGAGAGGGGAGCGAGGTAGTGGAGGGTCTGGCCCTCGCCCCCAAGCCCCCCCCCCCCCCCCAGCGACCCCTGGCCTCTCATTAGTGGGACGCGGAGCAGAGGAGAACGGCGCTCGGCGGCTCTGGTTACATGCGGCTTGCAGTCTGCTGCGTCGCATTAAATGTCAGCTTTGAAACCGTCTCAAAGATCAGAGGTCAGCGTTTTTAATAAGACCCGGGTTCTGGAGGGGTAAGGGTAGGAGACTGGGTGGTGGAGGTGGTGGTGGAGGTGGTGGAGGTGGTGGTAAAGGGGTGGTGGTGGTGGTGGTGGTGGTAGTGGTGGAGGTGGTGTTGGTGGTGATGGTGGAGGTGGTGGTGCTGGAGGTGGTGGTGGTGGTGGTGAAGTTGGTGGTGGTGGTGGTTGTGGTGGAGGTGGTGTTGGTGGTGGTGTTGGTGGTGGTGGAGTTGGTGGTGGTGGTGGTGGTGGTGGTGGAGGTGGTGTTGGTGGTGGTGGAGTTGGTGGTGGTGGTGGTGGTGGTGGAGGTGGAGGTGGTGGTGGTGGTGGTGGTGATGGTGGAGGTGGAGGTGGTGGTGGTGGAGGTGAAGGTGGTGGAGGTGAAGTTGGTGGAGGTGCTGGTGGTGGTGGTGGAGTTGGTGGTGGTAGTGGTGGAGGTGGTGATGGTGGAGGTGGTGGTGGTGATGGTGGAGGTGGAGGTGGTGGTGGTGGTGATGGTGGAGGTGGTGGTGGTGGAGGTGAAGGTGGTGGAGGTGGTGTTTCTCTTCTGGTTTCAACGTGGTCTGTTTGGACGCGTGGGACTAGCATCCCTGACTGACGCTGCAGTCGTCACCTGTTCTTTCTATTCAGTCATCAAGTAATATAATTAATTAACAAATGATAAATCAAATATTATAAATGCATGAATGAATCATTACAATCAAGATAATATTTAGAGCAAACTTTAACTGTTCCAGCAGAATGTGCTGCACCATAGTCCGCCTCTCCCCCCCCCGGTCCGTTCACCTGACTAGCAGGTAGAGCTCAGCCTGGTGGACTGAGCCCACACAGCCCCCCTCCCCGTGAGACCGAGGGAGCAGCAGCTCCTGTTGCAAATGGCACATTGTCCCGGACTCCAACAAAGCTGTTTTCAGCCTCTTCAATATTACAGGAGGAGTCACCTGATACCTACCAATCAGCTAATCCAATGCCCATGGCCGCGAGGTCACCTGTGCACAGGTAACCTTATCCACCCCCCCCCTGCCTCTCCCTCCCTCCCCTCCCTCCCTCTCTCCCTCCCCCTTCTCTGTGTGTGTCTCTCGGTGCCCCAACAGCGAGCTCAGACAAACAGCGTCTGTTTATTTGGGTCATCAGTTGGATCACAGTTTCCCAACCCTTCCTATCCCACGGCCGCAGGTAGAGTTTCCTCCTGGCCTGACTCACCACATGGATTTGGCAACTGAAAACAAGCAATGAAAACTAAAACCGTTTTTTTGTTTTTTAATTTTCCCCCCAATAATTCAGTTTTAGATGCATTTCTATTAGCATCATCACTTTAGCAACGGAGCAATCCGGCCCGTTTTTGTGCAGTATCCTGCTTTTATTTCAAGAAAAAGCATATAAACCAAAAACTGTAACATACATCTTAGATAAAAATATGAAGGTAAAGGATAAAACAACATCAAATTCCACATTATTACGAGGGCCGCTTTGGTTCCTCTGCGGGTCCGGCTCTCTCTCTCCAGCTAATCCCAGGTTTAGTGGCCTGCCCCTGGGGAGCCGTGTTGGGTGGATCGCCTGAATCATGGAGGATCCCCCAAGTCATTTAAACTGTTCAGCCTCGCTCTGGCCGCGGATCCAGTGTCTGTGACTGACAGCACCTCATTTTCGCCTGTTTGGAAGTATGCATGTCTGTGCCTGTGTACGTGTGTGTGTGTGTGCCCGCATGCCTATATGTTTCTGGCATGTGTATGTGTGTGTGTGTCTGTGTGTGTGTTATTGTGCATGTGTGTGGTGGGTGGTTGGGGTGTTGTTCAGCATTAGGCCGACTGGAAACGACTGGACAGGACTGAGCTCCAGACCCCCCACCCATAAGATGTCTACCTCTGGAAATCTCATTGCTGTTTATTTGAATTACGGGGGCTGAGAGGAGAGGAGGAGAGCTAATGAACTCCAGGCCTCTAGGCATGTGCAAGTGATCAGAAAACAGCACTGGGCTCGCTGGATTACTGGCTGCCAGCCGCCCTCCCATCACAGAAACATTTGGCTACATGGCCTCTTAAATGCAGGGAGGACATATGTGTATTGTGTGTCGTAAACTTTGATGCATTACAGAAATATTGAATAACCGAAACCATAAAAATATAAAGAAAGTGCCATGGGATACAGATGATAATGCACTTGTGAGAAAAAAGAATTATGTAATTTTCATATTTTTATAAATATAAACTTTTATTGCAGTATGGACATTTAGAAAAATACATTCACATCATTTCAGATAAACAAAAATTCCAAACTAAGATTTAAAAAAGGGGGAGAAATGACCAATGGTTTTCCAATATTTCCCTGTGGCTCTTTTTCTGTAAGGATTTCAAAGTAATGCTTCTCATAAACCTTAACAAACTTCTAATTAATTATGAGAAAGATCAGAGAAAATGTACGATCATGCTATCAATATTTGTCACTGAGTAGAAAATTCTACATAAGTAAATGGATTGAAGTTCATTATTTTCTTTACTCTCATTAATTTACTCATGTTCAATATTTTTTATTAGGGTTCAGATTAATTGCAATTATAATAACACCTCCTTGATTAAAATTGTTTGGGCTTTTTTATAATAAACTCATGACTGCATTCTTATCTGAGAGATAATTAATTTAAAAAGTTTGTTGAGAGTTGACTTGATATTACTGCATTAGTATAGTCCTTCAACCGACTAGGAAGAGAGCTTCCTCCCCACTCAGTAACGGGAACACAGTATGGATGAGTCAGAGCTACATATGTTGGCCATAGGGTTGAAATGTTCTCTTATGGTCATGTATTTAAGTACTTTCAGAAGCACTAGACAACTTTGACAAATGGGGTTCACATTCTCACGTCTATCCCTGGCAGCCCAGAAATGTGCCTGTGGAGAAATAGCTTGAGTCTCCAGCGCTGTGATGTCATTCCCTTTACTTCTATCCAGGTCTGATCACATTTGCATACAAATAATAATTAAAAAAAGAACAAAGGCACGAATATTTCACGACATCAGTGTGCTGTTTTTTTGTTGCAAAGGGACATATGTAGAGTCGGAGGATACAACATCCACCCACACACGTAGTTGTGTCTACTCAAACAGTGCTCACTGCTGCTCACTCTAGCGCCTTACATGTCCCTAGACACACCGCAGATTGCTTTGGGCTATTTGGAAAAATATCTTTTATGTTTTATTAACAGTTTGAGAGACACAGCAAAATGTAACATGACAGCTTTGTCAAACCTAGATAACACACTTTGAGCTGCAGGATTATAAACAATAGACGGTGAAAAGGCGATCAAATGTTGGTCTGACCTTTTGATCACATTACATTTCTTGGTCTCGCCAGTTACTCTTTGGATCTTGAAATGAGATTCAACAAGTTAAATTGCATACATTGGTTAGGGTGTTTGTTTGAGCCGCCTAGCACAATAGAGGGGCTTCTTAAAACAACATACAGTCCCAATCGGTTCAAGTGTCATCATGGTGGAGTGAACACCAATACAGAACGATGCAACAGGACATTCTTTGTTGCTGAAAGGCACATTCATGTTAGTTTATTGTTTTTATCACCGTTAACATCAACACACAATTGATTCTTTCCCAGGTGATTCCAAAAGGAACAAAAGGTTGGGTTGCCAGTCACTGGAGGGGTTAAGTAATCGAGGTGCTCACTGAGGTAAGACATTGCACAGATCAACAGCATTTTGTGCTAATGCGAGACCTATTACCGTGTGTGTGTGTGCAGCCCTTTGGTAAAGCTGTAGTGGTTTAAGCGACTATTTTCATTGAGATGCTTTCACTCTTCCCCCTTCCGAATGACCTTTATGGTTTGACCCGCGTGACGCATTTAGTTTGGAGCCACATCCCGGTCACATGACTTGGGGCGCTCCAACACCTGCTCCGGCACATCATGTCCCCTCAACAGGAAGGAGCAGGTGTTGTCTATAAAAATGCACATTTAAAACGAGGCTCAACTTCACGGCGCGAGTAACAGTTGTAACGTTGTGTTTTATGGCTAGAGCTTGAAAAACAATCTAGAGACGAGATAGGAGGCGACACATGCAGGGCTCACAGTGTGAACCAAATGTGCTCGTGTGTACGCAGCGCATCGGAAGAGTCCAAGGAACACGATGCCTGCAAATAATTTAACATTTCAAGGAAATGAATGGTAAAAAAAAACCCACACAAACACGCACACACACACACACACACACACGCACACGCACACGCACACGCACACGCACACGCACACGCACACGCACACACACACACACACACACACACACACACAGACACAAAAGTAAAAAGATTCACAATTTCACGGACGGGGCTGGGGGCAGTGGACGGGAGTGCTTTGCAGAGAGGCTGCCCTCCGCCCCTAAAGGTCGGCCATGTCCTCGTCCATCTGCACTGTCTGTAGCTTGGCCAGCTCCTTCCCCTCCACCGCCTCCATCTCCCCGCACATGGCCCGCACCATGTCGCTCACCCCGCGCACGCCCTCCCCCTTGCCCTCCGACAGGCTCATGTAGCCGCTGTTCATGGTGGAGGCCAGCAGGTGGGCGGCGCTCGACGGGTACTCTGAGTGGGGCTGCAGGTGGTGCCCGTTGGGGTCCGTCTGGGCCATGAGGGGGGTGCTGACCGTGAGGGTGGTGTACACCTCCGGCTCGGGGCTGGACGAGCTGACGTTCTGCCGCGGCCGGGGGCCCTCCCCGTGGCCGGGGGCGTAGCTGATCTGCCCGTCGGGGTCCAGGTGGAGGCCGTGGTGGTAGGAGGCGTAGACCCCGCCCCCGCCCTCCTGGGGCTCCTTCTTGATGGGGGCGTGGCTGCCGCCGCCCAGGCTGTAGAGCACGGTGCTGTGGTGCAGCGGGGCCATGCTCAGCTTGTCCTGCTGCTGGAAGGAGTCCTCGGAGGAGGAGCTGACGTTGTTCAGCGGCATGTTACCTGGAGGGGGGTGGGTGGGGGGTGGGGGGGGCAGGGACACCATCAGTCGTGGCACACCTAGTATAGCGCGATAATAACACGTCTCACTTGGATCAGGAGTCTCTTCCGCTGATGCTCGATGACGCACCTTCTCTGTGAGTAAGTCTAACGAGCAGCAAGACCCGTTCATGGCTGCTGTGTGTCTCACACACTTAGCGGTATTGGGGTTTGACCTTGCGGAACCCTGAACGCTTGTGGAGGGGGGGGGGGGGGGGGGGGGGGGGGGGGGGGGGGGGGGGGGGGGTGGCTATGGTTAAAGCCCGCCAAGGAACAACATAAAGGTTTATTTTCCCTAAATCTTCCTGATTATTTATCGGTGTGTACGCTCTCTGCTTCATGTCAGAGTAAGTGCTGTAGGTCTGCTGCCCTGAGTGCCTCTCTTGGCCGGCTGATTGTATGAAACACATTCCCCTCCGCCAGGTCTGGAAATCAAGAGTGTAATGATGATGAGTGATGCTGACTGGAGATCCTGGATTCTATTCCTCTCCCGGGGCTTAGAAGGGACCACCGTTGTGGTCGATTGTGTATGTGTTTGTGTCCGCATGGGAATTTGTGTGTGTGTGTGTGTGTGTGTGTGTGTGTGTGTGTGTGTGTGTGTGTCTGTCCATGTGTTTTATATGCAGTAACTTGGGCTCAGGCCCAAACACAAACCAGCCAAGACCAAATCAGCTCTGAGCTATCGGCTGACTGTTGTGTTTGCAACATTAAACGGAAACTCTGTACGAAGGCTGTTCTGGGCCTGGCGTTAGCTCCGTCCCCGGGCTTAAAGTGTGTATAAAATATGCATAAACAAAGTGGGACTTTTGATCCATCAGTGGGAGACCGGTGGGTGGATGCCACTGAGCTGTACCCACGCGTCGGCCATGTTGCCTGGAAACCCACCTTGTGCTATGGAGGAGGAGGAGGAGGCTGAGGGGAGCTGCAGGGGGGGGGAGACCCACGTCCCGGTCCAGCAGCGTGGCTCCGTCCCCGTCCGACCCGGCACCGGGCCCCCCCACCAGGCCGTAGCCCCCCATGTGGAGCCCGCCCGACGAGGAGCTGAAGGTCAGCACGGAGGCGCCCCCGTTCTGGACCCCCCCCATGCCGTGGACCCCCTCCAGCTTCACGTCCCCCCCGCTGCCGCAGCCCGCGGAGTAGGGGCTGTACTGCAGGTTTGAGTCCTCGGGGGACCCTCCCAGCCCCTTGTCCTGTCCCTGTTGCCCCATCTGCATGTCCATCCCGGGGCAGCCCAGCAGCACCCCTCCATTTGGCCGCAGCGGGCTGAAGGCCAGCGGCTGCAGGCCCAGGTTCAGCCCGTTGAACAGGATGTTCCCCGGGCCGTGGAGGTACGGCGAGCCGCTGGTGTGGAAGGCGCCGCCGCTCCCGCTCCCGCCCCCCAGGCCCCCGTTGTAGAGCCCGCCGCTGCCCGAGTGGGGGGGCATCTTGATGTCCCCGATCTGCTGGATGACCACGCCGCCGCCGTCCAGGGACCCCCCGTGGAGGGGGGCGTTGCCGTGGGTGATGGTCCCGTCAGAGGAGTTGGAGAGGGGACGGGGGGAGAGCTCCTCCTGGCCTTTGCTGGACTCGTCCTCCGTGCTGTGGTTCCCATCCGACTCACTGAAACATGGCGGACAGATGGAGGGAGAGCCGCTCAAAACAACGCTCTGAGGAGACTCTGAGAAGCCTCTAGCACGGTGTGTTTACATTAGCATTTGGGGCGTCAACCAGACAATTTCATCCAAAGTGACTTACAATCAGTAGGTTTGTCAAAAGAAAAGGGTGCTGACGATGAGATATTACTCTGTTTATAAAGAATATACGCATTGCACATGTCCCATCGTCGTCCAACAGGCTGAGCAGTTAGAAGAAGATCAGGGAACCGTGATGCAGGTCTGAAGCACCTCAGGGTTGTAGGCTTGTCAACAAATTCAGGCCACAAACCAACCAGCATTTCAATGCAACCCACCTAAACATTAAAGTGAGGCGACAGGCTGCTAAAATCCAATGCTGTTTATAATTAATATAATTACACATATTATCTTTCTCCCTGTGCTACTTGTCTTCAAATTGATATTTGTTCCTTTTTATTTACGTTTTTCCAGTAGAGAAGAAATCCAATGATATCAGATGATTACCTGATGTTAATTTGGCATTTAGAAATAAAACAAGTAAATTAGGCTTCAAAGCAGAAGCTCTCCATTAAACCATATTTCTTTTTTTTTCACATACCCGGAAAAGGAGTTTCCAGGGAGAGGAGAGTTTTACACCATTTAAGCAGACATAGACGTATAGTACTGTTTCGACCGTGAAAGCCCTCCCATCTGGACACAAATAACACGGAGTGCCTCGGCCGCCACTTGGAAGCCATTTGGCGCACTAAATTCCGGCGTGACAAATGCCAGCAGAGAACAAATGGCCCGAGAAATATGTAGGCCGTTCTTCTTTCTTTTCTTGTTTTTTTTTCTCCCATTACTTGCTTGAATTACTCATTACTTATTTAACTTTTCTCCTAGGAAGAAGTTTATGCCATTGATGGGTTTAAAAAATATCACAATTTTCTCAGAGTGATTCAAGCTGATTTCCCCCACTTCTGAATGAAGAGACACGAAGAGCAGAAGAGTAAACACTTATAGAGTAGACCTTATATTAAGGATTGATTGTCTTTTCAGAAGAAGATCATATATAAAAAATGTAGGCAACGAAAGAAAGAAGAAAGAGTATACCCATTTGGAATGATAATAAAATAAACGAACACTTAGCAAGCTGGGGGAGAGAAGGGTATACGGAAGAGGGACAGCGGGGGGGGGCGTGTTTGTGTGTGGGGAGAGAAAAAGAGCGAGAGAGAGAGAGAGAGAGAGAGAGAGAGAGAGAGAGAGAGAGAGAGAGAGAGAGAGAGAGAGAGAGAGAGAGGTCACCTCCGCTGGGTGCGGGCGAGCCAGGGTACGAGAGAAGAAAACATTAAAGAGCGTGTATGTCTTTCTACTATCTTTGAAATGGATGAAAGGGAACGCTCAGGGTGAATCTTTAAAACCCTTTTTGGAAAACAAAGTAATAATAAATGATTTATGCGGTAGAGACTCTTAGGCCCACACACACTAACACACTCATAATCAATACGGTTCGTCTGGAATATGTTGGGCTCCATATTTCTTGTCATATGTTTGATTCGGGTCTTGAATCCTAATTCAACATTACATTTAAAATATGCCCCTGGAAAGCTTTAGTTTAGGCTGACCTGTACAGTTCCCATGCTCTAAAGGCGAACACACTTGAAACCTGATCTGAATGGCCACCGCTTCATATTTCAAAACATTATAAGCATGCGGCAAACGCAATACGCTTTACGCATTAGTTTAATCCTCTAAGTTAATGATTGGGGCTGTCAGGCTGCGTTAAGGTCAACTTGAAACAGCGTTCATTTGTGTGACTGCAAACTATCGAGATTCCTCCTGCCTCTATTTCAATATCAATGTTGGTGCTGTTCAACATTAGGATTACTTTTGGTTGTGTTTACGCACAAGAAAAAACAGCGCGTATTGAACGTGTATTACCTCTTGGACTGCGCCTCGGACGGGTTCCTGTCCCGCTGCCGCCGGTTCTTGAACCAGTTGCTGACCTGAGTCAAGGAGAGTCCCGTGATTTTGGCCAGGTTCCTCTTCTCCGCGGGAGATGGGTACCGGTTGTGCTTGTACAGATCCTTCAGTGCGTTCCGGGACCTCTCCTTGAAACAATACACGGTCTCCTCCCCGTCCCAGATAGTCCGAGGCAGAGGGTACTTCCTCCGGAGACGGTACTTGTCCACGGCGCCCAGGGGTCTCCCGCGCGCCTTCTCCGCCTCGGTGTAGCGCGCCTTGTACCACAGGTCCTGCAGCGCCGAGTGGTTGGAGGGGCTGAAGCTGTGGTTCTCCAGGATGCTGTACAGCTCCTGGTAGCGGGCCTGGTGGAACGCCACCAGGGCCTGCGCCTTCAGTATGCTCTCGTTGCCGCGTAACAGGTCACTCTGCGGTAAGGACCATAGAAACCTGGCCAGCCGGTCCACATTGCCTCCCTGTTGCAACGCCTCGCACACGCACGCCACTTGCTCCGGGGAAAAGGCCAGCGAGGAGGAGGCGCTCACCAGTAGATCCCCGTGGACCGTGTCTGGGTGCGAAGTTGCGCTTCGCTCCATAGACAACTCCGCGGTGTCCAGAGCGAGCAGCTTGATGCACTCTCCTTTGTCCGACTTTACATTTTCCTTCTTGATGTCATTCGCTGTTGTGACTTCTCTGAGAGAAGAAGACATTTTTCAAGCCTTCCCGGTAAGTCACTCCTCCCTGGTTTCGCCAAGCCTTCCTCTGGCCGATCAAGTTACCTTCTCGCCATGCGAACGCGATCGAATGTCTGACAGCGGCTGTAAGAGGATCGCTCGCCCCTCTCGGTTCCAACGTGACTTTTACTCTGCGGGACTGAAGCGAGGAGACACCGGGGTCTGGCTGCAGGAGAGCCACGCCATTGGCCGCAGCGCACTCCGCGAGGGAGGAGCGAGCGTGAATCCAGAGTCCAATATTTGGTTTCCAGCTGTCAATCATGTATCTCGCCGTGTTTGAGTGGCTCACCTGTGCAAGGTGAACGCGTTTCCCACCACGGACGCTGATGGATCTGATTGGTCCAAATTATGAGAGGCTGCGACTCATCACGGTTCCACTTATGGGTTTTTTCATGTTCATTATTTTAAAATGATGAATGAGATATTAGGAAATGTGGAATGCATCACATGGCCTTATATTTCAAAAATCCATTAGGTTGAGCTGCAAATATCACCGACAGACTATACCGATTACTATTTTATCATCTTATTTTATAGTTAAGAAAGAATCAATCAACGTCCTAAATGAAGTCCATTAAATAACTATTACAAAAATATTTTTAACTATGCCTTAAAACAACAAAAACAACAAAGGCACATTTCTAATTTTAGATGCAGAAGATCAAGTTGTCTTCCTAAGAAACATGTCAATAATAAAGTTTACTAAAAAAGATTTATAATAGGGCTTCATTGGGACTAAATTCAATTCAGATGATTATCTTATGAGACAAGAGTTATAGCAGTCAGCCTTCCGGACTCTCTCATGTTTATTATTATGTTGTAATTGGTTGAAATAATAAAAATTGTATTTCTACAAAATATATGTTTTACTCATGAAATTAAGGTCAATTTAATTATACACAAATTAATAAACTAATTATCCTTTTTTTATGTGAGGTCTGGCTTATTTTTATAATTCATATGATATGATGGCATCCTTTCTGTGTAATTAACAGACCTATTGCTTCTTCTACACGTTGTGCTTCCTGGCAGCTCATAAATTTCGAGTAGGAACCATCATCCTTTCGGCCGTTATTCTTCAATCTCCTTAAATGTTAACCTTATGAATTAATCATCAGCAGACTGCTCATCGTTTCCAGCTGACTCACTGAGACCCGGTGAGCGGTTCTGCTCTCCGCTCCTCAGTGGCGCTGCTGGGAGGAACTCATCCACTAGGAACCCTTCTTATGAGTCATCGTTTCCCCCGCCCTGCTTTGTGTGTAACACGGTGTGACGCCGCTCGTAACAGCATAACAAACCGCTTCTTCTTGTCACATTCAACCGTACATTTTTAATCAAAGTTAAGGAGATGGACGACCAGGGCTGTCCGCGGTGTAAGACCACCAAGTACAGGAACCCGTCGCTGAAGCTAATGGTGAACGTCTGCGGCCACACGCTGTGAGTACAGCCTGTCAGCTTTACATCATCTCCCCATCACCTCAAAGTTTCAGCTCATCTCCACCCATCTTTTAAAAGCGGTTCTTAGTTCAGTGCTGTGCCACATGAATGGTGGAGCAGACGTGGCTCAGAGTTGCAATATCAGCCCGATGCATTGAGCGTTTAAACTAATATCATTTAGAGAAGACGATCAACCAGGTTGATGGAAGCCACGTTCTGCTAACTTTGCACATGCATTTATACATTTAGACATTTTATCGTGCTCAGCCTGTGTGAGATTGTGCTGTCAATGTTCATTTAAATCTTGTCATGATTGCCACTCTTAGTTTAATCCGGACGATTTTTGGATAAACAGTTGATGTGCACAATTGCTGTTCCTGTTGTACATCTCAATAAAGCCTAGCTTCCAAGTAAACTGATTTTGTTACCTAATGTATTTCCAAACGGAGGCAGTTCTGATAATTTGGAGGCAATGTGTCAACATGACAGTCTATTTGGGTTGTTGTTTTCTCAATACAAGGTCAATTCAAACCCCAAATGCATGGAGAGAGCCGGTTTACAATGTTTAACCTCGTCCCCTAACCGCCGATGTAAAACCTGGCCAGTGAAATGAAAGGACTTCATGTTTGCATGCAGCCGAGGTGCGGACAAAATGTGTTTGACCCTGTCTGTTATTGACGCCAGGAAGCGGCTCTGCTGCGTCATCAGGTCAGCGCGTAATGCTCTGCCTGGATGCATGCACAGAAAATTAAAAGGATTTTTTTGCGATGAAGCAATTTACAGTAAGGTCACCTTGTTTGTCTCCAGTTATCTACGGACGAGTGTTGACTAGACATACTTGTAAACAGCAATTTTGTCAATGTTATAACTGGCATGCCAGGAAACATTTTGTATTGTTTATTTTATGTTATCTGCCTGGATTTGTGGCAGCCCATTAATTCAAGCACCAAGGCATTGATTTCCTATTGGGTAGAATCTCTGAGGAACAAGAAGTAGAAATCCTACCCTGTCTGTTTACCATCGTTAGCCTCTACGTGTCCGTTAGCCCACTGTTCCCGGTGTCTAGCTGACCACACACACACACACACACACACACACACACACATATATATATATATATATATATATATATATATATATATATATATATATATATATATATATATATACACACACACACACACACCGCTTTGTGCAGTGTGCTGCATTATGTAGCTGCAGCTCTACCCAGATCTAAATTTAAATCCCACCACAGTGCATTTTATATCCCCTGTCACTGGGGATATATATGCACTCCCTGTTATTTATTACCTAAAACACAATGACGTGGCGTCCTGTGGTATTTGACACACACACACACACACACACACACACACACACACACACACACACACACACACACACACACACACACACACACACACACACACACACACCACACCTCTGATGCTGAAGGAGGCGCTGGACATTTAGAGGTGTGTTCAAGGTACACACCCCTTCCCAGGGTTTGTTTCCGGGTTGTCAGCTTGCTTTACCCGTTACCCTTTTGGGTGTCAATGTGGCAACGAATTGCGCACAACAAGTGTTGGGTGTTTTATTAATGTTCAATGTCCTCCAAACAGATGTCGCAGTCATTGGGATGAATGAACAACGTTCAACGCCATGGCAACCACCGTAAACAAGATGCCCTCTGTTGTGTAACGGTAGACAGACGACAGTCAGAATTGCTGCACTAAGATAGACCCACACTGCCATGTTGGACACTGTTGAATAGTATGAACTAATCTGTTCAATCACTTGCATATTGATTTCACGTATAATGAATTATCTTGTTGCTAGGTTCCTTCCATTTCTCAAGTAGCTCGACATCTTGAACCTTTCAAATGTACTCTTTGACCGACGCCGGGACAGAAGATTTGATGTAGCATTGGATGAGTGAGACTTGGCCCAGATGAACGATTGACATGTGTCTATTATCTGACACCTGCTTCTCTGGGACAGAGTGTATAATCAGAAAAAACATACAAATATTTATATTTCTTTAGATTGTACAAGTACACCAAAACCCTAGAATAATTTATTAATCAACCACATGCGTCCAGCCAACAGCAAGTGCCCCTTTACCTTTGGTTTGGCAGACTTGTATTGTGTCCTATTCTAATCGTGCTCTAATAGCTTTCTTTGGACAATACAGCCTTCACCCTACTGATGGGTTGAGCGATCACAGGCAGATTGGAGTGTAAGCGAGGTACCTCAGTCTGCATACACTGTTGTCTGAGGCTTCACACCGCCATGGTGTTGTTTTAGGAAACCTATTTATAATAGTTAGACTAGTTAGACTAATGTTTCATTTGAAAGTTATCAAAAGGATGGGTAAATTAACTTCAGCAACAGGTGACTCATGTTGACCTGTGTTTTCATTCATAAAAGTCTTTCTAACTGAAGGCCTGTCACTCAACAGACTTTGCACACTTTTGTTTGTTAACAAAAGTTTAACACCATAACCCTTTCCCTAACCTGTTGCTGCATGGACTTCAAGGAATCCATTGAACCCTCTACACAATGAAACCGCTCACGTTAGCTGCCTAACCATGTTAATATGGTTCCTGAAGTCTTCCTTGTTTTCTATCTTGGGAGGCGGGGGGAGGATGAAGGCCCCTGCATGAGAGTGGTGTTGGTGGTGGTGGGGGTGTTTGCTGAGCCAGGCCCTGTTTATCCTCCTCTCCTCGTGCCACCTCCCCCTTTCCCCCTCCCTCCCCCCGACCCGCTGACAGCTGCAGATGGGAGAGATATGAGCCTGGGGGTTAGCGGGACAGGTGAGGGAGAGGGAAGGGTTGGAGAGGAGACGCGCTTGCTACGCCACTAAAGTCCCAACAGACAACCACCCACGCACACACATTCACACACACACACATATGCCCTGCTAACAGGCTCATGTGTAATCGTGTTTTCTCATGTGAATAATAATAATATGGGCCCTTCATATAAAACAGCCAAATTGCTTTGAGTGTTCTTATTAGTATTAATCATACACGTCAATTAATTTGTTATTCCTTGTTGTGTGTGTGTGAGACTGAATTAGGGAAACACAACTCGGTCTCTGCACAGATGAAAGATGGGGTCCATTCCAATAGCCTCCTCCCTCTAAGCCTTTAAGGGTTCACCTCTGTGCTCTAGAGTTACACAGGATTTCCCCTATGGAGGGTTCTGTTGTGTGGTCCATTTATAGGGCAGGGGGCAAGCTACGCCCCGCTCGTGGTCCTGTGTTGATGAATGGCCTCTTTGTAGGCCTGTGGAAACGAGCTGAGTCCTCCCATCCACCTCCATATGGCGAGGCCCACACATCTCCCGTAGCCTGGGGACACGGTGAACATCTGCCCCTGCTTGGGTGCACTTGTACTGGGGCTCCTTCTGCTTCCAGCTACCAACTGGACAGCACAGATGGGCTCTTTTTTCTTCCTTTTTCTTGCGATGGAATACAGTTTCCATTATTATTTTTTTTTTTTTCTTGGAAACTATGCCTGTGTAACCCTGCCAGTATGCTATTGCTCAATTCTCATTCGTGGCTCTCTTGGTTTATTTGACCCATATCTGGGAAGCTAAGCAACCAGAGCCCCACGGTTCTGCAGTTCCTCCAGAAACGTCTCTACTGTTCTGAAGCAGGCTGAGGCAGTCAGATGACACACCGACCTCTCTGAAGCCTCTTGGACAAAATAATGGGTCAGGGGGTTGGGGGTTTACATAGAACCAGGTAAATGGTCCATAAACCATCCTACTGGTAGTGTACAGAGAAAAACCCCTACCCACCTCCTTCAACACACACACACACACATACACACTCACAAAAAGACACACACACACACTCATAAAAAGACACAAACACATTCACTCACTCACTCTCTCTCACAAAAAGACACACACACACACACTCTCACATAAAGACACACACACACTCACAAAAAGACACACACTCTCACAAAAAGACACACACTCTCACAAAAAGACACACACACACACACAAAAAGACACACGCATACACTCAAAAAAGGCTGACACAAACACACTCACAAAAAGACACACACTCTCACAAAAAGACACACACAAATGTCTACTGGTGCGGGGAACATCACCACGGTGGTAAAGGGGGCAGATAGTGATACCAAGCCTCCACATGTTTTGAGTTGTGGTTGGGGAACAGGAAGCCCAGCGAAGGTAAATTCCTGTGGAATCAAACTCCACTGAGACTTAATTAAACGAGCGGACTGAGCAAACGTTTATTCAGCCCCTCCGCCCCACAGCCCCGTTACTGAGGGGGGGGCGGGGATTTAGGAGGACCCCTGCCTCATTGTCCTCTGCAGCCACGCCGGGTGACTGATGGGTAAACCCCTACCTGCTTACAGGTGTGATTGATGGGTTCCTCTGCATGAGCCCTCAGGTGGGTCTTCTGGTTGCCATGGCGGTGCTATCCCATAATGATGGAGCGTCTGGGTTGAACACGGCTTGGAGCGTTCCACAGGTTCGACTGAAGTACCGGCTTAGCCCATTTTAATCCCGTGAAGATGAATGAATCCCTTATAGATGTATACAACATATAGGTAGAACTTATAGAAGTATGCATATTTACTTACCGTGCTGGTAAAGTTAATGGACAGACATTCATCACACTATATCAATATTTATTATGTCTGCAGATGCAGCTCTCGCATGCATTGGAGCTTTATGGTTTGATCTATTATAATGTAGTCGCTATTGGCCTGAACCGGCATCCCAGTCAGGAGCTGTGAGCTGGGACCAGCGTCCCAGTAGGAGCTGGGGGCTGGGACCAGCATCCCAGTCAGGAGCTGTGAGCTGGGACCAGCGTCCCAGTAGGAGCTGGGGGTTGGGACCAGCATCCCAGTCAGGAGCTGGGAGCTGGGACCAGCGTCCCAGTAGGACCTGGAGGCTGGGAGTGGTGTCCCAGTGAGGAGCTGCTACACCCAGCAGAGCTTCTGACAGTCAGGTGTGCAGACCAGGGGTCACCTGCTAAAAGCCACCTCAACACTCTGCTGCCTCTCTCTCTGTTTGATGCCCGTCGGCCCCCCACCCCCACACCCACCACACGCCCCCACCGACCGCCTTGTCCCTGCTGTTTCAGATGTGAGAACTGCGTGGACATGCTGTTTGTGCGCGGCTCGGGGAACTGCGTGCAGTGCGACACGCCCCTCAGGAAGAGCAACTTCCGCGTGCAGCTCTTCGAAGACCCCGCCGTGGACAAGGAGGTGGAGATCCGCAAGAGGCTGCTGAAGACGTGAGTGAGAGGGGGAGGGAGGGGAGGAGGGGGAGGGATGGGTGGGAGAGAGGAAATAAGTGAGAGAGATGTGGTGTGAAGGAAGGAGGGAGGGAGAGGCAGGGAGGCAGGCCATGCCTCTGTGTGTTTATGTGTTCACATGCCCACTCCCTCTTTTTAAGCCTCCTTTGTTTTTCTCATTACAATGTTTGTTTTGTAGACAGTGAGCCTCCCCAGGGGGTGGGGGCGGGGCTAAGTGGGACTCTCTCTCTCTCTCTCTCTCTCTCTCTCTCTCTCTCTCTCTCTCTCTCTCTCTCTCTCTCTCTCTCTCGTGTTCTTTAATAGCCTTGTAATTGACATCTAATGTGCATCTATTAGGCGATATAGAGACCAAGCAGTTTAGCCTAATGGAGTTTGGAATTTTCTACATAGACTTGCTCTTAGGATTATTTTTGTATCATGGTTATGATCATTTTTAGTCTCTCTTGCTCTCCCTCTTTCTCTCTCTCTCTCTCTCTGTAGGTTCAATAAGAGAGACTTTGACTTCCCCAGTCTGGCAGCGTATAATGACTACCTGGAGAAGATAGAGGAAATAGGTAAGGTCAAAGCATGGATGCAAGCCTCTTGCCAGGTTTGCATGGGCTGGGACTCACCACCAGACTGAGGCCCAGGAACCTGTGACTGGGCTTCAGTCCTGGGCCTACTCGGGTCAGGTACCCAGCGTGGACCCAGGTATGACCTCTGCCTATGCCCACAGTCATACCTGAAGCATCATGTAAACCACCACGTTCCCCAGTAAGGCTGCAGTATTTCTTGTTGACCCAGTGTACAACCAGACCAACAACGTGGAGGTGGAGGGCACCAAGCAGATCATCGAGCAGTACCAGAGGGAGAACCGCGACGTCATCCAGAGGAACAAAGTCAAGCTGGTACGCCCCTATGGTGAACACCAACCTTCAGCCATAGGATATGAGTCAGTCCATCAAAGCCTTCTAGAAGGCCTCTTAGTGTTAGATAACATCACCTCCATCATACCCTGAATGTTTTGAGGCTTGGTGCCAGCGTTAGAGCTCTGGGTTAGGAGCTGTGAGCACACCTGTGGAAGCCTTCTGAGGCTGTTTGAGACCCGCTCCCCTGTGGCCAAGGTCTGACAACTCCTCAGCGAGCTCGATTTGAACGTGGCGGCATCTCCTGCCCGCCTCTCCCTCTCCTCTCCCTCTCCTCTCCCTGTCCTCCCCCTCTCCTCTCCCTCTCCTCTCCCTGTCCTCCCCCTCTCCTCCCCCTCTCCTCTCCCTATCCCTCTCCTCTCCCTCTCCTCTCCCTCTCCTCTCCCTGTCCTCCCCCTCTCCTCTCCCTCTCCTCCCCCTCTCCTCCCCCTCTCCTCCCCCTCTCCTCTCCCTCTCCTCTCCCTCTCCTCCCCCTCTCCTCTCCCTCTCCTCCCCCTCTTCTCTCCCTCTCCTCTCCCTCTCCTCTCCCTCTCCTCCCCCTCTCCTCTCCCTCTCCTCCCCCTGTCCACCCCCTCTCCATCCCCAGACGCGGGAGCAGGAGGAGCTGGAGGAGATGCTCCTGTTGGAGCAGCAGGGCACGGAGCAGCGCCGGCTGGACCTCCTGCAGGAGGAGCAGAGGCAGCTGCAGGCCAAACGGAAGAACAAGCAGGCGCTGCTGGACGAGCTGGTGAGTGGACAGCCGCCATGGGATGACACATAGTGATGATCTGTGGTGACGTTGGTGGTGTTGTGTTGTGGTGTTGTTTAGTGGTGGTGTTGTATGGTGATGTTTTCTTGTGACGTTATATTGTGTATTTGTGTTGTGCGGTGGTGTCTTGATGTTTTCGTGGTGTTTTCAAAGTCAAAAGTGTTTTATTGGTCAAATGTATAGTGCAACACAGGGTCATAGGACAAGGCACTGTGACAACTGCTTAGTAAAGCAACGTGGTTACGCGTCACGATGTTGTGTGGCGATGTCGTCCCAGTGTGTCGTGGTGTTGTCATGGTTACGCGTGGTGATGCTACTCCCTGGGCCTGCGGAGCGGGGAGCAGGCTGCATTGAGCACCAGCAGGGCGTGTAATAGATATAAACACAGTGCCATAGGGCTGAGGTTCATTAAGAGCTTATTAGCAGTCATTGTACCGGGCGGGGGGGTGGGCGGGAGGGGGGGTAGTCCTGGGTCTGCATTGTCCTGGTTGTGTGATCCCAAAGGCCCCCGGCCCCATTGTGTGGGGCTGCAGGCTGGGGAGGTGATTGTTCCTGGGGGGTGGGGGGCGGCTGAGGGCATCCCAGATAGCGGCGGTCTAAGCTGTGGGTTTGTTTATTTGTTTGTTTAAGGCACAGGGTCCGTTGACAGCAGGTAGATGGGATCAGCCTCACCCTCCCCCCGGGGTTATCCCCTGAGCCTGGACATCTGGGGGGCCAGAGAGCCTACTGTATTCCCCCCCCCTCTTAGCGACTGGTGTACTTCCTTGGGGGGAATCACCTCCACTTAATGTGTCATCAACCCCCCCCCCCCCCCCCCCGACCGTTGACTGTTGAAGTTAGATCTGTAGTACGTTTCTCCACGAAGCGGAACTTTTCACCAGACGTTTTGTGAGGTTGTTCGTGCGTGGCGAGCCCGTCAGACGCCCCGTGCAGGCCCAGACCGGCCTCGGCGTCACGCGCCGTCTCAGGACACCGTGTTCCCTTTCATGGTGCTGAGCTCTGTGGCGTCGGCACCCAGCCGGTCAGAGAGCGCTCTGTCCGTATCCTGTCGGACGGGCCCGGGCTCGCCTCCCCGGACCGTTTGACTTGGCAGCCGCTCTCCGGGGGGATGGGGCCGCCCTTGTGTTTTAACGGAGGTGATGGTGGCGGAGGAGAGACCGGCTGATGTCCTCCCGGTGTCGTCACCGTGGGGCTAACACATGGCGAGCATTCCCGATGAGGCGCCTGGAGGTCAGGGGTCGGGACAGTTAGCACGCTCTGCGCCGCAGGAGGCTAAAGGTCTCCCTCACGCACATATTTTAAAGCCTAGGGATTTATTCAATTGTAGACGAGACGAGTCTCTCTGTGTTCCTTTATTAAGAACGGTGGACTCTATGAAATACCCAGCCGGGGTTTTGGGCCAAATAAAATGCATTTATCTGAGTCAGTTCTTGCATTGGACCATGAAAATACTTTAACAGCACGAATTGCGTTCAGACGAGCAGAACACTGATGATTCCCAGACTCTCTTCCATCGGGGACGGGGGACTGGTTGTACCACGTCCCTCTGGAGGTCTTGTGTTCTGAGGGGGGGGGGGTGGGACTGGTTGTACCACGTCCCTCTGTATGTCTTGTGTTATGGGGGGACAGTGGACTCGTTAGGACCAGGTCCCTCTGGAGGTCTTCCACAGCCCACCCACTAACCTGTGTCCCTCTCTGCGTTCCTCCTCTCCAGGAGCGGTCCCGGGTGCCCGCCACCATCCTGCTGGCCCAGCACAAAGACCGCGTGGCTCAGCTGGAGACCCAGATAGAGAAGCAGAAGCAGGCGGTGAAGACCTCCACTGTGTTCTCCACGGGGATCCTCATGGTGAGTCAAGCACGTGCTTACTACACCATAATTCCAGTGTGGGAAACACAGACCGAAGGTTCTCTGATTGGCTCGAATAACGTGACCCGTTGTGGTTCAGCCAAACTATTCCGTAGTCTTCCTCGTCCTCTCCTTCATCAAAGGTTAAAGAATTGAAGATGTTTTCCCCATAGCATAGATTAAAGAACCGACTTGTCCTTCTCCGTATTCTAAGTTGAGCTTCGATGATATCCTGAATCTCCCAAAGCTTTTTCCAGTCAGACCATTCAGTTGGTTTATCAAAACAACATTCTTTGGCGGGCAAAACTCTGCCGTAATTCACAATCGTAGCAAATATGGCAGACTTCTGACACCATGTAATAAATCACCCAATGTCCAAACAGATGTAGTTAATTAAGTGTCACTTTACCCAAGTACGTTACTCATACACACCTGTATCGGTTGTACAGCCATATATCTCTCGTTAACAGGTAACCGGTATAGCAGCCTCCTGCATGATAGGTTACTGTCGTGCACGTTATAGTGACAGTGTTACTATGACACTCTGTAGTGTCCAGGTCTGAGTTTGAGGGCTTGAGTAGCTCTTTGATCCAGTTAGGATCATGACAGGCCGAGCAGAACGGTCCAGCGTGGACAACACGTATTAACACGCCCTGCAACACAAACACACACCAACGCACGCAGGTTTGCATCTCGCTGCCCTGGAAGATTTGTATACTGCTTTCATATTCAGTACATTCACCATCCTCCTCTCCTAATGTCTGAATCTTACTGTAGAGTTATGTTGTCACTATTATATTCGCTCTTTGGGATTTAAAAGACCGATTTGTTGTTGGCGACTATGTCAATCACAAAGTACACTCTGACGCATGCATTATGCTCCACAATAGTTGTATTCATCCAATAAAAAGAACGAGTTCAATGCATTAGCGGGTAGGGAGGCGTTGTGAGGTGTGGACATGAAAGACTCTTATCTCACTACTTGAAGTGTTTGGCTTGGAACGTCTTATGGAGGATGTTGGGGTTTAAGAAAGGTGTGTTTCCTTCATGGATCTAACGCCATGTACTGGATCTAACACACTGTACTGGTAGAGACCGGCCTTCTGGCGTAGACGAGGCCTTGAGGCTTCGGCCCCATTGAAACCTGAGCTGCTGAGTTCACCGCCAACACATCGCGGGGTCCATCACTACCGCCCTCGGAGCTCAGCACCACCCTCTGCTCCGTGGGTTTGCTCATGGACTCGAGGCTGGCTGGGCGGTTGCACCTTTTGTGCTCCTGGACTGAACACCGTTACTACCGTGGCTGAAGCCTTTAAAGGAGGCGTGTTCCAGACGGCGTTCCTCGGTGTGGGAACAGGCCCTCTTCCCACCTTGTGGTCACATGACCGGTGCATGCG
The DNA here is from genome assembly GCF_949987615.1 of Pollachius pollachius. Classification (NCBI taxonomy): domain Eukaryota; kingdom Metazoa; phylum Chordata; class Actinopteri; order Gadiformes; family Gadidae; genus Pollachius; species Pollachius pollachius. The sequence continues at coordinate 11,488,057 of NC_136948.1, read as the reverse complement.
GGCTGCGGGCAGCCGGCTCCTAGCGTAGCGCGCGGCGGTGGCGCAGAGGACTCACTGTCTGCAGGGACATTCCACTGCAGGCCTGGAGCGTTTGTTTTCATTTTATTGTGATGAGGTAGGCTGTGTCATCGGTCCCCTCCTCCCCCCCCCCCCCCATGAGGCCCGCTCGTCTTCCCCTCCAGCAGAGGGAGGAGGGACGTGGGAGAGATCTGTTAATTCCCACCTCGTCTCGGCCCTCTAAGCACAGTTTTGTATTTTATTCAAATGAGGGAAACATCGTCCGTGGCCCATTGTGCTCTGTGCGAACGTTCTGCACTCTTTAGATCCATTGTTCGTTTGAGGCTTGCAGGGGATCACAAGTCTACCTTGTCTTCCTACCCGCCTCTAAACTCCCTCAGACTCCAAGGAGGGAGCTGGAAGAGTCTGGTTCAGAGCGGCTCGAACCACATGGAGGACGCGGTTCCTTGGCCCGCTCCTCGCTCGACACGCACCGTGAAGTTAAACTTGCTGATGGGAGAGAAAAGGTCTGATTCTGTTGCCCTTGGCTCCAGTCGGCCTCACTTTATTTTCCTCCCTCTGCCCCTCCGCCCGCTCCTCCTTGGAGCTCTGCTGCGCTGCGTTGTGAGCCCACAGTCCCAGGGAGCTGTGGTTTTGGTCTGCAGGCCTCACTGCTGTTTGACTTGGGGAGGATTCAGCAGAGAGCGGTGGAATGTATTTATCTGTTAGTGCGGATTCCCCGTTCCCCGAGCGCTGGCCTTCCTTCAGGATTCATCTGACAGAGCGAAGGCTCAGTCGTGGTCATGAAGTGGGTCCGCAGGCCGGCTGAAGCAGATGTGTGTGATGTGGGGGCCGTCCCTGCTCTGTGTCGGTCCTCTGGGTAGGGCTGCTCTCAGAACCATCACTCTCTCTCTAGAACGTTCTGTGGTTCTCAAAGGGGGGGGAAATAGAATAGAAAGGGGGCAGAACTTAAAGACCGCAAGTGATATAACCAGGGTCTCTGAATCCCCCTGTCACTTTGGATGTGTTGGCAATGCCTCCCTGTGCCCCCAGTAGAAATGTCCCCCCCGGGCCCCCCAGCAGCTGCCCATCCTCAGGGCCAAGGTAGTCGGTGAGATGACGGACAGGCTGTCTCTGAGCTGTGGAACGTGAGGCTGCCAGTTCATCTCGAGCCAACTCATGCCCTGCATTACTGTAGCCTTTATTTTGACGAGTGATCTAATGTCGGATCCAGCTCTGTAATGTTGTTGACCAACCTTGCTGGGGACATCCTAGAACCCCCGGCCCCGCCCCCTAACCCCCTCTCTCCATTAGGCAGCATGTGGCTCAGGAGGCACTGCGGGTTGGCTGGTAACCAGAAGGGGGCTAGTTCGATCCCCGGCTCCTTATAGCTGAGTGTCGAGGTGTCCCTGAGCAAGACTCCTCACCCTAACTGCTCCGGACGAGCATGATTGACACCGCCGTCGGTGTGTGAACGTGTGCATGAATGGGTGAATTTTAGGCAATATTGTAAAGCGCTTTGAGTGGTCACTGAAAAGCGCTGTATAAATGGATGGGGAGGAGCGCCTGAAGGCTGGGCATCAGAAATAGACCTGATGCCCTGGGATCCATCAGGATAGGAGGCAGTTTACCTGTCCTGAGGGAAAGTCATTCTGGTCCAGGTGTGGTGTGCGACGGGATTGGGATGGGCCTGGTCTTGCCCCAGGAATGGTCTAGAGTCACTCAGAGTAATCCCTCACTTTGTTAGAAGTGTATTGAGCAAAGGCAAGCCGCACAGACACAAAAGTAAATTTGCGCACACACACACACACACACACACACACACACACACACACACACACACACACACACACACACACACACACACACACACACACACACACACACACACACACACACCACAGCCCCCACCGCCCGGGTAAACACCCTTTGAAGACCAAAGTGTCTTTTTGAAAAAGACGTCCGCTGAAATGAAAAGCCACGGAGGTGTGTGTGTGTGGGAGGCTGAGAGCTCTTCTGTTGGAACAGGCGTTGTGTTGTTGTCTGGTAGACAGCGCCGTCACGCCAGGTGACTAGAAGCCTCTTGATTAACTTCCTTGTTTTAACAGAGAGAAATGTGGACCGTCCGGGCATATCAGTTTATCACATCACAGTGTTCTCTATGAATCGGATTCAGAGAGGCGCTGCTCCTTTCCGAGGTACTCTTGTTCACCTCTCCATGTCTCCTCTTCTCCCGGAGGCCCAGCGCGGGCCCAGAGGTGGAGAGCTTCTCCACCCTGGAGGAGCCCTCAGCACCATCTAGACCCGCGTCATGTCACCGCACGGCCCCAGGCCGCTGCTGGAGGCTGGGGGACAGCTGACCGCTTAACACACGCACACACCCCCCAGAGGCATCAACATGACTCACACACTCTGCCTAATGCGGGTTGTTAATGTTGTAAACATGGGAAGCCTAGCTTTTGGAAATGATAACCTTTTGGGATCATTTCTTTCTGTGTTTCGATTTTACCTCTCTCAAAGCGCCCTGAAGAAAACAATTGAGTGTGTGTGTATTTATGATTGTGTGTGTGTGTGTGTGTAAGTGTATTTACGAGTGTGTGTCTGCGTGTTTAAACACGTATCACGCATGCACAGCGACTAACCAGCCCTGGCTCCCAGCGTGTTTGCTCAGGGCTGTTTGGCCCAGTTGTCCTCTGCTGTGACCTCTGAGAGTCTCGTCACTGTAAGCTGGCGGGTTCCCAGAGACCCGTCCAGCCTGTTCTACCTGGCAGGTGTTCACAACTCATCCCCCCCCCCCACCATCATGCACATCCAGGCTGTTTTGTGGGATTGTGCATTGTTGATATAGATCACTCCCTAATTGTTGACACTCGTTGTAGTGACGTCCTTTTACTTCTGATCCAATATAGCCTCCACGTTTGTTTGTGTGTGTGTGTGTGTGTGTGTGTGTGTGTGTGTGTGTGTGTGTGTGTGTGTGTGTGTGTGTGTGTGTGTCTGTGTGTGTGTGTGTGTCTGTGTCTGTGTCTGTGTGTGTGTGTGTGTGTGTGTGTGTGTGTGTGTGTGTGTGTGTGTGTGTGTGTGTGTGTGTGTGCGTGCGTGCGTGCATGTTCTGTCTGAACATGATTCACATCCACTCTTGACTTCCATGTCTTTCTCAGGCTGAAGACAGGCTTGTTTTTATCCTGGGGAGGGCGTGACCTTTGTACTTTTATTGGTTTGTTGGCACGCAGGACGATAGCTGCCGGGGGCTCCTGAAAGGGGGGTGGGGGGGTCGGCTCAGGGGACTAAAGAGGAACCCCCTCCTCTCTCTCCTCCAGACATGATTGGCACCAGCACATGTGGGCATTCACACCTTTGCCCCTGTCCCTGACTTGGCCCTGTTTAGGTTGGCCCCTCTGCCCCCCGCTGGGGGGGGGGGGGTGGGCCCTCCGTGGCTGGGCAGCGGAAAAAGGACTTGTCAGCCTTAGGGGCTTTGCGCCGGGCAGCTGCTGCTGGTCAGCCGGTTATATTTAAACCGCTATGGGAAGGGGAGGCGGCGTTTACACTTGCTACTTGTTGCCTACTGGGCCGGTGGGTGGGTGGGGGGGCCCAGAGCTCTTTATCTGCCCAGGAGCGCTGGCAGTGCCCGGGCAGGAAGCAGCAGCCTCCGGATGGCATGGCACTAGGCTGGCTCCTCACCCGGCGCGCTGGACTGATCCCCGACACAATGACCACCAGCGCTTGCCCCATCGCTGCAATTAGCACTCCAGCCTGTTGCTGAGGGCTCCCAACAGCTTGTTGCCCTGCAGCCACTGGCTGGGGCTGGGGCTGGTTATGGGGCTGGGGCTGGGGCTGGTTATGGGGCTGGGGCTGGTTATGGGGCTGGGGCTGGGGCTGGTTATGGTGCTGGGGCTGGGGCTGGTTATGGTGCTGGAGCTGGGGCTGGTTATGGTGCTGGGGCTGGTTATGGTGCTGGGGCTGGTTATGGGGCTGGGGCTGGTTATGGGGCTGGGGCTGGTTATGGTGCTGGAGCTGGGGCTGGTTATGGTGCTGGGGCTGGTTATGGTGCTGGGGCTGGTTATGGGGCTGGGGCTGGTTATGGTGCTGGTGCTGGAGCTGGGGCTGGTTATGGTGCTGGGGCTGGTTATGGGGCTGGGGCTGGTTATGGGGCTGGGGCTGGTTATGGTGCTGGGGCTGGTTATGGGGCTGGGGCTGGTTATGGTGCTGGTGCTGGAGCTGGGGCTGGTTATGGTGCTGAGGCTGGTTATGGGGCTGGGGCTGGGGCTGGTTATGGGTCTGGGGCTGGGGGCATGGGGGCTGGTGGTTGTTGTGGTTCAGTTTTTTTATTTGACCCTTAGTTATCCAGGGAAGGTCCCATTGAGAAATAATATGTCGTCTTCCAGGGAGTCCTGGTTTGGTTGGGGCTGGTGGTTCTGGTAAGGGTGTTGGGGGTGGTTGTGGTGGTGATGGTGGAGCTGGGGGCAGTGGTGGGCTTCGGGCTGGTGGTGGTGGTGGTGGGGTTGGGGATAGTGGTGTGATGATTTTGACTGCAAGTGCAGATGGAGACTGTGTCTCCTGTGACCTTGGGACGTCCTACAGCGCCACAGGGGCAGGGGCCCCGCAGTGGGACCCCTTACGAGTGCCAGCTGACAGTGGTCGGCCGTCCCCTGAGCGGGGGTTCTGGTTCAAGGACAGTTCTTCCAGTGTCGTCGACTCAAAGCAGCTGTTCATCGGACAACACCTTAACACCTTCCTGAGCTGTTGGGTCCGTTTAATCAATCCCTTGAGTGTCCCTGATAGCACGGTTTGTTTTGGGGTGGGTGAACGCTCGTTCCAACACTGGTCCGCTTGAGAACCGACTCTCGTCCCGCTCCCAGGGGAACTCAGGTTTGGTTTGCTTGAGTCATGAACCGGATCAGACCGACTACAGGAAGCAAACCCAAAAGACAATGCATTGTGGGTAAATGTACACTTTTGCTGCAAACTGGAATAAGAAACATATTCATCCAGAAGAGAACTTTCCCTGGATTAAAATGAGCTGTGCTTTCACCTCCTGACGTGGTGCAGTCAGGAGGTGTAAGCACCACCCTAAACAGGGTGGAGGACCTCATGATGCAGGTGGTCCTGGTCACTCGAAAACAACAACGTTTTTTTAAATTATTTAGTGACCTATGGTTCATTCGAATTTGTAGGAACGCAAAACTAAAATTAAAAAAACCCAAGACCGCAAGCAGTTGTTCCATTATTATTGTCCGCAACAAGGAAGCTTTGTGAGTTTCCCTCGGATTGTCTTACCAATAGAACAGCGTTCAACAGCGAGACAAAGTCTGGTGAACATCAACCGAACCAAATAAAAAGGAAACAAAGTCTTAACCTCTGCCTGAACCACACTGTCATGTGTATCGCCCTCGAGGTGTGACAGTCTTCATCTCGCCTGGGGAGTGGTGGGGTGTCTGACTCAACTTTAAACTCTCATTGAGGTTGCAGGAACTATTAAAAATGGGATTCAGAAGAGCGGGGAAAACCCTGCTCTCTCCTTCATCCTGGGCTTTGGTGACTCATATCTCCCCTCATTGTGTACTGAAGCTTGACGGTTTCATTTACCTGAGACAGGTAAAGGACGCTCCCGCTCGGCCCCGGGATGAGGAGGAAGTAGAGAAGCAGTGTTGGACCTGGCAGGCCACCAGCAGCTTACCAGAAAGTCATAAAACCGTTGCGGAGTGAGCTGGTTTGTTCTTTGTAATCCAGCAAATCATTTTTCCGTTCGACAAAGATGCAATGATTGTAAACCTGTCGAGTAAATAGAATCAACATCATCTCATGTTTACGTTCTCCAAATGTCTGTGATGTGCAATCCCTTGGTGGAGAGGAACAGAGCCCGAAGCGTGGAGCTGAGCCCGGGCTTGGATCACTGGCTCTGCTTCATGGAGGGATGAATCACACTGTCAGGATGAACCCTGTGGGTGTTCAGTTCAGGGACGCACACACACGCACACACACACACACACACGCACACATATTGACAATTGCATGCATGCATGCATGCATACACACACACACACACACACACACACACACACACACACACACACACACACACACACACACACACAGGCGAACACAAAGACACACATACTACTTACACAATACTTACACACACAGACACACACAGACAAACACACCCATGCCGGGAGCAGGAACCGGGACCTTGATCCCGGGTCCTGAAGCGGCCGGTGAAGTTAGGGGTGGGGGTGGACCACTGAGGCGGGGGGGACAGAACTCCCCTTAGCTCAATGTGATTTCCTGGAGTTATCCTCCCCTGCGGTTTTATTAAGACGGATAGTCTCCCGAGGTCGCTTTTAAGTGTCACAGGGGGTATTAAAAGAGTTTTAAACTGGACACACACACACACACACACACACACACACACACACACACACACACACACACACACACACACACACACACACACACACACACACACACACACACACACACACACACATTGTGCAAAGGTAGTAATATCTGCCTCCGTTAATGCTAAAAGCAGATGTTTGTGTTGGCCCGTTGACTAGGGGCCACTGGAAACAGTCACTTTCTGCTGTGCTTTATGTGCTCTATCGCTCGTTCCCCCTCCCTCTCTCTCCCCCCCCACTCTCCATTTCCCCCCCGTCTGCATTGCTGTCTCTGACCACAGGATTTGGGAACAACAAGCGTATCCAGCGCTCCAGACAAGCTTTTAATAGGAGGCGCTGATGAGTGTGTGATGGAAGGTTTCAACAGGTTGTAATGTAAGGAGGGACGGGCCATACGAAGTGCATTAGCGGGACGCTACCGCCTCTGGGATCGGACTGAGCGACCACAACTATGGACTTTAAAACGTTTTCACAGAAAGCCAATGGATCGCGTTGATCCACACTCTCGATTTTAAGTGTGTGTGTGTGTGTGTGTGTGTGTGTGTGTGTGTGTGTGTGTGTGTGTGTGTGTGTGTGTTATATATTCTGGGCCGTGTTTGTTTGGCTGGTCTGTCCCTGCCAGGATTCAAGGTGTCCTTGAAGTGGAATCTGAAGGAAACTTCTCTAGAATGGAGGGGGTGGGCTCAGCCCTGCCACAAAAACATCAGATGTCCTTACGCTGTCTCTAGCTCTTGTGTGTGTGTGTGTGTGTGTGTGTGTGTGTGTGTATCTTGTTATCTCTCTCTCACTCTCTCCCGTCAGACAGTCCATTTCGGGTCCGCCCAGCAGGGGGTCACATGGGCCTGCATGTCTGCCGGAAGACGGATGAAGGGGTCCGGGCTCGGTCTGGTCTGAGCCGGTCCGGTCTGGTTTGCATTAGACTGTGGTGGGGCTCACCGGAGCAGCAGGATGGATGGGACAGGGGAGGGAGGCATTGGCACCTTCAGGGTCAAAGGTCAAGGGAAAGAGGTGGAGAAGTGTGTGTGATTTCTTCTAGCGTGTTTTATGTAGCGGACACTCCTTCATGTCTTAGCGCGGACCCAGCCTTGCTGGGTGTGAGGCTGGACCTGTCTGCTCTGTTGTACTCTGCTGGTAGCTGCTGTCACTGTTCAGGCTCGGTCTGTAGGGCTGTGATGGGTAATGGGGGTGGGTGACGGGTGACGGGTGATGGGTGATGGGTGGGCTGCAGGACACCTGGTACTAGTTTTAGTTTGGCCGGCTCCTCTGTTTTGGTCTTTTTCAATCCACTGTTCCAGAACGTTTTTTCTTAAATCTGCACGCTTCTAGGACTGGGTTGGTTTCTTTAATAACAGAGTAACATGGTTGTCTGACCCCAATTTGGTGGATATATCCACCCTCCTCTCCTCCACCTTTCCTCTCCTCCACCTGCTCCCTGGCACGCAGCCATAGTGAGCAATTCTGCAGCGTCCTGCAGAAGGCTCACGTTTCCCGCTCAATAGCCTTGCTCAAGGGCATGAGCAGCCAGCGTCTTTATTTCAACTGATTGGCACAATGCTTGAAACCCCAGCCTTTGACAATTATGGATTCAAGGGACTTTTTTCCCTAAATGCGTACTGAGAAAACGCTTTCTTAGTGCGTGATAACGCCCTCTTGTGTGTGTTGGCCTGTGCTCGGCCCCATCAGGGTTCAGGTGATCGGTGCGTTCTGGCACCCGTTCTCCAGGTCTGGAACGCGGCCCAGGGCCGAGGCTGATGAGGTGTGGACCTGAAGGTCAGGCAAGGGGTCGTTCTATAATCAATGGGAAAAATACTAATTTGAGCAGTTTTTTTTTCCTGATTTGGAAATGCTTATGTCTGCAATGTTTCATGATCTCAATTTCATTACTTTAACTGTACATGTTACTTAGACTTCAGTACTTTGTTGTAAGAATGTCTGTTACAGTACATTGTTGGATAGTGGTATGTTGTACATGAACGTTGAACATTTCTAGGTTGATGAGATGTTTGTGATTTTGAACAGTGTTTGACGCTGTTATAGTCGTCTAGTTACACACAATGTGAGGAAGTGGGGAAAAAAAACTTTTTGTTGGACAAAACTGCAATTTACAAACCAGTTATTCAAGTCCCTGCGGTGGTTACCTGTTAGCTGTGATTGACGTAATGCTCATTTGCACCCTAATGGTATTTTCGTCACCTTAAGGTTTTTGAATGCACTTTAGTCCTACTCCGCTCATGGGCTAATGGCAAGCTACAACGAGTCCTGAGACAATGGAGATTATTGTATTATGCTGAACTTCTCTCTTTCTCTCCCTCCTTCTCCCCCTCCCCCTCCCCCTCCAGGGCCAAACAGTGTCCCACCAGCCCATGGCCAAAATAGAGGAAGTCCTTTACCGCTACCAGCCTCTTTTCATCGAAACCTACGGACCCCCGGTACCAGAGCTGGACCATCTGGGAAGACTCGGGTACGGACCAGACACAGACACAGACACGCACTTACATTCTCCCAGGATCACTTTCATTGAGCCTCATTGGAAGTGGAACAATTGAAAGAAAAGCGAAGGCTTGGCATACGACGAGGACTTGTTGGTAGAGGAACAGAGGGATCCTCCCACAGCGCTGTGCCTCTCCAGCTAGCCTGGCCTCTCTCACTCGACTTCCACTCTGATTAGCTGAGAGAGTGGAAGCATCTGGGGAGAAGGGCGAGGGACAGATGGAAGACAGCAGAGAGAGAGAGAGAGAGAGAGATGGCGGGGGGAACGGCTAGCATTGCGTATTGCCACAGGCCGCCTCACTCTCTGTAGGAGCGTCCATTAACACACAGGAAGTGCTTTCCCTGACAGCCCCTCTGGGCCAATCAATCCCGGACGCCATATCTCCAGGCCTCAGCGAGCCGGGCTCCGTCAGACAGGCCAGCGCCATTCCGCTGCCGTCTAGCGTCTGCCCGCACACACCAGAAGCGTCTCGCTTTTTTATTGCGTGCGAGAGGCAACAAAGGGTGAATTTCCCTTTGTCGTAGGATCAATGGTGGAAAGGGACTTTCGGCTGTTTTTCCAGCCTTTCAAAAGCACTTTAGTTTTTGCTCAACCTTGCATATTCCAATGCACGACACGATACTTTCTACTTTTCCTGCTCCTTTGTACTTAATTTCTTTCCCCTTGAGTTAAAGGGACTATTGATTTTTGTCGTGCAGTCTCATTTGCATAACTAATTGGAGAAGAGTCCAATTAAGGCCTCTGCGGGCTGTAGGTGGGTGTAAGGAGAATCACTGCTGCTTGTTTACATTATGTATGCAGTGAAGTGCTGAGGCCCCGCTTCTGTGGGCCAGGCTGTTCAATATGCAGATGAAAGACACCTCGCAATTTCTGCCGCATGCTGGATATCGGGGCTACGGGACGAGAGGTGAAGGGGACGGTGGGACGGGGGGGACGGGGGTCCGGAGTCAGCACTTCAGGGGTCCTGCAGGACCGTTGGGGGACCGACGGGCTCTGCCACAGAGATAGATGAGGCATGGTCCAACGAGGAACGGCGTCCCGGTTCACCAAACCGCAGATCCCAGGGTGCATTGTGCTCCGTTAAGTGTGACACTGGAGAATCTGCTGACACCTCTTCACCGTGCGTTTGGTTGATTCAGTTGAGCGGCGGGATTTTTGTGAGCATTGATACTCAAAAACACACGCATCCACACACACACACACACACACACACACACACACACACACACACACACACACACACACACACACACACACACACACACACACACACACTACATAAACAGACTTTAAACAGGCTTTAACGTCACATGTACTCAGACTCACCGCCTTACTCCAGCAGCACCGCCACCACAACAGAGCGCATTTGATGTGGTCCGTGTGGGAAGGGGGGAGAGAACACAGACAGAGGGGTGAGAGGGTGAAAAGTGAGTCCCGCTGTCGAGCGCAACCCCCCCCCCCCCCAAAGCCCTGTGACCTGTGGGGAGAGTCAGCATGAATATGTGGGTGTGGGGGGTGCAGACACAGAGTGTAGATGAGGTGAAGAGGCCACTGGGTGGGTAGTGGGGGAGCAGGTCCCTATTTAAAAGGGGCTGTTTGTCCCGGTTGAGGCCCATTGGTGACAGCAGCACCTCTGGTGATTTGTCTTGGACCGGTACGCACGCGGGACAGCCAGAGTTGAGCTTGCACAACCCCCTCCCCCCCCCTCCCAGGTGGTCTCTGGGGTCCGTCTCCACACAGGAAGTCCATTCAGGGCAGGGGCTGAGTGGAGCTTTTCGGTGTTCATTCCAACTCGCTTTTCATTTTTTCCTTTCAAAAATCTCTCTCTTTCCCTCCCTGCTCGGCCCCTCCCTCCTCCCTCCTCGGTCCCCATGTCTGTGTCCCTCTCGACTTGTCCCTTTGCCCCCCGAAAATAAACCGCAGGAGGGCTGCGCTGCTGCCAGGAATGGGTCGGGCCACGCCCCTCGCACTGTCCCTGCCTCTCATACCTGAATAAACAGCAACACCCAGCCTGCTGCTTATTAAAGACAGCTGCCCCGCGCTCGGCAGAGAAGGGAGCAGCATGCTGGCGCTGCAGGGCCCCCTCAGGAACGAGCTCATTCAGACCCAAAGCGTAAGCCCTGCTCCCCGGTACACACAGATTGGCTCCCGACCCACCCAACGCGATGTTCACCACAGAGGGGAAGAGCCCTACACTGTGGGTTCGGTTTCATGACAGAATCGCCCTGTCTGTCATTTTGACACTTGTTAGAATGCAGGATAGACGAAGGTTATAAAACAAGAAGTAGAAACCCTAACACAGCCTATTGACCGCTGCGCGTTTACTAGAAGGGTTCCACATGCCTGACTCAAAACCGACCTGTTGTTCTGCTGGCCTTTTACAATTAACGTGGCCCTATTGTTGTTGACGTACGGTTTTCCTTTTTACGACAATAAGCTTTTATTGACGTATTGTTTCTTTGACATAAAGCATATTTGACGCATGAGCACTCGGAGGAGTTTGGGATCTGGGAGCACTTAGTTCATAGGTGCTCCCGTATTGATTGCAGACTTTGTTCGTTCTCTGCCTTAGTAGTAAGGCCATTGGACAAAAGTGTCTGCTAAATAAATAAATGGAAATGGAAACTCGATAATGATGATTACCCAGAGTGCCTCTGTTCATCTTCACCTCGCGAGTAAATCTAAAGTTGTCGCTGAGCTCGATTAACCCTGTCTCCGCTCGAGGGGAATTGGCATTTTCTTATTCTCTGATCAAATATTAACATGACATTAGTTGACGGACATGACGTCATGTTGCTCCTGAACTTGGAGACGCCCCTCCAGGCAGCTGAGATACCGTGGGGGGGACAGGAGCGCTTGTGTACATCACAACACATGGAACTACTAAGTCAAGTCTGCACGTTGCTTCCTCGGAGGCCGCGATGGTTTCACTATAAATAAGGGCCCAGGGGTAGCAGAAAAAAAAGAGATCCCAGTTTAGTTTATGTGTGCAGTTTGAGCATCTGTGTCTGCGTTTGTTTTCCATAGAAGCCCTCCTTAAGACCGGGCTGTGTAGGCGTTGAGAGGCCGACTGCCATGTTGGACAAGGACAAATCAGATGTTGGGGGGGATAAAGTATTTGGGGGAAAGAGAAGTTGGCTGGGTGAATTCAAGAATTCGTCACAAACCTCAAGTGCTGACAATGAAAGCAAGAGAGAACAGTTGTTTGCATTGGCAGAAAAAGCCCTGAAATTAGCCCGTCCATCTGACAGGGGCTTGCTCAACCGGCTTTGCCCCAATGCCAGAGAGGATAATATTTGGAGGTTTCTCCTCCTCCCCCCATTCTGGTTGGGCTCGCAAACCGGTGGAAAAAGTTAGTTTTAGTTTCCTGTTCGGGGCACTTGTCAGACGTTCGTCTGGTGTCGCGGGGTTGAGAGGGTGAGGGTAACAGCTGAACGGACAACGTGTTCAGTCTGGACTCCTCTCCTGGGGACGAACACACATGCTTGCGCATCAGGAAGTAGAACGTGGTTTACTTCCTATAGAAATATAGCAGCGCCCCTGCTTATTGGCTGAAGGAGATTTCACAGAACCCGTGTCGTTTTGCAGTAGCCTCTCATTAAGCACCGAATGGGCATCAACGGTTAAATGAGCTCGAGTGCCTTGGTCGTGTAGCATCCTTCTTCACAGAGCTGTTGGGGAAGAAGCCTTCATGTGCACATTACACACATATGTGCATGGGGAAAAGAAAACACTTCAATATTCATGTCCATCCGGGTTGCTGAGAGAGAGAGAGAGAGAGAGAGAGGAGGGCCTCTTCACGCCTGGCAGGGAGCCAGGAGTAAATGGATCTTTGACTGATGTTCCCAGACCGGCTTCTTGTCTCGGCCCATCTCTACGACATGTTTGTAACAGTGCCTCAGTGTATGTATGTGTTAGGGGGGGAGCTATTCAGAGTATTGTGGTATTACCAATACATATTTCCTTTTACAAAGGTTTAGAAATAACAACAGCCCATATTACTCTCCTTTTCAACCATATTTAAAAAAACAAAACAATATAATTGTATGCCCAAATCTATTCAGCCAATCTAATGAACCCCCTCCTCGTGTTCCTCCTACACTAGCAACTCTTCTGCTTGGGGGAATGTCATGTTATGGAAGTAGGAAACGCTCCGGTTTTTCCAATGGCATTTCCCAAGGCCAGGACCGGACTTGTCTGCCACGCTGATACGTGCGCCGAGTGATGGAGTTTCTGCGGTCTATTAACCCAGAGCATACAAGGTTCTTTTCGGTTTTTTTTTCTTTTCGATTATTTGATATTTTACTGTTTCGGCGTCCGCGAGAGAGACGTCTCTTAGGTCCCACCCTCAGGAACTAAAAAAGCACCAATGGCTTCTCCATGCGTCCCAGCCCTGTGATCCCAGCAGGGAGCCCCGACCGGCCAGGAGGGGTTAGGGGTCAGAGTCCGTGGTAGAGGAGCAGGGCAACAGAAGCTCCGGAGGGTGGAGGAGGGCTGAGAGGGAGGACTGACGGGCAGCAGAGTGATGGCCCCCCAGATAGGAAAGGAGAGGAGAGGAGGGGAACCTCCACCCGGTCACTTAGCCCTATGAACGCACACACGCACGGCTTTGATGCTTAAGTAGCGACGGTCGAAGGAGACGAGGGCGTCGTCCTGCAGGACCTCGCATGAACCGCGAGCCGAGCACTTTCATCTTTCATCTTGGGTTTTACTGCCGTTAGATAGCGTCTCGAGAGACTTGTTTTGCTTTCATTCAGCCAATTAAAACGGTGACCGGCGTTGCCAAAGAATATCATTTATGAGAAAGCTGTTCGGAATGACTGTGGTTTTTGGTATAACAATAGTGCCCCCCCCCCAAAGAAATTTTGGGCTGCCACAATAACCCGGACCTCGAACTGAACCCTCAGATATCCGAGCCCTCGGTCCTTCAACACGTTGCTGCGTCGCTTTGAAGCGTTGAGGCGTCTGGCGCTGGAGACGTCTGACCGTGTCGATGCCTTCTGCGCTCGCGTCTCAAGCTCGAGTCTGACGGCCGCCTCGCTGGCCGTCTGAGCGCACATTTGCATTGCCCAATGAGGTTGAGGAGGCAGGTACCGTGAAGGCTTCAGGTGCCCTCGCTCTGACACTCGGACGATTTCACTTGCAAATCTGCCTGTCAACAGCTTCACCCAAACCCCACTCCTGAGGGAATGGCAAATCCCCCGGCTCTGGCTGGTGGTGACCCTGCGCACTCTCCTTTGCACAGGCACGGGCAGAAACAGGAGCAGCGTGTAGCGCGGTGTGCCTGGGTTCCAGCCCCCAGCGTGTCTGTGTTCTAGCCCCCCCCCAGGCCATTATCCCGGCTCTGTAAACAGGCCATTAACAGACAGTCAGCTGAGGCAAGATCTCTATTGTTTTCCCAACCATAGATCTGCGCAAATATTGATCTTCTCTTTTAGTATGAGCCATAACAAGCACATGCTGTTGTTGGCCTGCACCGGCAGCTTTTTGTCTTTGCCGTGGCGGTTTGGGCTCGCAGATGATCCGGTTCTGACCGGGACAGCGCCGACCCGGTCAGAACCAGAACGAATTGAGACAATAAATGAGAGCAGACGCGGGGAGCGGCGGGCGTCTGGCGGGTAGTCTGGTGTCTCAGAGCCTCTTACTGTTTAGGGCCTCATTTGTTTACTCGTTCCGGTCCACGGGCCGGAGCACGGAACTCCCCCCCCCCCCCCCCCCCCCACGGCCCAGACCACGCCTCCTCCTGGATCGAGTTAGACCCAGCCTAAACCCACTCCCCCTAGAGGACGCACACACACCACGCATGTACGCGCATAAAAACACACGAGCATACACACACACACACACACACACACACACACACACGTGCATACACGCGCAAATACAGGTTTATTTGTGTCCCAGACTGCAGGCTGAATAGCTCCTCCTATTTATAACGCCGCTCTTACCCGGGCAGACCGCTCTGGCGCCGACCCAGTTTGGGTCGCATGCTGGGGTTTTCAGCTTAATGGGGTTCCTAACTTGTCACGCCCAGGCCTCCCCCTCCCTCCTCTCCCCAAAAGGCACAATGACAGAACAGCGGAAATGTCTCCTCTCTCCCCCCCAGGTGGAGAGCGCACTGATGTACAAGGGATTAGCCGGCTCATTTTCCCCTCTTAAGAGCTGGGGAAAGAACACACACACACACACACACACACACACACACACACACACACACACACACACACACACACACAGGTTGTTTGAGCTACCTCACCACAATGGAGTATGAATTATTACCCCTCTGCCTCTCAGCGCTGCAACCCCACCTCTCATACCCCCGCCCTCCCTTCCTTTGTTCTTTTGCCACCCCCTCCACCCCTACACACTCACCTTTCTCTGGTGCCCCACCCCCCCCCCCCCCCACCCAAAAGTGATTGAGGTGCTCTCGTAACTGATATCACCAGAGGACCAATCCCCCTGGGAAACGGTGTTCTCCTGCCCCAAACCGGGTTCTGTTCCCAGTCACGTCAGAGTGTGTGTGTGTGTGTGTGTGTGTGTGTGTGTGTGTGTGTGTGTGTGTGTACATGCGTGCGTAAGCTCTGGGTGTGTCCGGGCCGAGCAGCCCTTCCCTGAACGGCATATGCTGGCCATTGTTTACGATTGCGTTTGGTTAGCGATGACACCGGCGCGTCATTACGCTGCCAGCCCCCGCCTCTGGCCTCCCCTTCTGCTCCCCCCTTGCTCTCCCCCCCCTCCCATCCCAGCTTCTCCTGGCCCCTGGCTCTCGTGGGGTTAAAGTTATCCGAAGACAACTCTTGGGAGGAGAACACAGGGGATGCCTGCTGTATCGAGTGGCTAGCAGGGTTGTGATGGCGTTCCAAGCCCCAAGGCTGGCTGTGGTTTAGGTGTCAGGGCATGGGCCCGGCCGGCCAGCCAGCCAGCCGGCCTCTACCACCCCCATCAGGGCAGACTGTGCAACTGCGGGCGTCGTGAGTCGAGGGAGTTCTGGATGGGCAGCGACAGGTGGGGGACCAGAGGGGTTGTATACAATGGCTCTCTATTGCTGGCTCCCCCACAACAGGCGCAGTCATTCAGACGGAGCTCCCCTGGCTCCCCTCCCTTATCAGGGGCGCGAAAGGCGGTTGGGTGGAGGACAGCTTGTTGGTCACTCAAATCAGTGTGTATTTCTATAAGTGTTACGGTCAAGTGACAGCCAACGCCATTTGCGATAACACTCAAGACATGTTCACCCTTCGACTAAGTGTTACTGATATCCCTCCCCCCCGTGTCATTCCTTCTCTCTCTCTCTTTCTGTCTGTCTCTCTTTCTCTGTCTGTCTGTCTCTCGGTCTCTGTCTGTCTTTCTGTCTCTCTCTCTCTGTCTCTAACTCTCTCTTTGTGTTTTGGTTGTCGGTAAAGCAAACAGTCTGTCAGCAATGACGATAACGCGCATGATAATGGATTCGCATTTATTTATTTATTTTCAAAATCATCACAGTATGATGTCACTGCATTACACACACACACACACACACACACACACACACACACACACACACACACACACACACACCCCAAGGCGAGCTAATCCAGTGGACAGTGTGTAGCCTAATGGGCTCAAATCTATCTCCCACACACTCTGGTGTCCCAGAGGAAGCTGCGCTCGACGGAACAGCCTGACCCCGTGGCCCTGGTGATGAAAGGCTGCTGTTGACAGATATGGTATACCTGTGAGAGCCCACCGCTGGACCCCCCTACCTGTGAGAGCCCACCGCTGGACCCCCCTACCTGTGAGAGCCCCCCCCCCCCAACGCTTGTTTTCCCCAGATATATATCCCCCCCCCCTGGATACGATACGGACCGCCTGGCCGTCTTCAGTAAAAAACGCACTCCGTGATTGGCGGAGCTGCGTGTGAGCATGCGTGCGTGCGTGTGTGTGTGGGTGGGTGGGTGGGTGGGTGTGTGTGTGTGTGTGTGCGGGAACGGACACGCACGCGCACATACCTACACACAGTAAGCGTGTGGGCCGTGTCTCTCAGCGCCGCGGGACGCAGCAGGAAGTGGCTCTGCGAGCGAAACCGGAGCCCTCTCAGGAATGCAGGGGGTGTTTTCAGAGGACGGAGCAGAGCTTAAGGGGCGATGGGCGGGGGGCAGGGTGGGGAGGGGGGTGATTAGGGGGTGACAGCTGAGTGCTGACCCCTCTATAATGACAAATCATCTGGCAGGTGTGAGCGGCTCCCCCCCCCCACACTCACCGGCGTTCCCAGGCCAGGATTCCCGACCGCTGCCCTCGGCCCCGCGGCCCGAGTGCTAAAGGAAGACTTCCGAACATTCCGGCTGCCATCCAAAAGCTCATGACTCGGCTCGCCATCCTGCCCTCCTCTCTCTCTCTCTGATACACTCTGCGTCCCGGAGTCAACCCCCCGCCCCCCTCACCCGTTCTTAATAAAGCAGGCTAACCCGGCGTCGTCCTTGGCGCTGTACGTCCGGTACGGAGGAGGCTTTATTGATTTGACTTTGCGGACGTGTTTTTCTTTTTCTTTTCCTCCCCGTCATCGACTGAATCCATTTTTCTCCCTGAAGTGCTGAATGTCAAAATATCACGTGGCCGTCACGGCCAGCGCTGACAGGCTGAGCTGTAGAGCGCGGGTCCTCCGTGCTGTGTAAACAACTGTCCCTGGATCAGTGGATGTTGCTGTAAGGGGGAGGGGGGGACAGGTGTGGTTCTAAAGGTCACTGTTGACGTTCTAGTGAAAGTCGGGCCGCAAAGAAATAGTTTACATTCACGATTCGCTAATATTATTTTGTAATGGATATATTAGAATAATACATTTGTTCTCCCTAATTATATGAACGTGTAAATATATCCTTATGTTTCATTACTCTTAACCACAGGCCATCAGATTCAGACAATGAGCCTGGTACCGTTTGTTGATTTATCTGGAGAAAGTAGGCTAATTCTCCCCAAAGTTTTACAAAAAGGACGGAAAAAGTCTGAAGAGCCCAATTAATTTGGCCCGACCACATAATTCCAAACATGGTGTGTGTGTGTCTGATTCACATCTGATTCTGATTGCTGCTTTGTCTCTGTGGTTTGCGTGTTGATGGTGCGCTATCTCAAATATCCTTTGTATAGTGATGGGCCTCTCTTCATTTTCCATCATCGTTTTAGCCTTCCCAGCACTCCCACTACACTTCTCATCCACACTCCCGGAGTCTAGACCCGGGCTTCCCGCCACAGCTCGCCTCTGCTTCTGTACAACCGCTACTCCCACTGGTTCCGGAACTAACCCCACTGGTTCTGGAACTAACCCCACTGGTTCCGGAACTAACCACACTGGGGTTAGTACCAGGCCTAGAGGGGTTAGTACCAGGCCTAGAGGGGTTAGTACCAGGCCTAGAGGGGTTAGTACAAGGCGTAGAGGGGTTAGTACCAGGCCTAATGGGGTTAGTCCCAAGCCCAGTAGGAACTTACCCCACTGGTTCTGGAACTAACCCCACTGGTTCTGGAACTAACTCCCCTGGTTCTGGAACTAACCCCACTATGCCTGGTACTAACCCCTGTAGGCCTGGTACTAACCCCACTAGGCCTGGTACTAACCCCTCTAGGCCTGGTACTAACCCCTCTAGGCCTGGTACTAACCCCTCTAGGCCTGGTAATAACCCCACTGGGCCTGGTACTAACCCCATTAGGTCTGGGACTAACCCAATTAGGTCTGGGACTAACCCAATTAGGCCTGGTACTAACCCCACTGGGCCTGGTACTAACCCCTCTAGGCCTGGTATTAACCCCACTATAGACCTGGTACTAACCCCATTAGGCCTGGTACTAACCCCATTAGGCCCGGTACTGACCTCACTGGGCCTGGTACTAGTGAGGCCTGGTACCTACTACCTACCGGGTCGCAGGTATTCAGACCCACGAGAACCCAGACGTCTTACCCGCTCTCTGAGATGTTTGCAGCTGGGAATCACCCAGAAATCCTCCTGGACGCGTGGCCACTTATCTTCTCTGTTTGAATTAGGGATGAGGCTCTGTAGCGTTTTCCAGAAGACGGGGGCAGGGGAGGCTATGGAGAGCGCCCCACTTGGGGAATCCAAGACGGTTGTTTCGTGTTGATGCATTCCCCAGGTCTGCAGAGCTCCACACACAAGTGGAAAAAGATGGTCGTTTTGTGGCGGGTCTGGGTGTTTCTCCAAAAGGAATTGCGGCGTTATTATTGAGAATAAAGTAGTGGTCCGACATGTTAGGGTTTTAAAATATGTTTAAAAAGTATGTTGTTTTGCTACTTTTTCCATTTGCGTTATCTCAAGGCAGAATGATAGACCGTACCCACACTGTGTTGTGGACTCAGATGAGGACGTGGAGGGTGTGGAGCAGTGTTTCAGCGCCTTCTTCCAGGATTACTGAAGAGAAGAAAAACACCTAGAATCCACCCTGCTGACAAATTCATTCTGGCGCACACTTTCATACGGGGTCAGGGTTCGGTTGTCTCCATCATTTGCCCCGGCCCATTCCCGCACCTCTCCCCACCCACCCCCTCCTCCCCCCAACAGCAACATAATGGTCCAGTCCGAAGTGACCCATATTTACCCAATAATACGTGGCTTTGAAAAGGCCCGTATCGGGTTGCTGCTAATGCTCCAGTGGGGCCTGAAGAGTGAAAGATGTTACCAGCCCCGACGACTTGGGTTTCAAAGTCCTGGGAACAAAAGGCAGACCGGTCCTTAGAGAGACGGAGAGAAGGAGAGAGGGGGGGGGAACAGGAGTAAGGGGGGGCGCGGTAGGGGTTAGGGGATGCGTGGGCTGGAGGTATAACTCTGGCTTAGTCTCGGTGAGCAGACAGACAGACAGACACTGTGGGCTGGAACGGTAGCGACGCCGCTGGCACGGGCGTGACCGGACACTGGGATACGCATCATTCTCAGTCTGTCGGTGTCTGGAGCCGCCAGGTCGAGTCGTTCTCTCACAGCGTGCGCAGGCCGATGAGCGATGGGTTCCACGTCTCCACTCTGACCGGCTCTGACTTTACGAGGACGCTGACAGCGGCCGGGGTAATGGGGCAGAACTGGTCTCACCCTCACGGTTCAGGGTGAGTGGGAGGGCTGATTTAAAAACAAGAGGACCTGCGATGATACTTGAAGGTGATTTTGCTTTATATCCTCTCTCTCTGCTCCCATTCACCCCCGTCCTCCTCCACCTACACCACTCCATCTCTCTTACCCCCCCCCCCCCTCCTTGGGGGCAGGCAGGTATAAGGTTACACAGAGCTCTCAGCTTTCTTGGAGGAATGACCACATGAGTAGCCTGGGGATTAGATTAGCAGGAAGAGCAGACTTAGCCAGGCCGTAAATAGCCCCCTTTTTTCACTGTTAAAAAGGCCCAGTACAATATAATCAATAGATAGCACTCATCCGCTGCAGGAAGCCATCGGAGAAGACCTCCCTCAAGTGCTCTGTGAAGGACGCCACAGCAGCTTGGCCCTAATGAAGTTATTATTAATCACTGGGCCTCCTGTTTTGAACTTGTGTGTTGTTTCTCTAGTGGGTGATGAGTGGGCTTTTGTGTGCAAAAAGAAATTTGATTGGCCTCTGTCGTTGCACTCCACGCGCTCTCGTCCGTACTGAGACGGAATTGCATAATTTATGGCAGATGAATGAGTATGTATAGAAACCGTAGATGTATTTTATTTTTTCCAGCTTGTAATCAGCAACAGTAGCACCCCTCCTCCGAAATGATCCGGCCTTTGTGTGCTCTCTTTGCTCCCTCTTGTGACTCAGACACTGGAATCAGAGGGCTGCATGGGCTCTTGAGTTGTGCTGTCTTTGAAGTCGGCACAGATCTGAGGAGCAGAGTCCACACGGCTTGTGTAGGGAGAGGGGAGGGGGCTGAGTGCTGGCCTCAGACACCTCGTCGTAGCTATGAGGAGGAGGTGGAGGCCGGCCTAGAGGTTTGAGCTGGCCTCCCCGTGTTGTCCTCGTTGCTTAGCATCTAAGCTGCCAGACTAGTTTTTCCTCGGACGCTACAAGAAACCAGAGAGGCCTGTGCGGGTTTCTCCATGAGAATCTAATCCTGACAGTTTAGGTGTGTGTGTTTGTGTGAGAGCGAGAGGAAGGATTAGAGTTGGTGGGGCCACAGGTCAGCTGTCCCCCCCCTGACCCCCACCCCACCCCCACTTACACACAAACACACACATTCATAAGTATAGGAGCACCTCTCAGAGAAGTAGTGCTTTAAATTGACAGCTCCACTGTTTTTCCATCTTTGACTTGGGAGTGAAAATAAACAATGACTTTAGCCGTAGCTGGAGAGGCTGAAAGGGTCTTTGGCAGGCTACGTCTGGAACCACTTAAAAATAAGACATTTTATTTTTTTATACTTCAACTTAAATTGCAGAGGCTTTTAGTCACAAGGTGTTTGAGTGTGGATGTCCTGGTGGTCTTACCATTGTTGGTCACAACAAGTGGGTAACAGTTGAAGAGGGCAGGAAAAAGTGTGGAATTAGGAGGGGAAAATAAACGTTTGGACTCGGATTGCACTTACCTAACCCCCTCTCACCCCTGCTGAGATGTCGTGCACGCCCCAACTACTTGGGAAGGGCGTCTAAATTAAACATGACCATGCGACTATTACACACGAGTCCTGTAGGAAGGAGGGATCACTTGCTGTTAGCGGCCTGCCTGACACACTTCTCCTCTGCTCCTCCAGGTATCTGAAGCACGTGCGGGCCGCCTTGCCCCAGGACACGGCCGGGGGCTACTCCTCTGGCCTGGCGTGTCACCGGGCCCTGCAGGACGCCTTCAGCGGCCTGTTCCCGATACAGTTCTGACCGGCAGGGCGGCGCAGGGGACCGCTTCACGGTTGGTAGAAACGCCAACGACCAAACTACCCGGACGTGGGGTTAGCGCTGCTGTTGTGACGTGGGAGCTTTAGTCTGTTCACTTTTCAAGAAGTTTTTATTTTATGAAGTTTGTATTATTTTTATATGTAAATAAATCATTCTGATTGTTAGAACTAGTTGTGTGTATTTCTTTCCATCTTAAATTCAAACCTTATTATAACCTCAAGCCAGGGATATTAACATAAAACAACAAAAGTAAAAGAAATTAGTATATATTTTTTTATTTATTATGGCATTAGCATATAATTAAAATAAGAAAATAAACGACCACGGCGTGCTCCCCGCAGTAACCTGATGTCCACCATCTCTAGTCTGCAGTCTCTTCACACTTCTGCCTCTTGGGAGCGGGTTCCGCTTCAGGCCCTGGGGAGGAACAACAGTTGGTTTACATGACCGGCCCGGGGTGACGATACCTCATTGAGGTCATTGAGGAGGAGGAAGGCTCGAGGGCCCGCAAGTAACAGATCTGATCCAATAACAATGGTGTGTCATGAAGTATATGAAGTATTGCACCCATTACTATCAGAAGATGTGATATAAAGATCCCAAGCCAATAAAAGTGTACTTTCTGAGGTTTTCTAACATTAATGAGTTCCCCTAGCCTATCTATGCTCCCCCAGTAGCGAGAAATGTCGTTGGGTGTAAAACGAGCTCAGACGTGCCGTTTTCCCCGTATGTCGTCATAATTCTCTGCTTTGCCAGCCCAGAGAATTTGGCCCGACAATGAGCTACGACCTTGCGAGCACCACATACGCAAGTGTTGTACACTTCTTTGTTATTTGGATAACCGTTCTGCTGTTGGTGTTATGGCGCATAACACATCGGTTCTTTGACGTCTCTGGTATTCGTTTGAGATTCATAATATCGTCTGTGATAACATATATTAAATGATATAGATATCTATGTATAATATATTATTTAGATATAGAGCTCCAGGACTCTCGCCAGAGCACCCGGAGTGTTCTAGAATATTTACAGAACACGGCCGCAAGCTGCTCAGGGCCACACCCGCACCCTTCACCTTGACCCGCCTCTCTCCTCCTCATTTGCATTAAAGCTACAGACACCGAAACGGCGCGTTTGGGGAAAGCTCAATGGCTCGTAGTGGCTGTAATTCTGCACCACGGCTATATTTCGGGAACGTCTTCAAATACTGTATTAGGGGCCCGCTAATATCTATATTAAAGCATCCATAAAGTAGCATGCCATGGGACCTTTAATGATACTTTGTGATAAGCTCAGCCTTTACCTTTTTTCCCAGGTAAGAATAAGCAGGAATAAAAAACGATCCTTTGGATCTAGATAAAAGTTACCGAGATGTTGAGACGTTGGCAATCAAATAGTATCAGATCCTTTACGTCGGGGGATGGTCTGTCCAAACAGCCTCATCGTGCAGACCCAAACATGTGGATGCTACATGGATGCTCACCTGTCTGCTCACCCTCAGCGCTGAACAGCACCTCTTTGGGGAGCGGGAATCTCACACACATCATGTCCTTGTTTGGCGCAACGTTGCGCACAAAGTGCACCGAGCATCTCCCTTCCAGGCTGACGCCGAGGCTCTGGGAGGCCCTCCGCATCATGTCCCTCTCGGGGTCTTCGTCTTTGGTGAAGCCGTAGCAGTAGACGGTGGGCAGGGCCCCGTCGCAGCTCGGCTCTCCGGCCAGGAGGCCCCTGAACGAGTCCAGGAACTCCACCGCCAGGGCGGGCAGGTTCATGACGATGTGAACGCCGGCCTTGGCTTTGAGCAGCGTGGGCAGCTCCTGCCTCACCGGCCCGCGGACAAAGGCCCTGCCGTCCAGGCTGAAGGTGCGCACCGCGGCGGCCACCTTGTTGATCTTGACGTTGTGCTGCAGCCAGCGGTGGGACTCAGGGTTGAGGTCGTTGGCCAGCACGGTGGCACCGGCGCGGGCCGCCGGGATGGCGAAGGGCCCCACGCCCGCAAACACGTCCAGCACCGTGTCGCCACGCTTCACCTCCTGCACCACCCTCATGTGCTCCGTGCTCAGCCGGGGGTTCCAGTATACCCGCGAGAAATCAAACTCGTAGCTCGAGCCGTTTTCTTTCACCTGCAAAACAGCAACAGAAGATGCACTCCATCAATAGAGCGCTCTGATTATCCATATTCTCCTCTCCGGCTAGCAACTCCATCTTAAAGTTGCGGTACGTGTTATCAATCATGTTGGTCTTGTTGACCACGCAGCTCACACCAGGGTTTTTGTCGATTATGACCTGGCCTTGAATGAGAGCAGCAGAGAGGATGTGTATGAGTAGGGCAAAAGAAAATATTTTCACACATCAGTACATGTTAACATTATTTGTATTAACCATTTCCCTCTCCCCCCATCACTGATGGTCCAAACCCATCATTTGTCATTGTATAATTGTTTCCCAAAGAATGTCTTCCATCATCTGCATCTTGTAAATGATCAGTGCCTGCCTTTCAAATGTGCTTTCTTTACGATTACTAATTGTTATCTATATAAGTTAGTTACAGTGTGTGTGTGTGTGTGTGTGTGTGTGTGTGAACTCAGTCAATTTCAACTACATATTTTCACAACCTTACCTATGAGGTTTTTAAAGGGCATGTGGTGATCTCTCAAGTTCATGTGTGCGATGTGTCCCACCCGGCTGAACGCGGAGGTGATCTCTTGTCCCTCGGGGAGAACAGCCTCCAGTACCTCCTCTGTCTTCAGGTTGCAGTATTTCAGCTGCAGGTTATAATCCTGGAGCTCCTGGGGGACAGCGAACGACCGCAGGGCCTCTGTCTCGGCTTCGTTAAAGGAACTCAGTGATGACACTCTGAGTGGATCCAACAAGACCAGGCGCATGTCATCCTCCTCAATGCCGTCTTCCTTGTCTTGTACCACACGCGGTATACCCGGTCGCTGAACGATCGTCCTTTTCAGACTCTTCACCACTTTGTTCAGGACGCCCTTGGGAACCCGTAGGGATGGAATGACGATAGTCTGAGTGAAGGCGTCTCGGTCCAGAGAGACCATACCACGCACCTCTGGGGGAGCTCGGTAAAGCAAAGCTTTTGTCTCGTTATGTGGAGACTGAGCCATCTGCATGCAATTAGATCCAATACTTCGGTGTGAACTTGAATGCAAGGCTATAAACAAACCCCTCCGATGAACGCTGTGTTGTCTTTGCACTGATGTGAAGATCTGCAGAAGGCTATGGTTAGCGGGAGTTTATTATTATAAAATCATTATTACATATCAACAAGGCTTACTGTATATTGTACAATACACTACAACAAGGGATATGATCACAGCGTTAACATAAACATTGCACCCATAACACTCACCTCAACATCCTCCTATTCGAGCACACACGCTTGACCCGCGTCATCAACCCGAGCCCTTCGGCGGACTGTGTGATTGGATGAATGATCCAAACGCTGACCTCTGATTGGATACTAGGCTCCTACGTCTCAAAACGCGACAGAAACATGGTCATGTGACACGCATCATCGCTCTGCTTCAGACTTTAAATGTAAGGTGCTTACAGAAGTTTGATTTATTATGTTGGAAGTAACACGCTCCGTTTTAAAAGGAATTCCGTTCGCATTATAAAGCTAGATGCTCAACTTTTTTTTGCTTAAGTGCTGTATTTTTTAGCTGTTTTTTTTTCAACATTTTGTAACTAGATAGAATGAGCATCAATAGCAATGAAAGCGGTGACCTTCCAAACTATGCTACTACCTCGAACATCGGAGATGACGAAGCAACCCCTTTATTAGGGAATGTAAGTAATATCATATATCAAGCTTGTTACATTGCTCTGTCCCCTTAAATATGTTAGTGGGTCAAATAGTGACCACATAACTGTGAGGTAAGGTTAGAATGCAAAGTTGACTAAACCTATTAAATTATTATTTTAAAAGGGTCTGTATTAGTGTCTTGCTTCCTATTCTGTCCGATGTGTATGTTTTCGTTATACTAGTATGTTTAATTGCTTGCCCAATGTATGTCCAATGTCATGGTGGTTCTCCCATCTTTTATGACACCAGAGTGTCCAATTATTCCAGTCCAAGGGTCATTCAGAGCTTGTTTTGAATCTGACACCAGAATTACACCTCCCAGGATATCCCCAATTAAAGAGGTCAAGCTATTCCGGGTAGGAAGTGTCCCTATCCCAAGCCCAGGCAGCTGTCCAGTGGCTCAAATCAAATCCCACCTTATCGCGTCCGTTTCCATTCCTAGACCCCACATTCCACCACAGTGTTGTGTTGTGGCTGTGGGTACTAATGCGGTTCTTAGCTGCTCATCTGTGTTGAGCATGCACCTACATAACATCGTTCCTTACTTTCTTCCTTATGCTGGTGATTAGGCGACAGAAGCGCCCAGTGTCAAAGGAACACCCTTCGCTGCCTGCGTGTTCAACCTGATGAGCGCCATCATGGGCAGTGGCATCCTGGGGTTGGCGTTCGCTATGGCTAACACTGGCATAGTGGGTTTCTGGTAAGTAAGCCATATGTTATATTTGTGACGGCTAAGTCATTGGATTTTCATATTTTATTCATGTGCTTATTTCTGTGACTGAGTCACAAGAGCCTGATTGTGTTTGTTCTGTGTGCCGTTCCACCATAGTGTTCTGTTGCTGCTGGTGGCCGGCCTAGCGGGCTTCTCTGTACATCTGCTCCTCAAGCTCTGTGACCAGACAGGTAAGAGACCACGAGGCCATTGTTCTTTCACCTTTTGTGAGTTGTTACGTTGTTGTCGCTGAAGCATCACATCTGGAAGTCAGCTGATGAGGTGCGACGTGTACAACAGTGGTCTGAGTTAACGGTATCTGATCTGCCATTGTTCAGTTTGATTTCCCCATCAATGAAGACAAAGGGAAGTGAAAAGTTCACGTTGATCAGGATATGAACAGCTATTGATTCATTATACCTAAACAAGCACTTCCTTTCATAGTCTTTTCAAAAGGCAATAATGGGTCTAAAATGCATAATTGATTTTGATTAGTTTATTTTATGTATCCTAGGTATCAATTCGTATGAAGCTCTAGGAGAAAAAGCTTTAAAAAAGCCTGGGAAAGTAAGTTCACTCTTCAACATAAATATATCAGTGTCATATATATTTGTATTGGTGTCATACATATTTGTATGGGTGTTATTATTATCATACATCGATTTAGAAATGTAATCTCTGAAAAGTTAGGACATTCATTATCTGTGTCTTTAGCTTATCATTACTTCCAGGCTAATTCCTAATTGTCTTTTAGATTCTGGTTGGACTCAGCATTCTGACCCAAAACATTGGAGGTAAGTTATAAGCCTTTCCACTTTGCAGCATTCACATGTGTGGTCGATACAGGAAGAATACATGCTAAAACACTTCTCGTTTAATTGAACACTTTACAAGTAGCACATTATTATCAACAGCCAGACATCTCCCAACAGCAGGAACATTGTTCAGTCATACCGTTTCCCACCTGACAAAACCCAAGGGGGTGTTCTCTGTATGTATGACGTTCGCTGCATGGCTGCTGTGATCTCTTGGTCAATTACTGACGGCTCTCGGTAGGCTTATTGAAAGGAGATTGCAGTGTTTCTTTATTCATAAAGTTCATCTTGCACTAAATGGGGTTCAAACTAATATGTAATACAGAAATGGAAAACGAAGTAGTAGTAATATAAAACATTTTTCCATAGTCACATTTGACCTGGGATGCACTGAACATTAACAATCAGATTTTAACAATGTCACATGTTTAGGACTGTTTTATTGCTTTACACACTTTGAGCATAAGACTGTAGCTGTAACTGTTTACAGGAAGGTTAGGCAAGGCCCCCTTTCATTTCAGTGTGACACAGCGCCCCCTACTGGCCACCAAATAGTTTGTGTTGAGGTACAGCTTTTTCCTATTGGAAGCTGTTGCCCAGTTTAGGTGATAACCTTTAACCCTGTGCTGCTGTCCTCGCTGCCCTCTCCCCGTGGCCTGAAACCCGAGCCCTCCTCTAATTGATCACTGATGGTAACCCCCCCCCTCCCCCCCAGTGTTGAGTAACCTAATGGGACGCCCCCTCCCCCAACCCCTCTAGCCCTCCCATCTCCATCCATCACACACACACGCACTTATATATACACACGCACGCACACACATACACATACACTTATATATACACGCACACAAACAGTTTCAACACACACACACACACACACACACACACACACACACACACACACACACACACACACACACACACACACACACACACACACACAACTGTGAGCTTAGGTGTTGG
This sequence comes from Pollachius pollachius, assembly GCF_949987615.1. NCBI lineage: Eukaryota > Metazoa > Chordata > Actinopteri > Gadiformes > Gadidae > Pollachius > Pollachius pollachius. Next base: position 11,460,032 of record NC_136948.1, on the reverse strand, counting down.
CTCATCTGTGGACATTAGTAGCCAAGCTGACTGGATTACTGCACTGCCTCTGGTATGTTTGCGGTTTTCCAGGCATGGGACAGTATGTGTGAGAGCTGCCACTACAACAGCCTGCATCTGTCCAGACCCCTGGCCCCTTTTTATAAGGGTACAATTAGCCTCACTCTGAGTAAACACTCATCTATGCTGCTGAAGGCTGTTCAGCCAATTGACCCTAATGACGGGCTGGGCTGGGGCTCGCAGCCCGGCTCTCCACGTAATGAAATGAGAGCGCCTCTGCCTGATTTGGAATCCACCCCTCTGTGCCCGTGAGGCTGACCACACACACAGAGTTTACACAGATTCCGCCTAATAGGATTTATCATGACTATTTATTATTAGGCTACGATAGCATTCCAGTGTTGACCGATACGATCTGTTTGTTTGCCCAGGGTCTGTTTTTGTTTGGATATGTAAGTACCACTCCCGGATGAGTTTCCGTAGCGTCTCACTGCCTTTTAGCGCCCTGCTGGAGGTCCCCTACCACATGCAACTAAACCGTGATGGAAAAATTCCTCCTTACAGAGAGTGTTGGACAATTTGTCAATTAAAAAACAGGGTAGCTATTGTGAAGTAACTTTGAAGTCACACCTGTCCACCAAAGTGTTACTGGAAGAGTTTCTAGACTCTTCCTCTAGTGATGGACGGGCCATTCATGCGTCTGTGTGGTCACGGAGATTGTTAAAGGAATCTTCTAAAGACAACAATGAGCGGATCTGTGGGATTTAAAGTCCAGCCGGCTCTGGGGAGGGCAGAGGACCTGCCCTCGAGGCTGGGAGGCTCCAGGGAACTCCTGGCTCCGGCTGACTCCCCGACAAACCCCTTTACATCTCCAGCGCCTGCGCTTTACCTCCCCTGAGCTGCGGCTCACAGGCTCCACCCCACTTGGTACACCTCCACCCCCACCACACACACACGCTCCTCCTCTCCTGCTACACACACACACTCCTCTTCTCCTGCTCCACCTCCAACTCCACCCCCACCACATCTCCATCCACACCACACACTTTCACTCCTCTCCTTGTGATGCTTCGGGGGCCCGCTTTGCCCGGCCGGAAGTGACCCAAAGTGTCCTCTTTGATTGGCTGCATGCAGGGGCTGAGGGGGGATAGATTAGCCCACCAGAGACGTAGGCCGATGATTTCCTGTTTCCTAACTAGGTGGGTGGGGGGGAAGGTCCAGGATTAGCGTCGGGGATCATTATTGTTAGCATTCCTTCCCTCGCCACTTCTTCTCTCCTGGCTGCTTCCCCTCGGCTCCGGCAGACAGCGTCTGCGTAATGTCTGCTCCTCTGCAGAAGGCTTTGGGGGTGATCCCTGCTGGAGCTGGGCGCCCCACCCAGCAGCCTGAGCTCAGAGCCGCAGTGACCCTTCAGCCCCCCCCTCCCAACTCAGCATGCATGTGTGTGTTATATATAGTACGCTGCCGTGACATCATGTTCTAGTGTGTTTGTGTGTTTTGAATATGAAGGAGTGGTTTTGTGACCTGTGTGTTTTATCAACCATTCTAAACCCGCTGTGTTCCTCGTTGCAGCGATGACGTCGTACATGTTCATCCTGAAGTCTGAGCTTCCGGCCACCATCAGCAGCTTCCTAAGCCCTGGCAGTACGATGTAAGTACGCCGAGGAGATGATGATAAACACGGCCACAAAAAATGGCCAAGGCCGCGGTGGGACGACTTCTTCCGTACAGACTAGCCTGATGGATTCTTAAAACGTGCGCTCAGATAAACACCACTTTCCATTGTAACCCCCAGAAGGTTCTAGATAGTACCTTTTGGCTGTCAAACAACTGCAAATCGACCATCTCGCACCACAAGGCTACGCAAACAGGAATTAGTCCCGGAGATGAGGAGCGTATGAGAAATGTGGCAGTAGAAGTAGAGATGCGGGCAAAACCACAGTAGAGCACTGTCTGAGCGGTCGGGGTTGGAGGGGGGCGTATGGTGTAGTGTAACACGGAGCAGACCCAGAGGAAATGTATACGACGTGATGGACAGCCATTCATCACCCTTCCCCGGCAGCCCGTGTCCTTCAGGGGAGGGGGCGAGGCGGAGCGTCCCGGGGCAGGAATGTAACCTCCATCGCTCTATTATCAGCAAAACGGATTTAAAGCGTGTGTTTTCGCTGCTCTCAGCCCCAGTCCATCAACATCTGAATCTTCACCGCTGCACAGCTGCTTCGTGTTAGGGCCCGGCGTTCACCCCCCCCCCCAAACGTCTCGCACATGTTCCCCGGGATCGGAGTGATACAAGGGGATATCAGTTCTGCCATTCTAATTACAGCTCGCTGCTGAGCGAAACAAAACAGTTCTGTTAATGAGCGGCTCTGGGATGTTAATACACTCGGTCCCCACAAAGCCTCAGTAAATGAGTCGTTTTATTCCCCAAACCAGAGCTCGCCTGCTGGCTCATTAATCCCAATGACGTCGTGATTGGAAGTTGTCGTTGAGGTTCCGCGGCGTTCGCCACTGTCCTGGTGACGCTCTGCCCCGTGTATCTCTGTCTCCACGCGCTCAGAGCGGGTGAGAAGGCCCGAGGTCACAGAGGACAGCTGTGGGTTTCGGTTGGTGCAGTGTTGGCTGGATTTATGCTAATCTGTAACACTTGGTGGAGATTGACTCGTTGGCAACGGCGCTCCAACCTTGACTGAGTCCTGCTCTGTGGCTTGTAAACCCATGAAATGCAATGCATTTCATGGGTTTCCATGTATCTCCCCCCCCCATCCCTGTTAACCATAACTTCTCTCTGCCTCAAAGCATGGCCTTCAATCGCTTGTTGAGGTTTCTTTACACAACCCGTGTTGGCACCACGACTCCTCTGTGAAGGAGAAGAAGTAGCAGGGCCATAGAGGAGCCAAGTGCTGGCGAAGTACGGATATTGGGCGAGAGTCAATTGTGACACCAGTGTTGGCCGGGAGAGAGAGAGAGTAAGGGTCAGCGCAGTCCAGCATGTGACATGCAGTTAAAGAGCAGAATCTTTGTAGACAGAGAGGCGAGACCGCCAGCGCCTGCGGTAAACCCTGCAGCTGTGAAACTGCCAACCGGGGGTCACTGGGTGTTGACGTGGCGAGAGCAGGTGCTGCCGACTGGTGGGAGCCCCATTAACAGCCACGGAGCCCGGCCCTCGGGGACCCCCTGCTGGTACCGTGAGGGCCCCTGCCCTGCCCGGCCACCCGGCCCGACCCCAGCCGGGCCCACGTTCCTACCGCATGTCGTCAGCCAACACCGCCCGCGTCCCCGGCAACGTTCTCCAACACGACGACTTAAGAACCTCATCAACGGAAAAGATCTGATCTCCTTCTGTGAGAGAACTGAGCTAGAGGAATGCAGGGGTCATATAACTGAGCGACGCAGTATTTTAATTTGAATCGCATACATGTTAGGGTTTGCAGGGGTTGAGGTTTCTCAATGTGTGTAGCGTGGCTGAGATGGTCGTGCTGCTTTGGGGACAAAATCTCAACCCATTTCTGTCTTCAGTCTGGGTTAAATGCTTGTGTGGACTGTATTGTTGAACTAATGAGTCCATGTTCTGCCGCTTTACCCAGGGGTGCCTGGTACGAAGATGGCCGTATCCTGCTGATCCTGGTGACCGTGTTTGTGGTGCTGCCACTTGCGTTGCTAACCAGAATAGGTATGAAGAAACGCTCTTTCCCGTCCCCTGTCCCTGTTTGGGTTCCTTTGCTACCACTCACCGGAGCGGCCATCTTGTTTCTCCCCAGGGTGGCTGAGCTACACCAGCAGCATTTCGTTCTTCTTCATGATGTACTTCATGGTCGTGGTGAGTGGACCTCGGTGCTCATTCTTCAACCGTTCCACTTTCTACTGGTCCTCCGACAGACCCTCATGTGTGCTTTCCCTCCCGCTCAGGTCATCGTCAAGAAGTTCACCATCCCCTGCCCCCTCCACCAGAACGGCACCATGGGAAACGACTGGTTCCAGGTAAGACGGCCTCTTCCTGTGGGACCACTCTGCACCGTGTGTACAAAGGGCCGGGCTGAGGCTTCCACACGGGGCGGGGGGGGGAGGCTATACTGTCACGGCCAGGGGATTAGGAAAGGGTCCAGGAGATGTAGCGCACTGATTGGGCCAGCCCTTCCTGATGTGGAACAGAGGAGGGGGGGGAGGGGTGCCGGTCCGGAGTGTCTGGTGCCGGTCCGGGGAAGGGGGGGGGGGGGAAGTTCAGCTGACCTTGCCCCAGCCTGGAAATGAACTCTGACCTTCACGGATATACAGAGTGCTCCATGGCTCTTATGAATGCAGATCTGGCGTCGGTTCACTGAACGGGCTGTTGTTCTGTGTGACTCTAGGATCCTATTTAGTCCTACTGCCACGTTGACCTGCAGACGGGTAGACCTGACCTGTAGACCTTAAGCCACGTAGACCTGTTGCCACTTAGACCTGTAGACCGGGTCACTAGATCTGTAGATCTAGTGACCCGTAGACCCATACACCCGTAGAACTATAGACCTCAGCACATCCATGTTTGACCTTTTGTTTCCCATTTGTTTTTATTGCAGATCTCAAACAGCTCGGCATCAGAATGTACTCCAAAAGCCTTCGTCATCTCCAGAAAGGTACCGCGCCACTGGAGTACTAGTATAATTTGACCCCCATACCGGAAGGATTGAATTAGTTTCACTGAGTTTCAATGCTCCAGGGTGTTTCAACCCAGTCCGTGTTTTTTTCACTTTACAGTTTATTTGTGGCAACATTTCACAATGCTTAAGTGAAAGTGTCCTCTTGCTCCATAATCCAGTTTTCAAGCCTCATCCTTAAACAAGAAATATAGATATTTCTATCTCTATATATCTAGAGAGAGAAGGTCAATTTCATAATAAAGATTAGGATACCAAGCCTCCTCGACCGATCTCTGTATGTTAACTTGTTCAGTAGAGGCATTCCTGCTCCAGGATGAGTGAATTACTCAAGTGTTTACCTGCTTCTGTTTGACTGTTCTTCAGAGTGCTTATGCCGTTCCCACCATGGCCTTCTCCTTCCTCTGCCACACGGCTATCCTGCCCATCTACTGCGAACTCGACCGGTCAGTACCAGCCCGTAGCATTTGAGCGAGTACATTAAGGCCCAGTCCTTACCGCAGCAACCCGCAGCATTGCTGCATGTCTTCCCCTCTCCCTCCTATCCACCTTCCCGTCTATCTCGCTCTACAAAAAAACAATTAAAAAAGGATTAAAACCTTCAGAGATCCCTATAGGGGCAGCAGTGTGATGTGAGGCGTCTAACCAGAGGGATGGCCTCCTGGACCAGAGGGCTGGGTTGTGATGTTGTGATCCGCTCTCCCCAGGCCCACCAAGAAGAGGATGCAGCAAGTGACCAACACCGGCCTCTGCCTCAGCTTCATGATCTACCTGCTCTCCGCCCTGTTCGGCTACCTCACCTTCTACAGTAGGCCTCCTAACATCTCCCTGAGTAGCTCACCGTTTGAATGCATGCCTTGCTGGTGAAACTAGAGGCCACAGCTGTGCCTGTTCCCTGACAGGCCACGTGGACTCTGAGCTGCTGCTGAACTACGACACCTCGGTCCCCCGGGACCCCATGGTGATGATCGTCAGGCTGACCATCCAGGGGACGGTGCTGTTCACCGTGCCCCTCCTCCACTTCCCTGTGAGTCGGCGCTCAATGACTCCATCTCCCATCGTTTTATTTAGCAGACAAAGCGCATCCTCCCCTTGATGGGTTCTAGTTAATGTGAGCTTTATTATTGTAAAGCATGTGGTTGTTTTTTTCATAATAATGATAATAATAATACATTTGATTTATATAGTGCTTTTCTTAATACTCAAAGATGCTGTACAGAGTGAACACAAAATAAAATGATTTACTAAGAACGTATATTAGTAAAAAAGGAGGAAGGGGAGAAAAGGGAGGAGATGATGTGGTTAAAGCGTGAAGGCAAGAATGTATGATTGTTTTTCCCTTGACAGTTCGATAGCGATGAGAGGAATGGTAGACGAAACAATAATCTTTGGATCACGGCCCTTAAAGAAAAACATCTGGTTTGCAAATTGACAAATGCCTTAAAAGAGCTGTCTTCACCCTCTCAGAATAGACTGCCTAAGAAGAAGGTTGATCGGGACTGTGAACAATAATAAACATCTGAGAAACGTTAAGGGCCGTATCCTCTTTAAAGTGTGTCGAGTGTATGCGTTTGAGTGTCTCTCTCTCTCTCTCCAGGCCCGTAAATCGCTGATCACCTTGCTGTTCGATGGCCGGCCGTTCTCCTGGCTGTGCCACGTCTCGGTGACCGTGGGCATCCTGGTGGCGGCGCTGCTGGCCACCATCTTCCTCCCTGACTTCAGGAGCATCTTCGGTGTTGTGGGTCAGTACCATCTTACACAGGATCCTCTTTATTAGGTTGGAAACCAAACACAGTCAGGATAATAGTTTAAATTTAGAGGGGTAATTAGGATCCATACTGACTTTGATAGGTTGATGCTTTTACTTTAGCTATGATTATTAAAATGGATGATTTTGTTAATTTGATTATATTCTTGGAGAAACAATATTGTGCTGCCAGTATCTTCTGCCCTCATGCTACTGAGGTTTTGGCATGGGTCTGTGCACCATGAAGTAAAGAAATCATCCCGATGATAACTCATGATGATAATAACTCCTGATGATGATAACTCCTGATGATGATAACTCATGATGATAACTCCTGATGATGATAACTCCTGATGATAACTCCTGATGATAACTCATGATGATGATAACTCCTGATGATGATAACTCCTGATGATGGTAACTCATGATGATAACTCCTGATGATGATAACTCATGATGATGATAACTCCTGATGATGATAACTCCTGATGATGGTAACTCATGATGATAACTCCTGATGATGATAACTCATGATGATGATAACTCATGATGATGGTAACTCCTGATGATGATAACTCCTGATGATGATAACTCCTGATGATGGTAACTCCTGATGATGGTAACTCCTGATGATAACTCCTGATGATGATAACTCCTGATGATGATAACTCCTGATGATAACTCCTGATGATGGTAACTCCTGATGATAACTCCTGATGATGATAACTCCTGATGATGATAACTCCTGATGATAACTCCTGATGATGGTAACTCCTGATGATAACTCCTGATGATGATAACTCCTGATGATGATAACTCCTGATGATGATAACTCCTGATGATGATAACTCCTGATGATGATAACTCCTGATGATGATAACTCATGATGATGTTGTCCAGGGTCCACCACGTCCACCTGCCTCCTGTTCGTCTATCCTGGGATATTCTACCTCAAGCTCAGCAACCGACCTCTTCGCTCCGCTGAGTCCGTGGGTGTGAGTAATCATCTCTCACCTGATTGGTTGTTAAACGGCATCGTCACAATACCAGTCTGGACATCTTTAAGTCAGACTCACACAGGCTCCCGACATGGAAATACAGCTCATTTACCTAGAGAATAATTACATATCGATAGCAGGATCGAATGTATAATGCACATGTGTATATTTTCTATTTTGTATTAAATGATATGTATAGTAAAACAATAAATATATTCATCATGTTTTTTTAGAGTTCCAGGCATTATCGTCTCTAGTGCTGTGAGTTTCCTGCACTACACTATGATTTTGTGACGGCGTCTCAGACTTCAGACGATGAGGTGGCTCATTGTGCTGCGGGGCAGTAACCCGTCTGTGGCCTAGTAACCCGTCTGTGGCCTAGTAACCCGTCTGTGGCCTAGTAACCCGTCTGTGGTCTAGTAACCCGTCTGTGGCCTAGTAACCCGTCTGTGGTCTAGTAACCCGTCTGTGGTCTAGTAACCCGTCTGTTGTCTAGTAACTCGTCTGTGGTCCCTGTGTCTCTCAGGCCGTGATACTGCTGGTCTTCGGGTTGTTTGTGGGGACGACCAGCCTGTGTCTGATCATCATCACCTGGGTGCAAGGCAGCTGAACGCGCACACACACACACACACACACACACACACACACACACACACACACACACACACACACACACACACACACACACACACACACTTTAATCAACAAACAGACACTTTAATCAACAAACAGAGGGAAACTGTGCAATCATCTTTTAGATGTCATCAAGTCGATCATTTTCATGTATTGAAATCCCCAAAGGTTTTTATACTTTGAAACCCCGGAGGATATTTTTTTATAACTTCGAAAACTTTTATTTTATGTGCTTGATATTTTGCAAATACAATACATTAATGTTATTTTATGACTGTTGGCCAGTAATCTTTGTTTAATTCAGTTAATAGGCCTAATATTTTAAGGTCTACTGTGTAATTATAATTATATGCATTGTAAATGAGGTTGAGTTTTTAAAGGAAATGTTTTCATTCTTTTTTTTGTAATAAGAGGGAGATCACCCGGTTTGGGAAACCAACTAGAAGGTTCTTGTTTCACCGTAAACAGTCTTTGATTATCGCCTTCTGATTATCTCAAATGTTGCCCAAATTTGCACCACTCTGTCCTCCACTTGCACCAAGTCACTGTTACTGTTTTTGTTGTCATTTTCGTTCTGGCCAGAACTTTGATATTTTGATGTAATCTTTTAAAGAGATATTGAATCCAAAACCCTCAGGTCCACATTTTATAGAAAAACACTTAAAGCACTCCGTTACTCTGTAGTGAGTGTCCTGTAAATACCAAAGACCGATTAGAGGCAGGATGAATCGCATATCTTCTGTTGTCTCATGTTGAATCTTAATAAAGGGAAGAATCTTTTAAAGGTGTATTCAAGTCATTTGTTTTTATAATTAATGGAGCCGCGGGTTCGCTTTTGTATCAGCGCTTTGGTATGTGTGAGGTTCTGGGGCCCCGTTTCCTAGCGCGGGGCTGGGGGCCTCTGTCTCGCGCTAATAAGAGCCAAATGCTCTGTTTGTAATCCTCGTGCGGTTGGACGGCCCACGCGCCGCCTGGGCAGCATGGCCCGCCCCCTGCTGCCTTTAATCTGGACCAATTAGGTTAACTAGTCTCCCTCCCGGTCCCGCCCATAAAACACTGGCCTCTCGCTGCTCACACCCCCTTAAAGCCGGCTCCTGGTCTCCCGCAGTATTAGCATATACAGGAGGTCCGACTTTTAGAGCCCCAGCTGTCTTCATCTGGCCGCGGGTTGTGGTTGAACTCATCCATGTTTAATGGCGTACGAAGGCCTTTCGACAGAACACTTCCCAACACATTCGAGATGCCACGTAATTATTTAACACCGTCACAAACCGTCGTCAGCGATGCAGGCTGTTGTCGCCATGGCTACCTGGCTGAAAAAAAAGCCTTGTGAACGTGAGCGATCGGGCTCTGTCTTGTCACACTCGACACAAGATTACCACCTAGAGCCGGAAGAGTGTGTTTTATCCATTCAAAACATACTTTTCTGTGCCATTAAGCCCAACACAACTGCTATTTCTTGGGGGGTTAGCGTTTAGTATGTGCGGTGGATGTTAACACACACCAGTTGTTTTAATGGAGGCTGGCTGGGGGCAGGCGCACTGGGCCGGGAGGGGGTATTTTTGTTTAGTTAAACTCACTCGCACCCTGGGCCTTGCTCCAGCAGTATGACAACACCATCTCCTAGGGTTAGGAGATGGACCAGGGTGGAGGAGGGATGGTGGTCTTAAATTAGGCCCCCGTTGGCAGCCTCCACCCGCCTATTGTTTTAGGAGGTGTTGGTTGTCTACTTAGAAATGTGTTTTGTTATTGAAAATCTGGACTTGGTCGGGTCCCACGTTCCCCCGTTGACCTCTCTCCTCGCTCGGCACCGAATGCGCACATCTTCACAGTTTGTTGACACAAATTAAACATTGAATTGTTCAGCCTTCTTTTGAGGTGCACAATATGGTGTGCCTCGGAATCAGCCTCAAGTTGAAGAAGGGAACCTCTGGCCTCGTTCAGAGAGCACACCTTTGGTCATTTCGTTTTCTGTAAGATTAGATACATCTTTAATCTTGGCTGACATTTACTGTACATTTAGGGCATTTAGCAGACACTTTTATTGAGAGCGACTTACAATAAGTACATTTGTCAGAAGAAAGAGAAACAACAATATATCGCTGTCGGTACAGTAAGAATGTTCATGGAACAGCGCAGTCACTAACAATCACTAGGTTAAACCATTCCCCGTATACAACAAAGATAGCTAAGATAAGATGCTACAAGACACATAGTACTTTTTTTAAGTGCCAGGACGTACAACATACAATAAGTGCGTAAGAAGGGTCTGTTATGTCATAACAGAAAGCCAGACATCCATCCACTGACACCCGTATGTCCCATCGCCACATAGCCTCCCTCCCCCCCACCTGGAGAAGGGGCTCTCATGGAGCGCCGGGCAGGGGGTCCATGGAGCCACAACGCCACCGTCTACAAATACCGCTGAGGACGCGGCGTTGTGGCTCAGATGAAGAATTGCTCTCCAACTCTTCCTATTCATCCTGCTCTTCTATCCCCCCCCATTTCAGTTTTTATTCCTCTGCTCTCGAATCGCTTTCCGCTCCATCAGTAGACCTGCATGCCGCAGTAACAGCATTCCTGGGGCTCGGATTCTGTTGTTGTTATTCTGTTTAAGATCACAGATGCACATTCATTCATGGCGTTGTGGTAACACCCCACGTCTCAGCAGTATTGACTTCATTTGAAGACAAAAGGCGTCTAACTGCCTGCGTTGTTACATGGCCACAATGGCAGTGCTAGAGGACTGTGGGCCTGCTTGTGGTTTCCTCTCACTCTCGCTCCCTTGTAAATACATCACGGCGGGAGCGGCTTTGTCATCAGGCTCACCACGGCGTCGGGAAGACTCTGTTGTGTGCGTGTGTGGATGAGGAGTGTTGTGCTTAGCCCCAACAGCTCTCTCTGAACGCCCAGAGCCTCATGTTCTATAAAGCCTCTCTCAACACACACACAGACACACATTTCACAGGCCGTTGAAGTCTTTTATCATTTCATCGATGTTGCGACTGGCGACTCTTTAAAAAACACCCAGGAAGGCTTGGCTGACTCATTACACGTGTCAGTCAACAATCAGCACGGCACACAATGGCACACGCACAACAACAGAGCCTTGACTCCACAACCGCTGTCGCCATAGCGAGTAACACCTTTATGTGCCGGCGGGCGTGTGCTCTGTGCTTTAAATCTCTGTAGATGAACCAGTCCTGTTTGTGTATGAGGACGCGCTCCGCTCCTGGGTGGGGTTCATAGGGCACCGGGAGGAGACGTAACGCGGGGCAGTGATGGGGACATATTGGGCAAGGCAGCCTAGTCTGAGCTCTGAGGGGGCTGTGTGTTTATTGGGGGAGGGGGGAGGCCCTGGGAGCCCCCTCCCCCCCATCAGCCCTCGGCTCAGCCCTTAATGCAGCCCTGACGCCTCGCTGGCGCAGGGGGCCACACTGCCCCACATCTGGAGCCAATTACACGGGAGGAGCCATGACAGAACCCCCCCCCCCACCCTGTCCAGCTCCCTCTCCTTTCCCTTCCTCTGCTTCACCTCCTTACCTTGAACGTGTTCTATTCCTTTCATGCCGTTGTGTTCGACAGCACCTCTGTACCTCTTAGGACACTTATCCGGTCATCGGTTCTTTAGTCATCAGTCCTCCTCAGTCTGTGTGGAACCACATCATAAATAACAGTTATATTTAGGTGTTATTTTTCAATGCACTCCCAGGTCCATGTATCCAGAGTAGTATACTGAACTAAATGTGCATTAAATTATTTGGTGGAGCAGCGCTGGGCAATAAACACCCCTTGTGAATGAAGAGACATTTAGTAGCAAATTAGCTTTTACAGGTGTGATTTACGGCGGTGCTTCCACCGAGAACCTGTGTGTGTGTGTGTGTGTGTGTGTGTGTGTGTGTGTGTGTTAGTTACACTTTGGGCATGTGTGTGTGTGTGTGTGAAGGAGATGGATGTTTATGTAGGCGTCTGTGTATACGGCTGTGAAAACCCCCTGCATCTCGTCGGGGTTATTGTGTAGGAGAGTGTAACCCCCGTGCTCCGCCATGCGAGGAGAGTTCAAGAGTCCAGGTAATAGTGCGTCCAGCATGGGGTGAAGTTATGCTGCTGCCTCGAGTCTTAATGACGGATGGAGGTTTGTGGTGTTGCAGGGGGTCGTAGATATATACTAGCCCCTCCGGACGCCTTTCACCGGGGTCAAAGTGCTGTGAAAGACGGGGTGGTGGGGTTCCATACCTGGTCCATATTCTCCCCGTTCCCCATCGTCCCGTTTGGCACCAATGCTATGATTCATTAGCTGCAGTTACAGGCCAGACCTGGGCAGGGAGCCAGAGGATTGAGCTGTCCGACGTTACTGCGGCCAACACTGAAACATGGACTGTGACGACAATGTGCGAACGCTACAGGTGGCACTTAAAAACGACTCCGTTATGAATTATGGGAGCGCCACATGGCAGCGACCCCTTTGATTGTGTATATTTCCGTATACGGCATTTTATTTATTTCCTGTCTTGCGTGGTGACCTTTTCCCTCCACGACGATCATAAAACCCCCTCCATAAGTGTTTTTTTTGTGAGCGAGGTATGCAGACTTGTTGACCGGGCCGTGGTTGCAGACTTTTCTCATGCGAGCATAATTCAGGAGTTTGTCATCGGGACCCATGCAGGGAAGGCAGGGGAGAGTTCAAGCGAGCAGGAGTGGGTCAGGGTGTACATGGTGGAGGGTTTGGGGTGGAGGGTGGAGGGGTGTGTATGAGGAAAAACATTTTAAAAAACGAAACAAATCATTCAGGCGCATTAAAATGCCAAGTCATGCTCCAGGAAGAGGAGACGGGGAATGATAGAAACACAGGACTTAAGACTCATCCAAATGTCTTCATCGTAAATTAGAGAAAATGGGAGGAAATGAGAGAACAAAGGGCGCAGCGCTGGAAGAGAGGTCTCCGTCTGCCACCTGCTGGACGGATTTGTCTGTTGCTCCATCCCCACCCCTCTGGCCATTTATGATAATTGCTATATTTAGGCTTTATGCTTATGCCAGGACTCCGCCTACCATCCGATAAGGACGTATGCTATTTTCCGAATATATATATATATAAATATATAAATATGAGAGGCGAATATTCAATTGATCTGAGAGCACATCTTGACCTACATGTGGGTCTATAAATGAGTAAAAAAGTAAGTTTTTACAGCAGTTTAGCAAAATGTCACAGAATAGCGAATGCAGTTAATGTCAATTGGTCCGTTTTTGTTTTTTTTCTGCAAATTCCCCATGCCTTGCTCATGGACCTGTCCTGGAGGCAGCTCAGCTGTCTTTGAAGTCGCTTGTCTACAGCTCCAAACTTGAGCCTAGTTCAGCCTGAACCGCTTCTTCTAGAAGCGGTCCAAGCAGACTCACCGCCTGGCTAAATCCACAGCCATTTTCTGACAACTTTATGATTATGACCTTCTCTCCCTGTAAGGTCACGTCTAAGAGGTTGTTTACAAGACGGTCTTTCATGGAGGATGTGTAGGATGGGGAACACATGCGCGCATTATCTGAACCAGCTGGAGGGGGTTCTGACATTTGGCAGAAGAGGGTCAAGTCTAACACTAATAAAGAGCCAAGACTTTGATCGTGGCATTTACGGACAGAGAAGACCTCTGCTAACACACAAGAGCAGTTCTGCCAGACTTATGACTGACTGACTGACCATTGCTGGGAGTCGGACACATGATGGACATATGATGAAACGTTCCTGTGTGTATGGACACACTAAAACTATCCATTTAACGCCAACATAATGATTCATGAGAATAGAAACACTTATTTTCAACTGTTTCCCAGGGGGGCTGTTTCCCAGCAGCGTTCCTCCTCACCTGGTTTGGGTGCTCCGACCGCGCAGCATTGTGGGAGAGCGTTTCTTTCTTCCTGAACGTATTCTGCCTACAATATGAAATCACGTGACTTGTGAAAACAGGTTGTAGTGCGAATTGAAAGCGATGTTATCGGATACGAGCAGCTATGCGGAACCTGACGGCTTCTCAGCACTTGTGCTTCTCCTTATTTACCGAACGAGCAGGCGTCCTCCCGTAGTTGTACGCATGCGCAGAGCGGCCACAGCGCATGCAGCGGAGCGTTCGGAGTCGGACTGACAGCTTCAGAACCGTGGCAGGTCTTCAGAAGATGGAACCATTAGCAGGACTCCAGAACCACCGCCACCCGATTCTTTTTTGATATGGGGAACACCCAGCCAGTTCACTCTGTATAGGTCGTTTTCATTTGACTTTGCATTTTTGCATTCGATATTCTAACGAACTTTATTCAGCGACATGGAGATGAAGTTCAAGGGCCACCTCAAGCTCAGGATCGGGGAAGCCGTGAACCTCAAACCAACAACCTACTCACTCCGTCACTCTGTTATCTTCAACAAAGCGCCAACCTCACTGGACCCCTACATCGTGATCAAGGTGGATGATTTCAAAGTGGGCCAGACGATAACGAAGCAGAAGACCAACTCGCCGACCTACAACGAGGACTTCAGCGTGGACGTGAGCGACGGGAAGAGCGTGGAGCTGGCTGTGTTCCACGAGACCCCCATCGGGTACGATGACTTCGTAGCGAACTGTTGCATCCGGTTTGAGGAGCTAATTGAGGCGTCCAACTCTCAGGAGAGTCTTGAGAAATGGGTGAGTACCAGACAGGTATACGGTTGACCGTATCCTGGGATCCTACCAGTAGGTCACCAGTCTGTTTACATCCGAGTCTGCTACAGCATCTGTTAAGCGTGATAAGGTCAACCCACAATGTTCTGTACCTGATCCAAAACAACTTGATACAAAGTAGAGGTGATCACAGATTTGTCATATTTGGAATATAAATTCGTATTTTATGCTAGCCAACATATTATTGTTTAATGCAACCGTCCCGCTTATTTTAACCCATTTCCTTCATTATGTTTACGAAATACTGCTGCCTGACCCTCCTGTAAACTTTGCCTTCATCCTACATCTGCTGGATCGACATTCAAATTATTAGATTATGTTGTTCTCCAAGAGGTCTGGGTATCATATAGTTTCCCAGGGATGGGGGAACTTTGTGAACATGTTCGATCAGGTTTAACAGTAAAGGCATCTTATCACCATGTGCTACCTCCTACCTCCAACACGGGCTGAATCCTCCAACACCAGTCTGAATGCAGAGCAACTTCGCTATCCTAAAGCAAACCTTCTGCTTTCTATAAGCAACGATTATCAGTCACATTAAGTACATCCGTCTGTGACCTTCCTGTGCAAACATCGATTAGGTCCATTTCAAGATGATTTAACAAGACATTGTAGCTCTGAAGAGCCAGCAACTATAACAGCCAAATGTGTCTTCTCTCTCAATACATGTCAACATGTCAACCCAAACCAATCTTTAAGAACCTGTTTCATTGCCCTGCTGGACTCTGGCCCTCTGGTTGTAAACACTGCTGGCGCCAGTGCATTGAAATGTAAACCTGTCCCCACCTGAAGACAGAGCAGACCTTTATTGTCTGAACTGCCCAGGTCTCACCATGCATGCGTCAGACCAGGTGAACACGATCGAACCATAACAACAACAACAACAACAACTAGACTTTCCAGAACTCTCAGAACTGACGGGAACTCCCAAAGGCTTGTTTCTTTGCCAGAGTTTAATGGAAAGCTCGACCCAAACCTGCAGAACTTCAAACCCTAGCAGAGGGTTAACATGTGGAGCCTGATCTGGTTTCTATACGGACATGCTACCTGTCACATTAGTTTTGCTGGCTTCCCCACTTCGAAGTCTCTTTTAAGTTGTGGACATGGTTCTGCGCTGAATGGGAGCAGTGAAGGAGGGCTGTCATTTGGTTGGAGTAAGGCAGCAGCAGAGGGGCTGTGGGGCCCCTGTCACATAAGAGAGGCAGAGACACAGGCCTCTACACGCCCACGCCTCCCAGGCTTACAGCGCTCCCACCGTGGACCCAGGCTCAGGGTTCACTGGATCTCTGACTGTCTCTTTCTCTTACCACTCTCTCCACGCTCTCTGGTGTTCTTCGGTTTCAAGTTTCAAGTTTCGGAGGGTTTTATTAGAATGGAAAACTTGCATTAACATGGTGAAAGCACAAAAGTAAAATTAGCTGCAACATAAAAACAAACATAATGTATCCAAAATTATATTATTTTTATAAAATCGTCAATACAGTAAAATGTGTATAATCAGTGAAACAGTTCAGCTGTAATATCTCTCTCTCTCTCTCCCTCACTGTTCTCTCTTTCTGTCTGTGTGTTTCTCATTTGTATTCAGCTTCTGTATCTGTCTTTGACTGCTTCTGTCTCTTTGTTTGCTCTCTCCCTCTTTTCAACTGTCTCACCTCCTCCTTCACCTCTTACTATTAATCACACTCTCAGTCCCCTAGGCTTTCCATGTCCTCAATAAATGAAAAAAAATTGCAACTCCTTTTGAGTGAGAACCCCTTTGACAATCTGGGTCCAGATCACAGAACCGGTCGTGTAGCCGTTGAGTTGAGGTTCTCCTGCGTGGCTTGGCTGGATCCGAGCGAGCATGAGATGCTGCTTCAAGGGGGGGAGGCTGAGCATCTCCGGGCCTTATCACCAAAGAGCTGCAGCAGCCCACAGTAGACATGCTTGTCATAGTATGCAGTGTCACCTCCTGCTCTTCCTCTGTGGCTGGCCTGCTCACAACCTCGTCCGCCGCCCCCTCGTTTTCTCATGTCCCTCGCAGCGAAGCCTCGGTTTCCATTGCGTTAGTTTCCACCCGTACTTGCTGATGCATCAAGTCAACAACGCCGTATTAGGCAAAAGTTTTCTTCTTATCTATAATCATACATATTATTGGTAGTTGGCAGGGAGAGCACCGATCCATTTTAAGATATCTTAACCGTAGGTGTTCGATTGTGCAGCAACTTTTTGAATATTGTTTTTCATATTTTCCACACACTCTGCTATCTTTGTCACCCCCCCCCCCCCCCATTTCCTAAATGGTGTTGAAGAGAAATTAACGCCCCTGTGATGCAGAACAGCAAAGTTCTGCTTTCTAAATATAGAACCATGGTGTCCGTGGTGAGGGTTCATTCTCCGCCTCACTGGAGCTCTGCTTACCTGAACCAATGAGCTGCTGAAGGAACCACGAATAGTTAATACCAATAATTAATCACATTAATAATAATGGTTCCATCATCCGGCTTGTGTCATTCTGGTCTCTGTATGTTTTAATCAGATCTCACTGTATGTTTCTTAATCTGGTCTCTCTGTTTTCATCTGGTCATTCTGGATGTCTCGCTGCTTTAAATCCAAAACCGACAAAAGAATTTGGAGGGATGGATTTTGGAAATGTCAAGAAAACCCAAAACGATTAGACAAGATCATGAATTGTTAAAAATGTATTTGAAGATCAAACCAAGAAAAATGTAATTAAAGAGAAAAATAAATAAATAAATATTATATTAATTATAATAAATATTATATTGTATATTTGGATTAAATATGCGTACAAATACGCCTATATATTCCCAGACACATAAATAAGAAATATCTCCAATTGGTATTGTATTACCATCTTTAACTTTGTATGCAGCGTATTCTGGTAGTTTCTCCTCAGCCGCGGTGTGCTTGCCACCAGGCATGCAGCCCAACCCGCCCGACCTGCGCACCGGCGGGCCGACCACATTTCTGTGTGTGTTATGTCTGTGCAGAAATATGCACCTTTGCGTGGCAAATGCCTCGACATGTACGTAATGCGTATCGGGTCTGTAGCGCACCTTATGACCCGAGATATGCTAGGCGTCTGGGAGTATAAGGAGGGGCTGGCCATCGGAACACAGCAAGCCTCCCGCTCTGTGACTCATCCCTGGATTACACGACCGTCCACCGGTCTGGCTGAGTGATCGATGGATCATGGATGATATGTAACATTCACTGTGTGTGTGTGTGTGTGTGTGTGTGTGTGTGTGTGTGTGTGTGTGTGTGTGTGTGTGTGTGTGTGTGTGTGTGTGTGTGTGTGTGTGTGTGTGTGTGTGTGTGTGTGTCTAGATGGACCTGGAGCCGGAGGGGAAGGTGTTTGTCGTCATATCTCTGATGGGGTCGTTCACTGATGGTAAGATTCCTGCTCTGAACTCAAACCCTCTCTTCTTCGTATACTGTAACTCCCTACCTACTGATCTTCCTGTACAAGTTATATTTTAAGGACGCAACAAAAATAGGTATTTTTTTAAGCATTCTTCACATACACCTACAATGCACCTGTGAAGAAATGTCTGTGTGGATTTGGAAGATGTCATGAAGCTCTTTTTTTTTTTAAGCACTGAGATTCTACATGTGAAAAAAGCAGACTCACTCAATGGCCATTAAGATTAGTCCTGCTCATGGTTATCTGGTCCGTGGGATCTCCGCCCCCCCACCTCTACACTTCTGCTTTTCTGTCTAGCCTCACAGTTCTAGAAAACAGAGTCTTTCTATTTAAAGGAGACAGTTATTTATGAATTTGTATAGTCTTTTTAAAAAATGTGGGTTAATTTGCATAGGCTCCATAACGTAAGTACGCCTAAAACACAGACAAAGGTAGATTTAGTTTTCTAGATCAGAGACTAACACAACTATAAGCCTGTGAGTGTCATTTTGGGTGTCTGGTGATCAGAGACAAACACAATCCTAACCCTCTGGTGTGTGTTTGTGTGTGTTTGTGTGTCTGGTGATCAGATAATGCGTTGAAGGAGAAGACCTTTAAGCAGTTCACCAGGAAGCGGCAGGGCGCGGTCCGCCGGCGCATCCACCAGGTCAACGGACACAAGTTCATGTCCACCTTCCTCCGCCAGCCCACCTTCTGCTTCCACTGCAGGGAGTTCATCTGGTGAGAGCGCCTGGGAGAGCGCCTGTGAGAGTGCCTGTGAGAGCGCCTGTGAGGAGGAGCGCCTGTGAGGAGGAGCGCCTGTGAGAGCGCCTGTGAGGAGGTGCGCCTGTGAGAGAGCCTGTGAGGAGGAGCGCCTGTGAGAGAGCCTGTGAGGAGGAGCGCCTGGGAGAGCGCCTGTGAGGAGGAGCGCCTGTGAGAGCGCCTGTGAGGAGGAGCGCCTGTGAGAGCGCCTGTGAGGAGGTGCGCCTGTGAGAGAGCCTGTGAGGAGGAGCGCCTGTGAGAGAGCCTGTGAGGAGGAGCGCCTGGGAGAGCGCCTGTGAGGAGGAGCGCCTGTGAGAGCGCCTGTGAGGAGGAGCGCCTGTGAGGAGGAGCGCCTGTGAGAGCGCCTGTGAGGAGGTGCGCCTGTGAGAGAGCCTGTGAGGAGGAGCGCCTGTGAGAGAGCCTGTGAGGAGGAGCGCCTGGGAGAGCGCCTGTGAGGAGGAGCGCCTGTGAGAGAGCCTGTGAGAGCGTGTGTGAGAGCGCCTGTGAGAGCGCCTGTGAGCAGTGACCACTGTGGGGTCGTCTGTAAAAGGTTGATTGATTGTGACGCTCTGTTTCCTCTACAGGGGGGTGTTTGGAAAGCAGGGCTACCAGTGCCAAGGTGAGCTGCTCTCCTTCTTCCTTAATCACTTCTGATCAGGGGTTTGTTGAGGTTGTTTTTAGTGATGGCTTGCGTTGCGAAGCGCCTTTTTGTTTTACTTTGGTTTTGTCTATATGAACCTTGCAGCTTTTTAGTGGGGTTTCAGTTGAGCGTGTGGATAGTTTCTCAGTCCCTCATCATGACACGTAAACAAACAAACACCCCCACCGCCAGACAGGAAGCCAGTGTGCAGTACTGCATGTGTAGACGCTTTCCATCAACCTCGCTCTGCAACAGTTTGACACACAGTACAATGCGGCCCACTGCACTCCTTCATGATCCCTTCAATCTAAAGCATCCCTTCACTCACCTTCTCTATCTCTTGCTCTCGCTCTCTCTCTCTTTCTCCCTTGTTGAAAAAATCATTTATGCCTGCTGCCATCAGTCTGGTCAATGCCCACATGTAACCATGATCTGTTACTTGTTACTTGTGTTATTTGTTGTCTTATCCGTTATGTGTTTGCTGTTTCTTTCTACTGCTGGCTGTGCATCAAATTGTCCCCCGGGAATAATAAAGATACCTTGACCCCCCCCTCCCACAGTCTGCTGGTGTGTGGTCCACAAGCGATGTCACCTGCACGTTGTGACCGCTTGTCCGGGGATGAAGAAGACCAAGAAGGAGCAGGTGAGGGAGGAACACACACACACACACACACACACACACACACACACACACACACACACACACACACACACACACACACACACACACACACACACACACACACAGTGGAATGATCCCTGCTACTGTTTAGAACCAAGAAGGACTCAAGGAGACTCGGGCGACTCAGACCCATATTGTCGTTGTTTACCTCCCTTATCTGCGTTTCTGCAAGTGGACAGGCGCCTCAGTAACAGTGGTATCTTATCAAGGAGCCAATAGGCCTGTTTAAGAGCTTATGAGGTTCCCAAGGACTAGGAGAGAGAGAGAGCAAACTGTGGTAGAGATCACCAACCTGATCTAATAAGTCTGTTCTGCAGGTCGCTAGAGATGTAAACGGTTCAGCTGTCCCGTTTCCTGTTTTTGAGTAAGGTCAACCAACCGCAACAGAAAGCAACTTTGTTGACTGCTTCAGCATCTACTGTTTACTATTTTTCTGCTGTCCACTGAGACAATTGAATCAATGAGTGTCATGTCATTTTAGTTCCATGACATTATAGATTTTCCTGGGCAGACCTATGCTTTAAGGAAGTCAGTAATCACACAAAGAGTTTGTAGGGTTTCGGTTGTGATGTGTTCACATGAAGTGAATCTACTTCTGGCTCTGCGCTGTACATGGCTTTAGGACTCATGGATACTAACCCGTGCCCACTTGTTCTTGTAATTTTCCAGTCAACGAAACAGGGCTTCAGTATCAACGTCCCCCACAAGTTCAGCAGCCACAGCTTCAAGGCCCCCACCTTCTGCGACCACTGTGGCTCCATGCTGTGGGGGATCGTCAAACAGGGCCTGCACTGCAAGAGTAAGACCATGTCTGTCTGTCTGTCTTTTCACCCTCTCATTCCCATCATCCATGTTATTTTAACGTTGATGTCCCTGTCTTTCTCTTGCTGTATCTCTTTCTCTCTCTCTCTCTCTCTCTCCCCCCCCCTCCAGTATGTAAGATGAACGTCCACATCCGCTGTAAGGGCAACGTGGCTCCTAGCTGTGGGGTCAACAGTGCAGAGCTGGCCAATAAGCTGGCAGAGATGGGTCTGAAACCGGCTGGTATCCCTCCACCCAAACCTTTGGTTCGTACTCTAACAGGCTTATGTACATTCCTTTAAACTTTTTGCAGCCTTGCTTTCAGACTTGCAGACATGTCCACTTCTCCCATAGTGTATTGCAGTTTACTTGGCCTTTCCCGCCAATCCTAAACTCTCCACTAAGGTCACTCCCACTTACCTTTGTTACCTGCATATTGCCCTACCCACAATGCAATCGTTTCCCTATAAGAATCTTGTTTACCCATTGTCCCACTGAATGTATCCTTGGTAACTCTGCTGCCAGTGCTTTCCCATGATCATGCTCTAATATTAAATCATGCAGGTCCGGGGGGAGGAGCCGAACCCTCCCCTGGACCCCCCGCCCGTCAGGAACGACCAGGAGCCCCGGCAGAACGCCAGGAGGCTGGGCCTCTCGGACTTCACCTTCCTGCAGGTCCTAGGGAAGGGCAGCTTCGGCAAGGTGGGCTGGTGTAGCGGTGGTCTGGGGATGGTGTAGAGGTGGTTTATGGTTCACCCATAATTTATAAAACCACCTTGACTAGCAGCACATTATGCATAGTGTGTGTGTGTGTATTGTGGCAACCCGCCTTCTTGAGTGAACCGCCTCCTCCCCAAACAGGACACGACTTAGCTGGGCAAAAGCCAAAAAGGCACGTTTATTCCGAAATCAAACATAAAATCTCTTACTGAAAGAAAACAAAAGAACGAAAAACCTGTGTAGGATCGACGGCCCTATCCCTCGTGGGTGGAATCCCGTCACCCACGAGGACTGGTCTCTCCATGCACAAGCCACATGGCTGGGAGAGCCCTGAATGAGTGGAGGAGCAGGCTATTTAAACCCTGCCTCTCCACCTGTTCCTCAGGTGCTCTGCATTTAGTTAATTGGCCCCGACTCCAATTCCCTGAATAGCGCCATCTGGGGGTAGACTGCTTCCAGGGGCACTGGGCCGGTTCCGGGTTGCCACTATATATATATATATATATATATATATATTGGTTTTTTTTTTTGTATATACTACACGTGAACACTCCAAAAATAAACAAGATAGCACCTTTTGCCGGGATTTATTTGTTTTTATTAGGAAACAAACAGGACATTTTGCGATGAAAACCGAGTTTGAGAACTCAATCATGGGATATTGGCCAATATCCCGAGATATTATATGTATAGTATGTATATACTTTTTTTTATATATTGTATCTACTTGACTTTTGGAGGAGGGATGGAGAGCAGACTGTGATCAAAAGTCACAAGGTTCAGAACAGCAGCAAAATACAAGAATTTTAATGTGCATAACTGTTATTTATCTGGCAGTTTTATAATATAAAACAACATATTTTTTCTATAATTTTCATAGCAAACGGGAGCTTTGCACTTTAAAGCTTAAAAGCAACGGAGGGTTGTTTGATCAGTCCCCAGCTGAGAGGTGGGGGGCGTGGCCCAATGTTCCTCAACCCTTGACCCCTGACCCCTACCTGTTCCATTATGACTCCATTTCACCTTCAAAGCCCCTGCTAGTGACCTAGCCCCCCCTCCCCCCGCTAGTCACTGCGTGAGTGACAGGAGTAGATCTGACCCCCCCCCCCCCAGTGACCGTGTGAGTGACAGGAGGTTTCCCCCCACCCCCAGGTGATGCTGGCCCGGCTGAACGGGGGTGAGCGGGTATTCGCGGTCAAGGTGCTGAAGAAGGACATCATCCTGCAGGATGACGATGTGGAGTGCACCATGACGGAGAAGAGGGTGCTGTCCCTCGCCCGCTGTCACCCCTACCTCACCCAGCTGTACTGCTGCTTCCAGACCCTGGTCAGCACACACGCACGCACACACGCCTACAGAAACACACACAGACACACGCACAAATACAGACACACAGCAGACACCTGCAGGCATACAGACGCGCACGCACACACGTGCATACAGACACACGCACAAATAGACACACACGCACGCAATCACGCACACACCAATATAGGCATAAACACACACACGCGCGCAATCAAACATACACACATGCACGCAATGACGCATACAGACACATACACACATGCACGCAATCACGCATACAGACACATACATGCAATCTCGCTATCACGCATACATGCTGACACGTGCACACGTAATCACCCACAAATGCACAACCACACATGCATACACACAAACACGTATCCTTTATTTTCTCACGCAATACACTACATGCCCTGCAGATGGCAGCGTCACTGCAGTTTAGTGGAGAACTTTGAGTTGTGGGGAAAGAATGTGAGCATGTGACAGTTTGGGGTGTGATACCGGCCCTCAGCTCCTCTCTTCCCCGAGACTAACCAGGCCTGCTGCTCAGCTGCTCCGCCATTTGAACCTTGGCGCACTTAGATAAATAAACAACACACAATGGATTCAACTGATTGATCTCACCAACCCATCCCACACACAGCCGAACTGATGTGACCACACATAAACACTCACTGTAACACACATACTAACAAATACTGACACACACATACTGACATACACTGCTTATCTTGCCCTACAAGAAAAACATCTT
The DNA here is from genome assembly GCF_949987615.1 of Pollachius pollachius. Lineage (NCBI taxonomy): Eukaryota > Metazoa > Chordata > Actinopteri > Gadiformes > Gadidae > Pollachius > Pollachius pollachius. The sequence goes on along the minus strand of NC_136948.1, from coordinate 11,436,240 downwards.
CTGTAGCGTTCATCTATGACATTTCAATTATACTTGTAGCTACTTGTTTGTGGAGACATTTGACAACTTCTTTTTGCTTTTTTGCTTCCAATGTGAGGCCTGAATCTGCCCTGGAAATACATTTTCATCGTGATTTGGTTAAATAATCTCACAAACACACACACACACACACACACACACACACACACACACACACACACACACACACACACACACACACACACACACACACACACACACACGTATCGTGTGTCCATCGTCCTTAATGAGGAGTGCCCATGATGGATTGGTTTCATCAGGAAAGATTCCCCTTGCCGATTCTCCTCATTCTTGGGGTTCTACATGAAAGCCACTAATGACATATAGGAGGAGCCTCCGCATAGATCAGCGACACATCGTCCTCCATGTCCATCATTCACCACGTCTCAGGATATCCTTGGACATGGTCTGTGTGACCACCTAATAAGATTGTGTGTGTGTGTGTGTGTGTGTGTGTGCGTGCGTGCGTGTGTGTGTGTGTGTGTGTGTGTGTGTGCTTGTGTGTCCTCTCCTCCGACCTCCAGGACCGCCTCTTCTTTGTGATGGAATTTGTGAACGGAGGGGACCTCATGTTCCACATCCAGAAGTCCAGGAAGTTTGAGGAGGTGCGAGCTCGCTTCTACGCTGCAGAGATCACCTCCGCCCTCATGTTCCTGCACAGCAAGGGCATCCTCTACAGGTCTGAGGACCCCCACACACAGAACCCTCATAACCCTTACTAACATCCTCTACAGGTCTGAGGACCCCCACACACAGAACCCTCATAACCCTTACTAACATCCTCTACAGGTCTGTGAACCCCTTCACACAGAACCTTCATAACCCTTACTAACATCCGTGCAGTGGTAAGCATCATAGCATAGCATTAGCATATTTATTCAATAATGTATTAATGAATACCTTAGTTTACAAACACCATGAGAAAACAAGAAAATCGTTAGTAAATGATTACTAGGCCATTAGTTATCCGTTCATTACCATGGCTACAGTGCAGGCCAGAGGCCAAGCTGCCCTACGGTCTCACTGCATGGTCCATTTTTAGTTCTGTTGCCTCCCCTAGCAGAGCAGCATTGGGTCGCAGCCCTTCAAGTGCATAAAGATAAGAGGGCATCATGTGAGGTGACTGCTGCATTTTATAATTAGATGGGTATGCCACGTCAACCCACGTCACGCAGCATCGTTGCTACGTGCTGCACGCGAAGAACTCGAATGCTAGCACTGAAATAGCTCTGTTCCTAACGAAAAGCTCAGAGTTCGAAGTAGCTTGATTAGACTCTAGAACTACTTTATAGAACTATATTATAGAAAAACATCAACAAAGTATTGTCTGTAGCCTACAGAGACAAAGCGTGTGCCTTATGTACAGCGTCCGTCCCAAAATATCTGTTTTCACTTGATTTCCTGACCAATACGTCCTGACCATAAATCCCGCCCCCATGAATGACCACGAGCGTCACATCTATGGTTCCTGCCTTCCTTCCTGTGACTGTGCAGCCTACTCATCGCTGCCAGGGTAGGGGAGCATTGGGCTCTGAACATAGAACCATCTGTTCTCTCACTCTTCATAGACTGTGAAAGGAAGCAGCAGTAGGTACACTGCCTGTTTTGGGCATTCCGGCTCTTCAACTTGACTAAGCTCACTAGGTTCCCCAGGTTGTTGATCCCAGTTCTAGTCTTTGACAGTGCTCAGTCTCTAGACTTAAATGTTAACCGCTTGAGATTTCTCTTTTGGCCGTGGTACAAAGAGCTCATGCCATGCTCTTCTGATTCACTGGTTTCGCAATCGGCTTACAGTACAACAAGAGAACGCCTGTTTAATCCAGCCTGGTCATATTTGTCTGATTAATCGTCACTCCTCAGCTTCCCTTTTCTTCTTTACTGAAAGTCTACGAGTTATACCAAAATTTAGGAAGTGTGCCAAACACATGTGACAGACAGACAGACAGAAGTACGCAGGATCTAACAGAGGGGTGAGGCTGCTATATGACTAAAACAAAAAATACTGTTGTGTCTGTGAACCCCACAGAATATTGGATGGCTTTGCTCACATCTGGAATTACGTACTTTAATAAAGATTCTTATATGAGTTTTGCAGAGGCGTCCTGCCAGCAATTCTATCGGCATCTAGAGATATTATCACATTTTTTACGCAATACCCACGCTATGTTTAAAAAGAGAAGACTTGATGTGGTTCAGGTATGAATCTATTCCTAAATTAAGAGAAATGCGTACTAAGATATAATTGAACATAACTGAACATAACTGAATTAACAAGGGAATTGTACACTTTCAACTCCTACTGACATTGGAACCCCCCCTCTTCCCAGGTCCGAATGTGTCAGAAGCAACCTGGCTGCCAGTCATTGTTGTCTGTTGTCCACACCCAACTCTTGAGTGTGTTGGTTCATGCAGCGCTTGCTCTCATCGCGCTGCCAAGCCTGGCAACAGGTCTAGCCGGTCCAAATCTGCACAGGGTTCATAGTCTGCATGTCACCTACTTAGTGTCTGGTTCCCTATTCATGGCATGTCCCCTGGGCCGGTTCCCTGTCCCAGTGCATGTGGTCCATGACAAAGGTTACGTTTAATGTACTAAAAAAAAAACAGCATTGACCTTTCTAAAAAACCTTTTCAAAAGCCTTGCGGTCCGACTGATGAATTGGAGTAACTCACTGGTCTGTAGCCAAAGGTGAAAGTACCTTCTCGTGTTTGATTGATGGCGATTTTCATCGTGCATGGTGGTTTGTCCATCTGTTAGTAACAAAATCTCAAAACGTGTCTCTCCTCCCCCTGTCCAGGGATCTGAAGCTGGATAATGTTCTTCTCGATAAAGACGGACACTGCAAGCTGGCAGACTTTGGCATGTGTAAGGAGGGCGTCTTTGGAGACGGAGCCACAGGCACCTTCTGCGGGACTCCAGATTACATTGCCCCAGAGGTCAGTAAGAGAGCACTTGGAAAAATGTCATTTATTCTGTATATTTCATTATTTACCGAGCATGCGAAGAATGCAAAAGGTTCAGCCTTTTACAAAAATCATTTCCTGCCTTCTTCCCCCGACCATCTCTCCAACAACGCTTATAACACTTTGTAAGGTCACATTTAGTTTGGAATAGTCAACAGCTAATTAAATTTATCTTTATCCTTAGTTGATGCCCAAAACACTATCTGTCTCTCTCTGGCACCTGTTGAGGTTTGTTTGCTTTTATTTATGCTCACCCAGGTGTGTGTCCGGTTAGTTAAGAATCACACACACATGCCCACACAGAGTCCACAGCTTTGTGGAAGCCATCCTTGTGTATTAATGAGTAAAGCCTCTGGCTGCCTTTCCTGATGCTGATGAATGATGTCATCCTCTGCACCAGATCCTGCAAGAGATGCTGTATGGGCCGTCCGTTGATTGGTGGGCCCTCGGGGTTCTGCTGTATGAGATGTTGTCGGGACACGCCCCCTTCGAGGCGGAGAACGAAGACGACCTGTTTGAGGCCATCCTGAACGAGGAGATCGTCTACGCGTCCTGGCTCAGCAAGGAGGCCGTCAACATCCTGAAGGCTGTGAGTTCACAGTGAGACATGACGTGCAGCCCTTATGAGAGGAGGTCTGGAACAGGCAGATGAAGGCCTCATGAGAGGAGGTCTGGAACAGGCAGATGAAGGCTTCATGAGAGGAGGTCTGGAACAGGCAGATGAAGGCCTGATGAGAGGAGGTCTGGAACAGGCAGATGAAGGCCTCATGAGAGGAGGTCTGGAACAGGCAGATGAAGGCCTCATGAGAGGAGGTCTGGAACATGCAGATGAAGGCCTCATGAGAGGAGGTCTGGAACAGGCAGATGAAGGCCTCATGAGAGGAGGTCTGGAACAGAACAGGCAGATGAAGGCCTTATGAGAGGGAGTCTGTTACAGGTAGATGAAGCCCTTATAAGAGACAGTCATGAACAGGCAGATTATGGAAACTCGGCTGTACAGCTGATCTCTTTGCATCTTATGATTGCAGGAAAAGTCTTTTGTTTTCGTGTGCTGGTGGCATAGGAAATGGATTTCCCTGCCATGGATGTATTGGGAACAAAGTCAGGGGACAAACCAAAGGGTTCAGTTATCCTTTGTTTAAATGAATACGCTGGAGGAACTAGGTGGCCTCCCTGTGATGATCGACTGGTCCATGCTTGTCTCTTACTAGGACAACACAGAGAATAGCTTTGCTCTTTAGAATGTATGACAGCCTGGCGGGAGCTCCCCTTACCAGCTGTTTGGCCGGACCTTACAGAACTATAAACCAGACCCATAACTGCTATAAATACAGTGGCGCTCCTCTCTAGTTGTTGATATTCCAGCCTGAGTGAGGAGGTGTCGGTCCTAAACCCAAATCCTGCAGTGATCTTCTCTGTAGCATATGTGCGTCCCTTAAAAGACCCGTCACACCTCAGTCTGTCGGCCGCTGGCGCCTCCTGAGTGGATTTGAACATTGCTGGACTATTTTTACTGGAAGCTCATCCAAAGCCTTCAGGGCTCTTCAAGGCAGCTCTTTGGAGCGTGTTAGGCACACACTAAATGGTTGCTGCGTAACGCTTTGGCGTTGGTAATGTTCCTGTGCACCCATTGGCATTAATCAGAGCAACCCCCGATTATAACGAGGAAGGCAAGAATTCTTCTGGTCAAATGTATTGGCTTCTTCGGGATCAATATGAGGAAAGTGTTTAAGAATGATTCATTAAACAATGCAACAGAACATTTATTGATTTTCATTTCATGTATCAAGTGACGATTCAAAAATTATTTGATAGAAGTTTATATCTGAAGAAAAAACAATGACTATATTATGATGAGTAATCAGTGTGGTTACTTTCCATGTGGCTGTCTCTGGAATCTGAGGATGTCTCTCTGATGGGATGTCTTCCTGACGTCTCTTTGATGGGACGTCTCTCTGATGAGATGTCTCCCTCTCTGATGAGATGTCTCCCTGATTGGATGTCTCTCTGATGGTTGATAACATGGGGAAGATGGCAGCAGCAGAATAGCTCTAATACGGGTTCTGTGAAAGATCGAGTCTAAGTGAAAACCAGATGGCATTAAAAACGTTTACCGCCTCAAACCGCCTGGGCGTTTTATCTGAGGTATTTGGCTCTCATTCATTATTTCTCAGTTTGCTGAGACATCCACCGAGAGCATCGAGGGCATGCAGGGCAGGGCTGAGCGAGTGCACAATGTTTGGGGGTTGATACGGAAGGGAAATCAATCTCTGTGGACAAGGGGCTGAATCCGCTTCAATCTCTCGCTCTCTCACTGTCTCTCTCTCTGGGATAAGGTTGCTGGCTTGTTCTGGTGGCAGGTTAATGTCGGTGTTCGCCCCCAGGTGGGTGCAGACCTCTGAGACTGACCCCAGACACCTTCATTTATTTCTCTGATTGTTCCCTCAGAGGCTGAGTCCAAACACTCTTATAATTGAGCTTTTTTTCTGTTTCTCTCCCTCCGGTCCTCATTCCACCAGCTAGGACCTGAGCTAATTTACACAGGCAGGTTTGGTAAAATGCTGCTGCTGTATCCGAGCAAAGAGTCTGTCTATATGTATACAGTGGTCTCAATCGATGAATTAACACCGGGAATAATGGGTTATTATTAATAATGCATTATTCATCATAAAGCATAACCGTATTGTATATAAACACAATAATAGAGTACTAAAGTGAAAACGTCAAGTTGTCCTGGCAACCGAATTTTCAGTTCTAAGCAACTGAACAAGAGATGGCGTTTTCCATTGCTTCAATTTGTTGTTTCTTTCAAAATTAAAATAACTAAATTTCAAGAGGTGAAAATCACTACCAATCGAAACATGTCGAGGCGTTCATGTGTTCCCCCTGGGGTATTAAAAGGAAAAGTTTGCGCTAGCATGAAAGATAAAGTTTATGATGTAATGGTAAATTTGCCCAATCTCAATATTACTTACATCATTGGTAAAGCAAACTCGCAAGTCAATTCGCAAAAAAAACGTTCCTTTTCTATAAAACATTCCTGTGGCATAGGATTTCCTCTTGTTAATTTGGTTTGTGTAGAACCAAAAATTGGTTGCTATGGAAACGTGACGACACACTTTAGTACTCTATAACAATAATATAATGAAACCCGTTAGACAGGAGATTAAGCCTAAGACGAGCAACTGCAGTTTTCATATTTCGGGTCATGAAATATTGAGCTCCTCAAAGGCTGGTCAAAAAGTGCTGAATCTATGGAAAAGTTTAAAGCGTTTAATTATGTCATGTGATTTACTGAGTAGAGGCATACGGGTTCACTGGCCGCACTCAGTCCTTCCTGGACTCACTTTGGTCGCCCTCCAGAAAATGTGGCGGATTGTGCCAACCCTCCACTGGGCTGTGTTTGTATTGGTGTGTAGTGAGAGAGAGAGAGAGAGAGAAGGACAGAGGGACAGAGGGACTGACTGTAATGCATGCTGGCTGAGCCACAGGCTTGGATTGCTGCAGAGCGTGACTTGGACCCAATAAGCCTTGTTGCCTGGAAATGGTTAGGAGCATCCAATGCCTGATGATATTCTTCACTTATTTAAGTAGGTTTCTATGTTAACTGCCCAGTTGGGTTTTAGTTTTAAACCTTTTCTCCACCCGTGGTTACATAATGGACATGAAGCACCTGTTTGTCATGAATGGCTGACGTGAAGTCGGTTCATCCATCAGGTGCACGTCGGCTGAAGAGTCACAGTGATGCGTCAGCCTCATTAGTTCACTGTCTGTGATAAATGTCTGATATCTCGCTGTCGTCTTCCTCAGCTGCTGACCAAGGCGGCGGCCCGCCGGCTGGGCTGCATGGGCTCGGAGGGCGGGGAGAGAGCGGTGGTCCGCCACGCCTTCTTCGCCAGCATCGACTGGGAGAAGCTGGAGCGCCGAGAGCTGGAGCCCCCCTTCAAACCCAAGATCGTCAGTGAAACTAAATTATATTTGCATTTACATTTAGGGCATTTCGCAGACGCTTTTATTCAAAGCGACTTACAATAAGTACATTTGTCCAAAGAAATATAAACAATATAACGCTGTCGGTACATTAAGGATGTTCATAGAACCAAGTGCCAAGCACTAACAATTGTTAGGTTAACCCATTCCCCGTACACAACAAAAGATACACGATGCTAAGTATTGTTTTTAAGTGCCAGGATATACAACATTCAATAAGTACGTAAGAGGGGTGTGTGTGTGTGTGTGTGGGGGGGGGGGGGTAAGAGGGGAGGCTATGCAGAGTCTAGGTGAAGATATTAAATATAGTGTTACAGCTTCCACAGGTTGCGGTCTTAACTTGATGATGTTTCCCAACCTGATTCACCCTTGATAGTAATGGTTTTCATCTGACTCAATACTATTCATTCTGTATCCCCAGAAAACGACGGAAGATGTGAACAACTTTGACCCTGACTTCACGCAAGAGGAGCCCACGCTGACCCCCATCGACGACCCGCTCATCCCCTCCAACCACCTCAACGAGTTCCACGACTTTTCCTTCACCTCCTCGGAAATACTGCAGAAATAGGATTTTCTGAAGGACCCATGGGACCACCCGCTCTGCTGGGATCCAGGTTCTCTGCTGGGATCCAGGGTCTCTGCTGGGATCCAGGGTCTCTGCTGGGATCCAGGGTCTCTGCTGGGATCCAGGGTCTCTGCTGGGATCCAGGGTCTCTGCTGGGATCCAGGGTCTCTGCTGGGATCCAGGTTCTCTGCTGGGATCCAGGTTCTCTGCTGGGATCCAGGTTCTCTGCTGGGATCCAGGTTCTCTGCCAGGTCCACGTACTGAGGACAGTACGTGGACCTGGTGTTCCACGTGGGCAGACCTCCAGAGTCTAAGAACTAATCAATAAGTGCATACGACCCCCAATGTGGACTGAACAAGGGAAAGGCTTCCTCAACAAAAACTATGCTCGCTGTTATCTCTGTGTCTGGAACACTTCAGATGTATTATTTACCATTTCCTTTATACATCCTCTATTCAACTTAATCTTTGAATTGACATGGTGAATGCCTTTATTTTGTGCGCTTGTATTGAATGTCGAATGGCCTTGTGGATCCCATCGTTGGTGCCCGCTGAAAGAGAATCTGTAATATCGGTGCCAGATGTCATGTCAGCCCTCAGGCAAACAGATGTATTCAAACTGTGCGGCCAAACTTGCAGTTTCTTGTGAATTTTAGCCATCGGTGAATGTATTTGCTTCCAGTTAAATCCCAGGACATTTTTGTGGGAACTGGTTTATTTTTTGCCAATTGAGAAGCCTGTTGAAGTTCAGGAGGCACAGACTCCTTAGCATATGAAATAGTGTCACATTTGTTCCGTATGTAAATACACAAATAGTCTCTCTCTCTCTCTCTCTCTCTCTCTCTCTCTCTCTCTCTCTCTCTCTCTCTCTCTCAGCAATATCATTTAAAACAGACTGATGAATCCTTATCCTAATTGCCAGTTGGCAGCTATCTCTGTGACCACAACCGTTTTTACGGGAACAGACCATGATGCAACAGTTGTGAAATAACAGAAACTTTGTTGCTGTGATCCTGCTATCAATATCATCTGTTTGTCTACCAATTTCGCTCAGCAGTTGTTTCTTCTACACCTCACCATTTAATATTTGACGTAAAATGACACCACAGCTATCGTCTGGTGGAGCTATTAAAGGCTGTTTGAGTCTCAAACCAAGAGGAGGAAACAGGATACCGCCCTGCGTCACGGCGACCACTTGATACGGCAACAGGAAGTTGTCACAGGAAGGGGGATCTTGCAGTTTTGCAAGACAGTAATTTTCGATAGTGTGTTATCTTCTGCCATAGGTTAAGAGGCATTCAGGAGGAGGGAATCGCCCTGGACAGCGTGAACAATGAACAATGGCCTCTGTTGACCCGGCCCAGATGCCCACGCCCAGTTAGGGAAGACTTCAGTCCTATTGCCTGGCAGTTCCTTATCCTGGTGGATATCTTTCACTTTAGTAGATTACATATTAAATCCAGGAAGCAAAAGACCAACCCTTCATACAGAGAAAGATAACAGTTCAAGTTGTCTCTGTCTCTGTCCACTGTTGGGGTCAATATAGGAATGAGTGAACAGGCCTACGATTCCTTCAATTAACGGTATTTGGTTGTACCAGGCATTAAATGCAGTTTTTCATTGCTGGACATCCACACTAACCGCTTTGTCAACCCCCAAATTAAATAAATAAATAATAATTAATAATAATTAATAAATAAACATTTGATCAGACAAGAGTCTTTTAAGCAGTTGCTTGTGTTCTTATTGTAATATGATGAAAGTTGAAGTGTTAAACCAAAAATAAGTCCTTGACTTACCAAAAATATGTATGTAACAAGATCTAAGGGTCTAATTCAATTAAATTCAATTTTATTTGCATAGCCCTTAATCACCATTATAGTCTCAAAGGGCTTAACAGGACAAATATGTATGACCCCCCCCCCCCCCCTCTTGAAATTAGCAAGGAAGAAATCTTCCGTCTAAATCCCAGTCAGGCAACTCTGGTGGTGTGACTGGGGGACGGAGTCACTTCATCACTTCAGCATCCATCATGTGTCTGTTGAAGGGTCACACTGACGTGTAGAGCCAAGAGCTTCCTGGATTCAGACGTTACCATGCACTGATAATGATCATTTAACAATTAACTAGTTTCAACGCACTTTTTAAGTAACGTTGGCTGACTATCTTTTCACTCAATTGTTACTTTTGAAACATAATTATATGACAATTTACTAAAGTCTCAAAATGGGAAACAAATATGGCAACTTAAAGGTTTGCATTGCTTCTTCTCTGACCTTGTGTTGTGGATTACATATTATCCCATTAGGACAGATTACGCACTCTATCCGTCTGTCAGGCACACTGACACACGCGATCATATCTGAGGGTCCGACACGTCACTGCTTCTTGCTTAGAGGGGGGCGGAGCCGCTGTTCATCCGCGGCGGAGCAACATCGTTCAAGCGAGGAACCCTCGTCCAGCGTGGCACTGTCCTCCACGGGAAGTCAACTCTTTCCGGATTTACACCGCGATACATTTCGATTGTTTTCCAAAGTCAGTCCCCGTCGTTGCTCGTGTAATTAGCTGGGATCCGTGCGAGTGATCCATAAGAACCAGAGATCCTAGACCGACCGGACCGCTTCGGTACCCGGGAGAGCCTCTGCTCGGGTCCGCGTCCTGAAATGGACACTGGAATTGTCCCTGAAAAGAAAAGGTAACGCTATCGCTTCTAGGAACTAGCTCGGTCGTTTTCTTTACCGAGACCGGAAACTTGTTCGGCGTTGACTTTGAGGTGTCGTCCGGTGTGAACTTGTTTACCGGAGACTTTAATGAAGACCCCTTGTCGGGGGAGTTAGTGCGGGATGCGGGAGGGCTTCTTCTGGTAGCCTTTAACCAGCTAGCTAGAGGAGCTAACAGGCTAGCTGCTGTCTGTTGTGAGTTATGTTGCATAACAACATGCATGTCGTTGACTTTGTTCCAACATATTTAAATCAATAGCCTTTTTGAATCCCCAGGTGATGTTATGACGGGTAGTAGTTATAATGTGTTCCAGACAAAGTGTTGTTAACATCGATCCTCAGATCATGTTGTTTGTATTTTAACGGAAGTAATTCAGGTTTCAGCTGGTAAAAGTGATGGATTATTGTGAAGATATGACCTGGTAGGCCTTTACTGCAGGGAAATCCACCCTCAACCAATGTAAACTAGTTCTTGCAGATAATAGATTAAACATTTTATTAAATAGTAGGAATATAGAAACCTGTAGCTTTTACCAACAATTATTAATTGTTTTAATTAAACGAGGAAGAAACTATCGTTGAAATCAAGCTAAAATCGAACATTACTTTAATTTACACCATGAAACCACAGCAAAAGATTGAATACATGTCATGATGTAAGATTCATAGTAATATATTGCCTTCTTCCGGTATAAATTACTAACGACATTTTGCTTAACGTCGTATCCTAACTGCATGCATTACACACTCGTTAAGTTAGTGTGCAAAAGTATGCAAACCATTCTGCATGCTGAAATCATTGATTTGGATTGAGTGTTTTTAAGAGTAAAATAAGATGATGGGATGGCAAGTTGATTTCAATTTCTCAAGAATTGGTTCGATTGTGAATGTTTGATTGGAATGGCGTTGCATGCTTGGTAAAATAGCGCTGCAAAACCGCTCCATGAAAGCAGTAGTGGAAGTAAAACGTAACAACTGTTTATTTTCTGCATATTCTACACATTTACCTGTTGCATATGTTTTGATATTACCATATGGCTTACTAAAGTTTGCGGTTAAGGCTTTGAAATCTACATTTAGGGCATTTAGCAGACGTTTTTATCCAAAGCGACTTACAATGAGTACATTTATTTGAGTGCTGTGAAATGTCCAGGTTGAGGACATTAACACATTCACACTGGACACATAAGTCTATTTCTTTAAACGAGAACCATCTGGTTACACTGACGCATCTCTCAAAGAAGGTCGTCTATGATGGACAATTTATTATGGAAACGTTTTTAGCTTCCCCAAATGCTAATTTCACGAGGTTACTTGATGGCCTACCTGCTGTTTATTTACCTATTACCTGTTACCTGCCCAACTCATACTTGCCCAACTCATTATGCATGTCTGAAATCTCCCATCTAAGCTAGGTCGACTTATTTGAAAAGCTAGCAAGCCTTTCATGCTCTTTGGGAGAAAGGGCTTACAAGCAGCCTGAGGGAGGGTTAGGACTTTTTCGGTTGGATACTTTCAAAATCAAGCTTACTCTTGCTGCTGTCACCAGATTTCCTACCCTGGCGTTAAGTCACAACTATGTTGCCAACATGACAACACTATAGTCGAACGGGACTGGAATTGGTTTAGAGGAGCTCAGTTTAAAAGTTTTTATCATTAATGAAATGTTTCTAGAAAGGGCTCCTCTGAGTATTGATAAGGCCAACAATGCAGTCATTTTTCTTAAAAGCGTAACAAATAAAGTTATGCATGTTAATGCAAAACGTTATGCATCAACATGCAAAGAGGGCTGCGTTGACAGCTCTTTGAAGGGTTAAAATACTGTCACATCTTCTCAATCAACAAATTATATGTGAAGTTGAGTTTTCTTTCTCATTATGTTAAAAGCATATGCCTGACAAAAAATAAATGTTACTTTAATAATCCCAGATGGGAAATTCTGAAAAAGTAAGTTACATTAAAGCTCATCATTCCAATGACCATCTAGAATAAGCAACCTTCCAAATGATTAGTTGCAGGTCTAAAAAATAACCATAGCCATGGGGATAACACGCCCCCCTTTCCTACAACTCTTAGCCAAAACACATTTTCTTTAAAACGCGTTTTCTCTAGAGCTGTTTGTCCGTTCATATATTTATGAATGTTATTTTCCATTTCTGCCAAGTCCGATCTGTTCCAATAATTCTGCACACCTGACCTTACAGGTCAAGCATTGCTAAGCTTGGTTGGATGGGTGCAAGTCGGCCACTGAAAACTGTCTCTATGGCAGTAAGCCCATCCACTGCATTCAGCAGTGACTTCCAGGAGAATTGCATCTTATATTTTTGCAACGTTATTATTTCCTAGTGTTTAGACTTCTTTCTTGACTTTTTTGCTTTGCGTCATTTACCTCAACGCTGGGTAAACCGTTCGGTTTTTGGTCCATTACGCTGTTGTTCCGTGACAGTCCTTTGCCAACCTGTGGGCTGATTGAGGGCTGCTGCAGGACTCTTGTATTTCCCTCTCATCTCTTATTCATTCTTGCAAGCCTTTTTGAGAGCAGCCAAATTGGTTGAAATCGGATATAACATAAAAACGATGATCCAAGTATTGTTATTGTGTCCTTGTGTGTTAACAGCTAGGGGCAGCCCTCCCTATAGTGGGCTCAAAAGGCCAGCAGCAAGAATAGACAGACCTTTGTCTATTTGCGGAGGGAAAGGGAAAGCAGCCTACAAGCATGTGCTGTGGACTTCACCTCATGCTAGGATGATCCACTTGCCCCTCTAGAGATGTATGAAGTTGTCTCCGCTGTCAAAGATTAAACTCAACGGAATAGGGCAGGACTCAAGCCCCACTGACAAGGGCAGGGTAGCGGTGTGTGTGTGTGTGTGCTTTACCAGGGCAGGGAGGCGTCCTCCCCTACCAGGGAGACAGGATGGTTTGGTGATAAATGATTTCCCAACCTCTGGTCTGTACGGCCCGGGTACCGCACATTTTGAAACAGTTGCGTAAGTCTAAATGACTGATTAATGTTGAGTCCAATATGAAAACGGACGTACTCACACATATTTGCCCTTTTCCCACCACAAGAAAAGGGAGTGTTTTTCGTTTTGAGCTTTTCAATTAATAAGGCGCTTTCTCAAAAGCGTCTTATTAATGAAATCAGCTGATTCCCTTCTCTGTGAAAGAGGAGTACCAAGGATTAAACTAAGGACAGAACAACTGTTAACGTGGTATGGGGGGGCGCTTCATTGCTCAATCAACTTAAATAAATAAAGGGCAGCTATGAGCTATGACTACTTCATTCTTCAGCCACCATAGCATTCATAGTAGTCTTGGTGATGTGTTCATGCTAAACCAGGAGCCGTGGGAACCATGGCTCTACACACTGACGTGCGCACTCTATTTTATCACAACACGTCAAATGAGTCAGAATAGATTGGTGACTTCGCAGCCATGCCAGTCTGATTAAACGTAACTAAAAGGGGGAGATAATTAGCTGAGAGAAACAAACGCCATGCAGAGCGCTCTCAGGCATGCTAGCCATGTGCACGGTGGTGTTATCTAATTACGGCCCCTCTGCTCGCATGTATGTTCACACAGATCTGTCTTGTGTTCACGTTTCACCACAGAGCCTGTCGTCTTTACCAGGAGGTCCTCGCAGCCCTGCTTGACTTTGATTCATACAAACACACTCACATTATACATCTTTAAGACTAAATCAATATGGATAATCAATATTTCAGGCTTGGCTAGGTGTTTGCTGTGGTTTTGGACCATACCACTGATACAAAATTGATTCTTCTGACAGAGTATTTCGACATCAATGATAAACTCTTGGATCTCCTGTTCATCCCGTTTGATACAGACCTGAGGTCTGTTCATCCTGCTCTTATACAGACCTGATGTACCTTCATACAGATTTGTATCCACTTGACTGCCTTCAAAAAAGGTTCTGGGCATTTGAGCTGCAGGGTCCTCAGAGCTTAGTGTAAAAGTTGTCCCCTCCCCCCTGTCACCACTACTAGTAGGACTCTATACTAAAAGGCATTTATTCAGTGATCTTACTAAAGCCCAAACATGCCTCATCTCGTCATTGAAAGAATCTTTTACTTTCATAAATAGAAGCCTTCCCTTTTCTTGCAAAGACCAAAAGCTGTACATTTGTGGTCTATATGATACTGATACTAAAGTATAACAGGAATAACCTTTACTGAGCTTCACAGAGCAGACGGTTTCCTGATCCAATACTGGTGCAATGTATAGAGGATGGATTGTTGAATCAGACCTGAAGCACTCTAGTAGATAGTCCCCCTGATTATCCCCCTCGGCCATTGATTTTTTTAGCTGTAATGTAAAGTGACGTTTCTCTGGCATTGTGCGCACAATATGTTATTGTGTATCGCTAACAAAAACATCCTGCATAAACAGCCTGGTGTGTTATGAGGGTTCAAAGAAGAGAACAGCGTCTTTATGTTAATAACATGCGCTTTGGCCCGACGGCAGCAGGACACTTGAGCAGGGGTTAATTGTATTGCTCTTAATGTGCAACAAATCGATTTAATTAGGGTTGAATTTCAGAATAGGCAGCTCTTAGATTGCCCCCTCCATCTTGCGATCTCTTTTCAATATGTCCCCGAGTGCTATGAGTGTTGCAGCCTGAGGGATTTTCGGTTTGTCCGGTTGCTCGGTGGACTGAACTGCAGGCTATCGGGTGAAAAGTGAAGACCTAGTTTATCTCTTTGATAGACTCACGGATTACCCTCGTGCTTTGCCATTTTCATACTGGAGCATTCACAATGTAATCCAAAGAATACCATGCATTCACAGTGAATGAAGTGTATATTTACATGATTAGTTTTATTTTTAAACTACTAAACCATGCCCTCTATAAGCTGTGAAGGAAGCGAGAATCTGTTGATATTTAATGTTTCATGACACAAGCGCCATGTATATATAAATATACTTTGCAATCTTAATCATCAGTCATGGGTTGAGGTGTTTCCAGAACGCCATAAGTACCATGAAAAAAACAGCAGATACAATGCACCGACACCATATTACAATATTGTCAAAACAACCTGCACCCGGGCTGAATTTATTAACCCAACTTCAGCCTTCTCGTGTTCAGCCGATTACTTTATTTCCCCGTGTTGTTGCGGCTCCACTGCCATTCTCCTCTGGTAGCTCCGAGAGCCGGGCACCATAAATGTCAGCATGATTGGTGTGATACTTAGTCTTGGCTGCGCTCCAGCAAGCCTGACTGAAGAGCCCCCCAGGGCAAGCCCCCTCCGTCAGCCAATCGCACTAAGGAGGTCTCGCTGGCTTTGTCTTAAGCCAATCTCTCCCAGGGAGTGTCTGAATAAGTCAGCTCCGTTTGGACCTGATGATGAAGTAGCCTGCGCTACACTTCAGACCCACCCCTAGTGGTGTGTGTGTGTGTGTGTGTGTGTGTGTGTGTGTGTGTGTGTGTGTGTGTGTGTGTGTGTGTGTGTGTGTGTGTGTGTGTGTGTGTGTGTGTGTGTGTGTGTGTGTGTGTGTGTGTGTGTGTGTGTTCGTTCAACATGTGTGATCTGGCCAACTATTGGGTCCATCACTGCCCTCCCAAATAGAGTTGTCCGATACCAGTATCGGAAATTCCTCCGATACTGCCTTTTACGCATCGTTATCGGCCTGTCTATGTGCCGATCCGATACCATCACATGCTCATTTACTACACAGGCAGAGAATATCACAAACACTACGGTGTTATGCTGCGTTTGTTAACGGTCAGAGGTGGAAAGTCGGAAAGGGAAACGCGTCATCTCTGACCTATGTGCGTGTCGAGCTACCAATTTGGAAAACCATGGATGCGTGGACGCTTAACTACAAGAATACAAATGTATTATTATAATTATGGATATCAATGTAAACTATCTAGTTCTAACAAAACAATGCAAGATGCTGTAGTGGTATATACTCGGTATCCGCCGACGCTCAAGTTCAGGAATCTGAATCGTTATCGGGTAGTACATTTTCTTTAGTGGAAACCCCCAATGCTTACCCGCCCATGTCATCCCCCCTGCAGGGTGAGCTCGGACCGCAGGAAGGAGAAGTCTCGGGATGCGGCGCGCTGCCGGCGGGGGAAGGAGTCGGAGGTGTTCTACGAGCTGGCCCAGGAGCTGCCCATGCCCCACAGCGTCCGGGCAAACCTGGACAAGGCCTCCATCATGAGGCTCACCATCAGCTACCTGCGCATGATGAAGCTGCTCGGCACAGGTGAGGACTCCGCCCATATTAGGGCTCCCATATTAGGCCATATTAGGGCTCCCATATTAGGCCATATTAGGGCTCCTATATTAGGCCATATTAGGCTCCGCCGAGGCGGGGGCTCTGCAATGGTGGGGAACCTGCAAAGGTGGGGGCTCCGCCCAGGTGGGGACTCCGCCCTAGCCCAGGGCTCCACTCAGTAGAACCTTCATCATGACATCGCATCCTTAAATATGGTGGTGACATGTGTTTTATATTATATTACATATTCAAAGGGGAATTGAATAAATGCCATGGTGGCCAGATATTCTCACTGTGTTGCTGTGCTGAGCCAGACATGTTGGCACGAACAGAAGGAAAGCCTTTGGATGATTTTAGCTCTCATTCCTTCCCATGAAGCAGTGATTCAAAGTACCCGGGCCATTTAGAGCTGCTCCATGCCGTGGCTGATTGTTTAGAACAGGGTCTTAACCTCATGGTCAGCGAGCCACCGGAGGTACGCGATCCTACTGCAGGTGCTGCCTGGGATTTGAAACCTGAAATGGACCAATGAACAACAATATAAAAAATAATATACATCTAGTCAAGAATTAATAAAAAATAAATAACGTTTTGTCTTTTTTTGTAGTTCTCTGGCTTGCTATTATTTTAGGAATAGCGCCGCTTTGTCCGTTCCACAGAATGTTTCCATTTTGAGTTTTTCCGTTGACTTTTCGTGTTAATTCGGGTGCTAAAAAAAACCTTGGAGCACAAGCAGCGCTGCTGACTCGCTGTTTCCACCGTCTCCCCCGGCCAGGGCCTTCTTCCAGTAACACTGGTGCCCTGCATGGCTATTTATCCATTATGAACCATCGGCGTATGAGGCGGTCCGCAAATCTTGATGCAGATTTAGTGGTACGCCTAAATACAACACCCACCCTCCCATGCCCATTCTTTGAGCAAGCAAAGGTCGATCATTAGATTCACAACTCCTCTCTGTTGTGGCACTTTAGTGGTGGAACGAGCTCCCTGCCGAGGTCAGGACCGCAGAGTTGCTCACCAGCTTCTGCAAAAGACCCAAGACTCAAGTGTTCAGAGTTCACCTAGACTCTGCGTAGCTTCCCCCCTTTACCCCACCATACCCCTCTTAACGCACTTATTGTATGCTGTACGCCCGGACACAACACGTACATCCTGTTGTACATGTGTTGTAGGTTGCTTTTGATAAACATGTCTGCTAAACACACTAAATGTAATATGAATGTGTTCCTCTGGGCCGCAGACGGGCCTGTGGCGGAGGCGGCCCCGGAGGAGAGTGAGCTGGGGGCCCGGCTGAGCGGCTCCTACCTGAAGGCCCTGGAGGGGTTCCTCATGGTGCTGTCGGAGGACGGAGACATGATCTACCTCTCAGAGAACGTCCACAAGTGCCTGGGCCTGGCACAGGTTGGTCTCCTCTTGTTCACCCTGGGTATGGAGGCTTTGAGTGATGACAGTATGCCTTAATGTGATGATGATGATGATGATGATGATGATGATGATGATGATGATGATCTAAAATTTGGTGGGGCGGGGCCAAAAATGTGTACATAGTATAATGATTGGGGTGATTTTGTAGCGTTCTACTTTTGCTGACTCATTTTGAAGTTTTAACTAGCGGGGACTGCTTTGGTTTTCGGATCATAATTGGTGGTTCGCTGTGCATGCAGAGCCTGCATGTCACTCCCTAGCAACTGTATCCAAGAACCCTTAAATCTGAAAAAATTATGTTATTTCAGACAGATTTCTCTTGTAAATAAGACAAGGTTATCAAAAAAAGAATTGCCTATATATGATCTTCGATTTTTATATATTTCTTATATTGCGAGCATCCAGCGATACGAATATCTTTTGTATTTTGGTACGAAAACAATATATCGTGCAGCCCTAGTGGACCTGGGCCGTTGCTGTTCACCTCTGACCTCTCTCCTCTTTGTGTTGTTCTGCCAGTTTGACCTGACCGGACAGAGCGTGTTCGACTACACGCATCCATGTGACCAGGAGGAGATGAGAGAGATGTTGGTCCACAAAACAGGTAAGAATCAAACCCTGGCCCGCGATCCCCACGATAACAACGTTGAATGCTTTGAGACAAGCAGAAACACGCACACACTCCTGTGTTGGCACTGAGCTGTGGGCTGTTGGAACACGTCTCTGTGTGCCCGTCCCCCTGGTTCCTCCTCCCAGCGATGGAATGGCCTCCCAGTGCACTCTGCTGGATGCTGGGAATTATCTTTTATACCCAAGAGGTTGGAAGACCTTTTATTCTCGGGCCCATTAAATTCCTCTTTATCAGCGAGCAATCGCCGCAAATAGAAGGAAACTAAATTTGGCCTTTTTAGGATATTACTTTCCGCGTTGATCGTAACAGGAGCCTGCATTAAACATAATTTGTAGTCGGCTGTGCGACTCCTGATCTGTCATTCCGTAAGGAAAGGAGAATACATCTAGTAAATGTTGTTATTTTCCCCTGACGCATCAAGCCTAATGTATTCAGGCTCCCTCGGTGGCCAAAGCAATCTCGAGAGTACCAGCGGCCCTGCAGACGCATTCTGCTGGCTGCGGCGTGGAGCCCATCGGGGAGCAGTCTCTGAGCAGCACACATGACTCCCTAAGCAGCAGCTCAGCTTAGTCCATGTGTGGGAGCTCGCTTTATCTCCGGAAAAAGATCTTTTCCAGGCCCGCTCGCCCTATACCGTTCCTGGGAAGAGATGTGTCCCTGTGGGCCGTCCGCTCTGGATCTCAGCCCCTGTGTCCCCCAGGCGCCGCTGCTCATACAATAGTCAGCAGCAATAATGCTCTGATGCCCTGCGCTGATGCATGGAACCCTGCCTGCAGCCTTCTACTGCACACATATGAAGGCTTTCTGCACCCCAAGCACCCATGAGCAATATCACCTTTAATCAGCTGTTGCCCCCTGTTCCCTCAAAGCCATCGTCCGCTGACATCTCTCCATAGTATTTCAGGAAGCATTACCATCTGACTGACTTTATTCACAGCGGCATCACAGCCCTGACCTTATGGATTTCCTTACACAAAGCAGAACCATGAGGGATTGGATCGTAAACATTGATGGCAGTTCTAGGTCTAGTAACGAACACATCCATTGTTCAGAGTGAAGGCTGAGCTACAAACGTCCAATGGGACAGAATAAATCAGTACTGAACACTAACAGCCCCAGGGTTCCCTCTCTGTTGCTCCCTGTGGCTCCCCTCAGGCTCCAAGAAGAACAAGGAACCCAGCACCGAGCGCACCTTCTTCCTCCGCATGAAGTGCACCCTCACCAGCAGAGGGCGCACCGTCAACGTCAAGTCGGCCACCTGGAAGGTATGACCCGGCCTACTACTGTACTGACGGCCATATGTTGTTTCTCTTTCTACTGACTCATTTATATCATGTAAATGCCCTGAATGTAAATGTCCCAGTAATGACCGCTCTGTCCCTCGCGTGGGGACGGGTGGCAGACCCCCTGCTGAGACGACGAGGCGCCCTCACTCACCGCTCTCTCCCGCTCTCTCCTTCAAGGTGCTCCGGTGCTCCGGCCACGTGCGCGTGTTTGAACCCCCTGCGGAGGAGGAGAAGGCCCCACCCTCCAGGCCCCCGGTGCCCTACCTGGTGCTGATCTGTGACCCCATCCCGCACCCCTCCAACATCGAGGTGCCCCTGGACACCAAGACCTTCCTGAGCCGACACACACTGGACATGAAGTTCACCTACTGCGACGAGAGGTCCGCCCCCCACGCCGTGAACCCCACACCTGACCCCACACCTGACCCCACACCTGACCCCCCCACCATGAGGAAAACTGCACTCACTGGAACGTTCTTCTGAACGGCTGACCATGTGGCGATGGGGGGATCTAGAGCTCCTCTCTCGAACCAAGACCACTAGGTGGCTCTAAAGCCCTCCTCTCTCTGTGGAGAAGAAGGGGATTCAGCTCCTCTCTCTCGAACCAAGAACTTGTGGGGCTTCAGAGTAGGGCTGGGCCATTTTGCAAAAAATATTATTACGATTATTTTTTCGATATCGATATTAATCACGATATGTATAATATATATATTTATTTATTTTTTTTGACAGGTGAAAGACATAACATTAGGTGAGGGACAGAACGAGACAGAACGGACGAGACAAAAACATACAGGAGGTCGTTGCATATTCTTACATTGTTGTTGATAGGCTGTGTGTGTGCGCGTGTGTGTGTGTGATATAATTTGATACTGCTGAAGCCTGAAGAAACCAGAGTGTTCATTAGTTAAACCATACACTTGCTTATTATCATGCTTCTTTTTGATTGTTTATCATACGGTACAACTCCCGCAAAAGACGACACGATAGACTGCTGTTTTGGAACAGCCCCGCTCGCGCTGCTGACAGCTGTGGTAGGACGGCGGGCAACACTTGTTGCTGCGCGCATTTTCATACTTTCTGTGTAGTCGCTGGGATGGTATGTTTTCAGATGTTGAAATAAATTAGTTGTGTTTCCCAATCGTGCTGGCACCGACCGACGGCATAATTTACAGAAGGGTTTATCCTGTGCTTCATCAGTTTTGAGATAGCCAAACCACTTCCATATAATGGACGTCTTGTAACCTTTTTTATCGACTACTTCACCCTCCGTTGTTCCGCTCATTTTTATTCTGTCGCAAAACGCTCCTCTCCTCTCGTCTTTCCGTACCGCAGTGCTGGAACCGAAGCTCAAACATGCACCAGGAAATGGGGTGTACTTAGACATTAACCGCAAAACTGCGATCTGACTATTGTTTATTTCTGCTGTGTGATTGGCTGTTAGGTAAATCCATATCAGAACTGTTTTTATTTATTTATTTATTTTACTTTTTAAAACTTTTATTTATTTTTTTATATCGAGCATTTATGTCTTATGCTTATCGCCGTAATCAACGTGAGTTTTATCGCGATTAATAATCGTAATCGAGTTATCGCCCAGCCCTACTTCAGAGCCACCTAGTGGTCAATGGTTAGATGGCATGAACAAAACTTTTCAGAGCTGTTCAACCGTCTCCTTTAAAGGATCGTTACATTTACATTCAGGGCATTTAGCTGACTCTTCTATCCAAAGCGTCTTACAATAAGTCCATTTGTCAGAAGAAAGAGAAACAACACTATATCACTGTCGTTAGAGTAAGGATGTTCATAGAAGTGCCAAGCACTAACAAAGGCTAGGTTGACCCATTTCCTGTATAGAACAAGATTGGCTAGGATAAGCACTACACAATGCTGAGGACTATTTGAAGTGCAAGGACGTTCAACATACAATAAATGCGTGAGGGGGGAGGCTATGCAGAGTCTAGGGGAGCTCTGAACAAGTGAGTCTTGGTTTTCTATTCTTCTATTTACTCTTTTAACTGTTTTCCACACGTCCTTGCAGGATAACAGAGTTGATGGGCTACGACCCGGAACACCTGATGAACCGCTCCGTGTACGAGTACTACCACGCCCTGGACTCGGACCACCTCACCAAGACCCACCACAACCGTAAGGCCGTCCGACCACATCCTGGCGCCTGACGTCTGGAGAAACGAGTCCGGACCAGTTTTAAACTTCTGTTTCTCTCTCCCTGGTCGTAGTGTTTGCCAAGGGGCAGGTCAGCACGGGGCAGTACCGCATGTTGGCCCGTGGGGGGGGCTTCGTGTGGGTGGAGACGCAGGCCACCGTCATCTACAACAACAAGAACTCCCAGCCGCAGTGTGTGGTCTGCGTCAACTTCGTGCTCAGGTAGGGCCCCGCCGACCTCGCTGGTGTTCAGTGGAGAGGTGGATGATAGAGGGGCTCCACCCTCATCTCCATAGATTTGTATATGGTGTGTTAGATAGAAAGATATTCTGTGAAGTACATTACAGTTCCACTACAATTTCAATCAACGCCCCAAATGTGACCACGTTAGTCGTTTCCATCATATTCCGTCCTTTTGATTGTTTTGGGAGCTCTTCCATTTCCACGGTTGTGTTAATAACCATCCGGTCGTCCTCTCCCCATCACAGCGGTGTCCAGGAGGAGAAGCTGATCTTCTCTCTGGAGCAGACAGAGGACCTGAAGCCCGTGAAGGAGGAGAAGAAAGGGCCGCAGGAGGTAGAGGAGGAGGAGCAGGAGGAGAAGGAGCAGGAGGAGGTGATGGAGACGGTCTGCCATGCAGACGAGACTGTGGTCCAGGCCGCGACTCTCCAGGCGCTGCCCAGCGAGGAGGAGGCTCCAGAAGTGGGCGTTGTTCAGATCTTCACGCAGGCCCCTGAGGGCCCGCCCCTGGTCAGCCTGTACGACCAGCTGAAGGAGGAGCCCGAGGCCCTCACCCTGCTGGCCCCGGCCGCGGGAGACACCTTCATCTCCCTGGACTTCAGCTGCCCTGGTCAGTCGCACGCCTCCTCCAATCAGAACTGTCCCTCCACCCCTATAACACAGCATACCTCCACTCTCCATAGAGTACTAAAGTGAAAATGCCACGTTGTCCTGGCAACCGGATTCTCTGTTCTAAACAACCGAACGAGAGATGGCGTTTTACATCGCTTCCATGTGTTGTTTCTTTCAAAATGAAAATAAATCAATTTCAAGAGGTGAAAATCACTGCCAATCGAAACATGTCGAGGCGTTCATGTATTCCCCTGGGGTTTTAAAAGGAGAAGTTCATAAACGTTAGTTTATTATTATTTTTTTATATGAAGACAGTCTATTCTCAATATTACTTACATCATTGGTAAAGCAAACTCGCAAATCAATTCACAAAAAAAAATCGTTCCTTTTCTATAAAACGTTCGTGTGGCATAGGATTTCCCCTTGTTAATTTGGTTTGTGTAGAACCGAAAATCGGTTGCTATGAAAACGTGACGTCACACTTTAGTACTCTATTATAGCAATAGGATTCCATTTAGGGTTCGGGTCACACTAAAAATATGAGATTGCTAGGATAAGATGCTACAATGCTAAGCACTATTTATATGTTTGAGGACATACAACGGACAATAGTATACAATAAGTGCATACGTTAAGTACCAGGACGTACAATATACAATGTAAGTGTGTAGGAGGGGTGTGGGGGCGTAAGGGGGAGGCTATGCAGAGTCCAGCTGAACTCTGAACAAGTGAGTCTTGAGTCTTTTGTTTCTACGCCAACGTCTGTCCACCTCCACCGTAGACTCCCAGATGGACCTTCTGCAGGACGCGCCACTCTACAACGACGTGATGCTGCCCTCCACCAGTGAGCACTTGGCCCTGCCTCTGACCGCCCTGACCCCCAGTGAGTCCCCCCGCTCCACCACCAGCCCCCCCGCAGAGCAGGAGGTGCCCTGTGGCCGAGCCGGCGGCCAAACGCAGGCCAGCAGCCCCCCGGTGGTGAGTCACCTGACCTCGGGTTGTTGGGACCTCATGCCGTTGATAACGTTTACAAAGTGCTGACCCGTCTCCCCCCTCCCCCCTGTCAGCCCGACAGCCCCCTGAACGTCGGCTTCCCCGGGGACATGGAGCTCAGCTCGGACTTCGACCTGGTCGAGAAGCTGTTTGCCGTCGACACGAAGCCCAAGACCCCTTTCACGACCCAGGTAGGCTTTCAGATCCGTTTACATTTAGGGCATTTAGCAGACGCTTTTATCCAAAGCGACTTACTATAAGTACATTTGTCAGAAGAAAGAGAAACAACAATATATTGCTGTTGCAACAGGATGTTCATAGAAACAAGTGCCAAGCACTGACAATCACTAGGTTAACCCATTCCCCGTATACAACAAAGATAGCTGGGATAAGATGCTACGCAATGCCAAGTACTATTTTTAAGTGCAAGGACGTACAACATACAAGAAGTGCGTAAGAGGGGTGTGTGGGGGGGTAAGGGGGGAGCCCATGCAGAGTCTAGGGGGAACTCTGAACATGTGAGTCTTGAGTCTTTTGCAGACCCCCCAGTCCATCCTTCCTCTTCCCTAAGTCCCCGTCTTGAACCCAGTCTCCGTGCCGGTACGTTGTGTGTCCAGGCCATCGAGGACCTGGACCTGGAGATGCTGGCGCCGTACATCCCCATGGACGACGACTTCCAGCTGCGCTCGCTGGCCCCTGACGAGCCCCTGCCCTGCGAGCCACCGCCGGTCCCGCCACCGGCCGCCTCCGCACCGCTCCACAGCTACCTGAGCTCACCCTCCAGCCGCACGGGGGTTCCCGGGGCCCTGGAACCGGTGACCACGCCCAACGCGGCCCTCCTGCTCTCCAAGAGGTAGGCCTTCTGATGACCCCCCCCCCACGGCCCAGGGGCAGGAGCTTACTTCTCCAGCGCCTGGTTGTATGTTCTGTTCTAGTAGCCGTTCAGAGCTGCTCCATGCAGTGGCTGACTGTGTAGGACAGGGTTCTTAACCTCGTGGTCAGCAAGCCGCTGGTGGTCTGACTGTACTGCAGGTGGTACCTGGGATTTGATACCAGAAATGGATCAATCCAATTTTTTTTGAATAACATACATATAATCAAAAATGAATATACAATTAAAAGGTTGTCTTTTTATGTATTAGCTTGCCTTGGAATTATTTTAAGAGTGGTGTCGTTTGTTCATCAGATTTTTTTCATTTTGAGGTTTTCCCGTTGATGTTTTGTGTTAATTTGGGTGTGCTAAAAATAAACCTTGGCCTCAACGAGGATGCCCGGGCTGAGTGAACACGTTCTCCACCCTTCTGTCTTCAGGAACCCTCAGCTAGAGAAGGAGGTGTCTCTAAAGATGCTGGCCGCCCAGAACGCCCAGCGCAAGAGGAAGCTGGGCGATGTCCCGCTGACGGAGGTCTTTGCAGCGGTGAGCGCAGAAACCCCTCCATCAGTTAGCCTACACCATCGCCACCCAATCAAGCACCGTGCTACACCGACCACACCTACCACAGATCACTGAGTGCGGTCTCTCCATTTCCCAGGGGGCATTGCTTCAGGGCCAGTGTGAGCAGGGGAAGAAGCTGAAGGTGTCGGAGGTTCCTGTGGTGCTCTCCCATCGCTACATCCTGCTGCTGCCGTCAGGTGAGGCCTCTGTCAGATTAAGACCCTCAGCAGACAACCCTGGATGTATGGCTCTAACCCGTCTCCCTGCTTTCAGACCTGGCCAGCCTCCTCCTGGGCCCCTCCTCGGAGGGCGGCAGCCCGGCCATCACCCTGCCCCAGCTCACCCGCTACGACTGTGAGGTCAACGCGCCCGTACAAGGGCGCCAGCTTCTGCTGCAGGGGGAGGAGCTTCTGCGAGCTCTGGACCAAGTCAACTAGGCACACACTTAAAGCCCTCTTCCTGCCGGCCCGGACCGGACACTACGGTTTATCCTCCCCCCCCCCCCCCCCTCTCTACTCGCCCTTATTTATGTGTCTGTATGTTGGATAGGAGGGTGGCCGCCTGGTCCCCCGTTTCTTCAGCGATCCACCGCGGTGAAAGACCCTCACAGGGTCTCTGTTGCAGGGTGGAGGGCCAGGGGGCAGGACAAGAGTTACTGCCAGCAGTATATATTGTAAGCTTAAGTCGCACAATTTATATTTTCCTAAAAAAAACTATAACCAGCAATATATATATATATATATATATATATATATATATATACACACACACACAAAGCCATTTTAAAGTTTGAATGGGAATTTAACCATTTAAAAAAAAAAAAAAAAGAATAATCCTCTCCTGGTATGTTGTAGTACTGTAGTACTTGTACCTTAACCGAATGTCTTTAGTCCCCCAGTATGAGCATATTGAACGTTGTATACCATAAATGTTTATCTGTGTCTGAAGCAAACACGTTTGTGTAGATGTTCAGTTCTGTCACTTTATTTCTTTACTGTAAGTGTGTATTACTGTGCATAGGCAGAAAAAAAAGTCTAATTTCCGCATTTGGGCAGTCGCTCCAAAATTTAGATGAGGGCCGCTTCATTTTTCAATCATGAACGGTCTGCGATTATTTTGGTCAAGAAAATAATCTATGTTTTTACTTTGAAATGAATAAATCTTTAATTTGGTACCAATAATTTGGTAATTTTTGCGAGTTAAAGAAACAATAGCAATGTTTTGAGTAATAGATTGGAGCTTTGGACTGCTGATTCTCATCCATTTTCAAGGAGGCCATGACTGTCAGCCGGCCATCCGAGTTCTCCGTCCTCAGGACGGTTCTTCCCATTTGGTCTGAATGTACCATCACTCCAGTCATTTAGAGGGCGGTTCTTCCCATTTGGTCTGAACGCACCATCGCTCCAGTCATTTAGAGGACGCTATGTTTGTAAATGTTCATTTATTTTAAACGTGGGATCATGGTCTCAGTAGCATTTGTGGCTTCTCCAACTTTTTCACTCAATCTGAGTAGTTTATACCGTTAGTTCAATCTGCAGTGTGGGTCTGTCCTGTTTCTTGCCAGTGTCTAACATTAAATTGCTTTGTCGTAAAAATATACTGTCTTGCACTTTGTTTGGTATGACATATCTGTACAGTATTACTACCATGAACAACAATGTAGGCATACATCCTACAGCTTCCCAATGGTGTCCTCGACTCAAGTGGAAATTATACAGAATCATTGCCAACAATGATAAAAGATGTTTTCACTTCAAAACATTTAAAAAAAGACTTGTGTTCTTGAGGTGTGACGTGTGTCTGATGGCTCCGGTCTGGGAGGAATCTGTCCGTAGAGTCACGAGTTTAGACCTCATCCTTCGGTCCTCCCGCCCCTACTCGGGCAGGAGAGGAGTGAACACTGGTAATGATCACTCCCCTCCTGCTCCCCCTCGGTTAGGAGAGGAGTGAACACTGGTAATGATCACTCCCCTCCTGCTCCCCCTCGGGCAGGAGAGGAGTGAAAGCTCTCAGCGGTCACTCTGCATACTCTGGTGTTATTTGCATCCTCAGCCGCTCCTGTCCCCGCTGGACCAACATTAAGATGGTGGTGTGGCTGCGCACCGCCTGGTAGATATCCTCTGAGGTGTTCACTTTAGTGCCGTCGATCTCCACCACAACGTCCCCCGGCTGCATGCCGGCTCTGAGAGAAAATACCATTATACGGTAGCCTGGACGTGGACCGTTGGTTGAATACATTCCTCAAGGTTACAAAAAGCCTGACAATTTGCGTGTCTATGTCAAATGTCATTACAAAACATTTGTGGCCCATTTGTTTCCATACAAGTCGGGGTCTCCTACTAAATATCTTCCATTAATAAGCTGTTACTATTGAAGGGGTTAAGATCTAGCACAGTTGACATTTACATTTAGCAGATGCTTTTATCCAAAGCGACTTACAAAAAGTACATTTGTCAGGAGAAACAATATATCGCTGTCTGTACAGTAAGGTTGTTCCTAGAACCAAGTGACAAGCCCTAACAATTGCTAGGTTAACCCATTCCCTGTGTACTACAAAGATGGCTAGGATAAGATGCTACATAATACTAAGTACTATTTTTAAGTGCAAGGAGGTACAACATACAATAAGTGCTTAGTTTAACTTTTCATCTGTATGGACAAGTTCCTCTGTGAAGGCAAACTCTTGATGTCTATCACGGTGTTGGATCTGTTTTTTAAAGTGCGGCCCAGGAATTGTGACGCCATGCTTACTTGTTTGCTGGTGAGCCCATGATGACCCTGTGGATCAGGATTCCATGAGTGACTTCTGGGAAGAGGGAATCTCGCAGCTTTAACTCTGCAATGATACTGCACAAGCAAAGAGACAAGATGACACAAAACTCTCTCTCTCTCTCTGTGAACACATCCCTTCGACCACGATGGCTAAAAGTATTACCTTGGTGTCAGGGTCAGCATCATTACTCCAATATACTTCCGCCTGCTGTCTGATTGGCCGAACTTCGATCCTGGCAGGTACAACAACAAAGTTAGATACTGTATAAAATGGGATGATAGTTATAAACTTTATGGGTGTTATGATAGTCTTAATAACAGACCGTTTTATTTTTTTATTGCTTCCTCATCTATCAAAGAAAAAATGCTGTGACCTTCCTATGGAAGAGGAACTGCTAGTGGTTAACGTCACCATACACAGATGGCACACAAACAAAGTGACATTCTTTTACATCCTTGAGTACTCCATCTTCATCAACTCACTCTTCTGCTCTGCCGATTTGTCCAGGAACAGCTTGACGTGGTCAGAGGGGATGGCGAAGGAGATCCCAGGGGTGACCTTCATGGTGTTTATCCCGATCACCTCCCCGTCCTGGTTCAGACCAGACAAAAGTATCTTAAACATCTAAATATGGTGGGAGAAACCTAATATACTTCTGTAGTTAACTCGATAGCTTTTCTTTGGTATGTGATGCTTCGATCTGTCACTCACTAGGTTAATGAGGGGGCCTCCTGAGTTCCCAAACTGCAAAACACAAATCGATTGAATGCTTACTACAAACCGACAGATACGCAAAAACATTCACAATCAAACGCACCCAACACCGGGTGTCGGACCCCGCATCACCCCACAGCATGGGGCTCCAACTACATTGACCCCTTGACTGTGAACAAACACGGTTAACCTCTGAACCAAATTACTGCAGCCAATCGGGATAGTTTAACATGGGTTACCTGCGGGCCACTGTAACTCTGCTTCACACCCCAATATACCCGTCATACGACTTACATCAATGGCCGCATCCGTCTGGATGTAGTCCATGTTGGAGTTGGAAAGGCCCAGCTCCTTACTGCCTCTCTGGGCCGAGCTCACGATGCCCGATGTGATCGTGTTGCGCAGGGCGAATGGGCTGCCCATGGCGACAACAAACTCTCCTTGGCGGACATCTGAGGAGCGTCCGAGGGCTAGGATGGGCAAAGGATGCTGGAGCCAAGGGTGGGAGGGACAATGTGAGTATGTATGTTGTATGAAATCAGCAGCCTTGGAAATGCGAAACAGATTTGAAAAGCGTTGTGGTTGTTCACCTTAGCAGTGATTTTAATGGTGGCAATGTCAGCCACTTGGTCGACATCCTGCACAGTGGCGTTGTACGTTTCTCCGTTGGTCAGCTTGACACGCACGCCTCTCTTGTTGGCGACAACATGGGCATTGGTGACGATGAGACCGTCACTGGTGATGATGAAGCCCGAACCATTAGACACAGGGACCTCTCTCCCGGAAAATGGTTGCCTACACAAAAAAATGGACAGTAAAACACTATACGTCTGAAGATATACATCACCCTGAAACAAGGTCATCCATCCTGAAACCAAAAAACGACGAGCGTGTTTTCTCTCAAGCCACGCTTCACACATCTCGATAAATTGGAATTTGGAAAAAGCACATAACACATGACTATTGAATATGAAGATGTTTGTGTGCCAACTTACCTGCCAACAATTTCAATGTACACCACAGCTGGAGTCGACTTCTCTACTACGTCAGCAATGAAGTTGTACTTGTACCGGGGGCTATCCGGTTTGTACGGGGAGGCGCACCGTGCAGATCGAAGGACTGGTCTGAGAATGGAGCTGTAGAGAGATACTGTCTCGTCGTCCAACCCCTCCCCCGAGTCCCAAAGTCCGGCTAAACCGAGACCAAAACCAAGTCCCAAACCGGCGGCGACCCAGGTTCGGACGCTTCGCCCCCCCGGAACGTCGCGACCACTTCCTGGGCATTGGTGACTGGTCGGGCGTCTCGTGTCTAGAACATGCCTTCTGTCGCTTCGTGCATGTACTCTATCAAATATTAAACTAGATACACTGGATATAGTTCTTTCAGTTTGCAAGGGGGACCAACATCTATTGCTTACCAAGAAAACAAAACGATTGACACCGCGTGATGCCATATTACATCACGACCCTGAGCAGACTTCTCCAGGTTAATTAACCGAATATTAACAGAACCGGATTAAACCGCGAGGAAGTAAAGGTGCAACTACAGAACCACACCGTCTCAGCGTACTTCCTTGTAGTGTATAGAATAACTGTAAACCTGACTAACCCTCAAAGTATGAATCTGCTCCCTTGACGTATGACACGCATGCGCAATGTGACACCTTAATGAGGCACATTCAGGAGCATGTTTATCTACGGCTTTGTAAATATGTTCAATAAAACGGTGAACAGGTTTGACACGAAAATACCAGCCTCAATTCGACTAATGATGGTACAAATCATGAATTCTTCCAAATATTGTTTCAAAGTTCGCGAAACAATGGTAATAGTTTATATATTTATATTTATTTTTATAAATAATGATACACATATAGCACCAACAAAGTGAAACCAGCTGCTGAAAAACTGAAAACTCTCCCTGAAAACATGCTCCTCCTAAAAAATAAACGTTACTTTATCATTTATTTTGAGCTCGGTTGGATTGTGAACACACACCTGACGTCACAGCGGACAGTGTGTTTACGGACGTGACGTAGACAATTCGAGCGGCTAAAATTTGAAAGTTACTGGCCAACTTAGCAGTAAGGTAACAGGAGGTTAGTTTTATAGGGATTTGTTTATTCATAGTGAGATAAAGAAACTGTTTGGTAATCAAACTTTATCGTCATCGACACAGGGAGCTGGACTAAAAAGTTGGACCAGAAATGTTGACGCTGGTCCATCTCGTGAGGAGTAGCGGAACACGGACTTCCAACTCGTGCTAAACCAGTAACGCACCAGTGGCTTTAGAAGATACGTCGGAACTGTCAACGCTACTCAGAAAACGGGTAAATAATCAAAAACCGTATAAAGACATGTCGACGTTTAACTCGGCAAGAATCGAAGCCGGTCGGTGTTGGTATCAGCAGCAGGGAGGCGGTCGGGACCGGAGGCTCCACACGCACCCGCAGCGCCGCGGGGAGCTCCTCTCCGCGGCCATCAATGACGCACACACGTCTGCCAGTCTCCTGCAGTCGAGTATATGTGATGGTTCGGTCACAGGATTGGATCAAGACCTTTTCCCCATCTCGAAACCCATAAAGTCGGACGTTCGCCCCTTGGTTGAGAGATCACAATTTCAGTCTCCTGCCAAAGTTTTTGCGAAACTGAAAGCTAGTGTTAGTAGGAACATTGGCGGGATGCAAACATATGAGAAAGATGGATCCGTTCTTCTGACGACGAGGGAAGGAGCAGCGAACACGCCGGAGGCGAAGTTGATGACAAACGAGACCAGTACCTTCGATCCTTTTGGTGCAGAAGCCATGATCATCTCCCCAACAAAGTCCCCTCAGCATAAACCGCCCGAGTCCTTCCCCCACCCCAACAAGTACAGAGTGCCATTTAGGGACACACGACACGGGTTGATTGAGAGGAATAAGTATACCCCAGTAAAAAACCCTGGTCAGGTGACACAACAAGTACCGCCTTCTCACAAGGTCACGCCGTTAAGATCATCCAAATACGTTTTCAGAACTCCAGCAATAGGGCAACCACAACAATTGATCAATTACGAAAGTGGCGGAAGACCTATCATAGGTAAAGGTTCTGTGAAAAACAACGCTAAACTGCACTCTTTCTGAAATCATTGATTATTGCCCTATAACAGCAGTACCATGCTACAGTTTCTGTCTTGGCTGATTACACTGATGTTTGAACAGAGGCGACGGGGTGCTTGGACAAACTTCAATTGATGTCCCCTGCAAAGATGTTTGCTTTCTTCAAGGGATCCGAGAGAAAGATGGCTTTTCTTTCCCCACAGAAAACAGGTGAGGCGGCAGCAAACCAGTGCTGACCTGGAAAGATAATACCTCTAATACCATGTTTATAAAATGTTTATAAAAAATTGTGGTTTGAGGTCGGACAATGAATCATTTGATGATTCTTGGTCAGTGGACCTTGATGGGGTCCCTCAGATGATGGGTAGTGGCGAGGGTGCCCCCAGTGAACGTTCATGCCAATGTGTCTACCTGCTTTATCTTGTTGCTGTAGCTCATGGAAAGAAGGACGTCCGCATGGAGCTATTGGATGATGAATCACAAAGTGTTTTTCCAGCCGAGCCTTCGGAGAGTAACCTCTGCAGCATCGACGAGCCCACAAACAGCCCAGTGGGGAACGATGTCACCGATGACCTTTCACCTCCAGCTCGCTGTTCCGTGGTTCTCAACAACCTGTGGCATCATTACCCTGAAAAGGCCCTTGTGTCAAAGAGAAGTAAGATTTGCATTGTATTTAGTGTTTCTTTCTCGTCCGGTCGATGGATTTCTGTCTTATCATTTGAAATGGCATCTCTTTAAAAAAAGATCAATGTTTTTGGGGTGTTTCCTGTCGCCTTGTTTCAACAGAGGCAGGGCTCCTCTGCACTGGTGCGCCTTACTTTTCTTTTAAGGTGCACCAGCACAAAATTTAGGTGCACCGAATTTTTCCTTTAACGCCATAACTCTTCATAACTTTAATATAATGTGAATGATTTTTGAACAAGAATAATGGTGCGTTCCAGGCAACCCGTAACCCGTGTTTTACACAACCTTCTACCAGTGAAAATGCCCTTGAACGGCAGACAAACCCGCAACTCACTACCCGTGAACTCATACCAGACCGATTCACTCCCAGTTTCAGCTCGCAACTTAAGGGCTAAAAAGTGTCCCTGGAACGCAGCATGAGGTGTAGAGAAACGCTTGTCTTTATTTGAAGCACAATTATATATAAAAATAAAAATAAAGTGTTTCAAGTTTTTCACTGAGCTGAAATGGAACATTTCAAAAACAATTAAGCAAAATAAAACATTTCCAAATAAAAGGGCTTGTGCGGGTAATTCAGACTCTGAATAACTACTCTCAGTAGTAGGGCAGGTTGGAACAGTAGGCTTAGTTTTTTTGAATGAAAAAACATGTTTTTACCTCGCTTAATTTCCCCCCTCTTTTGCCGCGTTTATTTTCTTTATCCGTTTCAGTTACTCTGGCACTTAGGTCGTTCGCAATTTAAAAAAAAAACACAAGCATTGAACAGGACCAGAGCCAATCAGAGGCAAGGAACCGACCGAGCTCTTTCTCTTATTGGTTTAGACCACGATATGATCCTACCATGAGTAGGGATGGGGATCATTAATATTTATTGATATCGATACCATTTTCGATACTCCTTAACGATCCGAGTCCTTATCGATACCACTATCGATACTTTTCTATTAATTGGTGGAAATACAAAGCGTTTTTAGTGATGAGGAAAATATTTAGGAAATACTACCAATTTTGAATGTGTTCCCCCCTTTACAATAAGTTATTTTCCCCCTTTTCGCACGTTCAGTCATCCTCAAGAGAAAAGTTAACTGCCAGACTTCACTTGTTTTAATTGTAATACCTGTTTACTTACAATTCCATTCAAAAACATTGGTGGACACGCTGCAGTGATTGGATTGATTTGATTTAAATGCCGTGATTCGACTAGAGGGACACAACATTACATTACAGGACCTACGGGACAAAACAAATAATAAATAAATGAACGACGGGACTCGATAGTGGTACCGATAAGCCCAAACGTTAATGATTTTCGGGTTTTTGAAAAAAAAGAGTGGAACCTGGTACTTGATAGAACCGGGTTTCGATCCCAATCCCTAACCATGAGTGTGAGGTCGATTACAGGAGAACACAGAGAGATGATGCGATTGCGAAGGAAATTTATTTTTTCACCCGGGCAGCGTCAGGTGCACCAGTGTGACCTATAAAAAATATTAGTCGCACCCTTAAATATTTTGGTCGCACTCTGGAGCCCTGAGAGGGTCTTATTTCAGTGGAGAACCTGGTTGCTCCCGCCAAGACCCACATGCAGGAGAGGAAGAGGCTTCAGCCCTAGGAGGCTGACTATGTCGGAAGCAGCACCGTGCAGGTGGGATAGAAGTGAACAGGAGGGGGCAGGCTCTGCATTGGCCAAATATTCAATGTAAAACCACATCGCAGCCTCATAGATCTGTGCTCCCTAGTTAAGGCCTGTATGTTCATTTGTAGCCGAATTCGGCTCTCAAACTAAACTTACTAAAAAGTAATCTTTTTTTTTTTCATGGCTACTCGTGGCCATGACCAAACCGTGACGTTTTAATAGCGCGATTAATAGTTGAACGGAATTGCTGCATTCCTAGAAGTGAATTGTTATTCTGATCCTGGGCC
Organism: Pollachius pollachius; assembly: GCF_949987615.1. NCBI lineage: Eukaryota > Metazoa > Chordata > Actinopteri > Gadiformes > Gadidae > Pollachius > Pollachius pollachius. The sequence continues at coordinate 11,401,734 of NC_136948.1, read as the reverse complement.
AAAGTCATCTCCACAGGTGGGTCTTGGTTCAAGAAGTTCAAGAACCTCTGCTCAATCACTGTTTCCTTTTTTTGGGTTTAGGCCATAGAGTTCAGTCTCGGAAGAGGCCCGCCTCCCCAGATCTGAAACGGGAAGAAGTTAAGTATGGGACACGCATGGATCGTCTTCCGGAAAGGAAAGATAATTGCTTCCAATCAGCAGCTACGTTTGAGAGCTGTCGAAAAGATGACTCGCCCATCCCAGCCCGCAACCCTCTGTTGGTTCTGGCAGAAGACCCATTTGTCAATCACTCCCCGTGTGTGTCAATCCCCCAAAGACACAACCCCATCTTCAAGTGGAAGCCAGTGCTCTTGGAGCCAATCAAGCCTAAACAGGTACCACGGGTTCTTCAGCAGTTTTTCTATGCCCTAGTTTTAAGGGGAGGTTAAAAACAGCTGGTTTTCTCAAACGTATTAGTATCTCAACCATCAACTGTGTGGTAATTGTATCCTTCCTTCACTTATTCAGCTCCCTGTTCAGAAGGGAATTGGATGTGAACTTGCAAAGTGGACCATCAAGTATAACAGGGAAGGTCTCTATGTGGACGGAATCCGAACGTAAGTTACACAGGACACACTTGGTGCTCTCTGTCACCACTGGGTGCTCTCTGTCACCACTGGGTGCTCTCTGTCACCCCTGGGTGTCCTCTATCACACATGACTTACAGTGTAGTTGACTGCATGCTGCATTTAGCGTCTCTGATGCTGGATTTACAACGGGCTAGCATATCCCTATTCCCCTAATCCCCTTTTTAGTCATTTGACCTTTGTCAAAAGCAACTTGCAGTGAATGCAGATAGTTTCAGTTAAGACCAAGCAGATACCCTATGGAAATGCGGGATTCAACCCTGACCGCTCAGCGTCAATTGAGTAATCACCCTCATCAATACTTCACCACTTACAACGGTTGCCAAGCTGGGTAACACGCTAATGGACAAGTATGTGTTTTGTCTGTCTGCCTAGTAACAGCATGTTCCCTGTCCCAGATGAGGATGTGTTACGTCTGCCTAGTAACAGCATGTTCCCTGTCCCAGATGAGGATGTGTTACGTCTGCCTAGTAACAGCTTGTTCCTGTCCCAGACAAGGATGTGTTTCGTCTGCCTAGTAACGGCATGTTCCCCGTCCCAGACGCAGATGTGTTTCGTCAGCCTACTAACTAGGGCTGGAAAAAATAATCGATTCTTCGATGCATCGCTATTCTCTCTAGAACGATTCCGTCTCGATGCAGATAAATTAATAATCAGAATTATTATTATTATTATTTATTTATTATTTTTATCATTTTAATTTGTTCGCCTGCTGCAACATTCTGTTTGCCACAGAGGGATCACTTTAGTAATTTTAAAATTATTTGATTTATCTTCAGTGTGTATTGGCCAATCTGATTTGCCTTGACACGATTGCAATTCATCCTACTTATCGCATGCATGCAAACTCACAGAGAGACAAGAGAACTCTTTCTAATTCAAGAGCAGTCTTTTCTTTAATGACATAGAAAAGAAAGATTAGAAAGAAAATAAAACTGAAACCTATTTTCTACATACCTTCATATTGTGTTGTAATGCAAGCTGCATTGATTATTGCATTGTTCATAGAAAGTCATAGTTGTGACAAAAGCTGTCTCTCATATAAAATATTAGATAAGTTAATTCATCTGTTGATGTCTTTAATGATCATCACAAAAGTAGGAAGTGATTAGCAAACTCTGAGTAGCAAACTCGGATGTATGTATATATTTTTGAAAATCACGCATGGAAATGTACATAAAAAAAATGGTTGTATCGAGATGCATCGATAATCGCTTGAGGATCGAATCGTTGACCTCATAATCGGAATCGAATCGTGAGGTGCCAAGAGATTCCCACCCCTACTAGTAACGGCACGTTCTCCGTCCCAGGAGCTGGGTCTACAGTGGGGGCTGGGTCTACACTGGGGGCTGGGTCTACAGTGGGGGGCTGGGTCTACAGTGGGGGCTGGGTCTACACTGGGGGCTGGGTCTACAGTGGGGGGCTGGGTCTACAGTGGGGGCTGGGTCTACACTGGGTGCTGGGTCTACACTGGGTGCTGGGTCTACACTGGGTGCTGGGTCTACGCTGGGTGCTGGGTCTACAGTGGGGGCTGGGTCTACAGTGGGGGGCTGGGTCTGCAGTGGGGTGCTGGGTCTACAGTGGGGGGCTGGGTCTACAGTGGGGGGCTGGGGGCTGGGTCTGCAGTGGGGTGCTGGGTCTACAGTAGGACTGGGGGCTGGGTCTACAGTGGGGGGCTGGGGGCTGGGCCTACAGTGGGGGGCTGGGTCTACAGTGGGGGCTGGGCCTACAGTGGGGGGCTGGGTGCTGGGTCTACACTGGGTGCTGGGTCTACAGTGGGGGGCTGGGGGCTGGGTCTACAGTGGGGGGCTGGGGGCTGGGTCTACAGTGGGGGGCTGGGCCTACAGTGGGGGCTGGGCCTACAGTGGGGGGCTGGGTGCTGGGTCTACACTGGGTGCTGGGTCTACAGTGGGGGGCTGGGGGCTGGGTCTACAGTGGGGGCTGGGTCTACAGTGGGGGCTGGGTCTACAGTGGGGGCTGGGCCTACAGTGGGGGGCTGGGTGCTGGGTCTACACTGGGTGCTGGGTCTACAGTGGGGGGCTGGGGGCTGGGTCTACAGTGGGGGCTGGGTCTACAGTGGGGGCTGGGTCTACAGTGGGGGCTGGGTCTACAGTGGGGGCTGGGTCTACAGTGGGGGCTGGGTCTACAGTGGGGTGCTGGGTCTACAGTGGGGGCTGGGTCTACAGTGGGGGGCTGGGGGCTGGGTCTACAGTGGGGGGCTGGGTGCTGGGACTACCATGTCTGAACCGTATTCCCCTCCAAGGTCAGACAACACTCCGTGGCACAGTACCATCATCATGAAGAGGATCTCCTGGAACGTGCTCAGAACACTCTCGGGGAAGACTTACACTCTGATTGGCCCAATGAACATGTATGAATCCTCCAGTAAGAGATTCTCATAAGATACTTATAATGTACAACAAGGTTATACAGTGGGGCAAAAAAGTATTTAGTCAGCCACCAATTGTGCAAGTTCTCCCACTTAAAAAGATGAGAGAGGCCTGTAATTTTCATCATAGGTAAACCTCAGCTATGAGAGACAAAATGAAGAAAAAAAATCTAGAAAATCACATTGTCTGATTTTAAAAAGAATAAAGAATTTATTTGCAAATTATGGTGGAAAATAAGTATTTGGTCAATAACAAAAGGTCATCTCAATACTTTGTTACATGCCCTTTGTTGGCAATGACAGAGGTCAAACGTTTTCTGTAAGTCTTTACAAGGTTTTCACACACTGCTGCTGGTATTTTGGCCCGTTCCTCCATGCAGATCTCCTCTAGAGCAGTGATGTTTTTGGGCCTTTGCTGGGCAACACGGACTTTCAACTCCCTCCAAAGATTTTCTATGGGGTTGAGATCTGGAGACTGGCTAGGCCACTCCAGCACCTTGAAATGCTTCTTAAGAAGCCAGTCCTTCGTTGCCCGGGCGGTGTGTTTGGGGTCATTGTCATGCTGAAAGACCCAGCCACGTTTCATCTTCAGTGCCCTTGCTGATGGAAGGAGGTTTTCACTCAAAATCTCACGATACATGGCCCCATTCATTCTTTCCGTCACACGGATCAGACGTCCTGGTCCCTTGGCAGAAAAACAGCCCCAAAGCATGATGTTTCCACCCCCATGCTTCACTGTAGGTATGGTGTTCTTTGGATGCAACTCAGCATTCTTTCTCCTCCAAACACGACGAGTTGAGTTTTTACCAAAAAGTTCTATTTTGGTTTCATCTGACCATATGACATTCTCCCAATCCTGTTCTGGATCATCCAAATGCTCTCTAGCAAACTTCAAACGGGCCCGGACATGCACTGGCTTTAGCAGGGGGACACGTCTAGCACTGCAGGATTTGAGTCCCTGGCGGCGTAGTGTGTTAGTGATGGTAGCCTTTGTTACTTTGGTCCCAGCTCTCTGGAGGTCATTCACTAGGTCCCCCCGTGTGGTTCTGGGATTTTTGTTCACCGTTCTTGTGATCATTTTGACCCCACAGGGTGAGATCTTGCGTGGAGCCCCAGATCGAGGGAGATTATCAGTGGTCTTGTATGCATTCCATCTCCTAATAATTGCTCCCACAGTTGATTTCTTCACACCAAGCTGCTTACCTATTGCAGATTCAGACTTCCCAGCCTGGTGCAGGTCTACAATTGTGTTTCTGGTGTCCTTTGACAGCTCTTTGGTCTTGGTCATAGTGGAGTTTGGAGTGTGACTGTTTGAGGTTGTGGACAGGTGTCTTTTATACTGATAAGGAGTTCAAACAGGTGCCATTAACACAGGTAACAAGTGGAGGACAGAGGAGCCTCTTAAAGTAGAAGTTACAGGTCTGTGACAGCCAGAAATCTTGTTGGTTTGTAGGTGACCAAATACTTATTTTCCACCATAATTTGCAAATAAATTCTTAAAAAATCAGACAATGTGATTTTCTGGATTTTTTTTTTCATTTTGTCTCTCATAGCTGAGGTTTACCTATGATGAAAATTACAGGCCTCTCTCGTCTTTTTAAGTGGGAGAACTTGCACAATTGGTGGCTGACTAAATACTTTTTTGCCCCACTGTATATCACATGGGGGGGGGGCTTCCATGCAGAGCTCCAGTGTTTTGTGTTTTACTATAAAACTCTTTCTGTCCTTTGCAGAATTTCCAAAGTGGCTTTTGAGCAAGTTTGTTCACGGTTTCCCTCCGGAGTGGAAGAAGCACTTTAAGCGTTTCCTTTCAGAGTCAAAGTAAGAGGATTAACATCTGTATGCAAATCTGTGTGTGCAGCTCTCAAATTAACATACATCGGTACGGTGCGTTGTTTGGCTACTTTAAAAATGTCCACTTTTTAAGATGTTCCACTCATCAGCACGTTTTTATCGTCTTGAAAACCAGGAAAGATGCAACGAGTAGCAGCGCAGCCATCTTTCCCCAGGGCCCTAGACACAGGGGCCAGGGCCTGGGGCCCGGGGCCACAAAGAATGATGAGAAGCAGAGCTCCACACCTTTCGTCACACGTAAGTATGAAGTTCCACAATTTCCACCATGGCCTCCTAGTAAGATGAATCCTGCCAAATACATTGCACTGATTTTAAAATGTAATGGTGTATTTGGGTAAAGTGGATTGCATATTTAGCCAATTGCACTTGACTAGCCAAGTGCAGAAACTCATTGCCTGAGTAACAATGAAATGTTAGACGGGCAATGTGTTTCTGCACTTGGCAAGTTAGTTGACCCATGTATTTCTCTACTTGGCTAGTTAGTTGACCCATGTATTTCTCTACTTGGCTAGTTAGTTGACCCATGTATTTCTCTACTTGGCTAGTTAGTTGACCCATGTATGTCTCAAACGTTTCCTCCACATCAGCCTCCTGTCCTCCCCCCTCCTCTGGTGTGTCCAGTCTGGCCCTGAAGAGGTCTCGGTGCGGCCGGTTGATCAGGGCGCCGCTGAAGTTCTGGAAAGGACAGAGGGTGTTAGTTGACCTGTCCATGAACATCACCGTCCTGGAGGACTACTACTCCACAACCATGGACATGACTGTACGTGTCCCTCCGTCCCCGTGGGCCTCCTGGCTCTAAACGCTAGAGGAGCTCTGCATTCAGTCCCACAACCCGACTAGTTGAGACGGTTTGGACCTGTGTCCATGACGCTTACTTTACACTTTTTGAACTTCAGAAATCCTTCACGCTGCCCACCAAATTGGTGCCTCAGCCGCCCAAACTACACGGTGGACTTCCCCAGCGCTGCAGAGAAGGTAAAGCTGCGGCCCCATCCGCACACCCCTCCCATGTACGTGTTCAGCACTTATCCTCTGCTCCTCTGCCCCCAGCCACCCCGCCCAGCCAGGGGACCGGCAGGCCGCTCGTTGACCAGAGGCAGTCCTCTGGTCCTTCTGTGCTGCGGAGAAAGGTGAAAGCTGCGAGTCGGAATCGCAAAGCAAAGACCCATGCAGCGCCAGAGGTCTCTGCGTCCCCTCCAGAGGAGGGCCGGGGCCAGGACGGCAGCAGCAGCAGCCCAGAGGAGCGGTGGCCGGTCTTGCAGGCCACCCTGCAGGCTGGCCCATCGGCCCACCGTCCAGATCCCAGACAACGCTCCGATGACGACGCTCCTGAGGGTCGGATCGCGTTACCAAGGGAACAGAAGATTCCGGTATCCAAAAAACCGACGTTGGCTCACGGTGCCCCCGCATCGCCATCTGATGAAGACATTCCAGTGAGAAGGAAGGGGAGGAGGAAGGCAGGATATCAGGACATGTATCAAAGCGTTCTCTACGACTCTCTGTCCAGTACGTCTCTCAGCTCATTGGACGGCAGCTGGACACCCCAGAGGAAGGACATAGGAAAGACTGTGACGAGGACGGACAAAGGCAAAGGAAGGGCAAGGTCACCAGAGCTTGCAGCAGTGTCTGCTCTGGCCCAGCCCAGTAAGAGAGGAGGCCGACGTATAGTCCCTGCAGCAGTGTCTGCTCTGGCCCAGCCCAGTAAGAGAGGAGGCCGACGTATAGTCCCTGCAGCAGTGTCTGCTCTGGCCCAGCCCAGTAAGAGAGGAGACAGTGGTACTGTCCCTGCAGCAGTGTCTGCTCTGGCCCAGCCCAGTAAGAGAGGAGGCCGACGTATAGTCCCTGCAGCAGTGTCTGCTCTGGCCCAGCCCAGTAAGAGAGGAGACAGTGGTACTGTCCCTGCAGCAGTGTCTGCTCTGGCCCAGCCCAGTAAGAGAGGAGGCCGACGTATAGTCCCTGCAGCAGTGTCTGCTCTGGCCCAGCCCAGTAAGAGAGGAGACAGTGGTACGGTCCCTGCAGCAGTGTCTGCTCTGACCCAGCCCAGTAAGAGAGGAGGCCGACGTATAGTCCCTGCAGCAGTGTCTGCTCTGGCCCAGCCCAGTAAGAGAGGAGGCCGACGTATAGTTCCTGCAGCAGTGCCTGCTCTGGCCCAGCCCAGTAAGAGAGGAGACAGTGGTACGGTCCCTGCAGCAGTGTCTGCTCTGGCCCAGCCCAGTAAGAGAGGAGGCCGACGTATAGTCCCTGCAGCAGTGTCTGCTCTGGCCCAGCCCAGTAAGAGAGGAAGCCGACGTATAGTCCCTGCAGCAGTGTCTGCTCTGGCCCAGCCCAGTAAGAGAGGAGACAGTGGTACGGTCCCTGCAGCAGTGTCTGCTCTGGCCCAGCCCAGTAAGAGAGGAGGCCGACGTATAGCTCCTGCAGCAGTGTCTGCTCTGGCCCAGCCCAGTAAGAGAGGAGGCCGACATATAGTACCTGCAGCAGTGTCTGCTCTGGCCCAGCCCAGTAAGAGAGGAGGCAGTGGTACAGCACCAAAGAGAGGCGTTTTAAAGGAAGAGAAAAAGGATTGGACGGAAGCAGAGCTTACGAGTCTGAAAATGTAGGTGTTCTGTTACCAGAAGGTGAATTATTCTTATTATTAATAGTATTTTAATATTATCATTAATACTATACGCTGCATCCTGTATAACAGTAAAAACAGTCACTTTGAACAAGGTATCATAATTGAATTTAACAGAACATTGAAGACATCCCCGTCTATCTCTGTCTTCGTCCTGCGTGTTCAGGGCCATTGCGTCCTTCCCCAAACACATGGGGAGCTACTGGGTGAACGTGGCCATGATGGTGGGAACGCGGTCGCCAGAGGACTGCCAGACGCAGCACAACTTCCAGGAGAGTGTCAAGGCCTCCAGTAAGAATGCCAGGGTCTCTGGGAAGAAGATGGATCCCCCTGCGGACCAAGGTAGGGTACGGAGATGATGGCCTGGTTAGGAGTCTTAGTGTATGAAGCTTTTTTAAAGCTACTTTAATCAGATGGCTCGAAAAAAAAAAAAATCGTCGTAAAAAATATTTTTCCCAGCCAATCAGATAGCTTGAAAAGAATAAACTAACATAACCTACAAATGAAATGGGTTGACAGTGCTGTCTTGATATCAGGCTAAAGCTTCACTCAACCGATTCGTAATGTTTAAATCGGTGCATCGAATGATTCTTGGTCATTTTCAAATCATTTCAGGGGCCCACATATTGATGTAGTCGCATCTGTGTTAATCCAACTGTTTACTGATTCGTATCGGTGAATCGTTTCACCCCTAGTAATCAAGGTTTTACAATTCTCACCTTCAACACAATATCCAGTGTTTCCCCCACATTCACACAAAAATCTGTAAATAAATTGAGCAAATTATATTTGCGTTGTGGCATTTTTTGTTTAAATATTACTATACAAAAATATAAAAATCTGTAAATGAAGACACAAAAGGCAAAGTTACAACACCAATAATCCCATCTACAGTAATACACAGGACTGTTTGAATAGGATTTAAGTGCATATTCTCCTCTCAAAGTGCACCAGATTCATGCATTCCAATGTAAAGGGTACAAAAAAATTTCGGCCGGGGGGGAATGCCCCCGGAGCCCCCTAGAGGGTTCGGGGACCACACCACCGCTGCTGAAAAAAATCCTGCGGGAAACACTGATATCCATTTACGCAGACACTGTTTCAATATTTGCTGTGTTTCTGTTCTATTTACTTTAAATATCAGGGCTCAAAATGCCTTTCCACAGCCTTTTCATTAAAAACACATATCTGCACCGGTCTATAAATTCTTTCATCTTCTCCGGTTTTTGCATTTCTCATTTCAATGATTGTCCTTCTAAAAGCCATCCCGTTTGGATTGACTTAATGCCTTGTCCTGCCCCCCCAGCGCCTCCCGCCATCACGGCCCGCGTGGGCTCGCTGATGAGGAAGCAGCAGGTGCGGCAGTTCATGGAGGCCATGCCCAAAGAGGACAACGACGACATCTTCAGCAGCAAAGCCATGCAGGAAAAACGTTTCCAGGTGAGGCTCGCCAAGGCTTCTCTCCATACCACCACCACACTTTGAGTGGTTAACGTGCACAAAGTGAATATTGTGCAGTCTTTGTAATGAATGCTCAAATGAGTAAAAGGTGTCTAACTTCTTCCTTTAGAACGCCCCTTCAATCCTTTACATCAGAACAAATGGAGCATGGACTGCATTAATGAAGCGCCTTTCTTACCAGGGGCCACTCAAAGTGCTTTACAATATAGCATTCCCAATATCACACCCATTCATGCCCATATTCCCACAGCGATGGCAGCGTCGACCCCACAAGGCGGCAGCTAGCTCGTCGGGAGCAGTCTGGGTGAGGTCTCTTGGCGACACTCTGCTAGGAGGAGCCGGGGATCTAACCGGTGACCTGGTCCACATGCCGCCTGACAAGTGAAGGCGGTTCGTGTCCTGATTAGGGCCCGACCGATGTTGATTTTTGAGTGCCGATGCCGATTATTTTCAGAGAAAAATTACGATAACGATTTAATCGGCCGATTATAAAAAAAAAAAAAGCATTACAAACTGCTTCACCAGTAGGCCCCTTGGTGAAGTAGTCCCAAACCTTGCTATGAGTCTTATCTGACATCTGTACCTCCCAATGTGCTGCACTCGTGAGCAGTGACTAACACGTGCGCACTGAGCAGTATGGTCTCACCGTTAGAGTCTACAGCATAACAAATTAACATGGCCTCGGACCTAAAGAAAAACAGGCACAACATGCTCAAACAACGCGTCTTGTGTACATTGGTGAGGTGAGCGCGCAGCTGCCTGAGCGAGCGTGTTTTCATGTTGTACGGTAAAATTCAATCTCCTCTTTTTTACTCCGGCTAAAGTTGCTAGTTAGCAAGGCTAGGTTAGCTTTACTGTATTTGAAGGGAAGTGGGGGGTGAGGTGTACTTTTCCTGTTTTTAAGCATGACCTACACGTTTAAAAGGACCAATTGTTCATTACACAAACTAGTTATAAACTTACCGTGGGGGGAAACTCTGCTCGGTTTATCCAGTGAGCTCAGCACATTCAAGCTACATGCCCTCGGGTGTTGTGTCCAAAAATAAGTGCGGTGGGTGAGACTGAGAGCCTTTCTTAAGTAGAATGGAGTAGGAGCGCACACTGCTGGATACTAAGCGCAATAACATTTCAAACAAAAAAAAAAAAAATCGGTTGTAATCTGCGTCTTTTGGCAGATGTTGATTATTTTCAAAAAGGCTATAATCGGCTGATTAAATCGGCAGGCCGATGAATCGGTCGGGCCCTAGTCCTGATGCGTGTTCTGCTCCCCAGATGCCCTCCATGAGCCCCATTGGAAAGGAGCAGGGCTTCGTGCTCTCAGACCTGGAGCCCACCACCCCTCGGGGGTCCAGTTACTGCACAGTGAAGACCCCCCCTGGTCTCCACATCACCCCTGGGATGATTCGCTCCGTCAACAGGTAACCACCTGGCTTCTCTCATATTATTGTGTTTTTATATTATGTTCTATCATAAATGACAAAACACACTTGATCTGACCATAAAACTTTCTACTTCCTTTATTGACGCTTTTTCCTTTATTTCTTGTCTTGCAAAAATGAAATGTCCTTAAGGGTTTGGTAGACCATTGGTCTAAATTCAATGTGTGGGTATCTGCTTGTGTTTTGTACAGAATGCATTGTTTGGTTTTCTAGAGAGCTTGAGCCTCTCTCAGGGGTTGACACTAACGGTTGCCCGCTTGCCCGGGGCAACTAAAAGTAATATTTAGGCAAGTTGAAATTGATAACTGGTTGCCCAAATGGGCAAGTGGATTATGGGTGGATGTTAATATAAAGGTTATTGTAACAGATTCGTGCAGTGAGAGCAGGCGGGGCTGTCGTTCTCTCCATAGGAGATCGCTTTATTTGCGTCAAAACGGAACAGAAATATTCAAAATGCAACAGAAAGGGTCAATTCAGAGCCGTCTCGCGGTGGATCGGGGTAAGTTTCACTCGCTCCGGACCTCCGTGGTCCGTTCGCTCCTTGGTTTGGTCTCTCTTCACTATAACAGAAAGCAGGCACATAAGTACACCCTCCCTGATTGACCTAAGTGCAGACACCTGCTCACCACCAGGTTCAATCCCCCCGGCCAATCCCGTGCGCTCCCAACCTGTCCATACTCCCCCTGCAGGCCAGACGTCGCACGTCCCCCCACACGCCCCCACCGCCCGACACAGGCCGGGGTCACATCCGGCCGCCGACTCACTCCCCCCCCCCCCCCCCCCCCCCCCCGGAGCGGGAGAGGAAGTCTGCCACGGCCATTTGTGCCCCAGGCCTGTGCACGACCCGAAAGTTAAAGGGCTGCAACGCGAGGTACCACCGGGTGATCCTCGCGTTGACGTCCTTCATGCGGTGGAGCCACTGGAGGGGGTGTGGTCGGAGTAGAGGGTGAACGCGCGCCCCAACAGGTAGTAGCGAAGGGCCCCGACCGCCCACCGGATGGCGAGACACTCCTTCTCCACCGTGCTGTACCGACCCTCCCGGTCCGATAGTTTCCGGCTCAGGTACAGCACTGGGCGGTCGACCCCCTCCACCTGCTGGGTCAGGACCGCGCCCAGCCCCCTATCCGACGCGTCCGTCTGCAGGGAGAAAGGGAGATCAAAGTTAGGAGCGCATAGGACCGACTCTCCACAGAGGGCTGTTTTAATAGCCTCAAACGACACCTGGCATGGCTCCGGCCACTGGACTGTATCTGGGGCCCTCTTACGGGTGAGGTCGGTCAAGGGGCTGGCCAGGTCCGAGAAGTGCGGCACGAACTGCCGGTAGTACCCTGCCAGCAACAGGAACCGCCTCACCTCCTTCTTGGTCCTGGGCCGAGGGGAGGCGGCCACCGCCGTGGTCTTAGCGACCTGTGGCCGGACCTCCCCCCCCCACCCCAGGTGGTACCCCAGATACTGGATCTCCCTCCGCCCGATCACGCACTTCTTCGGGTTGGCCGATAGCCCTGCCCGTCTCAGCGACTGAAGGACGGCCGCCACCTGCCGCACATGCTGCTCCCACGTTCCACTATAGATGACCACGTCATCAATGTAGGCAGCAGCATACGCGGCGTGTGGCCGTAACACCCGGTCCATCAGTCGCTGAAACGTGGCCGGGGCCCCGAACAACCCGAACGGAAGCACCTTGAACTGGAATAAACCGAGCGGAGTGGAGAACGCCGTTTTTTCCCGGGCTGCTGGAGACAGCGGAATCTGCCAGTAGCCCTTCGTGCAGTCCAGAGTCATATAATAGGTGGCCATGCCAAGCCGGTCCACGAGCTCGTCGATCCGAGGCATTGGGTAGGCGTCGAACTTCGAGACCACGTTCATCCTACGATAGTCCCCACAGAATCGGACAGACCCGTCCGGCTTCCCCACAAGCACGACGGGACTGCACCAGTCGCTGTGGGACTCCTCGACCACGCCGAACTCTAACATGGTTGCTAATTCGCGCCGTACCACATCTTGTTTGTGGATGGGCAGCCTATAGGGGCGTGTCCGCACCGTTAACCCGGGCTGCGTCACGATGTCGTGAGTAATTAGCGGGTTGCGACCGGGCAGGGGCGAAAAGACGTCAGCGAACTGGAGTTGCAGTCCGGCAACGTCCCGCGCCTGACTCCGCGAGAGGTCCTCGCCCCGACCTACCGGAGGGGTGGGACCTGGGCCCGGGACTTCCGGCCCGAGCTCTTCTCCCTCCGGCAGCGTCGACGCAAACGCGACAGGGACCACGTCGTTCCACCTCTTCAGGAGGTTGATGTGGTACACCTGTTTGTTTTCGCCCCTGTCCGAACGCGCTACCTCGTAATCCACGTCCCCGACTCGCCGCTTGACCACGAAGGGCCCTTGCCACTTCGCGAGTAATTTGGTGCTAGAGGTGGGCAGCAGTACCAGGACCTTGTCCCCCGGGGTGAGATCGCGTAATCTAGTCCCTCTGTCGTACAGGCGTCTCTGACTCTCCTGGGCGCGGTGCAAGTGCTCACGTGACAATACCCCTAGTGAGTGAAGCTTTGCACGCAGGTCCATGACGTACTGGATTTCGTTTTTGCTGTCACTGGACCCCTCCTCCCAGTTTTCTTTAATGAGGTCCAGGACGCCCCTGGGCTTGCGCCCATAGAGTAACTCAAATGGGGAAAACCCCGTGGAAGCCTGGGGCACTTCCCGCACTGCAAACAACAGAGGGTCTAGCCATCGATGCCAATTTCGAGCATCTTCATGTACGAACTTGCGGATCATGGACTTTAACGTCCGGTTAAACCTCTCACACAAGCCGTCCGTGGCTGGGTGATAGACGCTTGTGCGAACGGCCTTGACCTTCAACAACCCGTAAAGTTCTCTAATCTCGCGTGACATGAAATTGGTGCCCTGGTCAGTGAGAATCTCTTTTGGAATTCCCACCCGCGATACGACATGAAACAACGCCTGCGCAACACTCTTCGCGGAGATGTTGCGCACCGGAATTGCTTCCGGGTATCGGGTTGCGTAGTCGATCAGGACTAACACAAATCGATACCCGTGTGCGGAACGTTCTAATGGCCCGATAATGTCCATGCCAACGCGGTCGAAGGGGGCTTCCACCAGGGGGAGGGGCCCTAAGGGAGCCCTGGGGACGGCCGGGGGATTCACCAGCTGGCATTCGGGGCAGGATGCGCACCACCTGCGCACTTCCGCCCGAATCCCCGGCCAATAGAACCGGGCCATTATCCGGTTGAGTGTTTTCTCGTACCCCAAATGGCCCGCCATTGGGTTGTAATGCGTCGCCTGGAAGATCATTTCCCGGCGGCTCCTTGGCACCAGCAACTGGGTGATAACCTCCTCACTCTGGGTGTCACGACTCACCCGATATAGCCTGTCCCTAACCACCATAAAGTGTGGGTAAGTCAGCGCCGCGTCTGGCCAGACCTGACTCCCATCAATACTTATCACCTGGTCGTAGGCTGAGCTCAATGTTGCGTCACGAGACTGCTCGAGGGGGAAATCCTCCACCGGTGGGAATCTCGGCGCTGGGACCTCGGGGTGAGGACCACCCCCTTCCCCCGATCCCTGAGCAGCGTCGGACGCCCCCGCCTCGGCGCAGAATACAGCACACGACTTACGTGTCCCTACCTGTCGTGTCCGCATCCCCGTAGTCCCCCCTCACTGCCTGTGGGAACCCCGCCCAATCCAACCCAAGAATCAGGGGATGCGAGAGGCTCGAACTAACCGCTGCCTTGACCCTATATTTTCTACCCCCACAACGAATTTCGATGGGGACCAAAGGATACTCGTGCACATCCCCGTGTATACACCTCACCGAAACGCTCGACGCCTCCACCAATGCCTACTGGTCCATTTATCTGCCCTCGACGTCCCACATTGGGCTCCACTGTAACAGGTTTGTGCAGTGAGAGCAGGCGGGGTTGCCGTTCTCTCCGCAGGAGATCGGTTTATTTGCGTCAAAACGGAACAGAAATATTCAAAATGCAACAGAAACGGTCCATTCAGAGCCGTCTCACGGTGGATCGGGGTAAGTTTCACTCGCTCCGGACCTCCGTGGTCCGTTTGCTCCTGGGTTTGGTCTCTCTTCACTATAATAGAAAGCAGGCACATAAGTACACCCTCCCTGATTGACCTGAGTGCAGACACCTGCTCACCACCAGGTTCAATCCCCCCGGCCAATCCTGTGCGCTCCCAACCTGTCCATACCCCCCCTGCAGGCCAGACGTCGCACGTCCCCCCACAGTTATATATTCAAGTGTTTTTTAAAAACAGGAAAGTCATATGCAAGAACACGGTTTTGGGTTTCATAACTGTGCACATGCACAGCAATAGCGATCTTTTTCACGAAATTGGACCTGCACAAACTATCTATTATGTGAAAGCTGAGCCTCCACTTATTCCGACAGTCCAAACCATATCATCCTGTGACTAAAACTCGCAAATAACAACTTAAGAAGGAACGTCCCCTTTTCTTTTAACAAGCAACAATGAAGTTTTACCTTTGTGATTTTTGTCCACAAAGTTGATTCTGATCGCATAAAACCACCATAAACAGATAATCCAGTGTCTGGGCCAAGTTTTGCAACTTAACATGGTGTTTACAATCAATGAAGGTTTCTTAGGAAAAAGGTAAATTGCCTTCAATCAGAACACATGTTCTTCAGCGCAATCTAGTGGCCATATGTGTATTTGCGAGTGTTTGGCTTGGTGTCATTCGATTATATTTGTCCTGGGGCCGTATTCACAAAGGATCTTAGGGCTAAAAGTAGGTCCTAACTGGCGAATTTAGGAGTAACTCCTAAAAATAATGGGCGTGTCACTCTTAAATTTAGGACTCCTAACTTTTTTCACTAAGAGCAATTCACAAAGTATTTTAGGCCTAAAAGTAGCACCTAAGTCTAGGAGAGCTTAAAAGTCCTCAACAGGACTCCTAACTCACTAAGACCTATTCACAAAGAATCGTAAAATGGCTGCGAGACGAAATGTTTTGGAGACAATTGAAGACAGTGAGTTAATGAAGAGATATAGGCTAAATCGTGAGGGTATTAAACTTGTTGTGGAGTTAGTGCGGGATGCAATAACATCCCCGACTAACAGGAATAATCTGATTAGTCCCGAAATAAAATGTTTGGCAACACTACGTTATTTAGCAACAGGGAAAATGCAACTTTGCAATGCCGACGACTCCGGAATATCGCAACCATCAGTCAGCCGTGCCATAAACCAAACTATCTGCGCGCTCTCTAGACCACATATCATCCAACAGTTTATCCGGTTTCCTTTGGACATTCAACAATTACACAGGATCAAAGCCAACTTCATGGCAATTGCAGGTATGCCCGGTGTGGTCGGTGCTATTGACGGGACGCACATAAAAATAATTGCGCCATCAAAAGATGAGGACGTTTTCGTCAATAGGAAGAAAGTGCATTCCATCAACACACAGGTTGTTTTTGATGCAAATTTTAACATACTGGATGTTGTTGCAAAGTGGCCTGGAGCTACCCATGATTCGCGCATTTTAATGTAGTGCGGTCTGAGGAAGAATTTTGAGAGGCACCATGTACCAGTTGGGTGTCACTTGCTGGGTGACAGTGGCTATCCCTGCAAGACGTGGCTCTTGACACCCTACCTCAATCCACAACCGGGAGCACAGTTAAAGTATAACATGTAAGTGATTACGCAGATTACGCTTAGTCCTATGCGTAAAACACATCGTATTGGTTCTTTGACGCCTTTTATTTGTTGAATCCATATTTATTATTGTTTACTGTTTTCCTCCATATATGTTAAAGCACACAAACATACACGAAATGTTGTGGAGAGAGGAATTGGGCAGATGAAATGTCGGTTTCATGTCCTCCACGGCGAAATACGCCTCACCCCAGAGAGGGCAAGCACAGTCATCACTGTATGTGCCATTCTACACAACCTCTGCAAGCGGAGGAACATTCCACAGCCAGACGATGATGATGATGATGAGGAGGACGATGACCACGATGATGATGATGATGGCGATCAACATGACAATGAATTTGGCCATGTGGAACCGAGTGGAGTGGCATTTAGGGACCACTTTGTGAATACACATTATACATAAACACCTTGGCACAAATCAGTCAACACACATTTGTGTAGTTCATAACATTTATTTTCTTTCAATTTTTCATTTTTTTCTATCTTAAGACTGTAATATTCTGTCTTCATTTTTATTAGCCACTCTTTCGCTTTGAGGACCTTTCTTTGCCTTTTTAAAACCCTCATTTCCATCCTCAATTTCTTCTCCAACAATGAACTGGCACCAGCAGCAGGAGGGAGAGGAGAGGCAGTGGGTGCACCAAGAGGGAGGGTTGGAAGAGCAGGGAGAGGAAGAGCTGTGAGAGGAGGTGCAGCTGGAAGAGGAAGAGCTGTGAGAGGAGGTGCAGCTGGTAGAGGAAGAGCTGGCAGAGGAAGGGCTAGGAGGGGGAGAAGAGGAAGAGCTGTGTGATGTGATGCTGGACTTTGATCTTCATTTCTCCTGTGGGGAATATATATATATATATATATATAATTTGTAACACAATTTTGGGAAGTGGGTTGACCAGTTGCACATTGTAATTCTTCTGTAAATATTAAACAGGTTTTTCATGTAGCCTATTGCAATCATTGCATGCATACCCCTGAATCTCCTTTAGCAACTCGACTGCAGGATCAGCTGCACCCTCAAGGCCAGTTATGCTTGTGTCCGAGCCTAGGACGGCGTACACCACCGATGCGACCGGGGACAACGGCTTTGGTGCAGATCCTCCTCCAACAAATTATATTTCAGTTTCATTCACGTTTCATATCACTGTAGCCTTTGTTAATTGTAAATTTAAGACATGCAAATGCATTTCCCAAATGAATGCAAGCAATGTTAATAATGGACTTACCTGTAGCCGCGACAGCTCTTTTATAGTCGGAAATCTCCAACCTACACTGTGATTGCAGGGCATACCAACGTTTTTCGCAATCGTCGGTCGAGCGACACACAGCAGGGAAGGAAGCATTTAGGTTCACGCATATTTCTTCCCATGCCTCCCGCTTCTTCTTACTGGTCACTCCAGCCCCGAATCTACCCTTTATTACCCCCCTCCGCTCCAGCACAAAC
The DNA here is from genome assembly GCF_949987615.1 of Pollachius pollachius. Classification (NCBI taxonomy): domain Eukaryota; kingdom Metazoa; phylum Chordata; class Actinopteri; order Gadiformes; family Gadidae; genus Pollachius; species Pollachius pollachius. The sequence goes on along the minus strand of NC_136948.1, from coordinate 11,384,210 downwards.
TGGGCAAGTAGTAACAATTGGTCCTGGGACCAATTGGCCTTTCGCTTGCGTTTCACGTTTTCATCATAGGGGGATTTGAACGGCGGTATGGGCTGTTATTTAAAGTGTTTAAGTGCTGAAATATGCTAATTGGATAATAGTTTGCAGGGTGCTTTTAATTTCCTCCTTGATTTAATGCAATTTACGTATTTTTATTGTTTGCTTTCTCTCTCTCTTGAAGGTGCAGGCTACAACGTCATTATCGTGGTCTGCAAAAACTTGTCATGCGTGTATTCTGCTAACTGCACTGTCCATAACTACTTAATAGGAATTTATTTCTAGCCTAGGCTATTTCCTTGTTTTTCGGTGATTTAGTGGGCTCGTCTGAACAACCAATCACCGCACTGACCGCTTCTAAACTCGTGCACGAGAATCGACGTAATCCATAGCAACGGCGCGTCACTCTTAGTTCACTCTTAGTGATTCATCCTTAGTAAGAGTAGGTCTCAGCGGCTTTGTGAATAACTTTTAAGAAAAAACTCCTACGTAAAATGTTTTAGCGCGAGTTAGGAGCACTCCTAGTGGTAAGATAAAATGCTTTGTGAATACGGCCGTTGAGCTTTAAATAAAGGTGTCAAAATTGTAAGCTATCTACCTTTTATTTGTGTCTCATAGTAAGACAGCGCTACAAACTGATAACGACCAACTGATAATTATTTCAGGTGGAAATGTTGTCTTTCACTTATGCCGTGTTCCATGGCTTTATTCACTTTAACCAAGTATTATCCACATTGAAGTATTATCCACATCACTTGCACAACAATCTTTCTATTGGCACCAAGATCAAATCATAGCCCTTGCAGTTGTGAAGATATACTCTACCTTGGACATTTAGTTATGAACATTTGCATAAAATCATGCAGGTCTACATATAACTGGGCGATACCTTTAATACTTTGCAACGGTGGACTGGAATCACTTCATGGCACAATGTGACCGTTCGATAAATAAGTAAACAAAGAGGTTTGTTATTTTTTAAACACAACATGTGTGGAGTCTAACATTCAGCTTCAGTCTGAGCCAGGATGAGTTTTCTGAGCCCCCCAAAAAGAGGCCCGTTCACGATTCTGATTTTAATTTGGGCAAGTGAACATCACATTCGGGCAAGTTGAACATGACCTGTACTTGCCCGATGGGCAAGTGTCAACCCCTGCTCTCTGTTGTGGTTATATGCAGTTATATCCTGGTAACTCTGGCTTCCTCAGACAGCTGATCAGATATCCTGGTAACTCTGGCTTTTTATTGTGATCTGTAGGAAAAAGGATGACAACTACATCTACCAACTCCAGAGGAGAATGAAGAGAAGTCAAGTAAACGCCTGTAAACTCAGCACCCCAACCAAGGTACAAGTATCCAAGGCCCTGTCTGACCTTGCTAGCCTGGTAGATCATCTACTAAGTGCCTGAAGGCCAGAAGTTTCATATTGATTTCAGACTCCAAAGCAACCAAGCTGCATTTTCTCACCCTTGTTTTCTTTTCTGCAGACGTTCCCGCTCACGCCTTCGGTGAAGCGAGGTATGAGGAAGGGTGGAAACATGGGTATGTATTCGTCCGTCTGTCTGTACATATTCTAGGAGGAGGTTGTGAGCCAGGTGCGTCGTTAGACCTGGACATTCAAAGCCATAGCCCCAGATCTTTTGGGAATAGCCCTGGATCGCTGTGCCGTCAAAAAAAAACATAATAGTTCATCATAATAATGATGAAAATAGCCCCGTAGAGTTTACTTTGTGGTTGCATTACCAGCAGCCACAGATGCAACATTGTAGCCAGTGAAAACCGCAAAATTCTGATGTGTCCATATATGGGCAGATTTAGAATAATTGTTGCAAATTCAATGTTGGTATTGTTCTCTATGCTTAGCGCATCTCGTCGATATTGCTGTTTTGTTCTGATAGCATTTTAGTGAGATCAGAGAGTGTTGAGAAGGACAGTAATAAAATATCTTTGGTAAGAGGGATATAAGAAGAGAGACCCGCAGTGAATTCAACCGGGTCAACTTGACATCGGGTAGGTGCATGACAGTGGTCCTGTAAAACCTCAATAGCCCAGGCTTTTATTTGTTTCTATCACTGAACTTTCGAACAAAACTCTTGCTCAGCAAAGATGGGAAATACTATCAAATGTATTATTTATACCAGTATGACTATTACCGTACATGTTTACTCCCTTTGAACAGCTGATTCCATGGATGTACTTTGTGTGTGCCGTGTTTTCCCGCCGATGTGGCGATATTGTTCATAGACAATATAAGTTGACTATGAACAATTATTAAAGTTCAGCAAATTTGACAACTGACAGATGCAATATTGTAGCCAGTGAAAACCGCAAAATTCTGATGTGTACATTTATGGGCAGATTTAGAATCATTTGTTGCAAATTTGATTCTCTATGCATAGCGCATCACGTCGATATTGCTGTTTAGTGCTGCTCTAGTTTGCACAGATTCAGGAGACCCGCTGTGAATTCAACCCGGTCCACTTGACATCGGGTAGCTGCATGACAGTGTTTATTTGGCTACAGGCTTTTCTAATGTCTCATTTTGGCTGCTGGTGTATGTGGTGCACTTTCCATCCTTAACATAAATGTTAACCTACTCGTAGGCCTGCCCTGACGTGAGTCAGACATGACGATTGGTCTTTCCTTTACTTCTCGAACTACGTTACAATTTCATGTTCATCAGACCGATTTTCAAATTTTCTCGGGGGAGAAACCCCCGAAACCCCGTTTTAAAAGTACTCTTAACTTCTGGGCTACAGCCCCGAATGTTTTCAATTGCTAGCGACGCTCCTGTTGTGAACTCAAACTTTCTGGGCGTGACCAGGAAATTAAGATATATCTTTCTAATAAGATCTACAAGTAGATTAAGACCTGCTTGATGTGAAACGACTCATTATGTTCTGAATGCTGTGTGTGATGGGATCTTTTCCTTGTTTCTCTCAGACGACACGAGCTTCGTCATTCGGGAAATGTTCCCGGACAACCGAGGAGCCGAGGATGATGACAGTGGAGAAGAGCAGGATTTTTATTTCTCAGACAGCGACTGATTCGATGTACTGGGCCTGAAAAGGCCTATTTTTATTTTTATCACTAAGTTGAGAACTGTTATCGTCCTCACCATGGTGATATCCTGCAAAAGGAAACATCACGCAAATTCAATTGACGCTGCATGTATCCGTTAGCTAACGTACTTCAAACTACTTCAAAAGTAGTTCAAAAGTAGTTCAAAAGTAGTTCAAAAGTAGTTTGAAGTAGTTTTAATTGTTTGAATGGTTTTGTCTCCGGTTGACATTTTAAAAAATATTTATCATGCAAAACGAATAAACATTTTTGGATTTACAGTTTTAATCATCGTTTGAAATGCTTTTAGTTATTTGAACTCACACCCTAACCGACTGGCACCCAGCGGTGATATATCTACATCTATTTATATATTCCATATATTTATCTGGCTATTGTCCTGACTGCAATTCAAATAAAATATACTTCATTCATAAGTAGGTCATCGATATAATCGGTATTAAAAGGAAAAGGAAGTACAATTCATTGTCTTTGAAAATAAGTATTTATTTTAGCTCAGGCTGAAAATTGCTCCGATGTCATGTGATACCTTGTCATGTGATCCCGGTCACATGATCCCAGAAGAATTGCTCCTTATGTCCTCCGTCTAGTCGCTCCTGACCACAACAAGTCACCCCTTGAGGACGATGAGGACCGTGTAAGTTATTACTGTTAGCTTGGTTTTAAATCAACTAGAGTAGGTTATGTGTTTTGTATTAGTGTTAAGCCTTTTAGATTAGAGCTGCAAACACTAGGCTTCGGATCAGGTTTGATTTTCGCGATCTTTAATGAACAACGTTTAACACAGCAGTAGTCAGTAGTGTAGGTTTGTTCTGGTATTTGAAACATTAGTTAACGCGGTTCCGTCTGGTCGCCGTTGACTGCAGAGGCTCTCTTCGTACCCCAGACGTCCACCGTAACCCCACTTGTTTCATTCCTGTGACTTTTTCAGGTTGACCCTCGTCGTGGTGCTGGTCTACAGCTCACCCGTACGTCCTGGGTTCCTTGAGGAGGATCAAGATGTCCTGTGAGAAAACCCACTTTTTAAAACTCTCCTGACCAAATAGATAACGTTCTTGTCTCCGTTCAGGCTTTAGTCACGATACTAGTTCTAGCCGGCTTAAATTAGTTTATATTTTGGTGTGCCACTGTTATGAATGTCACCACTGTAACCTAAGTTATGGGTCATTGATGAAATAACAACTGTTATATTTATGATTCTCTGGCCAGTAAACGTGCATGTGCAGGCCTAACTGAAGTGTATAAGCCACTGCATCTTTTAAATAAACGGTGCATTTGTATCACAGAAGGTTTCGTAGTAGCAGGGCCGGTGTTACACCGAATTCTGCGACCCACCGAAAAGTGTGACCCCAGGGGGCGCTATTGCACATTTTCTGCAACATGCACGTTTGCATTATAACAAAAACATAAATAAAACATAAAATCTCCCCCCACCGGTGGGTCCTTCTTTTCTTGATACTTACATTAATTCTAAACAGCGTTTTACACAGTAGCCTATAATAGGAAATGCTCAAAGGTAAATCAGCGTAATTTAACACTGAGTGTAGCTTTTTATGCGTAAAGAAGCAACGGTGAAGGACCGTACTAAACGCCCTGTCATTGTATGTGTCTGTAAAATGCTAATCAAATCAAAACAAATGTATTTATTAAGCACCTTTGATAAAAAGGTAATTGGTTGGGGGAGATCTAATGTTTTATTTATGTTTTTGTCATGCCTGTCTACGCTTCAAACTCGTCCATATTGCAGAAAATATGCAACAGCGCCCCCTGGGGTCACACTTTTCGGTGGGTCGCAGAATTCGGTGTAACACCGGCGCTCGGCATAGGCGACCTAGGCAATCGCCTAGGGTGGCAAATGTGTTGGGGGCGCCCTCTGGTGGTGCCCTTTATTAATTAATAAATATACTCTTATGTAGGCTCCTATGTACATGTCATTTAGTTTATGTTATATATGTAGTGTATGTATGTGTCAGGTAGTTAATGTATGTATGTATGTATGTATGTATATACGTATGTATTTTACCAGTCATCCACCACAAGTTCCTACACTCGTTTCTCTGTCTTCTAGCATTCCAGATGACTGGTCCCGTGTGGGGCCGGTCGGGCCCTCGGAGCAGCTGGAGCTGACCTTCGCCCTGAAGCAGCAGGGGGTGGACGTGCTGGAGGAGACGCTCCGCAGGGTTTCTGACCCGGACTCCCCACAATACGGTAGCAGTCTGGTCGCTGTTCACTAACTAACTAACTAACTTTTCACTCCGCTCAACCTTTAGTTCCCCAAGTGGTAGTCCGTGCCAGAAATTATATATCGCGTTCTTTTTTTATATAAAGCATTTTTGCTGAGGGTAAGGCCTTGGCTCGCTCGCAATCTGATGTGTTATGTTTTGGGGAAAGATTGCTTTCGTCAACCTCACACGGACGGAGCGCTCCTGAACACACCACAACCAGCCAATCACTACATCAAATCCAAAGGCACACGGAAAAGGGAAAGTCGATTGTACGCACTTATTGTATGTTGTACGTCCTTGCACTTAAAAATAGTACATAGCATCGTGTAGCATCTTAACCTATCTTTGTTGCTTACAGGGAATGGGTTAACCTAGCAATTGTTGGTGCTCGGCACTTGGTTCTATGAACATCCTTACTGTGATGACACTGATATATTGTTTCTCTTTCTTCTGACAAATGTACTTATTGTAAGTCACTTTGGATAAAAGCGTCAGCTAAATTCCCTGAATGTAAATGTATTTATTTGCACACTTCCTGATGCTCAAAAGGATCTCAAGTCTTCGTCTATTGAGTTTTATTCGATCCGTTTTGTAACCCTTCCTCCTCCGTCCTCCTCCGTCTCCCAAGCCAAGTACCTGAGCCTGGAGGAGGTCTCCTCTCTGGTGCGGCCCTCTGACCTCACCCAGAAGGTGGTCCGCCGCTGGCTGCAGAGCCACGGGGTCTCCGCGTGTCTGTCTGTCCTCACACGCGACTTCCTGCAGTGCACCATGCCGGCCCAGTGAGTACAGCCCTGTACACACATTTCAGATCACGCGTGAAAGACGGGTGGCCACTTCCTTCCCTGGTCTTGTGACTCTGTTCTTCTTTCGTTGCCCTTGGTGATTAACTGTGTGTGTGTGTGTGTGTGTGTGTGTGTGTGTTAGGGTAAGGTTTTCTTTGGAAGCATTGTTCTCTTGTGTGTCTGTTAATCTTTAGGGTCTCACTCTAGTGTGGTTTTAGGGTCTCACTCTAGTGTGTCTTTAGGGTCTCACTCTAGTGTGTCTTTAGGGTCTCACTCTAGTGTGTCTTTAGGGTCTCACTCTAGTGTCTTTAGGGTCTCACTCTAGTGTCTTCAGGGTCTCCATCTAGTGTGTCTTCAGGGTCTCCATCTAGTGTGTCTTTAGGGTCTCACTCTAGTGTGTCTTTAGGGTCTCACTCTAGTGTGTCTTTAGGGTCTCACTCTAGTGTGTCTTTAGGGTCTCACTCTAGTGTCTTTAGGGTCTCACTCTAGTGTGTCTTTAGGGTCTCATTCTAGTGTGTCTTTAGGGTCTCACTCTAGTGTGTCTTTAGGGTCTCACTCTAGTGTGTCTTTAGGGTCTCACTCTAGTGTGTCTTTAGGGTCTCACTCTAGTGTTAATTTGTTCCAGAGTGGCGGAGGCTCTTCTTCCGGGCGCTAGGTTCCACCGCTACGTCAGAGACGGCCGTTTCCAGGTCCGGTCCTCAGCTCCGTACTCGGTCCACGACGAGGTTCACCAGCACCTGGATTTTGGTGAGTCCCATTCATTCACACATTCATGTATTGTGCACCTGCACTCTGCATAGCCTCCCCCCACACCCCTCTTAGGCACTTATTGCATGTTGTAAGTCCTGGCACTTAAAAATAATACTTAGCATTGTGTAGCACCTGATTCTAGCTATCTTTGTTGTATACAGCGAATGGGTTAACCTAGCGATTGTAAGTGCTTGGCACTTGTTTCTATAAACATCCTGTTTTTCTCTTTATTCTGACGAATGTACTTATTGCAAGTCATTTTGGATAAAAGCGTGATGTGTAATGTAACGTGCAGGCAGCGCTGTAGGGTCGCGCTCTGGTCATGTCGTGGTGGGGACTGGACTTGATGTACCTTATTGTATTGTGCTTATTGTCGTTTTGTTCCCGACGTCCTCAGATTTGTGATGTCAATCAACTCACACGTTTAAATCTGTTCCTCTCCCCATGCACAGTGGGGGGTCTTCACCGCTTGCCCCCCCGGGGTCAGGATGTAGCGTCTCATGGGAGGAAAAGACACCCGAAGGCTGGCCTCCACCTCGGGGTGACCCCCGCCATCCTGAGGGCGCGCTACAACCTCACCGCCTCCGACGTTGGCTCCTCCCACAACAACAGCCAGGCCGTGGCCCAGGTGGGGATAAGAGACCACCCAGTCTCCCGTTCTAGGTCCCCTAGAACCTGAAATCATCATCTATGTCAAATGTCTACAAAGAGGCCTTTTAAACCATCTCTCTTTCTTGACTCAAATTCCAACAAATGTCTACTCCTTCATGTTTCTTGTGCTCGGTAGTTCCTGGAGCAGTACTACCACCCGGCAGACCTGGCTGAGTTCATGAGCATGTTCGGAGGGAGCTTCCAGCACCTGTCCCTGGTGGACCGGGTGGTGGGCACCCAGGGGGCCGGCCGGGCGGGCCTGGAGGCCAGCCTGGACGTGGAGTACATCATGAGCACTGGGGCCAACATACCCACCTGGGTCTTCACCAACCCAGGTAGGGGACTGCTTGGTTCTGGGTGGAGATGTTCCGATACCATTATTTTTTTTCCCTTTCCAATTTGATTCAGATTCCTGAACTTCAGTAACGAGTATATATCAATACAGCATCTAGCATTATAACTACCAACAGCACATGTTCATATTGAAGGGTTCTATTACAAAGACAGGAGTGTCGGTTCACTTACTGTAGACAATTTATTTTCAGAACTAGATCATATACGTTTATAATTATAACAATACATTTGTATTCTTTTAGTTAAGCATCCTTGTTTTTCCGACTTGGCTCGAACGCACGTAGGTTGGAGATGACGCGTTTCCCATTCCGACTTTCCACCGCTGACCGTTAACGAACGCAGCATGTAATATTCTTTGCCTGTGTAGTAAATGAGCTAGTCATGTGATGGTATCGGAACGCACCTGTCGGATACTCGACGGTACACGATACTGCATTTAAGGTAGTATCGGAGGAATTTCCAATACTGGTATCGGTATCGGAACAACTCTAGATCAGGGTACTAAGTACTAGAACACTTCTCCTTCTAGTCGCTAAAACAAAGGAGAGATGAGCTTTGCAAAGCCCTAAAGTAAATAAACTAATGAAAGCCTTTTGTTTGCATGTAAATCCCGTTTTCGTAGTTGGACGAGGTCAAAGTCCCCCACTGATAGTGGAGGGAAAACAAACTTTTGTATTGCAAAGTAAAAATTGATCATGTCTAATGACTGATCTTAACACGACAAACTGTTTCCTCACCTCACAAGATGACCACGTGGTGACTGTGTGCGGCAGCCTGTGTGCGTGCTAGTATTGATTTGAATGGAGGGCATAGATGACGCCGTGCCTGTTCTCCCTCCCCACCCGGCCCCTCGCTGCTCCGTCCCCAGGTCGTCACGAGAGCCAGGAGCCCTTCCTCCAGTGGATGGTGCTGATCAGTAACATGTCGGTCCTGCCCTGGGTGCACACGGTCAGCTACGGAGACGACGAGGACAGCCTGTCCAACGCCTACATGACGCGCATCAACACAGAATTCATGAAGGCGGGCGTCCGCGGCGTCTCCCTGCTCTTCGCTTCTGGTACTGGGGCAGGGGAACCAGGGGCAGGGAACCAGGGGCAGGGGAACCAGGGGCAGGGGAACCAGGTTCGTCTCCCTGCTCTTCGCTTCTGGTACTGGGGCAGGGGAACCAGGGGCAGGGAACCTTCAAGATGACTTATGAAGTCACAGATTACATCAGAAGTGTCGGTTCACTTACTGTAGACAATTTATTTTCAGAACTAGATCATATACGTTTATAATTATAACAATACATTTGTATTCTTTTAGTTAAGCATCCTTGTTTTTCCGACTTGGCTCGAACGCACGTAGGTTGGAGATGACGCGTTTCCCATTCCGACTTTCCACCGCTGACCGTTAACGAACGCAGCATGTAATATTCTTTGCCTGTGTAGTAAATGAGCTAGTCATGTGATGGTATCGGAACGCACCTGTCGGATACTCGACGGTACACGATACTGCATTTAAGGTAGTATCGGAGGAATTTCCAATACTGGTATCGGTATCGGAACAACTCTAGATCAGGGTACTAAGTACTAGAACACTTCTCCTTCTAGTCGCTAAAACAAAGGAGACTACAGGGGCAGGGAACCAGGGGCAGGGAACCAGGGGCAGGGAACCAGGGGCAGGGAACCAGGGACCCTCACCTCTTGAGCCATTCATTGAAGTAGCTTTAGATTAAAGGCAATCGTGAATGGAGATATGAGATCAAATCTATACACATTGCTTAAATGATTAGCATACAATATTGTATGCATATACAGTGGGGCAAAAAAGTATTTAGTCAGCCACCAATTGTGCAAGTTCTATCACTTAAAATGACGAGAGAGGCCTGTAATTTTCATCATAGGTAAACCTCAGCTATGAGAGACAAAATGAGAAAAAAAAAATCCAGAAAATCACATTGTCTGATTTTTTTAAGAATTTATTTGCTAATTATGGTGGAAAATAAGTATTTGGACACCTACAAACCAGCAAGATTTCTGGCTGTCACAGACCTGTAACTTCTTCTTCTTTAAGAGGCTGTTTACCTGTATTAATGGCACCTGTTTGAACTCCTTATCAGTATAAAAGACACCTGTCCACAACCTCAAACAGTCACACTCCAAACTCCACTATGACCAAGACCAAAGAGCTGTCAAAGGACACCAGAAACACAATTGTAGACCTGCACCAGGCTGGGAAGTCTGAATCTGCAATAGGTAAGCAGCTTGGTGTGAAGAAATCAACTGTGGGAGCAATTATTAGGAAATGGAAGACCACTGATAATCTCCCTCGATCTGGGGCTCCACGCAAGATCTCACCCTGTGGGGTCAAAATGATCACAAGAACGGTGGACAAAAATCCCAGAACCACACGGGGGGACCTAGTGAATGACCTCCAGAGAGCTGGGACCAAAGTAACAAAGGCTACCATCACTAACACACTACGCCGCCAGGGACTCAAATCCTGCAGTGCCAGACGTGTCCCCCTGCTAAAGCCAGTGCATGTCCGGGCCCGTTTGAAGTTTGCTAGAGAGCATTTGGATGATCCAGAACAGGATTGGGAGAATGTCATATGGTCAGATGAAACCAAAATAGAACTTTTTGGTAAAAACTCAACTCGTCGTGTTTGGAGGAGAAAGAATGCTGAGTTGCATCCAAAGAACACCTTACCTACAGTGAAGCATGGGGGTGGAAACATCATGCTTTGGGGCTGTTTTTCTGCCAAGGGACCAGGACGTCTGATCCGTGTGACGGAAAGAATGAATGGGGCCATGTATCGTGAGATTTTGAGTGAAAACCTCCTTCCATCAGCAAGGGCACTGAAGATGAAACGTGGCTGGGTCTTTCAGCATGACAATGACCCCAAACACACCGCCCGGGCAACGAAGGAGTGGCTTCGTAAGAAGCATTTCAAGGTCCTGGAGTGGCCTAGCCAGTCTCCAGATCTCAACCCCATAGAAAATCTTTGGAGGGAGTTGAAAGTCCGTGTTGCCCAGCGAAGGCCCAAAAACATCACTGCTCTAGAGGAGATCTGCATGAAGGAACGGGCCAAAATACCAGCAGCAGTGTGTGAAAACCTTGTAAAGACTTACAGAAAACGTTTGACCTCTGTCATTGCCAACAAAGGGCATGTAACAAAGTATTGAGATGACCTTTTGTTATTGACCAAATACTTATTTTCCACCATCATTTGCAAATAAATTCTTTAAAAATCAGACAATGTGATTTTCTGGATTTTTTTTTTTCATTTTGTCTCTCATAGCTGAGGTATACCTATGATGAAAATTACAGGCCTCTCTCATCTTTTTAAGTGGGAGAACTTGCACAATTGGTGGCTGACTAAATACTTTTTTGCCCCACTGTATATTTTATATATTTACAAAATATATACTTTTTATGAATTTAATAACATTTCATAATTCATTGTCTGGACAAAGGCTCAGTTAATGTGATCTAAATATAACTTGGCCTTGAGCTTTTTGACTACAGGGAAAAATGAGGGAGATTATAATATTGAATCCTAATACCGAATGTGTTAACAGCAGCTGGATACCCTCTGGTATAGATCACTTTGAAATGTATATTTGTTTGTTTGTATACCAGATGCATCTACCATCTCAATTCAGCAGGGGCGTGGGGTCTGCACTCTGTTATGATTTTTATCATCCTAATCTTATATTATTTGATGTGCTTGTTTCCTCTCCTCGGTCTCCGTGACCAGGGGACAGCGGGGCGGGCTGCAGACATCTGACTAAAGAGGAGAACTGCTTCCGGCCGAGTTTCCCTGCCTCCAGGTGAACCCCAGTATACCCCGGTAGTAGTATTGACTTTTCTGGGACTCTCAAAGCTAAAGTAATAATCATGGGCTGATACTTAGCTGAAGGCTATAGTACCGCTCCGTTCAAAGCCTACAGCGGCCTTCTCCCAACGACCAGAGGTCCAGAGACCCTCAGAGGTTGACGGCTGTGATGACCACCAATCTAAAGCTCTGTCCACTGCCTCCTTCCCCCCCCAGCCCCTACGTCACCACAGTGGGCGGGACGTCCTTTAAGAACCCCTTCAAGATGACTTATGAAGTCACAGATTACATCAGCGGCGGAGGCTTCAGCAACGTGTTCAAGACGCCCGACTACCAGGTACCACAACCAGGAGTCTGTATTCTACACTGAGGCTTCAGGAACTAAACCTCTGGCCCCCTGGGTGTCCGCTCTATCTACATATCTATATTCACAATAGGCATGGTAGGATGATTCGTATGATTAATAGAAGGTTTTTGACTAAATGCTACAGTTGGGTTTTGTTTGGTAAGTAGTCAACTATGTGCCAGTGAAACCCCCTGAGGCTGTAACGTGTGTGTGTGTGTGTGTGTGTGTGTGTGTGTGTGTGTGTGTGTGTGTGTGTGTGTGTGTGTGTGTGTGTGTGTGTGTGTGTGTGTGTGTGTGTGTGTGTGTGTGTGTGTGTGTGTGTGTTCCCTCACCTCCCCCCCCGAGGCCAGTGCGGTGAAGGCCTACATGCAGACAGTGGGAGGAGGGCTCCCCCCGCTGGCGTACTTCAACACCAGTGGCAGAGCCTACCCAGACCTCGCTGCCCTGTCTGATAACTACTGGGTGGTCAGCAACAGGGTGCCCGTCCCCTGGGTCTCTGGCACCTCGGTAAGTGTTCACACACTTTCATGTCTTCACCTGCACTGTGCATAGCCTCCCCCCACACCCCTCTAAGGCACTTATTGCATGTTGTAAGTCCTGGCACTTAAAAATAATACTTAGCATTGTGTAGCACCTGATTCTAGCTATCTTTGTTGTATACGGCGAATGGGTTAACCTAGCGATTGTAAGTGCTTGGCACTTGTTTCTATAAACATCTTGTTTTTCTCTTTATTCTGACAAATGTACTTATTGTAAGTCATTTTGGATAAAAGCGTGATGTGTAATGTAACATGCAGGCAGCGCTGTAGGGTCGCGCTCTGGTCATGTCGTGGTGGGGACTGGACTTGATGTACCGGCGGATCCCGTAGTGGACCTCATTGGTCTCTTCCCCTGCAGGCATCCACCCCTGTGGTCGGAGGCATGCTGGCTCTGATCAACGACCGGCGGCTGCTCAAAGGCCTTCCCCCCCTAGGCTTCCTCAACCCCCGCCTCTACAAGCTCCAGCGAGAGGCCATGTTCGACGTGAGTCCACACACTAGGCTGTTCCGCTCGTTCTCCTCGGCGCTTACCTCAACTGCCCTTAGAACACGTGTTCCGACTGGCCTCAGATCAGTTCCCTAAACGCTGTACGCTCCGCTCTCCCCCCAGGTGACGGAGGGCTGCCACCTGAGCTGTCTGGACGAGACGGTCCAGGGGCGGGGCTTCTGCGCGGCCCCCTCGTGGGACCCTGTGACGGGTTGGGGGACGCCGAACTACCCCGCGCTGCTCGCCGCCCTGCTGGACAAGTGAGGCACTGGAGGGCTGAACTCCCTGGCTTCTCCTACATCCAGAATCATGCCAACAGGGTATTCTACGTAGTATATTGCTAGTTCTGCTGTAAGCCTGTTCAGGGCCAACCAGAGATCATCTAACTCAGTCAAAAAGTAGGTCTGGGTCCCTCTCATCGTAGCGTCAAACACTGCCTCCCAGATGCCTATGGAACAAAGCAGGGTACGGATTGGGATGGAGGAGAATACCATGAATTGCTGATTCTGTTATTCTTTGCATTTCAGAGAATCTGAAAGATTGTTTTAAATGTCAATCTTATGAAGGGGAAAGGTGGATATCGAAGATGCAATTAATTAAACATTTTATGAATTACATAAAATGGGTTTGCTATTTTACGTACACATAAAGACGCATCATATTTATGGAGCATATTAATTGACTTTTCAGACATACGCTGGCGACACAAATCACTTTATTTTTAACTGTAGTATAATATATATACTATACTACTATACTTGTATCGGTATGATCAAAATTGTTGCAAATGATTTGTTAATATTTTTTTATTATGCATAAAATTGCGCATGGTTATTCTCAGGTAGTTTGTAAGTAAATGTTTAGGGTGCAACTATCGGAAGTAATAACTCATTTTTAAACCATTTTGACAGAAAAGTTTTATGTATTGTAGATTTGGTCCGTTTGGTCACGTATTTTGTGTTTTTCTGTTTTTGTTTGTGTGCATGGGCGTGTAGAGAGACTGATGGACTGTATATTGAAATTGTTTTGCATGGACAACCAGAAGGCTGCATATCGGTCATTCCCTGGTAGCTGACCATTAGCCTGAACGGATGCCGTGAGCTTTATGCAAACGTCGCTCGGCAGTATTCTACACCAGCAGTACTGCATGTTAATGTTTTATAACCCAAAAAACATGAATAAAAGGATATCAGCAGTGATGATTCATTGGTCAATAAATTCATTGGTTCATAAATAAACATTTATATCAATCTGTTATATTTTACATTTCACATGAATCCACATAATTATTTATCATTTTTCGAATAGAAAAAAATGGAGAATAAAAAAATTCTCTCCATTTTCTACTTCTTTTCTCAAATATATTCTCTGCATTTTCTATACCTTCTTTTTCCCAAAAATATATTTTCCAATTTCTATACCTTTTTCTCAATATTTTATTTTCTAACATTTCTATACCTCCAATTTCTTGATTTTGTATTCTCTACTTCATTTTTTATACCTCCTTTTTCCAAAAAATGTTTCCTCTTCATTTTTCTATACCTCCTTTTTCTCGATTTTTGACTCCCAACTATTTTTATACATCCTTTTTCTAGATTTATCGAGAAAGCAGAGAGAATTTCCCCCAAGAAGGAACAATAAAGGATAAGTTAACTAATGTGATCAAGTTTGAATAGCTGAGCTGTTCCGAGAGATCACAATAAGGCTTATACCGTTGGACACCTTTGAGTCTCAGCTTACATATGGCATATCGTTTGTGTAGATAGCATGTGTTGCCAGATAGATTGGGAATTTCTAGCCCAACTATAGACCAAAAACCGGCCCAAAACGTATATTGCCAGAAAACAGATTAATCATACACTTCTGCAATAGCAAATACAGGAATACACACCTAAACGCAACCTTATTAACAATGACGTTGTGTGGCCTACAAGGAACCTCTCAAATATCTCTCTCACACACAAACCTCACAAGGTCTGTGTAAAGAACACACTTGACAGCGTCAGAATGGATCTTGCATGAATGAGCTGACATTAGTACACAACACACAAAATAGGCATGTAAATGACCAATGGTGAGCACAATAAACACCTGAATGCAACCTAATTTGCTTAACGACTTTTACGTTACACACACACGCTTACACTCCATGTGCAGGGACACACAGTAAATGTTGGTTTGGTACGTAACATGAGCTAAAATAAAACGCTAAAAAAACTATGCATACAATCATGTAGCATTTCAACGTGAAATAATCTTACAAGAACTTGTAAGATCATAATTTCTTAAAAGTTTATAAGTTTAAGGCATAAATCATGCCTTGATGTTCTTGCAAAAGAGAACTGAAGAACATGAAGGCAATGACTTATGACCTCCAGCCCAATGGCTCACACTGGTCCAAATCGTTGTGCTAGATATAGAACACAGGCTTATTAAAGTCACTGAGTACTTACTGGGTAATCGACCTCGGTGCCTTTCAGCTAGAATCGAACAAACGAGCCGATACTAAATAGGCTTCCTCTGCAGCTCCTGCTTATCAACAATGAGCCTCAGCTTCTCGCTTCTACTGATATCATTTTTCTCTCAGGGCCAACATATTTATTTGCCGTGGTGAACATGGTGGAACTCTGGTTTTACCTAAATTTGGACTCTTGATAAAGATAATCACCAATCTTTGACTTGACAGCAAATTTTTGCTGTCGACTTTTAACTGGAGACCAGTTAAAAGTCCCTTTAACCCTAGACTTAGTCCATAGTCCAGGGTTTAGTATGCTGGGCATAAATGCAAACGTTTATTACTAGAGCTTCAGGTGCAGATAAACATTTGTCATATTTTCTTAAAATATTTGACCCTCATTGGCCACTGTTAACCCTGAAGCATCCAATCGTAAGCCCAAAGCACACACCCATGTTTGGGTTCACGTCTAAAATACAAGTCGAACGCAGCTCATTACATTTGTGCTCATTGTGCTTTTGTGGTTCAGATTGCGCTGTGTGTGCATTGGGCTTAAGGAGATATATATATATATATATATATATATATATATATATTCAATCAAGTTGCAGCAAAAAAACCAAACCCTTAAAAAGTTTGAAGAATGATAAAACACATAAGTTAGAAGGCTCATCTTTACTGTAACAGCTTTGAGATCCACTTAAAAAATGTACTCTGCCGAAGAGACAAAATTCAAATGATTGAAGTTAAAATGGCAAGAAAAATAAATTGTTACAATCTATGACAGTTAAGAGTTTCTGAAGGGTTAAAGTATGCAAGGACAGACGTGACACTTTTCTATCTGGTAGTGCAAGGTAAACAATGTTTTAATCACGCCTCACTATTGAAATAACATTGCTATCATCTAAATGATTCTGACGCATTGAGACAAACATACAAAAAGAAAACCTATGAGGAACATAGGTGACCTCCTGTCCAGATAGGGCAACAATAAGGTCAAATCTCCCAACAAGAGCTATTTAAAAAAGATGTTATCGCAAAGCTTATGCTAAAGAAAAAGTGTACAATATGCACACTTAACGTGAATACAAATTCCAGGATTTTATTGAATTGATGACCATTACCGGGGCTTTTTGTGTGTAAATGATTCATGAGATGGAGATGGGAACATATATAAATAAAACCTCAAGGGACATATCCATGAATTATCGTCTTCATTTGAAGAAACTTTAGGCTTGAAGAAACGTTTCCTTGCCGTACCCCGAAACACACCAGGAAGGAAGCGGGGAGCGAGTGTTCCAGAGTTTCTTGTACTCGTATCAAAAATGTTTCGTTTTTTTCTCCGAAAGGTCGCTTTAGTTTAAAACATTTGCTTTTCTAGAAAGAATACAAAGGGGGCTTCATGTCCTGCGACAAAGTAGTTCATAGACGATTGTCCTCTGCAGAGGAGCGGAGCCAGCGATTTGCTGTCGTCCCGCTGCAGGTCGCTGGGCCGCGCCCACTCACTGGTTGTTCTTTGCTTTGGCGTGTGTGAGGATGTGCGACTTGAGGTTTGTCGACTGGGCAAACTTCTTGTTGCAGCCGTCGAAGGGACAGACGTACGGCCGGTCTCCAGTGTGAATGCGCACGTGTGTGCGCAAGTTAAAGTCCAGGGAGAACCGCTTTCCACAGCCCTCAAACGTGCACTGCGGATGAGAGAAGAGGAGTGTTACGGAGTAGAGAGCAGCCTTTCAGTAGGCAGGGAAACTGCCGTGATGAAAGGTTTTGGTGCTCCAAAACCTCCAAAACCTCTGGACTCCGACGCCAAATAATTGCAGCCCATAAATTCTGCCCCGTTTCACTCAGGGAGTGTTTCACTCATCAGATGACATCCGTCTTCATACAAAGATTTTTTTCAATGTACAAAGAAAGATACTCTATCGCCTTCTGTGCAGCAAACGTTAGGACATTTTTAAGGGACATTACAGGCCACTTACCAGTTTCAGAGACCCTGGGATAGGACAGAGTAACAACCAGGACAACTTCTAGTTGTAAGTGCAATACATTGACTAGGTTCATTTCAAATGAGTATACATACCATAGCACCATAATACAGCCTGGTTTCCAACTACCTTAGATACAAAGTACCAAGTGTCGTGAAGTTCCACGATTGCAGCTGGCAGCTTGATTAAAATGGTCTCATCGCGCTTTACGACTTGTGTTCTATGCCTTCCGCATACAACATTTCCTTTGATTGCTAAACACTCAAAACTTGCAGCCATAGGACCCACCTGGAAGGGCTTCTCCCCTGTGTGAACCAGCTGGTGTCTCTTCAGCTTGGAGCTCTCCACGAAGGCCTTGCCACACTCCGCGCAAACGTGCACCCGCGGCCCATGGGTGTGCAGGTGCTTCCTCATGGCAGAGTTGTCCCTGAACATCTTACTGCATCCCTAGGCATGGAGACACAGGAGACGAGGTGAGAACCAGCGCAGGGAGCACGCCACTGCAGGCACTAGGTCTGGACGTCTTCACATCTTAATGACTGCCTCCGTTTAGGAAGTATTTACAAACTAATATACTGTGAAGTACTACCACTGGGCAACTTCATAAGTTATTCTGTTTATACTGTTTGTCCTTATTTTAGCATTTACTTAAGCATCTATTTGTTTTCCTTCACACTACTTTGTATTATTTATTTACCATTTATTGTATTTTATTTTATCCTGTTTCCCCTCCGGGGGATTAATAAGGTATTATCTATCCCTCTATCTACAAGTATGTAAATGTTAGTAAGTGGTTTGGTCTTTGTTTAGTAAATAAATAAATGTATTTGTCATTATGGGATGATTATTGTAGTGTTTGAAACTGCATCAGGCTAGACGTGGCAAAACAAGGTTTTGGTAAGCATGCATACGGTTTTTATACGTTTAATCTGGATTTTAAATGACTTATTCTGATGTACAATCCCTGTTGCATCTAACATAACACATAACAAAAAGGTGGCTTTTTGATTAACTTTCGAATAATAGTTTAAGCTGTGGCGAGTAATCCAAAAATATAACAATATAACAGAACACAGAAAGACAGCAGTTTGAGATTTTGAAAACTTCACTCACTTTGTGCGGACACGCTATCGTTCGGGGGGAATCGTCTTCTTTTACTTTTCTGGGCTTCATTCTAGAGAAGAATGTATATGTTTAATCACAAAGTTCATACTGATAGCAACATGAGAAACCACAACTTTACTAAATAAAATAGTTATTGATTGTTGGGGATGACGGCAGTCCAGCGATCAGCAGGTACCCCAATAAATGACATTAATCAAAACGTTCCTATTTTCCTAGGAAAATCCTTTCGCGACCCACCTTGCGAACTCGGCCAGCTGCTTCGGGTCCGACAGGTCGATCCCCGGGATGCCGCCCGGCGGCAGCTTCTTGCCTGTCATGTATTCTGAGTAGTCCGGCGGCGAGTTCTCCCCAATGATTTCCTCCTCATGGTCGATGTCCTTCTTGTCGTCTGAGTTTAGTGTAGGGGTATAGTTTTAGTGCACTGCGTTTAAATAAGTATATTTTAAAAGCTCTGTTCGCCGGTTGACACGCAGGTCCGTCCTTCCTTCACAGCCGCGCGCGATAACGGTCCGATTCAAAACGTCCCTCAAATACCACCGAAAGCGCAAATAAAGATCGCGGTAATTTAACGGAGCAAATTTTGTAATTGTCACTTCGGTTTAAATGGGTGTTCGGTTTAAAAACATTCGTCTAAAACTGCTAACGTTATACATGTGTGCAAAACCCTTTAAGCAATAGGTTTCAACCTTTGCATGTTTGTCGTTAACTAAACAATAACATCTCCCCGCTGTCAGGTGAGTTCCACTGGAGCGCATTCACCGCGGCTACTATCGGACTAGCATTAGCGCCGAGCTAGTCAACTAGTAGCCATACCGTCACCGCTGTCTGTACGGCTACTAGTGTTAGCTCGGCGCTAATGCTTTTCCGCTAGTAGCCGCGCATTCAGTACGGCTGCTAGCCGTACAGACCCTCCCCCAGCTTGAGACGCAGCTGAACTGCGCCACAGCGGCCTGCTCCGCGAGCCCGCTACAGGAGCGCTCGCTCCGCCACCCGCCGCCATCTTCCCTGGCCAAGTAAACGCCATTTTTTCGGGCCGCCATACTTCTACACTGGGGAAATATGGCGGCGCCCATCAACAGATAAAACATGGCTTCCCATAAAAACAAAAACATTTCCAATGGAATATTTGCGAGTCAGAGTTTCAAAATAAATCGATTACTGGCGGAGGGGATCGCTTGCAACCAGGCCAGACGCATGATACACACAGCAGAACAATGCGGACGAGCAGCATGTAGGAATTCAACCTAGCAACTTACCCGATGCCCACATCGTCACCGAAAACTCTCCTTCTAAAGTCTTTATCTGGACTTGCTTCTGCTCCCACTTGCGGCCCATCTCCGCGCCGCTCAGATAGCTCTTCTTTCCCGCTTTCTTGCCACTTCCCCCCTTTTTGTTGCGACCCACCGACGAGCTTTTCCCGGCCACTGTAACCAGAGTCTGTTCGATGTAGTCCCGCTCCGCCGCGGGCACCGGGACGGGGATCAGGATCTGGTCCTCGTACCCGTCATCCGTGTGTAGTTCAGAGTCCTCCTCACCCACCACCTCCTCCCGGGTCTGCACCAGGATCACCCCCTGATGGTGATGATGATGGTGAATCGAGTGGTGGTCGTCCGTGTCAAGAGGCTGCAGAGCGATCATAGGCTGGTGTTCATCGTCGTCTCCGACAACTGTTGTCTCGATAGTCTCCACTTCGATTTCATGAAGTTCCACTATTTCGGATGGCATTTCGGACCCGTCCGCCTCTATGTACAGAGTGTCCCCCGATGCCATGGCAAAACCGGTACTTTCTCTTTATTAAAATGGTTTTATCCCGCTTTTCGACTTGCGTTCTCTGCCTTCCTCCTTCTTCTCCAACACAACTCTACAACGCTAGTCTCGTCGCCACTATGCGCTTCAGTTGCGCACTCTCGCGCGATTTGGTTCCATAGGATTTGTTGACAAACTTCAGACTGTGGCTGCGGTCTGTCGGTGTTGTGTTGATTGCGACAACTTCAAATTTATTTAAAAGTAGTTAATAGTTAAAAAGTCTGTTATTTATAATCTGGATATTAGGTGGGAATGATTAGTTGAAAATCTGAATGCATGATGAAATGCAAAGCCTAAAGAAGCCGTGTCTTCCTAAAGAAAATAATAATAATAATAATGTATAATGACAAATACATTAATAATCATAATAATGACTACGGAAGCTTAATCACAATTAGTTAGGAGAATGGATAGGATTAAATAAGTGTGAACCTCTTTCCACTCCATTTCGAACATGTTATACAAATCCGCAAGTGTTTATTATTTATGTATCTAATTATGCTTTCGAAATTTATGCTTTTGAACATTTTCGAAATAGAAAATTCAATAATCAATAATAATGTAAATATATTTGATACAATTCAAAACAGCAACACAATTGTTGTTAAAATAATTCTAAAACGGAATGTTTAACAGGTACATCGTTCACTTTATTCCCTATGGGAGGAGCTCCTCACACACCTTTATTTGCATGGGGTGGGTGTGACACGAAAGTCTGAGCGTTTATTCACGTACGATCAGTTTCCGTTTGCCTTAGCGTCGTAAGGACAGACATGGGTAAGGCAGGTGGAAGAGGAGACTTTGAATGGGTCTACAATGATCAGCCGCACACTTCAAGAAGAAGAGAAATATTGGGTAAGATGATTCCTATTTCAATAAACTTCCACATAACCTTAACTTATTTTCAAGAAAGTTCATGACAATTCTGTTACCCAACCCCAATTGTTCTAAAAATGTAGCCGGTTAAACCAGTTTGCCGTTGCTAGACAGGACACTGCAGCTATTGACGTCGAATAGATGCTTAGAACGAGTGGGTAGATTAGCCAGTATCTGTCTGCATCATTATACTACTCTACTTCTACTGATACTACTCTGCTGCAATTAATAATACATTTAAAAAGGATTACGGAAAGTAGTGGCAGGAATCTGGCCGTTTGTATTGATTAAAGTCGGGGCAGTAAGACACAGTTCGTTTCCTATTTAAAAAGCCCGATTACATTAACTGCGAGAAAATATTTGAACGTCATAAACCAACCTAGTCCTATTAACATAAACCTACACACGGCTGTTGAACTGAATCCTACAGAATATCATCACTCAGTTATGCATTCTGACCAAATGCTGATTAAAAAGTCAATCAACTGGATAATTCAGCGTTTGTTCAATTAGCCTTGAGAATCCCTGACTGATTAACTCCCTGATATGTAAACATACCTTATCTCCAACCCCGCCATCTTTAATATCTCCCTATGTACTATGAAACAACGTGTTGATAGCAGGTGCCTGACAAAGCCTTTAGGTTAGCACGGGAACAAGACACATTCCCCACCAACACTGGGAGGAATATCGGGTTGGATCACCTTCAACAAAAAAAAGCCCAAATAATCCTGAAATTAATTGTCATTTGTTTAAAGTTGCATTTCTTGTTACAAAAATATCCTGGTATCCTAATCGTAAATCCCACCTTTATCTGCAGACCATGAACCTTGACCAAGGGAAGATGCAGAGGGTTTGTTCCCTGACACCTCTGTTGTATTATTAAAGGCTTTATTATCATGCTTGGCCACGTCCTGTCAATGGAGGAAACGTTCTTGGGACCACATGGTACCAGGGCATCTGTCAACCTGCACTGCACTCTTTTTATAATGCTAACTTTTTATAGAAACCGTAATCATCTGTGTCGCCTCCCTTATCCATGGAGGAACACCTAGTTTATGTCATCCTCTTACCTCGCCTCCCTTATCCATGGAGGAACACCTAGTTTACGTCATCCTCTTACCTCGCCTCCCTTATCCATGGAGGAACACCTAGTTTACGTCATCTCTCTCCCTCCTTCTCCACTACTTTACCAATCTCTCTAACCATTAACTGGTCTCGACCTCATCAGAGGTAGAAGGAACATCAGTATATATGGTGGCACAGAACATAACAAAAGTCTCACAGAAGAATCACCAAAGAGCATGCTTATCTTAATCTGATCCTAATGAGGAAACAATGATTATAGTCCTTCAAAGGGTATGTCAATTCTCCCACAAAACTTGCAGGAACGCATCAAAGTGAGGATAAAATAAGTTGGTAATGAGTTAATTTATGCATTTCAGGATCGTTATCATGCGGTCTGGCTATTTATTGATTTTTTTCCCAGGTAGCAGGTAAGTAACTACTAAATGAATAACTTGGTAAATAACTGACCATTTTGAAAATGGTCAGTTTTGAGCTAAAGAGCTTACCTTTAGCTCAAAACACAATGACATTTTGAACAATCTCAAGTAATCATTGTATCTTAAAATGATGATGCATTATATATTTACATTTGCTAAACAAATGAGGTTTGGATGAAAACCTTATTTACATAACACATAACAGGAGCTCCCAAACATGTAGTGGTTTAAATTGATCTAATCTTGTATGATCACTGTGTGCTTGTTCAAACAGACAGAACCAAGACAACGTCTGTATGGTCAGAAATTGTCTTTGCATACATTCCATCCCAGTTTCACATATTTACAGCACTTATTTTGCTACAAACAACTGCTATTGCGACCATCTTCCATAATGAAGCACGTCTTTAATTTATGTTGTAACCACAGCCCACTACTGTGAGCCAACCGGTTTATTCTTTAAGTGGGACTTGTATCTACTCGAGAGGTCGGTCCCAGAGCACAACAAACACCTCGGCCAATTAAAAGAGTGTTGTCAGCGGGCCCCTTGCCCTCGGGGAGGCATTAGAGGGACACAGAGATATCCGTAAATTGGCGTTGGCTGGTCTAACCCAGATTCAGACGCGTGGTTAGGGTTAGTCCAAAGGAAACATTGTGCGTCCAGACGGGGGTTAGCTTCCTGTGACATGCTTCTGGCCAGGTGGTCTCCTCATGGGGTCACCTGTCAGCAGCGCATCATGGCCTCTTAATCACAGCATCGAAAGTACGGCAAACGAGTGAAAGGCACAACACGACTGTGATCTTGTCCAGGGGCGTAGCCACATGGGGGCCAGGGGGGGTGTCAGAGGTTGGACGTCCCGCTGCTGTCTGAAAAAATACAATTAAAAAATGAACGGAAACGGTCTAAAGAAAGCTGAAATATAAGTTTGATCTAACTTTGACTTATTATTCTTATTGGAAGTGTTATATTTGACATTATGAATAAATATTGCACTTAAAATAGCCCCTCCAAGTTGAAAATCATTCACCCCCCCCATGACAATCAAGTGCCACCCCAAATATAAGACTGGCCTGAACTGGCCACCACAGTAATAATGTCCTGGCTACGCCCCTGATCTTGTCTATTGTGACTTTCACTTGTTCTACCGTACAGTGGAACTCTTTTGAAAAGTAATTAAAGTTGATAACCCTCACATGAACAGGAGCTAGCCTATTTTAAAGGTGCAAGTCAAAGGAAGCAGCTAACTGAAAGCAAATGCTAACCCAGCAAACTCCCCATCTGGACGCACAACGATGACTCATACAAAACCTTGGCTGGCTGACTAGTGGTTATATATTTTCTAAAGAGCTGAGTGACTTGTGGCTTACCCTTCAAGTGTCCCTTCCCTGACCTAACCCTTACATGTATATGCATAATAATACCATCTACAACCAATAAATCAAGGCATTATGTGAAGTTATGAAGCTACAATACCTTTATGTTACCTTATGATGTAGATGTGAACTTTTACAGACAAAAAGCCACCTCCTCATATCCATCCGTCTGCTTTTGTTCCTCAGCTAAATACCCAGAGATCAAAACCCTCATGGGTCCGGACCCCCAGCTGAAGTGGGTGGTGTCGGCCATGGTACTCACCCAGCTCTTGGCCTGCTACATGGTCCACACCGTCTCCTGGAAGTGGATCTTCTTCTGGGCCTACGCCTTCGGCGGCTGCATCAACCACTCCCTGACCCTGGCCATCCACGATATCTCCCACAACGTGGCCTTCGGCAACAAGCTTGCCAAGTGGAACCGCTGGTTCGCCATGTGGGCCAACCTCCCCATCGGGGTCCCCTACTCGGCCTCCTTCAAGAAGTACCATATCGACCACCATCGCTACCTGGGAGGAGACAAGCTGGACGTGGACATCCCCACAGACATCGAGGGCTGGTTCTTCTCCACGCCAGCCAGGAAGGTCCTCTGGCTCTTCCTCCAGCCCTTGTTTTACGCCATTAGGCCCTTGGTGGTGAACCCCAAGCCCCTGTCTCTGCTGGAGGTGCAGAATGCCGCGGTTCAGGTGGTAGTGGACCTCATCATCTATCAGCTCTGGGGACTGAAGCCTGTGGTTTACCTCATCGCGGGATCCATCCTCTGTATGGGTCTGCATCCCATCTCGGGACATTTCATAGCAGAGCACTACATGTTCCTGAAGGGCCATGAAACATACTCCTATTACGGATCGCTAAACATGATCACGTTCAACGTCGGGTATCACATGGAGCACCACGACTTCCCCAGCATACCTGGGAGCAAATTACCTCAGGTGAGACTGCTTACTGCACTGACACTGCATTTTTCCAACATCAATTCTGGCAAGAATATTAACAGGTCACATTTCACTAACAATGTCACTGGTTATGGATACTGAGATAAGGAATGCAAGTCAAAGCATTTACCCGTATAAATGGCAAAGGACAAAAAATAACATGACAAGTTCTCATGTTTTTTTCTTGGACCAGAATTTATAGGTCAGATTTCTTTTGAAACGGTCTTCTCCCAAATGAATGACTGACTTTCCTTTTGTTGCCCACAGGTGAAGCGGATTGCGGCAGAGTACTATGACAACTTGCCTCAGCACACTTCCTGGACCCGAGTACTATGGGACTTTGTGTTTGACGACAGCATCGGCCCCTACGCCCGGATCAAACGGGAATACAAAATAGTCAAACAGGATTAATTAAGGCTGATGGCACGTTTCGTTCTGACATGAATGTGAAACCAAGGACTAAAGACTCTCTCCTCCCCTTCTGTCCGTTTCAAAAATGTCCACATTGTTTAGTTTGTTGTGATAATGTAATTGTATACACTGCAATTGTATTTAAAGTATGAAGTGGATGTATGTACATTTCTTTGAAAAATGAAAAGTTTGCCCTGAATGCTCTCTACTTTACTGCGAGCAGGCTCTGCATATATAGAAAATTTTTCCTGTCCTATAGAAGGATCAACTTTTAGAAGGAGTTTGACTGAATTGGAGAAGTTGCCAAGAGAACGTTTAATATTGTGTTGTATTAACTATAGATACATGATCTTTATCATCTTTATATTATATATTGGTATTGGTCTATTTTCTAAGGTCAAAGGTCAAAGTCACAAACGTATACATACATTTTATGATTGATTCATAACACTAAGAAAGATAACATTATTGCTCTAGAGTCAAGTCCAGTTGGTTGCTATGGAGACAGAACCAAGACTCACATAACCCTGAGCGGTGGATCTACACTACATCGCGCCTGTTGGGCAGAGAAGAAAATGAGCATTGAGATGAGGTGTGAAACGTGACGCCACTACAGTGTCGCTGCATTCTGCTTTTGATTAAACTGTGTTTCAATACCCTTAATGTTATCAGGATTAACATTACTATTTAAATAAAACTCAACATAAAACAGTCATGGATCATTATAAATTTCTAATTTAAGACTTTCTGTCCGTCATATTTTGCTACCATTAAATTTTGTGAAATTGCTTTTAATCTACCACACATTAAGAACAAGGTAAGGCCGGTCGTAGAGAAATAAACCACACAACTGAACATGTTAATTGTTGACAGGTATATTGTTTTTGTTTGAATGAGTTCACTTCCAAGACTTTGAGGGGTATTGGCGAGCAGATAGAAGCAGATTGTGAAACCACAACCCATCAATTCAATTGACGACTCTCTTCAGACAGACATTTAGCCATTGTCACGTACCGCTACCCCTTCTGCACATTTCAAGCCATCACATTTCTATATTGCCAGCACCACCTATTACACTTTAAACAGCTACCATTGTTCAAAATACTTCATCTGTATAGAGAATGGGGCATCCTCAGGAAACAAACCACAATGGTAAGTGTACCACCGATGACCGTTCTATCTCCTCAAATCCTTCTTTAATAAACCAAATGAAAAACTAATTTATAGTGAGGGGTTTCATGCATATCTGGAAGGTTCACAAAGCATAGGGTGACTAATAGTTACAACTACATTGTTTCATATCTAGGCAAAAAAGAGGTGGCACATTTACAGTTATGGGCCTGTTTTTGAATGATTTCCCCCCCCCCCCGACACCCCCACACAGACACCTGATTCAGCCTGATTCAGCCTGATTCAGCCTGATTCCACCTGATTCCACCTGATTCCACCCGACGCCTGGATCACACTGGAGCAAGACTGGACTGGAAAGGGAGATCCAGTTATTCAGGTTTTATTGTTGACCTGGACGCAGGGGATTATCTAAAGACCCATTTCTGGATCAAATGAGAAACTCACCTGCATGGCACCCAACATTTTTTGAGTAGGATAGAAACACATGTCAATATGAACAAGGCCATCGCCAGGGTTTGAAAACCGGAGAGGTGCGTCTGAAACACTTTGTCTGCCTGTATTGTGCTTTTTGTTCCTTTAAGGTTTGACTAGGGGACAACTAAATAGAAACAGTTGAAAATATAAAAGGCTGACAAAGTATGTGCAAGGGTGGTTTCTCCTACAATGTCAATCAAATTATCATTGTCATTAATTGCAACATCATCATCATCATCATCATCATCATCATCATCATCATCACAGCATTTTTAAATAAAACAGTAAAAACTTAGAAAAATGTTTGTGTTTTTTCTTATGACTGAAAAGAATAGCGTTGCGACCCTGGGCTGACGGAGTCTCTCGGTCTCTCGCGGAGCACGTGACAAAACCAAACTCAGTGCGAGTGTCAGACCGCCACCGTATTCCCCCTCTCAGCCAAGTCCTTCCGCACACACCTGCACATCCCTCACACGTTTCACTTCCCTCTCCCTCGATGTCCTCTCGTCTCGTCGCTCTGTTTCCACTGCTTCCTCATACCTCTGTTCTGCGGCAGATTGAGAAATGTTTGGCGCAGCATTTCTGTAACTTCCATCACGGCTCATTGACTGTTCAACATGGCGTCACAGAAACATGGCGGGAAACATTCCTGAGGTCTGTGACTGTCTGTCGATCCTCTGGCTCCTCCCACTGGTGTTCAGGAGACACTAGGACGTGCTGATTCTGCCAATCTCTTGTCTAATGGCTGCAGGAGACAGGATACAAGATGGCTGGATTGAAGGATAGACAATCTTGGGATTCTCAACGCTACACTGCTCTGGTTATCACAAAACATTACTTACATTGCTAGACTTTTCTTACACTTAAACAATATGTGGACAATCAATAAACGTTGAATTCCTTGAAGAGCTGGCGATGGAGTCAAATCGCAGAGGGTAGGTTTTAGAGCACTTTCAGAATTAATGTAGAGGCCATTCAGAAGAGCAATTTCTTGTTATTGAAATAAGTGACATGAGCTGCAATATGAAGTTGGGTAGAGCGTTGGGTACTGAAGTATTTTCTCACCATTGATGATCTCATCTTTAACTTTATGCAATTCACGTACGACTTCATCCAGGATCTCCTGCAGAGAAAGAGCTCAGCGTTAGTTCTCTGGTAGACATCATGTCAGCCAAAGAGATGAGGAGGAGTGAAAGTGTGCACCACCGGACCTGCTTCATTCTGTCGAACTCTGTGTCTGCTTCACTGGAGCTGCCGACAGGCCTCACTCTATAACACAAGACACACCAGACCTATGAGGACCCATCAGCTCACCGCGGGGGGCCTAGGGTACAAAGCGATGGAGCGCTCTCACGCCCTACTGACCTAGACACCAGCGAGGAGCGCTCAGCCGAGTTAGACCGCTCCCACGGCTTCTTCAGGGCATCTGATGAGAGGAGAGAGGGAAGATCAGCGTCAAATGTACATGTCGGATGCGTGTGTGCGGATGAGGTGTTTCTCCAACGGACGGTTCTGTACCTGTAGAATTCTGTCCGCGACCGCCAGAGTCGTCCTGTAGAACAGAAGAAGATGAGAACCAAACAGTTCCAGCGATCAATAACCTTAATGTGTGCTCTTCTACAGCCAGGAATCTGGTAACATTAGCCTGTTCGCGCGATGATTCTAAGTCTCCGTTTACCAAGACAGGAAGAGGAGAACTATTCCGATAGACAGATACTCACTTCATCAGGTTTCTCTGATGCTTTCCGCCTGAGAGAAGACAAATCAGACACAAGAATTCAATCATGGATTTAGGATCAGAAAAAGTAAGGAGAACATTTAACACGGTCCATAGAACTAACACGGTCCATAGATAACATCACAACAACAACACATCTAGCAGGCATATTACACTTTAAACAGCTACCGTTGTTCAAGATACTTCATCTGTATAGAGAAAGGGGCATCCTCAGGAAACAAACCACAATGGTAAGTGTACCACCGATGACCGTTCTATCTCCTCAAATCCTTCTTTAATAAACCAAATGAAAAACTAATTTATAGTGAGGGGTTTCATGCATATCTGGAAGGTTCACAAAGCATAGGGTGACTAATAGTTACAACTACATAGTTACAACTACATTTCTCATGTGGCTCTCTCCCAGCAGTTTAAGCGTGTGAGTGATGCACGGCCGTGGGGTCTCCTGTCCTCACCTCCGAGCCAGCAGGGCGTTCATCTCCTGCATCAGCCCCTCCCCTCCACCCCCGCTGCCGCCGCTGGAGCGGTTGGAGTCGCTCCGGGAGCCGCCCGACCCCGGGGGGCTGCTCTCATCCTAAGGGGGGAGACGAGATCCACACGGTTGGTCTCCCGCGACCGGCGCTCAAGGCTCAGAGCAGGGCCTCCGACGGGGCCGTGTTTACTGTGCACCTGCGGTGTTTGCCTCGGGAGACGCACGCTGCATTACACCCATGAGCACGCTGTGTGAGTGCGGTTTGGCTTCCTTCCCAGGGATCCATAAATGTTATCTTATCTCAGAGGGTGTTCTCTCTATGGGTTTTCTCCCATAAGAACAAAGGTACCTCAAGGGGGGGGGGGGTGTAGGGGCCCGAGTGCGTGCCAGGGGCCCGCCAGTGTGATACTCACGCGCTGTACTTTACGTAGTTTGGCGCCGGCCAGGGCGGCGGCGAGCCCCGCGGGCTGCATGAGCCCGGGCGGGCCCCCAGGAGGGCCCCCGCCGGCGGGCAGTGGAGGGGGCATGGGCGGGGGCCCCGCCATGGGAGGGGGCCCCGGAGGAGGCGGAGGAGGCGGCGGTCCGGCCATGGGCGGTAGGACGGGGGCCGGAGGGGGGGCGACGGACAGCATGGACGACGGGTGACCTGCGGAGACAGGGGGACCTGGGAGCGGTAGAGTTAGGAACGTTAATGAGGAAGACTAATGGACCAATAGGCGGGCTGGGGGTCCTCTCTGCGCCCAGGGTGCTGACGTGGGGCCACTCATTCACCTGGAGAACACGGGGAGATCTAAGGAGCGAGGCTTCGGAAACACCGCTCCCTGGGAGGAATGGCTTTGTTATGTAAACAGGTGGGAGCAGGTTAGTCATTCATCAGCGGCGATAAGGTCAGAGGTATTTTATGGCGTTATACTCTTCAGGGTTTGCCTTTACAGAATGCATAAATCTGTCTCACAGTAATCGGGAAAAACTTAAATCTACTCAAACGAGTCTTCTAATCTGTTCATTCTGTCAGATGAGACATGACATTATTAATCTACGCTCAGATCGCCTTCCTCTTTAAAATGGTATGAGCGCATTGGGTCACAATTTGGATTCATTTTAATATGCAAAAGATTCAATATGTTTTATGTTTGTATTCATAGCAGGAAACCTTCCTGGGCTTTTCAAGAAAATGTGAATTTCTGTTATAAAGAACCTGCCCTCATGTCATCATCAAATCTATGAATAAGTTATTCTAATATGTTTGACCATCATAGCGATGGACAACGTAAAGTAAGCACAGTTCAGATTTGTTATGAAGCCAATTCTCTCCGGCTAATCTATCTTCATTCTTGTGTGTCACTACGGCTGGAGGGATTCACCAGGACACGTGGTTGACTGATCTGGGAGTTGTTGTTACGTTTCTGCAGGGCATGAAGAAGAGAATGGGGCTGCCTCTAGCACCAGGTTCACAATATGCTCATGCTGAAAGACACAGCTGCTAGCGACACACACAAACACACACACACACACACATAACATCATACTGCAGAGTCTCCTTCCTCCGCTCTCTCTGCTCTCCTCATACTTACTGCTGCGGGCCCCTGGGGCCTGCTGGGGCACCGGGGAGGGGGCCTTCTTGGGCGAGCCCCCGTCAGACACGTAAGTGTAAGAGGGGGGTGAGGAGGAGGAGGAGGGGGGCAGAGCCTGCTGCTGGTAAACCTGCTGCTGCTGCTGGTACAGCTGCTGCTGTTGATGGTACATCTGCTGCTGCTGCTGTTGTAGCTGATGTTGTTGTTGTTGTTGTTGCTGCTGTTGTTGTTGTTGTTGTTGCTGCTGTTGTTGTTGCATTTGCTGTTGAGGATGGAAGCTGGAGGGGTACTGGCCAGGGGGCGGGGCCTGAGGAGGCGGGGCCTGAGGGGGCGGGGCTTGGGCCGGAGAGCCAGTCAGGGGCGGCATGGGCACGGCCTCACAGTAGTGCGGGGTGACGGGCAGGTGGTGGGAGTGGGGGGAGTAGTACTCCTCGGGCAGGCCGTTGGACTGGGGGGTCAGGTGCTGGGCGTACTGCTGGGAGGCCAGGCTGGTGTCGATGGGGGGGGGCTTGGGCCTGGAGCTCAGCGGGGGCAGCGGCAGGACCACCGGGGGGGTGGGCTGCGGGGGCGGGGCCTGCTTCCCGGGCATGGCCATCATGACCGGGGGGGACTGGGCGGGGGACTGGGCGGCCTGCATCTGAGCGTACATGTGGGACATGTGCGAGGCGGACCAGGTGCCATGTTTGGGCGGGAGGACGATCTCCTGTTGCTGTTGATACAGCTGTTGTTGTTGTTGCTGTTGTTGTTGTTGTTGTTGTTGGTGGTGCAAGTGGCGGGCGATGGTGGGGGGGGACAGGGGGATCTGGCGGACCTGCCGGCCCTGGGTGCCGACCCCGCCCTGGACGGGGGAGAAGGCGGAGGCCAGGGAAGTGGAGAGCTGGGAGGACAGCTGCCCCTGGTCCCTGGAGGCCTCCCTCTCCTGGGAGGGAGAGGAGGAGGCGGAGGAGCAGGGGGGGGAGGAGGAGGAGGAGGCCACGCGCACGTAGGAGGGTGGCAGGGTGCTAGCCCTGTAGTGTCTGTACCCGGGCGGAGTGTCAGGGTGGGAGGGGGGGGGTGGCGACTTTATATTGGAGAGTGGAGACGACTGTGACAGAGAGAGAGGGAGAGAGACAGAGAGAGAGAGAGAGAGAGAGAGAGAGAGAGAGAGAGAGAGAGAGAGAGAGAAAGTGAAAGTGTAAGTGAAAGAGAAAAAGCGAGCGCGCGAGAGAGAAGGAAAGGAGCGAGAGAGAGAGAACGAGAGAGCGTGAGAGAGCGAAAGGAGTGAGAGAGCGCGAGGCAGCGAGAGCGAGAGAGGAGTGAGTGTGAGAGAAATAGAGAGAGCGAGAATGATAGGAGGGAGAGAGAGAGAGGCAGAGAGGCAGAGAGGGAGAGAGAGAGAGAGAGAGAGAGAGAGAAACAACACAGACACAGAGATACAGACGTGGAGGAGCAGGACGGACAAGGAGGAGGAGGGCAACAAACAAAGAAAAAACAAAAGAAAAGAGAGCAAAACATGAGACGGATGAGAAGCAACCCACTGAGCAACCGAGCAAGTAAAAAGATGAGAGAAATCAGGAGCAATCAAAAGAACCCAAACATCGGAACGAAAAAGAAGAAGCAAAACGCAACATGACTGAGCCATGACTGAGAAAGCATGTAGCATGTAGCATGTAGCATGTTCCCCCCCTCCCCAACGGTAGCTGGGGGCAGCGGATGGCAGTAAGGCATGTTGCAGGGTGCAGGCGGTAGGGTGAAGGTGGAGGAGGTGGAAGAGGGCTTCAACCTGTGTGCAGGTTTGAAGGGGGGGGGGGGGGGGGGGGGGGGAAGAGTGGGTATATTTGAAATTTCCGGTCAAAGGGAGGAGGGGGGGGGGGCACACAGGCAGGGAGGAGCAGGACCGTGGAGGGAGGCACCGCCGGTGCCGGGTTCAATCTACGTCGGACTACATGGGGCATTGCATTGTGGGGGATGGTTGTGGTTACTATGGGGTATGTTTAGCCTCTAGTATTAGTACAGGGATCTGTTTAGTGGTTTAGTCCTCGCTTAGCTGATGCGTTTATCCACCTTAGAGAGAGTTTTAGACACATGCCGTTTAGGAGCAGGTAGGGAGCACGGCATCTCGCTCCGGGACATCTACAGATAGGCTGCGGACATCAGGGGATCGAACCCGGGACCATTCAGTTCAGGACCCACCGCGCTGTCCCCCTCACCTCGGGACAGCAGTGGATCGGCCCGTCAGCCACAGAGGAAACATGTCAACGTGCGGCCAGCCGAGGCGTTCGCTGACACCTGCACTGCGGTGGATGTTTGGTTTGCAAAAGCGTCGGGCCTCCCAGGCGACCCGCCCTCAGACCTCAAACCAGTCCGCCCGTATCCAAAGCAGGGTGTGCTGCGTCCTGAGTGTGTGTTTGTGTGCAGGTAGAGCCTGACTGGTTGAGTGAGTGTGTGTTTAACAAGGTGCGAGTCTATTTGTTTAGGCTCACCTGATCCTGACGTCCTGCGCTCTCTCTCCTTGTGTGCCTGCATCTGGTGCTGCTCCATCATCCTGCAACACGCAGAGGAACACACAGGGGACGGGGATCAGGGACGGACCCCGACCCCCCTCAGGGCCACACCCCCCAGGTTCAGACCCCTCAGCGCCAGACCCGACCAGTCTGTCCCTTCCAGCTGGGAACAGTGCACAGCTGACTGGGAGTCTACAGTACATCTTACTAGTACCAGTCTACATTTTTGTGGTACCAGTGTACAGCTGACTGGTATCAATGCACAGCTGACTGGTACCAGTGCAATGCTGACTGGTACCAGTGCTCCGCTGACTGTTGTGCACCGCTGATGGGTACCAGTGTAGAGCTGACTTGGACTAGTATATTGAAGGGAGCAGTAGCCGAAGATAATTCATAACCACATTTGTTTTTATCCTCACACAATACATAGGGCTTGGGTTCATGTAAAGAAATAAGATAGGTAACGTCAGAGAGAAGAAGGTAGCAGGAATGCTTCAGGTGTTCCTCCAAACCTCGGGGTCTCTCTCAGGGGAAACAAACTTGGGAAAAGAAGAGGGGAGACTCTGGCCTCAAGCAAGGTGATTATAATCACTATGAAGTAGGTCTGCACTTCAAAAGCCATCAATGAGGCTTCCATTGGCGGTACAGTATAATATGTACCTAGCAGCCCACTCATTTATCATTTTCCTCATAGTTTTCCAAGTTATGTAACGTTGAAGTGGAAGTCGAGCCAGTGTTCCAGGGTTGGGATCAACTGATTTGATCTGAAAGTTTTGCGAGTGTTTTTGGAGTGTTCAGGAATGTTTTGGGAGTGTTTTGGGAGTGTTTTGGGAGTGTTTTGGGAGTGTTGTGGGAGTTTTTTGGGAGTGTTTTCAACATGGCAGCAGAACTCACCTCCTTTGTGCCTCGCTGTCCTCCGAGGACGGACCATTCTGCCTCTGGACCTGAACAGGACCTGGAAGAAACACAACAGGAAATGACAGTAAGAACAGGAAAACCATGACCTATCAACGCCTATAATCCCATATGTCAATACGAGAAGAACTCTGACTTCAGAAAAGAAGAAACTGCAGTAGCTCATCCATCCTTTTATAGTGGAGGATTTGATCATTTTGCTTCTGATATTGAACTTGAGGATCAGAATCAGGCCAGGAAGGAGCTGCTCCTGTAATGGAAACAGATCAACCCATTAGCCTTTAGCTGTGGGTGGGCAGGGCCTGTCCTATCGGGGTGATAAGGAGAAGAGGTTGGTTACTGAGGCGTCTGATCAGACTCTACCTGACAACCGTGATATACCACTCAAGGTAACAACAGGTGTTGCTATCTAGATGAGGTGGGCTATGATAAAAGCCCTCCCTCCTTCCCCATACATACTCTGTGAGTGAGCTCAGCGTACACACACGTGACTTAATGCTCCATAAACCTGTTGCAGCGAACCAGAAACAGTTATATATAAAGTCATATGACTTGTAGTAACTGTCACTTGTAAAGTGTGGTTCGGCGGTCGATGTTGGCTTTAACGTGGAAGATCAGAACACAGAATAATACATTAGAGGACCTCCTGAGCGCTTCAAAGACCTGTTTGTTATCAGCGTGACCGCCGGCCCTCACACAACCGCTCACTGAGAAGACTGACAGCATGGACCCTCTGCATGGTAACTGTCCAACCTATCAGAGGCAAGAAGCTCCTTCCAATGTGATTCATTAATACTACAAACATTGGTTAGGCTCCCTTTACAGAGGATACATCTGTCACTATCATGCACCTTTTGCGGATCCCATAGACGCACACACACATAAGTGTGTGTGTGTGTGTGTGTGTGTGTGTGTGTGTGTGTGTGTGTGTGTGTGTGTGTGTGTGTGTGTGTGTGTGTGTGTGTGTGTGGGAGCGGGACTTAGAAGCCACAGAAGCGCAGCTGACTGCAGCCAGCTGACTGCAGCCAGTACCTCCGGACCACCCACCCCCCCCCCCCGCTGGGTTCCTCAATAAGAATCCTATTCTGAGCCCCGCCAGAGCACCAGAGTACCAGCCATTAAAAGGCAGCGGCGCAGCGGGGAAGGGAGCGCACCCGAGGGTGATGTTTCCACTGTGTCTCGGGGGGACTGGGGGCAGTCAACAGGAAGCAACCGGATGCTAAAGCCCACGGCCGTTAGACTGCAGTTAAAGTTCTGCACTGTCTAAGAACTCCTTTTTAAACGATGGTGTGAAGAGGTAAATCACGGTGTATGGACTGGTTAAGTGCTAGTTTACCAGTTAGTCAAAACACAGGGGGAGCAGAGTGTAGAGGGCCTGTGTGACGGGTAATCACACTGGAAACCGGTGTGTGTGTGTGTGTGTGTGTGTGTGTGTGTGTGTGTGTGTGTGTGTGTGTGTGTGTGTGTGGGTGTGTGTGCGGTGCGTGTGTGTGTGTGTGCGGTGCGTGTGTGTCAGTGATTAATCCTCGGAGCAATTCATTGTGTGGACTGAATGTTTCCCTTTCACTGCTATTAGAAGGGCTGGGTGGGTGAAGTCAGCCAGACGCGGTGACACGGTGATTGCTTGTTTACCTCACTCTCTGATCCCTGCTTGTGTTGCGGGGGTGATTAAAGGCTCAGCTGCCAGAGCAACACGGGGATGGTGTGTCACATGATGACACATGTCAACACTTCCCTAGCTCTGTAACAGCCTCCATCTTGGAACAGAGGAGGAATGACTGAAAAAACGCAAACCGTCACAAGTCTGTTTGTGCGGGTCGTCGGGGGCGGGGGGGGGGGGGGGGGGGGGGGGGGGGGGGGGGGGGGGGGGACGCGACCTCCGCTCTAGAGAGATAAGGGCCCCTGGGGGCCTTGGAGACAGGTTTGACAGACCCTCTGTTCTCCCTGTTTGCCGGCAACAGCAGAACACTCGCCCTGAGCGACGGTCAACAGTGGAGACAATGGAGATCACGGAGTGTTTGTGCCGTGTACACACACACCCACCGGCCCACAGAGACACACCCTCCATCTACACACACCGAAGTCCCCAGGATACCACCGGACCCCGGTCACGACTCCGGCCCGGCCCTGACTAGGGATACGTTTCCCTCATTATCTGCTAAAGCACCTGTTTGAGGTGGCTGAGCGGACCCCCTGTGCCACCTGCCGGTCCTAACGAGGCAGACTTCAACGGCCAATTATCCACCTCTGCTGCGCCAGGCATTTGAACGTGTAGAAATATGTGCGTGTGTGAGTGTGTGAGTGTGTGCGCGTGTGTGAATGTGAGTATGTGTTTGGGTAGGGGGGTGTTAGCCAGTTGTTGCCACGGGGACGGTAGGAAGACAAGGGCTTTACACATAAGTGCAATGTTTGTGTGTGTGTGTGTGTCTGTAAGGGGGGTTCAAATGTGTGTGTATCTGTGTGTCTGTTTTTGTCTGTGTGTGTGTTTCTGTCTGTCTGCCTGCATGCGTGTGTATGTGTGTGTGTGTGTGTGTGTGTGTGTGTGTTTCTGTCTGTGTGTGTGTTTCTGTCTGTGTGTGTGTTTTTGTCATCGTGGTGTATGTGTTTCTGTCTGTGTGTGTTTCTGTCTGTGTGTGTGTGTGTGTGTGTGTGTGTGTGTGTGTGTGTGTGTTTCCGTCTGTCTGTGCGTCTTCCTCTCTTAGTGTGTGTCTGTGTGGGTGTAATTGCATGTGCATGCTTGCGTGTGTGCGTGTAAGGTGGGGGGGTTGAATATTCGTGCATGGGGGCTATGTTTAATCAAGGTGTGTGTGTGTAAGGGGGGTCTTGCCCAACACTGCTGTACTATTTGGAGAGGGCGGAATATGAATCCTCCCCATCCCCCAAACACTCATATTATTAGTAACAATGTTCCCTGTTTGATTTATCATTTTAAAATCCTTTTCTAACGACACGTTCCCAACAGGTCTCTATGGTAACCAGGGCTCCATCCCCACGCAGAGCAGTAGAACACACAACCTTCCTCTTCATTCTGTGACAGCTTGAACAATGACACTTCGATGGGGTCTCCCTGAAGGCAGAAACATCCCAAAGCCTACGACACTGCGCGTGAACCCTGTAGTTACCCAGAATGCCCTACTGCTGACCTAAGAACATGTGAAGACGGCGGACGCTCTGAGCCTCTGCTCTGCCTACTCACTGAGGAGGATGATGGCCGAGGAGACCCTGCGGAGACTTCCGGAGGCTGCGTCCAGAGCCGGCATCGCTAGACCAGGTACCTCCTGAGATCAGCCGCCTCAGTGAGAGGGTCCCGGTTACCACGGCTACGGGACACACAACCCACCCTGAGGTTGGCCTGGAGGACGGTGGGCTCGCTGCGGAGAACGGAGGTCCGCTATCCCAAGACCGGAGAGCTTTGTGCGAGGGGGGGCCATGATCTCAGGGCCAAATGCAGCCAGACTGGGGGGGGGGGTGGGTAAGACCAGACCGCTCCCTGGCATTTTAGACAGAGCTGCCCACCAATAGGAAAGCTACAAAAATGGACTGGATGACACCAGAGAGACACAAATATTACCCAGAAGTTCCCTGCAAGCGCGCACACACACACACACACACACACACACACACACACACACACACAACCACAGACACACACTATAAGTAGACTGTAACCAGAGCCAATTAGAAAATATTTGGTAGACCAAGAGTTGGGTTGAGTGTCTAATAGAGTTACGGTCTAACATAATTTATAGTAACCACCCATGTCCACCCCCTGACACTGCACATGATCACACACAGCTCCTAGTTTAGTTCAACAGCTGCTATTGCTGACCCGAGTTTTAATCAAACTCGGATTAGCAATATAAAAAAATCTAAGTACAATATGAGGTTCTTTATGAAGTCATAAGTGGTTATGGTCTCTCCTTTCACCTACAAAATGTTTATATGCTTTGCTTGAAAAGAAAAAAGAACAATGATGCTGCAGTAAGCACAAATCACCACCAGAGGGCAGCAGGCCTCAGCTCAGAAGATGATATGATACTGCATTCTGAAAAGAAGACGTCTCATTGACCATTTCTGACAGATAGTCGCATAGAGTTAGAGTCTGAAACGCAGGCCTGCGCCCACACACAGGATCAGGGGGAGGCTCGGCCGTGGCAGGTGGAGGACCAAAGCTTACTCGGTCAGAAGTGGGGGCTACTGACTCGATGGATATGACCGTCATTACACGCTTACATAACTTTAAAATATTACTTCCTCCACTGTTACATATTATAGTTATTGTCAAGGGATATATATTAATCACAAAGGTGAGCGGTACATACAGCCCCTACTAACCCCTACTTGAAATGAATTGAATTGCAGTACTATACGGTGAAATTTAATATATTGCATATATATATATATATATATATATATATATATATATATATATATATATATAGAGTGTCATTGTACATATATATGTTTGGATGGTGTGTGTGGCATCCACTCTGAGATCAATACCATAGACACAAACAGAGGTCAGAGGTAAAGACAGGCAGGCCTCCTTTGGAAAGAAGGCAGGAGTCATTTTGCCTGTATGTAAAGTCATGTGGATTTGACTAAAACCCTTCAACAATGAAAAGTGTTTGTACTGCGGTGGGCTGAGGGTGTGGATCCGTCTACCACAACACTGACCGTCGATCAACACTCTGCAGGGGGTCTCCTCATCACATCGCACAGGCCCTGGCTACATGTCCCTCAAAACTAAGAAATAAATATCTCTAGCTCGTAAAATACTTTGGGGAACATTAACACATGCGCTAAGCTAACGTTATTCAAGCTAGTAATGTGTTCAAAATGTTTAGTCCCACATTGAGCCCAAATAAACAGAATTATTATTCCAGTACTGTATTAAGTACCGTAGTAAGTACTACTTGTTACCATTTTCCGTCATACTTTTCGGACACACGCCGGACACTGCTGTCGCGTGTCCAGCGACAGCAGGAATGTGTTTTTTTTATCCCACGTTTGGTAGAGCTAGATCCATTGTCTTGTTACGTTTCTATTCTGGAATAAGACATGTAGTGCACCAGTAAAGCGTACCACTGGTCCAGAGGTACCAGCGTTATCACTGGTCCAGTGGTACCAGCGTTATCACTGGTCCAGAGGTACCAGCGTTATCACTGGTCCAGTGGTACCAGCGTTATCACTGGTCCAGTGGTACAAGCGTTATCACTGGTCCAGTGGTACCAGCGTTATCAGCGTTGTGAGCCCTGGTTACCTCCTCCCCCGTCCGGCGAGCTCAGCACATTGAGGGCGAACAGCATGGCGTTGGAGAAGGTGGTGGCCTCCTCCTTGCTGGCGAAGTTCAGGCCGTACACCTGGCGTGCGTCCCTCCACTGGTGGAAGGTGGGCGTGGCCTGGTTGTACTTGAGGCCTTTGACGATGGAGTAATTGATGACCACCTGAAACGGAGACGGGGGGGGGTCCATGAGACGATCTGCAGCCCTATGGCCCAACATGGAGTCTGGGTCGTCGTCTCTCATGTTTCATTCAAAATCAAAGCCGTACTGAACTGACACGGTGCTACAAAGTTTAGTGACATACGGACTCACACTCACACACATATACATATTTCATATCTATTTACACTTAGAGAGTTTAATAATGCAATAGCATTTGAATAGTTCAGTGACACCTGAACTTTATGATAAGGTCACGGACATAAATGATTGAGCGAAAGCATTTCCCCAATGTTGCCGTCGCTCTCTCACTTATGTGTCACGCCACGGCATGTTTGGATGTGTGGAGCTCTGTCCGGCCAACGGTAGATATTGATGTCTGTGTCAGAGAGTGTTAATCTTCTAGGACACTAATATATAACGCTATGTACGATGTTGCACATCTCATATCCATCACTCATTATAAGGCTCCGACACAACAACGGTACTAAAAATGTATCAGAAATGGGTCGTAGCCAAGGAGACAACACGCCGCCCTCCTTCCTACAACTCAGTCCAAAACACATTTTTTTCTAAAAACAACGTTCTCCCTTGCGCTTCTTTCTAGTTTGTCCGTTCTGGGCTCCCCACGTTGATACAAAGGGATCAAACTCAGGTAACGAAAACATAACGATTCTTATTTTTATGGGATTATACACAAATTAAAACATACTTCACTATGTCATATAAGTATGTTCCACTAGATGCCACTCAACTTGACAGAGACTGGACCTTTAATGTAAATGAATCACAGCATTGGATGTCTTCAAACTGCGGTGGCTTCAAATTACTGCCTGCTTTGTTTAGAGACGTAAGTAAGCCTGCCGTCTTCCTTTGCTAATCAAATGCAGTCAAATTGTCCCTCAAAGAGTCCTTGTGTTCACTTTTAGGCCACGTACGTACAGTATATGTCAATTTATGTTTAGATGGGGCGGCAGTGGCTCAGGTGGTAAAGTGGGTTAACTCATAACCAGAAGGTTGCTAGTGTGTGTGTCGAGGTGTTCCTGAGCAAGACACCTCGACACACACACTCACCCTAACTACTCCCGAAGAGCTGGCTGTCGCCTTGCATGGTGAACACCGCCGTCGGTTTGTGAATGTGTGTATGAATGTGTGAATGTCAGAAAATAATTGGACAACGCTTTGAGTGGCCACTGTTTAGAGAAGTCCAGTATAAATGCAGTCTTAACCATTTACAAGATGTAGAAACATTTTTCTATAAAAAAATGTTCAGTCTATCCTTGGACACCCAGACACGATGTCAACCATGTTCACCCACAAGGCAGTTCTCTCATCTCCTGTGACTTCTGCCTTGTCTCCTGGGAACAGAGCCTTCTCAAAGTGCTCCGTTCTCAGCGGTGGACATCGGCTCAGAGCTCAGTGCAGTAAAGGAAGCCGACAGAAACCAACACACTGGCCTCTCTTCTACCTGCTGATCCTGCAGCTTGACGCCCACCACCCTGAAGGTGTTGTTGGTGGTATTGTGGTAGATGTTGATGCGGCTGAAGCCCTGCTGGCCTGGCTTGATGGGGACCCACTTCTTGCTGGCATCGTCGTACACCATGACGGAGGCCCTGGCCTGGCAGATGCTCTGCTCACTAGGAGGAGAGGAGGAGAACGAGACACAGGGTTAGGGGAGGAAGGCTTCACATGGTTTGGCTAGCAGGAGCTTTGATCAACAGCGATTTAGAGCACCTAAAAATGAAAAGAAGAAAGTTTCAATTTTGAAAGCTAGAAAAAATAAAATCAAGGAAATGGACGAGTGGTTGAAACGTAAATCCGACAAAGAATCGGTGAAAAAGAAAGCTCATCCAGAAACATCAAAATGTCGTCAGTTTCAGGGAGAATATATTTGAAGTTCAAATTCTGATGATACAAGCTCTTTATGATACGAATGGTACGTTGCGAATCTGAACAGTTATATAGAACCACTGCTGTGTGCCAAGCTGGTGAGATCACGGGGCGAGATAGTGACCACACCTTTTCTCAACGTTATTAGCACAACTAATGACGGTTCCTGAATAAAACCGCATTCACAACAATATGAGTGGATTCACAGGATCCCAACTACCACATCAGCGGGTTGGCTCGTGGGCAGAGAGGAGACCGCCTCCTCTTCATGAAACCACCAGAACTTAATTCCTTTGAGCGAAAATAACAATGTTTCCACTATAGAAATATGACAGCCAGTTCCCAATGAGAGGGTGGGGCAGCCATTTGGAAACCGTGGAAACAAGCCTACTGCAAAAGCCTCAACATTCGGCCACGCCCCGCCCCTTTCCCCGCAGGCCTTTAGTGTGGCGTTCAAGATCCACACCGCTGAGCGTTTTGAGAGCCAGCGACCGCATGGGTGTGTGTGGACCTTCTGGGTAATAACACGGTGGGTAATCACATGGTGTGTGATCAAGTGTCTCATCAACAAACTGATTGAGGGCTACATGCTGAGAAGTGCAGACAGCAAGCAAGCAAGCACGCGCACACACGCACACGCACACACACACACACACACGTCGCTTCTACAAATAACTACAAAGGGAAGTCTTCCCCCTGAACACGAAGAGATAATTTTGGACACTTAATTACAGGGTTCAGTTTAACTGCGATTAACCAAGTTCATCACAGATGAGTTCTCAAAAGGTGCAATTATCCTCCCCGCGAACGGAGCTCAGAGACCATGAGAATGAATTGACAGCGATGGGTTGGAGTTGTGGCTTCCTCACGGTTTTAGCGCCGGAGCAATGTGTTCTCTGCAGGGCTAGCAGCTGCTGGATGGCTAACATCCAAAGCGAGCCTCATGTGAGCCAACACGAGGCTCACTTTGTCGAAGCTGTGAAGTCCTTTACTCATTGTCACCTTCAACACCTCTAGGGGTCAAGCTCCCTGTCAGCCCTCCAGCACCACACACGTTTGGACAGCACCGCGCATGTTGAGCCAGCACCGTGCATGTTGAACCCGCACCGCACGCGTTTAGTCAGCACACTTAGCAAGCACCGCGCACGTTTAGCCAGCACCGCGCACGTTTAGCCAGCACCGCGTATGTTTAGCCAGCACCGCGCACATTTAGCCAGTACCAAGCATGTTAGCCAGCACCGCGCACGTTTAGCCAGCACCGCACTTGTTTAGCCAGCACCGTGCATGTTAGCCAGCACCGCTCATGTTTAGCCAGCACCGTGCACGTAAGGCCAGCACCGCGCATGTTAAGCCAGCACCGCACTTGTTTAGCCAGCACCGCGCATGCTTAGCCAGCAACGCGCATGTTTAGTCAGCACCGTGCACGTTTGGCCAGCACTGCGCATGTTTAGTCAGCACCGTGCACGTTTGGCCAGCACCGCTCATGTTTAGCCAGCACCGTGCACGTTTGGCCAGCACTGTGTATGTTTAGCCAGCGCCGCACACGCCTGGACTCGGTCTGCGACGGGACGTCAGATGCAGAGCCTGCCTATCGCCTGGCGGAGGTCTGCCGAGGTATGCTAGCAGGGTGACGGTTGGGGGGTTTTGTGAGGGTGAGACACAAGTTATTTATACAGATCTTGGTCACGGGGACCCGGTGTCTGTCAACAAGCTTCACTGTTCTATCTTTACATTCGCTGTTCAGAAATGCGAAAGATTCAAGGTCAAAAATAAACCCGACAGACTGACTATCCTCAGCCCAACAAGAAGGCCGTCCGCTCTTATGGCTCCTCTGTGGATAACGCCTCTACATCAGCACGATGGGAACATGAATGTGAACACCATGGAGGGGAGAGATATCATCAGTCCTCCAGGCTGGTCATGGGGGAGAGGGGGAGCGTCTCCAAGGCCCAGAGGACAATGCTAACATTCAAATTATCACAAGTGTTCTCTCCCCGTATCTTGACCTCTCTCCTCCTCCTCCTGTCCCTCCATCTGTACCCCCGGACCCCCCGGTCTGACTCTCGGTCCCAGTGAGTGGTCTTTACCGCCCCGGGTCAGTGACGCCCAGGCTTCACTAAGTGATGATTGGACAGCAAACACGCCTGTCAGCTTGTCATCATGTAAGCTGGGCTAACTTGGTGTAAACGCACCGTCTGCAGATCAGGCCACCATGTTGAGAGGGTTTAGAGCTGCTGTCACCAGCCGCCAGCTACATGCGTTAGTAGCTCGTAGTATAGTAGCTAGTAGCTAGTAGTATGCGTTCCTCTCAAACACGTCCCAAGTGACTGCTCCATATATATATACATTGTTCCTTGGATCGCGATAATATCCCAAAAGACAGTTACAACTTTGATGGAGTAAACCAGGATCTTATTTGACTTTCCCCTCCCCAGTAGACTTCGTTCTATTGAACCAGGCATTTTACTCCGCCAATGGCCCTCTTATGTAATTGAAGAAATGTTATAAACACTGACCCCAGAATATTGGTCTGCCGTTTATCATTACATTGCATAAAACCATCAGCCCACAGAATCTGCTGTACTCGGAAAGGTCAGGGGGTAGAAACGATCCAAGAACTTAGGAACTGATACAGGATGTCTAAAACGTGTTCATTCTACATGACGGTTGAATGCCTGTTTAGGTAAACACCATGGTCTTCCCTATTCAATGCAAAATGGATTTATAGGAAGCCTCAAAATCGGCCAGAGGAGCCACATCACTAAACTAGTATTTCATACTGCTTCAGGGGAATATTTTGTGCTCTTTGAGCTGGCCTGAAGTATTGAATGCATATCATGTTACCATGACAAGCTGCCTTT
Source organism: Pollachius pollachius (assembly GCF_949987615.1). NCBI lineage: Eukaryota > Metazoa > Chordata > Actinopteri > Gadiformes > Gadidae > Pollachius > Pollachius pollachius. The sequence continues at coordinate 11,339,692 of NC_136948.1, read as the reverse complement.
GAAGCAGGAACAGCGTATTGTGGCTATATCATCTGACTGTAAGCTGAGAAGATTCAAAATCCATATCTTCTTGGCTGTCAGAAGAAGAATACATCAGTATTATTTGCTCATATTTCAGAGGAAAGGGGTCATATTTCAAAGTGCTACAGTCCTGCTGTAGAGGTTCAGTCGTGGTAAGGATCTACTGATGGAACGTTTTTTCCAAAGTCTCCAAAACCACACGACAGATCTTCACAAGTGAGACCATCGTCACCACAGTCTGATGGCTCTTCTTACAAAAACAAGCCCTATTTCTGGACTGGTTTGGGGGCACAGAGCACCTAAAACAAGCCCTATTTCTGGACTGGTTTGGGGGTACAGAGTTACTAAAACAAGCCCTATTCCTGGACCAGTTTGGGGGGTAATAAGCCAGCATGCTCCAGCTGCCACGGTAACCGTCTCCCTCCAGTATCAGGGAGAGCACTTTGACATGAGGCACATACTCCACTGACATTGCTTATTCAACACATGGGGAGATGAAGAGCGCACGTTGCTACCCTTGTGGCCCTCAGTCGGGCCTGAACCATGGGCCACAGACATTTCTTTTCTGCTCTGTTCACCCGAGAACACCTCAAGTAGATCTGGCCTAAGATAAGGTCAGCTCTGTTCAATTAAATGCCACGGAAAGCTCCATAGACACAACTGCTGCTTGAAACCAGGTTAAGGTTGCGTCAAAAGTGCTTAGTGTCTTTGAAGGCTCAAATAGGGATATAAAAATGTAATAAACTGCATTGAAGAACACCAAGGCTTGTTTTGTACCATGGCATCACTGCAGAGGGTAGGGGTAGGGTCTCTGAGTGCTACCTGAGAAGATGGACAGAGGCTCCGCTCCATAGGTCAAAAAATAACCTCCTAACCTGACAGCTGGTTCAGCTCATAAAACCCCACGCCCCGAGGCTCACACTGGGGCCTTACCGGCCAGACCGACTGGTGAACTGTGAACAGTGGACGGGGAGGAGAGGGAGGCAGGGGGAGGAGAGGGAGACAGGGGGAGGTAAAGTGACTACTGGCTTGTAGTCAGGACCCAACATGGGGCCGTACACTGAGAAGGTCAGGCTTTAGGATGGGATCACATGGCTGAATGGAGACCTGCGTGCCGGAGGGGTTCCGCCTCGCAACTCCCCCTTTCAGCAAAAATAAAGACGCAGTCGGCGTCCAACATTAAATGGAAAATGCATCTGGCTAATATCATCATCCTGTTTTCAACGCCATCTCCGTCCTATAGAAGACTGCAGACTGCAGAGACGTGTTTAAAGATGCATGGCAGCCCCCCTCTGCCCTCCCCTTGAATAAGAGAGGAAAGATTGTAGGTTACAACCGCATGAGACATGCACACATAATTACACATCAGCTTCCAGACCTTAAGGATCACCGCTCCTCCATCATAACATTGAGGACTCAAGGGATGCTGATGGGATATTATTTATGCCATATATCTCTGAAATAAATAGTGTTAAAAACCTGAAAGTGTTCAATGTCATCAGGCTATAATATCTTACCTGAAACAACAGGTTAGCAAAAACAAATAGAGCAAATCACCATGCATTAAAAGTGCTGTTTGCAGGGTTTTTACATTCATAAATCACTTTAAATTACCGTGATATGAACACGTTGTAATTTAGCTGAGAAACATTCCGACTCGATCCATGGCTCAGAAAAGCCTGTGGCGTCTAAGTGGAGATAATGGCTCTTCTTTCATAACCATTTCATTTTTACAATGTTTATTCATGATTATAACCAACATTAGGTTTTGATTAACTCACAGAGCTCGCGATAAGCTCACTGCAGGCGCTAGATGGAGCAGGCTGCACTTCACTTACCGGCCAGAGGGATCAGTAAGTGAGCACGTCTGAATCTTTCACAAAGTGCCTTTAACATACAAACACCTGTGAAATGAATAAAAAAGTGCCTTCATAAACATCTTTAGAATAACAATAGTATAACAAACAACAGAATGTAGCATAAATTTGGGATAGCTACAAAAAGTACAGCTATGTTTTAATCAATACATGGTTAACATACAGTGAAGAGGGGTAGCGTGGACAGTTTGAAGGGGTGATTGATTTCATGTTGTACTCATCTGACCTGGTATGTTGGGGAGGTAATGATTTCCTGGGACTGAACCAGGGCAATGGGTGATGTGAGCGGCCCGGGACCGGCCCAAAGACACAGTGTGAATATGGGTTAGGAGAAGGAGTGTGAGGAAGAGAGGAGACCTGAGGAGAGGTTCTGCTGCGTAAGCACTTACCTCCAGGCTGGTAGGCCAGGAGGAGAAAGGAGCACACACACACACACACACACACACACACACACACACACACACACACACACACACACACACACACACACACACACACACACACACACACACACACACAGTGTGTTTTCTCCATCAGCAAAATCCATTAGCAGAATCTTCAGTGCTGGAGGCTCTTGTTTTGACCTGATGCATAAGCGCACGTGCGTGTGTGTGTGTGTGAGCCTGTGTGTGCGTGTGTACAGTGTTGTAAGTTCTACTCAGTGAGCGCGTGTGTGTGAGCGTGTGCGTGTGTACAGTGTTGCAAGTTCTACTCCGTTGAATCCACGGTATTTTATTGTATATCTCTTGGCAATGCCTTCATGCAAACCAAACAGGACATTCGTAAGATGTACTTCAGAGAGCACCTGAGCCACAGAAGTGAATCACCACGTGTCTCTGAGGTCAAACATGTTGGCCAACACTAAGAAACCGTTCCAGCTGTGCATGTTACATTCTTCATGATGCATACATCATCACACCATCACACACATCTCTCAGATGCTGATTCATTCGGAAATTGTCAGGGGATTCAATAGTGTAAACTGAATTAGCTTCCAATGTAGGATCCTGGCTCTGTAGGGCTGAGCCTGGGAGGCACCCAGCTGAGGTCTGGGGATGATGGGGCTGCAGGGGGCTGTGATGGCTATATAGATGGCACCCCGGGGGCGGCACGCCCCGGTTGCCACGGTAATTGTTTACCCTTTCTAGTGGCCCACAGAGCAGGCCTGCTGTGAGGCGGGCCTGCTCAGGGTCATGTGATGAGCTGAACAGCTACTGTGACACCGCGGCGCAGAAAGCTGCATGAAGCTTTGCGTGCATCTGCATACTGCTGCGACAACCGACAACTAAACATGAATCAAGACGAAGCGAGCGGTGACAAAGGACCTCTTGTTGGAGGAAGTGAGAGTCGTATTGAAGTGCACCAAAAATACACATACAGTTAGCTTTCATCATCTTTTACAGCCATAATAACTCGCATGACTCCTCCCTATTTTGCCCGGTAATACCAACTTCCTGTTCTAGGAAAATGGGAACACCATATAATATACACATCCCAAAATAAAGGCGAGTTATTTTTAGCTGGATTTCAATTCAAAGATGCGTGCACAAACTTGCACTTGCATTCTCACAAATTAACGCTAAACCCACACACAGTGGAAGCCTGTGCCTGGGCATGTACGTGTGTGTGTGTGTGTGTGTGTGTGTGTGTGTGTGTGCGCTTAGGGGGCAATGGGTCCAGACTCTACCTGGATTAGAGGCCGAGCCGGGCAGACACGTCATCATTACCTCACCGGTCTTAAATGTAGCTGAACTGGATTTAACTCTCGCCAGCTAATCAGCTCCACGGGGAAAAGACGGTTCAGACACAGTGCGAGCCAAGCAGCGCGGCGGACAGGAACTAACTAAAAACAGCGCAGGCCCACTAAGCACTGTGACCAGGAGGACAACCTCTCTACTCCTACAAGACAGCAGTGGGAGGACTGGTGCAGTGGGAGGTCTGGTGCAGTGAGGGGTTGGCAGTGGGAGGTGTGGTGCAGTGAGGGGTTAGCAGTGGGAGGTGTGGTGCAGTGAGGGGTTGGCAGTGGGGGGTGTGGTGCAGTGAGGGGTTAGCAGTGGGGGGTGTGGTGCAGTGAGGGGTTAGCAGTGGGGGGTGTGGTGCAGTGAGGGGTTGGCAGTGGGGGGTGTGGTGCAGTGAGGGGTTGGCAGTGGGGGGTGTGGTGCAGTGAGGGGTTAGCAGTGGGGGGTGTGGTGCAGTGAGGGGTTAGCAGTGGGGGGTGTGGTGCAGTGAGGGGTTGGCAGTGGGAGGTGTGGTGCAGTGAGGGGTTGGCAGTGGGGGGTGTGGTGCAGTGAGGGGTTGGCAGTGGGAGGTGTGGTGCAGTGAGGGGTTGGCAGTGGGAGGTGTGGTGCAGTGAGGGGTTGGCAGTGGGGGGTGTGGTGCAGTGAGGGGTTGGCAGTGGGAGGTGTGGTGCAGTGAGGGGTTAGCAGTGGGGGGTGTGGTGCAGTGAGGGGTTGGCAGTGGGAAGTGTGGTGCAGTGAGGGGTTAGCAGTGGGGGGTGTGGTGCAGTGAGGGGTTAGCAGTGGGGGGTGTGGTGCAGTGAGGGGTTAGCAGTGGGGGGTGTGGTGCAGTGAGGGGTTGGCAGTGGGGGGTGTGGTGCAGTGAGGGGTTGGCAGTGGGAGGTGTGGTGCAGTGAGGGGTTAGCAGTGGGGGGTGTGGTGCAGTGAGGGGTTGGCAGTGGGGGGTGTGGTGCAGTGAGGGGTTAGCAGTGGGGGGTGTGGTGCAGTGAGGGGTTAGCAGTGGGAGGTGTGGTGCAGTGATGAAGACCGCTGTGGGGCTTGATGTGAACAGTGAGGGTTGAGTCGGGCTGTGCGTGTGATGAAGCCCTGTGACCAGGAGCCCCAGAGAAGGAATACTTTATTAGTGTTTCCGACAGTGAGGCGTTTGTTCATACGATGAATGGTTGGAGCGTGAGCCCGGGGCGGGTGGCCGTAGCGCCCTGCTGACGAGGCCAGAGGCCCCAAGCAAACAGCGAGACGCAAGAACCAAGAGGCAGGACACCGTAGGGCTGATGCCTCTCACCGGAGATCATATCAGGGCATTACTGTACATCATAGAAGAATGCAGCTTAGAAATAGCAATATATATCCAACATTCCCCACTTTTCAAACTATAAATCTGAGCGCTGAAAGCTTCAAAGAGTCACGGATACGGCTCAGATTTGATATAATCTGCATCCCGCCCTGTTTCCCTTCACCTCTGACTTTAGGACTTTAGGTCCGGGATTCCGCTGTGCTGTGAGAGGCCCTCTGCCTCCTGGATGGATTACAATAGAAACGACAGTAGAAGCACCGCGCTGTACAGGCCAGGATGGAGCCGCCATTGCAGTAGGTCCTCCGAATAGCATTAATAGCGTCCCACTCAAGGTCTTATGTTCTCAGTGCCCTGCGTGTGGCGGGCCGGTCACTCGATCTAATGTCCCGTTAGAAGGGTTGTCAGCGAGTCACTTCGGCAGCAAACGTTAAGCTGTATTCCACTACTACCACTTTAATTCCATTTCCTATAGATTCAGATATATCTTAATCTGCCACCCAGACGAGAGGTCTATTATCAGACCTTCAAATGGGCCAGAGGCTATTTTTTACCAAACAGGGTATGGAATATATTTAAAGGTTGAATAGACTGTGTTTCTAAAGCGCTTTTCTAACCAGTGGCCACTCAAAGCGCTTTACAGTATTGCCTAGCATTCACCCATTCATGCAAACATTCACACACTGACGGCGATGTCAACCACGCACGGCGACAGCCAGCTCGGCGGGAGCAGTTAGGGTGAGGCGTCTTGCTCAGGGACACCTCCACACTCTCAGGTGGAGCTGGGGATTGAACTAGTAACCTTCCGGTTACCAGCCAACCCGCTCTGCCTCCTGAGGCACATCCCGCCCTTATATTATATATATTTTAATTAAGTCTGCCCCAAAATGTTCCATTTAAAGGTGGTTGTATGATATTTTGTAGGATTTTACACTATTATTTTGTACTATGTTAGGATATTACCCATGCCAAACACCTCACAGGATCCTAGTTTCACACAAAACCCAAACATCCAACCAAATGTACGGTCTGAAAGCGTTTTATCTTTTCCTCTCTCCTCAAGAGTCAAGTGCATCTGCCAGTAGAGGCCAAGTGAGTGTGGGGCTCTAATGGGATAAAGAGCAGGATCAGCTGGCACAGAAAAAACGTACTCCCCATAATGTACAGATAAACCTTCATTGTCCTTCATTTTACATCACCGGGTAGTAACTGTTGACAAGATGGCTATCGAGGTCAGCTGACCCCAAAGCCCTGAGAGAGAGAGAGAGAGAGAGAGAGAGAGAGAGAGAGAGAGAGAGAGAGAGAGAGAGAGAGAGAGAGAGAGAGAGAGAGAGAGAGAGAGAGAGAGAGAGAGAGAGAGAGAGAGAGAGAGAGAGAGAGAGAGAGAGAGAGAGAGAGAGAAGTGGACCGAAAGGTTATGGTTTTTGCCAGAAGCCAAGTTCTCATTGAAAGTTTAGTGAATAAAGCACGTAAAGGAGGAAGCCTGCCTATTCAAAGCATACACAATACATGGAGCTCTGCGTGTTTAGAATACGATCATAACGCAAGGTGCTGAGTGAAGGCTTCATACATCAGGCTATTTTTATCAGCTGCATCCTCTGAAGGTCTGAACGAAGAGCAGCTCACTGGAAGCACTGCAAAGAACTTTGAACGTTTAATATCCTGTCACTCCGACGGGCCCGCCATGGGACAGAGTGGTACACTGAATAGAGAACACGTGAACTGTACACATCCGCGTGCGCACACACACACACACACACACACACACCCACACACACACACAAAAAACATTTATGTATACATTTAACACACAATTCCTCATGCAAACAACAGTTTCTCTTTCTTCGATTAAGATAAGTATGAGATAACATCTGTGATTTAGTTGTGTGATTTGGCCTGTGGATTACCTGTCACACACACGGAAATATCAGCGTGAAATTCATCACAGACACAAAGAGATGTAGTGAACCTTCTGAGAGGGAGACTCAGACTCAGACCAGAGATGGACACACATCAACCAAGATAGGTTCGGTTCATAATCAGGGTACTATCGTCCATTCACAGCCCCTGTAATAACACAACTTTTACCAAGAGGACACGCACATGAACACACAACACACACACACACACACACACACACACACGCAAACCCACACACACAGACAAACATACTTGGCTGACCAACCTGGCAGAGTTGTTATGAGTGTAGAACAGTCCAGAGTCGCTGACACTCTGTGGGAGGCAGTATCGAAGCGATTGCAGATGATGCACATCCATGTTTAAAGAACAAAGAAAACACCCAGAGCTGAGAGACGATCACCGGCAGTCCCTTCTTGTTCTGCTACACTGTCGGGCCGCTCGCAAAATCACCAGCCATTAGAAAATATAATCCTCCAGACAGAAGCCCAGTGAATCGTTCAAGAGTGACGACCCAACAAAAGAACCCAGAAAAACCTGGGGAAATAAAACCGTTGGTATCCACTTTAGATTGTAACAGGATCCGCTCCTCTAAGAGAGTGGGGAGTTTGATTTAAAGTGCATGTCTTGCACTTTATGGGAGAAAGAGACTGGGAGATCCGCTCATCTACCCGGAAACAAAGGACTGACAGAGATGAAGTCATTGACCGGTCTGCTATCTGTCTGCATGACAGATGAGCGTGTATTACCGTGTGTGTGTGTGTGTGTGTGTGTGTTTGTGTGTGTGTGTGTGTAATATTGTTAGCCCCCTAAGGGAGATTACCTCATAGCTTCCAAAATCAAGCCCTGCCCCCCAACAACATTCTACTACACACCAACATATGTGCAATACACACACTGTTCACACAACCACAGAGAAACACACCCTATGAAACAATAAATGGACCGATAGCTGCAGTTAACAGAGTAGGGGGGCAGGAATCAGGGTTCATGCCGCCCCCCCGCCCCCCCTTCAACTCGGCTGCCAGCTGTTGCCATGGTCACCCAGAGTTAAGCAGGGTTTGCCCTGATGAAAAGTGGGGTGCACTGTAATCTGGTCGTATAGATTAGGGTGCCAGCCAGACCGGGGGGTGAGAACGGAAAATGTGTTTGCGTGTGTGTGTGTGTGTGTGTGAGAGAAATAGCCACCGGTGTCCACAGTGCAAAGTTAAAGCTAATTTCGGCTAAATCTGCTAAATCCTTCCCCGCAGTGGGATGCTAATTCAGACGGCGTTGGTTTGATCAACTGATCCAATAAAAACAAGTTCAGCCTTTTAAGGATTACACCCAAAGACACACACACACACACACACTCTTCCGAGCATCCAAAACACCAGGGTCAGGTTTTGGATTCTGACACGTGCGTTTGTGTTAAAGTACAAGACTCAGTAGAACCAAACGGCGCTGAAAGCAGGCGGCTGTGAGTGATTGCCACTGTGAGGCTCCTAGTCAGCAGAACTAGGCTTATAGCGGGCTTCAGTAAACAGCCATTTAGTGTACAAGACTCCTGACATGTGCCAACGAGATTTATCATTAGCCAGCGTGTGATTCTGGCTCCGCCAGAGAGGCGATAGCCTGAGCATGCTCGTCCTGTCCCAGCCCAGGGCTTTCCCCCTCTATGACCGTGGCGTATACTGCCTGATGCTCAGGGGTTAGAACCATTCAAACATCCAGGTTCAGAAATCACATCCAAATTTAGAATATAAAAAAGGTTTAAGCCCCTTGGAATATTCTAGGTCAGATAATATTGATCAGAAATGTGTGATGGAACAATGTGTGATGCATCCATCTATTATGGATCCTTGGAATGATTCCCTGGCCAAACGTTTAAAATGATTGGGTCAGCTCGGGAGTTCTGGCACAACGGACAGCTTGTCTAATAAAATATGTAGAAGACCAGGCCCTGATTTCCAACATCTCGTATACTTTTCATTGAGATGTAAGTAAAGGGACCAGATCCACTCTGTGTTGTACATCAGTTCACTGAATAAAGGACTGCCTATGGAGCCGTAGCTCCATGCTATAGTTTGTTTTCAATAGCTGGCCTGCAGCCCAGGGGCGGGTCGTTACGGTCCCATATGGTACGACCTGCCCCCCCCCCCCACACACACTCCTCCCCTCCACCACTTTAATCCGGATCTGTGTGGACTCTGTAGACCACCATACCGCAGGCAGTCCCCCGCCTCCCCCCCCGTCCCCAGAGTATCGACACGCTGCGCTTAGAGGGGGGCAGCATGACCCGGTGCTGCTGGCTGAGCGGGGGTCAGGGTACGAGGAGGCGGGTCCAGCTCACAATGATGTTACCTGTCAATCAGGGCATTGATCACTCTGGTCGTAATCTATGATTTGTTTGGTTGATAAAATGTCCTAAATCACAAATGTTTGTGACCAGTTACCAGACAAGGCGTTGAAGCAAAACAACATTTTTCACTTTGTCTTCTGAACCAGAGGAGAGAAAACAAATATTAGCTAAGTGGAGGAATGCTGGATGAAGGAGACTAAGTGGTTCTCCCAGAACAGGAACCATGACAACACTGTTTACCACCAGAGCTTCCAGGGTGGGAAATACAGAGAGAGTTTAACACTGGATTACCATAGCATGAATCAGTATCATCCTTTGATGCGGCCTACTGTACTTTATCCTGAAGCACATCTGAATCGGACTGCCAGCGAATCAACATGTCCCGCTCACTAATCTGACAAGTCCACATTACCTCGAAACCCCGGATCTGTGCTGGAGAGTCCATGCTGCCATTCACAGATTAGCTTCCTCTCCCTCTCCCTCTCTCTCTCTCTCTCTCTCTCTCTCTCTCTCTCGATGGCCGATCCAGAGCAGCTGAACGGACACACTGACAGACAAGCTCGTTCATTATTTAACCAATCCACCAACAGCTGGCCAGCGAGAGATTTGTGGGAAAGCAAGAGATGGAGAGAGAAAGTAAATCTCTCTCTCTCTAGATAGAAACTTAAGTCAAAGATGACCAAGTCGGAGACTGAACACACACAGACACACAGACACAGACACACACACACACACAGCTAAACATCTAAACATGGCTCCGCTGTGTGGTGAGAACAAGCTTTAAACAGAGCCTGGAGACTCAGAAACCCTGGCAGGAGACGCAGGAACATAGCTTTCTCCTCGCTCGCCCCACCACCACCACCACCACACTTTCCACAGCCCATTGCCTTCTATTTCATAGAATTTAGATGCGCAGAGAGGAAGGGAGCGGGGGCGAGAGAGCGAGAGTCAGGGAACAGGGAGAGACAGTCCAGAACACGAGAGCGGCTCCTTACCCAAAGTCATCCAGGGAGTACATGTTGCCCTCCGCTCCGCTCGCTCTCCAGGAGTTTAGGTAACAGCTGATTGACGGCTCCGTCAGATGGAAGCCAGAAGGTGTGATTATGGAGGAGAGGCATTAGCGAGGGCGGAGACAGCAGAATGCATCGCGTTCAGCTCCCGTTAAGCACAAGGGGAAATATTATCCTCTTTTCCTCACATGCTCGGAAAAACCCCAACCAGTGACGGAGCAGGCAGCAGACAAGTCAGAGCGACGGCGATTGAGAGGAGGAGGAAGGAAGAGGAAGGAGAGAGAAAGTGAAGCAGGAGGAGGGGGCAGGAGTGAGTGAGAGAGACTGTGAGATAGAGAATCCGAGAGAGATCATGTGACCATTTCAGAACAGTTATCCTACTCTGGTCCAAGGAATGGACATCTGTCTCTCTGCCACTACTGAGCAGAACACAGGATAGAGAAGGTTTTACACTGCCTTTACTTAAAACCCTCTATCCTGGAAAACCTTTACTAGTACACAGGATAGAGGGTACTACTGATACAGGCTACTATGCCTGTATCATGCAAGCAATGGAAAACCTTCCTAATCCTGTGAATTACTGAGCAGCACACAGGATAGAGAAGGTTTTATTAACTCCAATATATGATAGTTTATCCAGCTACCGAGCGGTTGCATGTAACAGATAATTCTCCTGCTCTCGTGATAAGCGCTGACAGACGTAACTCTCCCGCTGTTATCTCACGACCACGACGACTGCAACGCAGCATTCCTCTCTTAATCGGAGGCACATTGAAGCCCGGAAATTCAGAGAGCCGTGTTGCTTTGTTTCACAGATCAACAGTGTTCCTTCAATTCTGTGTCACTCGCTGTTTTGTCGTCTTAGCGTTTCATTGGAGCCTGTTCCTGGTCCATCTGGCCTCGGCAAAGTTAACCCCATTAAGCTGCTTTGTGGCCGCGAGTCGCGGAGCAAACAAACAAAGAGCGTTCAGCCTCTTAAGAGCCGACCAGACCAGGCGTAGTTAGCTTACCTACAGGAGACATTCTACACTGAAACATGAAATGATTAGTCATCTAAACTAGTCTGGATGTAGGGGCAAGCGTTCTAGACACAGATGAATGTGACGCATGAAAATGATCTAAATTCACCCCCTAGTCCAGATTGTTGTTCAGGATGTCCACGACGGACAGAAGACAATGGTAGCAATATAACAACATCCAGAAAAGCCCAGGAATGCAGTAAGCAAAGACAGACAGTAGTTAACGTGGTGTTGCAACAGCCCTTGACTTTCCATGCTGACGAGGAGATTCTATCCCAGGGGGTATTAACATAAGGAGTCCACTATCACACACGCCACTTTCAGCTCTGCTACTAATCTGAGGGACATGTTTTAGGGCCTATTGAACTCTTATCTTACCCTCTTAAGGAGGGCAGGATTGAGAATACAATTTGAAAACCTCTCTAATGTGTTTATGTAGTTCTGTTAACAAGGTAAGCAAACATTGCTGTGCTGCTTTCCCAGGTGAGTCAGCAGCTGGGTGACCCTCGGAGGACGGCCCAGAGCAATGGGGACTGAGGGGAGGGACAGCTGCAGAAGAGGAGACACACGCACTCCAACATACGTTTATTGACCAGCCGACCAACACTCCACCACAGGGGGGAGGTGACTCACTTCCAGTGGAGACGGAGCTGTTAATAGAACAGGTTATGAAACAAGGAGAAGAGGAGAGAGAGACCGACCGGCAGACAGAGGAGGACTGTGGAAACATGATAGGAGATCTGAGCGGTTCTAATGCATCTGGTTGATTATGTTACCACAGAAACTTGTCCACATCACTTCTCACTCTTGCACCAAACTCCAAATATTTTCTACTTCAAAACATGACTATCATTTATATCACACTGTGGTGGCAAACAGGTCTTAATCACGTCGGTATTGATCGGTAAGAATCACACAAACTCTACAGAGTAAACAACAGCTTTTCTGCAAATAGCTATTCATTTGATTTCCTAGATCGCTCTGTGCTTTATAAAAAAAACAGCCAAACTCCATCTGAGAACTCATACGTAGGGGTGTGAACCAGGCTTCTGAGGTGCTGCTGCTCTGGGATCAGCTGTAGGTCACAACAGCAGCAGCCTTCCCTGCAGTGAGACGCAGAACTCTGCAGTTTCTCTCTCTCTCTCTCTCTGGTCTCTCTGCCCTTTAGTTCTTACCAGTCACCACAGCGAGGGCCTTGGTAGTCATTAAGCATCACTGAGGAGAAGGGCTCCCTCTGTTTGCACGTGTAGCAGGAGGAGGTGTGCGGAGCCTCCAGCCTGGGAGGGAGCAGGGGACTGAGCAGATGTGTGCGTTGGACTCTAGCGTGTCTCCCTGCGACCTGAGAGCCGCACCTCGGTGGAGCGGTCCTGAGATTTAAGACTTCCCTTCAGGAGCCGAGCAGAACAGAAGTGCTTTTGGCAGACACACACACATCACACAAACACACAAAACACACACAAATACACATGGAATGGAACATATGTAGTAGAGATTTACAAAGTACAGGAAATCGCTGGGTTCATCCAGAGAGAACAGGGAGATGTTTGTATTATTTTTAGCGGATGGACACTGGTGTGTTGTTTGGATTAGAATCACGTAAGATAAACTTCCTCCTTTATCCAGACAGAACACGCACAGCCTTCAGGATGTTCCCCTCTCCACACACACACACACACACACACACACACACACACACACACACACACACACACATTTCTGTTTGTAGGACATGCACAACCACAAGTAATAACACCCCCCCCCCCCACACACACACACACACACAAAATAACTATGCTTTGTCCTGAGAATCATCGTCTTCAGAGTCATACGACAAGATGTCTTTCATGCAGTAGCGCCACGGCTAACGGAAACATTAAACCGAAGGCATAGAGTGTTTCCCAAACAGACGGGGACCGCAGGGAGCCGGTGAGGCTAGCATCTCTGGGCCTCCTAGCATTCCGCATGCCACTGCATCCACGGCAGGGATCAGAATACTATCTCATTCCACCGCGAGTCAAATTAGAACAGAGACTTATGGGATTTAAAACAAAAGACAGACACGTTTTCCATACAGGTTGACGTGTGCCGGTGTGTATGTTTAGGAGACTGAGGATCATTGATGTGCGTTTTTCTCTGCGTGTCGGTACGGGCGCGCGCATGTGTGAGATAACCTGCCCGGCAACGGCAGAATAACCCCCCCCCCCCACAGCCCACCCCCTGGGGTGCGGAGAACGCCTCAGCCATGTGCCGGGACACGTCAATCGATTCGTTTCCTGTGTCCGCAAACGCAAACAACTCCGTACTATTCAACGTAAAAAAGATGTTGAGCACATATAGCATCTGGCGTGTCGGGAGACGATGCTGACGTTCCCATGACAACAACATCGCTCTCGCTAAAAGCTGCATTCAACAAAATGGGCGTGACCACAAACGACAATGGGTCCAAATTACCGTTATAAACGAGTATGAGGTTTGGGTTTGGACGATGAAGGAATAGTACAGAAAGCGAATTCGCGATATCCCATTCATCAGAAGGTCGGTGAGTGGGCCCCAAATCAAAACGTTATCCTTATCGCAGATAATTAACCAATATTAAAAAAGCGATCGTCTGTAGAACTGCAATAAGATGTAACTGACGCACTATCCTGCAATTCTTGTAAAGTATTCAACCAGCGGAGCCAAATGAAGGCTGATTGTGAATGCTTTACGAAGCCGCTTTATGGAGCGGCTCTGTTTGCGCTCCGTCATGACGCGGCGATCCCGCCGCTCGCTGCTTACCTCATTTTCTCGTCTTCTAGTCAACGGAAGATGACATGAAACCGGGGACCACGTCCAGCAATCCTCCTCGTTTCCTCCCCACTAAAGACAGCGGGATGCGGTCGCTTCAGCAGGTCACAATCAGTCCGACGGTTCAACGGCCTACACCTTGTACCCTACTGCGTCTTCTGGATGCGAAGGACCATCGGGCATGTGGAGGCACTATGAGCTGGCTCCCCTCTTCTTTGTGCTTCCTTGTCTCTCTCCCCATGTGCTGGGAGTCCCCACTTCCATGGTACGACGATATTCGGAGCAGAAGACGATGAATGGTGGATGGTGGTAGTGAGCCGCCGCCTCCCTGGTGGGATATCTTTTCCCGAGTGTTTTGGTGGAGATGTGAGAATGTCCGGCGAAGGACGCACGCGTCGGCTCGGTGCTGCCCCCCTGCGGACACCATGTGGAACTGTTCCCTTTGCGCGTCCCCGCCCCATCGGCGCGCACACGCTCAGAGCAACGTGCACGTTTACTCTTCCTAGGCAGAAAACACTGAAAAGCTTCTTCGGAAAATTCTCGATAAATATCTACATTATTTCTTCACCGTACAAAACCCTTAAATAATTTAACATAATTTAAAGGTATAGGAATAATTTGAATAAACAATGGAGTAATATTGCCATTAGGATAGGTCCATATTTGACCATAATGAGAATATTTAATAGGTCTATTTACATTGAGCTAAACTGTGGAAAATAAGTATAATGTTTGTTATCATTAAGGGATTTCTGTCATTTTCTCGACATTTTTATTATTTTACTTCTGCTAAAAAATGATTTGGAGGTGGGAATGAATCAGATATGACGTTTGTTCATGCAGTTCTGTGATCTTAAACAACATGTTTTTTATCGTATAAAAAAATACAAATATCGGATCATATCCATGCATACTCTGACAACCTTCAAGAAGCGCTTGTTTATTTGCATTTGCATGTTCGTCGTGTGAAGAAGTCATGTTTCTGAATGGAAGCATTAGAAGCAGTGTTGACCAGGAAAAAACCTCCAGGTTTCTCTGGTGGTTTCTCTGGTGTTATTAGCTGAGACTGGATGACGGAAGAGCACATCAGAAGTTAAGTTACAGTGCAAAGGTCATCTCTCTCGTCCAGACATGCCTCCAGGTAGAAAACGGATTTGGGAACAATTTACAATATCAAGTTACTGAACAACTTAATAGGCGCTTGGTTGAGTTTCCCGCTGCCTTGCCCGTCTGCCTTCGAGGCTATTCAAGTGCCTGGTAAAAAAAACAAACAAAGAAACACATACCAAACAAACCTCATGCATGTTACGATACTTTTCAAACAATACATCTTCACCGTTCAACTAGATCAACTGTAAAGCCTTTCGGTCTATTTACACATCATCACGCATGACAGAACAAATTGGCAGTTTAGGTTGTGACTCGGTATCATTTCAGATAAAAGATGCCCGTCTCGTTATTCAATTAGAAGCACAAACAGTTGTGACTTCTCCAGATTACAGTTGAGGAAGGCACGTGTTCTGTTATTATTGATGCCATGCTACTTGGAAAAGGTTTGGATAAAACCTAAGATGCTGCAAACCAATCCGTATTTTATATTTTCACACGGGAATTGCATCAAGTGGTTTATCTGGTACAGAGTAAATACTGAATTATTCCTAACTATTATTATTATAATATTACAATATTGGATTTGAGCAGATCTGATTTCAGATTCTTCGACTGTTCACATATAAATGAATGTGATATCCATATTTCAATGTTGGTTAATGTTTTACCAAGGTGGGTTGGTGTACCTGGACAAGAGAAGGCTTTAACAAGAAAATATTAACTTCCTTTAGTGCTTTCCTGAGTTGTTAAATACAAAATAATTTAAAATCACTTTGCTCTGCACTTGGTTCCTCCAATATGCTTAATATTAAACCCTTGATTGGGGACAATAGAGGAAGTTATTGACTTTATAACATACAACGGGAGACACTAAATCAAATAGCTAAACGTTATTACTACTTACAAATGCTGTTTAAATCTGAGCCTTTGGTTTTTTGTTGGCTAGTCGGATAGAAATCCTTGTTCTCATGTTAAATTCTATTCACTACGTGTTTCACGTCACTTTAACAGTACTGTTAAAATAAATATTTAGCATTTACGGCAAAGTGAAGCGATGTGTTTATTTTATTTCTGGATTTTTTTAAAGCAACGCGACAATCCACCAGTTTTGTTCTTTAGCGGACACCTCGGATTTCTTCAAGTCGTCCTTTTAGTTGAGTTCCACACAGTTTTCACTTCACATCATCTTAACTCAGTGCTCAGGTCAGTTCACAAAGTCCCCGCGCTGCGACCCTGCTCAGTCATGCTTCCTCCGGTTGGTGTGGTCTCCGTTTGGGTTTGGTTTGGTCGGCTTCTAGTGCAGTTCAGATATTATTCTCCTGGTCTGGAGACGTGAGGAGCGAGGTCTAGTAGGAGGAGGGTGGCAGCCAGTCACAGGTCTGCTGCCCGAGTCCTCACACTATCCTCCACTGCATCACACTCATGTCCTTCCCCCCCGTCGACACCAGGAAGCTGTCATCATACAGGAAGTTCACGTTGGTCACATGACTGCTGTGGCCACCGTAAGCATGACTGGGAGCCTGGGGGAGAGAAGGAGGAGGGGGGGGGGAGCAAAACAAAGTCCATCACTGTTTTGAAGTCAACGTCCTGTAACGTCTATCAGTCATGTGACCTTTGGGTTAGAAAAGATAAGATTCATATTTATATTTAAACATTTAAGCTTTGGTAATTGATGAATTTGATGTCAAGTCAGAACGAACTGTGATGAGATGTTGTCTCTCTGAGATGGAGCTCTTCTGAGACGTTCCTCAAAGCTACTCTGTACTCTTATACTCTAATACTCTATACTTTTTTTTGTTATTATTCTCAGTTTGTCTCCCCGGTAACCAACCATTGTTTGTCTCTTACCCGGAACTGGGAGCAGGGGAAGGAGAAGAGGTGGACCTTCCCAAAGTCGTCCCCAGTGGCCAGCAGGCTCTTCTCATTGGAGCTGCACACAGCGTTGATGTCAGTCCCATCAGAACCGTCCGGCCACAGCCCTGAGGGACATCAGACCACACAGAGGTGAGAGAGAGAGAGAGAGAGAGAGAGAGAGAGAGAGAGAGAGAGAGGAGAGAGAGAGAGAGAGAGAGAGAGAGAGAGAGAGAGAGAGATTGTGTGTGTTCATGCTACTTACCGAAGACCTCGAAGCCCAGGGAGCAGGTGCTGGTCCCCCAGGGGATGTCTCTGGTGGTCTCCACACTCACCACCTGCTTACACACCGACGGAATCCCTGTGAAGACACAGAAGACTCCTTAGGGTTTATCCATGATGATCATAACATATTGACCAGATGATGGGGCTGGAGAGAGAAGCTAAAGTCAGGATGGCGGTTCTGTTTGTTTCTACTTGATATCATGGAGTGTGTGAGATGGGCAGCAGGTCCTTACAGTAGAGGATCTCGTAGTCTCCAGAGTTGGACACCAGGTACTGGGAGTCCACAGACCAGTCCAGGTGGGTGATGAAGCTGGAGTGACCCTGGGAGGGGAGACACACTTTAATGACTCATACACCTCATCACCTCACACACACAGACACACGCACGCACGCACGCACGCACACACACACGCACGCACACACACACACACACACACCCTTGCAAATCCACACACATGCAAACGCAAACACACAAGCACACAAACACACACAGATGTCTGCCTTGTACAGACAATGCATCTTTTTTTATTATTATTAGCACAAATACTAAGAAGAGGTCACTTGGGGTGGAGGGGGCGGAGCCAATGTAACCAAATATAAGGGGCGGGACAGAAGCCTAAATATAAAGCTGTGGCTCCTGGTGGGGGACACAAAGTCTGCCCTGCCTGTTTAGGGGGACTATTAATAAAGTCGCTCACCGAGCACTTCCCGACCCGGCTGTACTTCCTGCCCTGCTCCGCCACGGCGTAGATGTAGATATAGTTGTCATGGGAACCGATGGCCAGGAAGTTCCCGTCTAGATAGGAGGAGAGGAGCAGATGGGAGCGTGAGGTCGTTGGAGCGGTGGATCCAGGAGAAGGCACGGAGAACGGGGAGGAGAGCAGAGGGGGTTCATCAGCCCGGGGCAGGGAAAGGGGAGGGAGAAAGGAGGAGAGAGGAGGGAGAGAGAGAGAGAGGAGGGAGAGAGGAGAGAGAGCAGGGAGAGAGGAGGAGAGAGGAGGAGAAAGGAGGGAGAGAGGAGGAGAGAGGAGGGAGAGAGGGTTCATGTCTGACCCACCTGGGCCGTAACACATGACGGACAGCTGCTCGCTCCCGTCTGTGTGGACCGTGACCAGGTCTTTGGAGTCCGAGTCCAGCACCAGCCACCTGTAGGGTCCAAACAACCATCAATCTCAACACATGAACGTCATCGCTGAAGTCTGGAGTTTCAGTTAGTATTGTTGTTGCGTTGTTGTCATTGGTAACTGAAGAACTGTTGGGTCATGTTTGGTGAGATTCAGATCCTGATTCCGATTCCGATTAAATCTTGTATCACAGGATTCCAGTACCTGCCCGTGTGTGTTCCCACAGCAACCACCGCCCCAGACGGGTGGAAGCAGGCTGACTGGGCTGATTCCTGGGGAGGAAACACAAAAGGAGCATATCGTGTCCGGCCATTGAAAGAAAGAAGGAACAATCGTGACAAAAACATAAACAAACAAAAATAAATAAATAAACATACACTGGAAAGTCTCTCGAAAAGACACACACAACTTAAAAACCTGAATCGAATCTAGGGCAGTTCCCCAGTTTCCCCACAGAGGGCGCTGTTGCCCATGCTTACGTCCAGATGCTTGGTCCAGATTGGCTGGTGGCTGCGGGACTCCCAGAGGCTGACCTGCTTGTCGTAGCCACAGGTCAGGAAGACGGGCTTGGAGGGATGGACGGCCAGGCCCCACAGCTCATCAGTATGGCCCTGGAGCAAGATGAGGACTCGGTCATCTCAAACATTTACATTCAGGGCGTTTAGCAGAGGCTTTTATCCGAAGCGACATACAATAAGTACAATAAGTACAATCGCTTTCGGTACAGTGAGGATGTTCATAGAACCAAGTTCCAAGCACTAACAATTGTTGGGTTAACACATTCCCCGTATACAACAAAGATAGTAAGGTTAAGAATCTACAGAATAATGAGTTTTTAAGTGTAAGACCCACCTGCGTTATGGGGGTGAACTCCCCGTCCAGACTGCCCTGGAGAACAAAGTTCTTGGTGGTTCCGATGAGAACACTCTCCCCCCGGCCCTCAGCGATGGTTCTGATTGGTCCAAACAGCTCGGGCACCTGAACCAGAGAGGATGGATAAATCAATAAGTGGGATAAGAGTATGGATCGCTGTTTCCTTATTGCTTTCTTGAAAACATAAACCCTGTAATGTTTGTTATTGTACACACTCGCGTTTTTCATAGTTCATATAGCAATATTTATACTAGACATCACAGTTATCAAATGGCATTAGTGATTAGTGATACATCTGGATGAGCTCTGACATTCCTGCCACATGAAACGTATTTGTTAATTTTAATGCTGTGAATTTAATGAGGATTCATTGAGTATCATTTTAATTGAATGTCCCCAGGTCATTAGACCATCATCTCATTAGCATGTTAACAAAAGCTCTCTCTTGCATGCTAAACCTCCGCTAAACCAGCCTCCAGTCTACTGGTTCCACGTACCTGACTACAGCCTGGCTGAGGAGGAGTTTACCTCCACGTCATAACTACAGCCTGGCTGAGGAGGAGTTTACCTCCACGTCATAACTACAGCCTGGCTGAGGAGGAGTTTACCTCCACGTCATAACTACAGCCTGGCTGAGGAGGAGTTTACCTCCACGTCATAACTACAGCCTGGCTGAGGAGGAGTTTACCTCCACCTCATAACTACAGCCTGGCTGAGGAGGAGTTTACCTCCACGTCATAACTACAGCCTGGCTGAGGAGGAGTTTACCTCCACCTCATAACTACAGCCTGGCTGAGGAGGAGTTTACCTCCACTTCATAACTACAGTCTGACCGAGGAGGTGTTTACCTCCACGTACCTGACTACAGTTAGGCTGAGTAAAGAGTGAGGGCCGTGTGTGTGTGCGGAGGTGTTTACCTCCACACTCTGGATCTGCTGGTAGCTGCTGTTCCAGGACACCAGCCGTCGGTCCTTCCCCCCGGAGACCAGGGTACCGTTGCGCAGCATGCACAGGGCGAAGATGCTGCCGCTGTGGGCCCCCTGCACCGCCTGGCTGATACGGTTGGTGCCTGCAGGGAGAGGGGGGAGACATGGGTGAGGACCGGGGGCAGGAAGAGAGGAGGGAGAGAGGAGGAGAGAGGGGGAGACATGGGTAAGGACCGGGGGCAGGAAGAGAGGAGGAGAGAGGGGGAGACATGGGTGAGGACGGGGGGCAGGAAGGGAGGAGGGGAGAGGGGGAATGGGTTAGGCCCAGGGGGAGGGAGAGAAGTCCTCCAGACGTTACCTTTCCCCCACACCAGGATGTTGCCGCTGGAGTCTCCTGTGATGGCGTCTCCGTTCTCTGCAAACGTCACGCAGATGACGAACTTGGGCTTCTCCTGTTTCTGGAGGAGACAAGAGGACAAACCATCTGCTGATTCAATTGGGTGTTTTTAAATTAATTCAACCAATCCGGAATAGAAAGAGAGAGAGGTGATTCTCCATCCTAATAGAACACCACCATGGAAGGCCTGGAATAGAGTCTTAATAAGTCTTAAAAACAGGATCCCTCTAGGTTCACCGCACACTTGAGAGGCTCAGTAGGAGGAGCTGGATCCCTACCTCAAACAGTCCTTGTTTCTTCACCAGCAGGCCTTTCTCCAGGGTCCAGAAGTGGAGGTGAGACTTGCCGCAGGTGATGATGACATGGCTGTCTGTGGGGTGGAAGTCTGCAGCGAACATCGACTCGTTGGAGCACTGGGGCACACACACACACACACACACAGACACACACACAGACACACAGACACACACACACACACACACACACACGGACACGGTCAACAGCAGAACCGAGGGGGCACAGCACGCACATGGACCGGTCAACAGAAGTACCCTCTCTCTCTCACACACACACAGACACTCACACACAAATACACACACACCTTGACGTCAGCCAGGCGATCCTCTCTCTGCCAGTCCCAGGCGGAGAGGACGTGGTCGTTGGAGTCGTCCACCACACACAGCGTGTTACCGCCGTTCTGTAACACAACATCAACAACAACAAACAACAACATGTCAACGGACATTTCCATGGTGAAGCAGCCCCCTGTTTCCTGGGGAGCGATCATGGGACCCAGGTGTGTGGGCGTCGGCCTCGGGTCACTCACCGACTTGGAGAAGGCCAGGCAGGCCACGCCCCGGTCGAAGAACCCGGTGCCCAGAACGTGGAGCGTGTTGAGGCTGACGGAGTCCCACACACGCACGTGAGGTGCCAGCTGCACACACACACACACACACACACACACACACACACACACACACATGCATACACACACCCATGAACACAGACACGTAAATGCACTCATACATTGACACAAACACACACACACACACACACACAAATTTATGTTAACAAATTGTAATTTCTATGTTGAATGGCCCTCAGTCCTTACGAATGGGTAAAAATTCATACAGATTTTAACAATCAAATAGTGGGGCTCAGTGCTTTAAATCAGCACTGATTTATTATGGTTCATTATATATTAAGTACGGTGAGCCCCTCATTTCATTGAATCATTGCAGACACTAAGATGCTAAATGTATCGGAACACAGCCCTTACCTTGCCGTCACACGATGTTCCCGCCACCTGGCCGGTTGCTATGGTGATTTTGTCAGGATGAACAGCCAGGCTGGTGAGAAGGAAAACAACAAACACAGAAAGAGATATGAAGCAGCAGTTTGATCTCAATGAGTAAGGAGACGAGGGGTGTGTTAACCCCGCATCCCATAAACCCCTTCCTCGGCCACGGTCGCAGAGAGGCTGCGGTGGAGATGATCAGCAGAGCTGGCTCTGTGCTAGATGGCCCGAGATCAAGCATCAGGATGCTGTTGGTTACTGACTGCCTGCCCCCCCCCCCCACTGTCACTCACACTTAGACACATCCCCTAACGAGAGTAGCCCCTCATTATTGCAATGGTATTGTGTGTTGTCAATCCTCTCTATACTCCTATAGAAAGACAGGACTGTGTGTGCGTGTGTGCATGCATGCATGCACGGGGCGTGTGCCTCTCTCACCACTTGACGTTGTCCGTGTGTGCGTGTACATGCCTGAGTGTGCGTGCTTTTGTGTGTCTCTCAGCACTTGATGTTGTCCGTGTGTGTGTGTGTGTACGTGCGTGCATGCGTGCCTCCCTCACCACTTGACGTTGTCTGTGTGTGTGTGTGTGTGTGTGTGCGTGTGTGCCTCACCATTTGATGTCGTCCGTGTGCCCGGTGTAGTGTCTCTGCAGCCTCTCGTCCACGTTGAACAGCACCACCACCGAGGCGATGAAGTACACTGTCTCCCCGGTGGGCATCAGGTAGAGGTTGGAGCGGCAGTCGCGGCCCCGGTAACCGTATCTGAGCGTTCCGGCGGTCAAGGAGTCACGTCGAAGTCACACGGCCAGCTAGGTAAAGGTTTATTCTTCTGTCAATCGACAGCTGTTTGAAGAGCTGAAGTTAAGCTGTACCGTTTTATCTGTCGTCTCATCTATTCGTCTTCTATTTAGAATAATTGTAATACACGATAATCCTAATGCAATCTACGTGTTATCTAACTCCAATACAAACAACATTGCAGCGTTAATGGGACGGAAGAGTAAACTCAGTGGTTTATCTATCTTTCAACCCAGTGTTATGAGTACCAAACTTCGGTCTGTATTAAGCAGAACCGTCTCTACTTTGGATCTACTCTGGATCTACTCAAGACTGCTAAGACAGAGGAGAAGAAGAGAAACAGCAGTTGTCTCTGGCCAGCTGCTGACCTTGTTGACCTCATGTTGGTCTGGGGAGAGGGGGAGGGGGGGTAAGGGACACGTTGTTCTGCTGTAGGGCCGCAGTAAGAACAGAGCCACATTCACTCGGACAGACGGAGTGCAGAGCTGTCAATCACAACCTCCTCCCTCTCCTGACCTTACAACAGATCAATATCGGATTAAAATGTCATCAGAAAAAAAGGAATCCAACCCATACTCTCTGTTTCTCCCTGCAACACACCAAGTAAACATGCTGCAGCGGTTTCTTTGTGTCAGGAAACGCATGTCTGCACTAAATCACTATCATCACGGTAACGGATACACCCAGTCCAGCTTGAGTTTGCTCCCAGGCAGGTCGGCCTTGGCCTCCAGGCAGTAGGGCTCCACCTGGTCTCTGGGCATGAACATGGTGACCGGGCGGCCCTTTAAGAACATCTTCACATAGCCCTCCTCTGGAGAAAGCAACACACAGGAGTCAGTGAGGGCCACAAACAAAGATGGAGGCTTCAGATGGAGAGTGCTTCAGAGTGATGACATGAAAAGATGAAATGAACGTATGAAATGAGGAGTATAAGTTAAATGATGATAAAACAATGGGTATAAAATGAATAAGCATAACTGTGGGTCACAGAGCAGAAGGTCAATGCAATGGAAGAATAAGAATGAATGTGCAACAAAAAAGACAGAGATTAAAGCAATTTTAAACAAAAAGGTACTTAAGTTCATCAGCGAATTTCAAACAGAGTGCCCTTTTAAGTGACTTTATTAGTCATTTGAAACACATGACAACAGAAGGCATGAATGAAGTGACAGAGATTGTTGTAAAGTGTCACACTTTGACCTGCAGGTCTGAGGAGATGTGAACCAACAACACACACAAGCAGAAGCACCTTTATGGAAGTCAAGCACAATGAGGCACAGAACCAGTCAAACATATACATGCTTTTTTAATATTTCAATAGACAAATAACATGCAGAAAACATAAATGAAACCAAACAATACGATATTAACGACAAAAAATAATTCCAAAAATATTGAACGCAATAATTATACATATTTTTAAATATTGTTTGCTTCCACGGGATTGGGGCTAAGATTGTTTTCTCTTTTCAGTAAAGTTAGTTTTATAAATCATGACATGCCTCTCTAATGACAAGCGACAGTAAGAACAAATAAATCGTATATATGTTGTGTCTGAAAATACGAAACTGTAGAAAATATCATGCAGTCTCTTTCAATGTCATGTTGACATTGAGGCAACATTCAAGAAGCCGTATTTATCCTGTGAACCACCCAACGTTAGCGTAGCCTACTAGCATTCAGTGTCTGTTTGAACGGGAAGGAACAAGGAAGACGCTATGAGGTATGTTTGCTTCAAACAGTGGACTGCGATAAAAATAGCATCCCTGTCAGGCTAGCTAGCATATGTCAAAGCTAGCTGCCTGTCTGTTGAGTTCAGAAGCATGACTGGATCTCAGTAAAATAACGGGCTCAGTAGCATACCTGGAGCTCAGTTGCATAGCTGGACCTCAGTAGCATACCTGGACCTCAGTAGCATACCTAGGGCTCGGTAGCATACCTAGGGCTATAGCATACCTGGGGCTCCGTAGAATATCTGGACCTTGGTAGCATACCTGGGGCTAGGTAGCATTACTGGACCTCAGCAGCATAGCTTGTGCTCAGTAGCATACCTGGGGCTGGGTAGCATACCTGGGGCTCAGTAGCATAGCTTGACCTCAGTAGCATAGCTGGGGCTCAGTAGCACACCTGGGGCTAGGTAGCATACCTGGGGCTCGGTAGCATACCTGGGGATAGCATACCTGAGGCTAAATGGCATAGCTGGACCTCAGTAGCATACATGGGGCTCAGTAGCCTAGCTGGGGCTAGGTAGCATACCTGGGGCTAGGTAGCATACCTGGGGCTCACTAGCATACCTGGGGCTAGGTAGCATACCTGGGGCTCAGTAGCATATCTGGAAGTAGTGACTGGGGGAGCGAACAGGGCCACGGTAGCTTGGCGTATCGAGGGGCCTGAAGGCCGACTGACTCAGGCTCCTTGACTTCCTCAACTGCAGACTATTACTGGGGGTCTTCCGGACCCCTGTGGTCCTGCTTGGGCCCCCGGCCTGGAGGGAGGGGCCGGGGGGGCTGATGGCCGGGGGGGGCGCTAGTGCCTTCAGACCGGCGGAGCGGCGGTCGGATCCGGTGCGCTTGGCAGAGGAGCTGAGGTACAGCTGCACCGTGACTATAGCAGCAGATGGAATGGTGGGGGCGGGGCAAGTCAGGATGTAGAACACACAGAGCCAATTGGAGAAGAAAGAGGGTGGGGCGGAGCCAGTCACTCGGGACCAGGAAGGAGAGGAGATGCAGAAAAGATCAAAGTCAGAATTTGGAATGGCTGTGTGTTTTGTTCTTTTAGACTAACCAATCTGACATAAGACAGGGTGTTAATTCTGCATATTTATATCTCATGTTTGTAGAAATCTCCGTTCTTGGTTTGAAATGCAACAACATAGCCAAATAGTTTAATGTTTTTTGAGAAAGCTTCACAAAACCCTCTGATCATCACCATGTATTTCAGGGATTATTTCCCTGTCAGTTTCATGAATAAGAACGACTTGACTCGATGCTCCAGGCTGTGACAAAAACCACAAGGAGCGAAATCAAACAGATCTCCATGGAAACCAAAGAAACACTCAGATCTCAGTGCAAATATACAAAATATGGGTAGAGGGAGGGAGCGAAAAAGAGAGAGAAAGAGCAAGTGAAAGAGAGTGAGAGAGAGAGGGTGAGAACGAGAGCGAGAGAAAGAGCGAGAGAGAAAGAGAGAGAGAAAGAGAGAGAAAGAGCCAGCGAGAGAGACAGAGAGAGAGAGAGAGAGAGAAAGGGGGAGAAAGAGCCAGCGAGAGAGAGAGAGAGAGAGAGAGAGGTTGCACAGGCGGAAATCCTCTACTTATTCAGAAGCAAAGGATTCTCGGAACGGTGGAGTCGGGGGTTTTGGAACTCGGCGTGGAGGAAAGTGTCGGGATTCTTTGTGCTGTTACTATGGTGACAGAGCGCTAAATACCCAACGTGCAAAAAGTGGGGCAGAGCTGTTGGCAAACACACACGCACACACACAGCGAGAAAAGTGGCAGTTTTCATCCGCAGCTAAACGACTGGTGTTGACAGACACACGGCAACCACTGCAACCTCACACACAGGGACAGCTCAGTGTCGCTGAAGCAGCGCGTGTGTGTGTGTTTGGTGTGGGCGTCTGTGTTTGTGTGTGTAATGAGGCGTGCGTGTGTCTTGAATGTGTGCATCTGTATGTTCGGTGTGCTTGTGTGTGTGTATGTGCATTGAGGTGTGCGTGTATGCGTGTGTGTGGTAAGGTGTGTGTGTGTGTGTATGTATGCGTCTGTGTGTGTGTGTGTGTGCGTGAGTCTGCATGTGCGTGTGGGTCTGCGTCTGTGTTCGTGCGAGTCTGTGTGCGAATCTGTGTGGGTGTGTTCATATGTGTGTGTGTTAGTCAGCTCAGTGTGGGGGGCAGCAGCTACCACACGGGCACATCTTCTGGTCCCTGCCCTCTGCGTCCACAGCTCTCTGAGTGCAGCGCACTGAAACAACTGCTGTAGGGATCGTATATAACCCTTCAAATCCTCCTGCCTCCAACTGTCAACGAACCACTTCCTGTGTGAGCGGTCTGAAACTAGAGCGGATGGAACTGCACCACACGCTTCGGCAGAGGGGCCTTGCGGGCACAGCACCACCCTGAGAGCTGTGGAGGCCCGAGGGGGTCCGGGGAAGCGGGTGGGGAGGGGGGAAGGGGGCAGTGGTGGTGGTGGGCGGGGTTGGTCTGGGGGTGGGAGGGGCTTGGCTTGGGGGGGAGGGGCCTACCTTTGCAGTGGGTCACCCGTCGAGTCCCTTGTGGCCACATAGGGAGACAGAAGGACGGGTGAGGGAGAGTGTGTCCTCACCCCCTCAGGGGAGGGAGGAGCTTCCTGCTGGTTCTAACGGGCCTCTAGTAGCCCTGTGACTTCCTGTATCCTCTGGGCTCCTCCCCCTCCTGTGTTATTGTCTCGCATGTCACATGAATCATAATATAGTTATAGAACGTATTATATATGATATATTTTATATCATATTATACGTTTTATATTTAAGACTCAAAACACCCTTTAGTTGACTGCTGCTCTTTGTTGAAATACGGATCGAATGTACATCTATTGTTCGGGTCAGATTAGTCGTTCAAACAATAGATCTTTAAAGACTTTCTTATGATTACATCGGCCTGTTTGTGATTGTATGGGATCAGAGCTGCCCGGTGGGCCTGCTCTCTGCTGGGGTCAGTGATTCCGGTTGTTTCTGGCTGATTACAGCAGTAGTTCACATCCAAGAAGCTGGCCCGAGCAGGCAGCCCCTGGGGGGTAATAGGTCTGAATCGACTTAAACGTCTAAGTCATCGGTTTCCCCTGAAGAACGTTTCTCTTCCTGGGCGGATGATGCCAGATAACATCGTCCTTAGCACTTTCTCAGAGGATTAGCGCTACGTTTACAGGGATTTACCACGGCGAGACAGACGCTAATGAGAAGCTAAATCATTTTCTCACTGGTTCACAGCTTCTCTCCTAATTTGATGATGTTGGATAGTAGAACAGCAGGCGTTTTATCGAAAAACTAACTGTTTTTACAAAGATGCTTTTCTGACATCATCTTCATCGCAGTTAGTACCACTTTTTGTTGGGCTGAATAAAAAAGATCAAAGTTTTGGCACAACTGTCTATTTTAGATTAAAATATAAATACGAAAACGTACGCTAAACAAAACAATCAAATTATATTCATAACAGACAAATGGTCAACAAATCAAAGGGTTGAGCAGGTGATGGATGGATGATGGTTGGATGATGATAAAAGGAGATTTCAACAGGGATGTTGTAGCAAGAGATCATCATGACAGAATATACCGTAAGCATTGTTGTTCTCTTAGTGTAGGGAGCGCTTTTAATCAACAGTACATCTACATCATTTATTTTAGCAGCTATGTAATATCAATATTTATTTATTTATATTAAGAGTGGATTCATTCAACACACAGACACACACACACACACACACACACACACACACACCCTGTTCCCAGGGAGTGAGGGTTTAATTACTGCCCCTGACAGCGGGAGAATGCCTTGTTCTCTTACCTGCATTGAATATGGGCTCCCTCTGCCTGCTGCTGCAAGGTAAACAGGTAAACAACCACATTCTGTCAATACTCCTCCAACCCCACCAACACCTGTCTCTCCCTGAGACACACCGCTCAATCAATCTCCCCAGACCAGCTATCACTTACTCTCACGTGGAATATAATGGTTAAAAAAAGCTATCTTACATTTAATGTCAAATATGTTCTATATTTTAAATCATATATTTTCATAAAACGGCTACCACCGGCCCTGGATGCCCCGCCCTGCTCCGGTACCTTGAGCGAGCAGAGCTTGTGATTGGCTGCTTTAGACAGAGTGGGAGTGGGTCAGCTACCTGTCACTCCTCTTGCCGCTGGAGTTGCTGCCGGTGGATCCGGCGCGGGTCCGGTTGCCCTTGGTCTCACCCGAGTCCCTCCTGGTGAGCGTGCCCATGTGCTCGTTGGAGTTGGCCCTCCTCACAGTACTGGGGGGGGGGGGGGGAAGAGGAAGAGCGCAGAACCAATGAAGGACTTCACAATAAAAGCCTCACCCAAGGGTACATTGATTATGATTATTTCCATGTGAACTCAGCCTCCTTCATCTCCAGTAAACCAGGTACGATCAACAGAGCACTGAGAAGGAGGGCTTGATGTGTGAGTAGTGGCACATGTGTTCATGTGTTCATTTGGGTGTTATTGGGCAAAATATAGAGGAAGTGAAAGGAAAGCAAAAATTCTAATAAACAATAAAATGGGCCCCTCCTGTCATGCAGCCATACACAAACACACACACACACACACACACACACACACACACACACACACACTGCGGGTCCCCTTGTGTTGTTTCCCTACATCAGGCCCATGGCCGTGCCTTTATAAAGGACCTCCAGAACAGAACAGGAGAGCAGATGCACACAGCAGCGCAGAGCAGACAGCCTGCCTGCATATTCACACAAAGGAAAGCAGCCAATCAGCAGTCCGTGTGCTGGCAGCCCCAGTCACACCTAATCCAGCCTCCCAGCGGGGGGCCCATTCCCACCAGCCCTGTCTGGATAACCCCTGTACTGGGATGTAGGTCTGTTTGGATGTGGATGTGGATGTGAGAGAGAGAGAGAGAGAGATAGAGAGATAGAGAGAGAGAGAGAGAGAGAGAGAGAGAGAGAGAGAGAGAGAGAGAGAGACAGAGACAGAGACAGAGACAGAGACAGAGAGAGAGTCACATTATATATTATTATAAAAATTAAAATGGAAGACAGAGAAAATGCCCATTGGTAACTGGAGGATGTAGATGTAGATCTTTACATTTACATAAGGGGATTTTGCTGACGCTTTTATCCAAAGCGACCTACAACTATTCATTCACACACCGACGGCAGAGCCAACCACGCAGGGCCACAGCCAGCTCGTTGGGAGCAGTCAGGGTGAGGTGTCTTGAGTGACAAATATATTAGTTGCATTTTAATTGATTATTTAATTGAATTGATTGGAGATGGATTATTGGGGCTGATATTTAGTATGCAAGATCATTAATCAATATCTTTGATAGATCAGTGATGATGTATTAGTTTCCGTTTGACCAATCATATTATTTTTGGCCTTCTCACCTGAGAGGTCGGTAGAAATACCTGGACGAACCGGATGGAAACAACCAGGAAGTGACATCACAAGTTTGAAAGACAAAGCACATAGACATAAGGGAACGCAACAGACTATTGTGGCCTGTCCTTGTGAAGACACAAGGACAGGCCACAATAGGCTCCTGCTAAGACGAGAAGGACAAGGAGGAGGGACAACACAGGACACAACAGGCTCCTGATAGGACGAGGAGGACAAGGAGGAGGGACAACACAGGACACAACAGGCTCCTGATAGGTCAAGGAGGACAAGGAGGAGGGACAACAAAGGGACAACAGCTTCCTGATAGGACGAGGAGGACAAGGAGGAGGGACAACACAGCTCAGAGACAACAGCTTCCTGATAGGATGAGGAGGACGAGGAGGGACAACACAGGTTCCTGATAGGACGAGGAGGATTAGGTGGAGGGAAAACACTGGTTCCTGATAGGTGGAGGAGGACGAGGGGCAGGGAAAACACAGGTTCCGGATAGGAAGAGGAGGAGGAGGAGGAGGAGGGACAACACAGGACACAACGGGCACCTGATAGGTCGAGGAAGAGGAGGAGAGACAACACAGGACACAACAGGTTCCTGATAGGAGGAGGCCAAGGAGGAGAGACAAGATGTGAAAGGGAGTCTGAAGCCATGGAAAACTATTTGCCTTGTAATTTGAGCCACAGATATTCACTGTTTTGTGTGTTTACGGGCATATGTTTTAGGAGGCTTGGGCTAATGGAGCCAATGGGAACAACACCAGTTTGAAGAACCATATCATATTGAAGGGCAAAACTGACAATAAATAAAACACATAAAAAAATAAAAACGAACAGCAAACACAACGCGTATCCCAGCAACCACTGCTGCACACTCAGGAAGCGGGTTAACTTGAGTGTAGCTAACGACAGCTCCCTCTGCCTCTGCTAACCCCAGAGAGTCCCATGAGGAGCACAGTGGCGTCCGTGGGGGTCCGTGGGGGGTCTGTGCGGGTCCGCTGTGTGTGAGGGGACGGAGGGCAGCAACATTGATGAAGACGCCGCAGAGCTAATGAGGCTCACTTGTCATGAAAGGCTCCCTCTCCCCTCCACTACGTTATGGTAATGAACGCCCCGCGACCAGCAGACACGAGAGCAGCCTTACTGTTCCTCTGACAGACCAGATGGATCACGCGTGTTAACACATACACACACATATGCCCACGCACACACACACACACACACACACACACACACACACACACACACACACACACACAATGAGCAGCAACCACACACACACACGCCTTCTTGCGGTGAACTGAATCTGAATCTGCCATAACTGAGGCAGAGAGATATCCTCATTCAGTTGTTCAGCCTGGTGAAATGTCAGCCGCTGCGTTTATAATGAGCCCCACAGAGCAGGTTTAGGAGGGAGGGAACCAGGTACTAACACGTGGTTCCTATCTTACACGTGTCTGGGGAAGGGGAGAAGGTCAGGCTGGGTTTCTGCCACGTAAGATGCCGATTTATTCCTTCCTTGACAAGGTAGAGGGCGGTATGCAATTGAGCTGATTACAGTGGAGGTTCTCTCACCTCCTATTGGCTGAGACAGGAGCGTCCTTCCTGGATCCCATCCCGGATGGGGAGGGTAAGGTCCCGCTGCCCTTCTTTGGTAGGACGGTCCCGTTGTTGACGGTGGGCCTCAGCGGCAGCGTGGCGATCATGGGTCTGGCTGGAGGGAGAAGGCAGCGTCAGACGCCGTGCTGGGACACTTCAAACAACCGGTCGCTTTCCCTTCAGGGATATATATAGTCAGGCTTAAATCAGAAGGATCAGGACGTGTGTGTGTGTGTGGGTGGGTGGGGGGGGGTCTTTGTGTGTGTGTGTGTGTGTGTGTGTGTGTGTGTGTGTGTGTGTGTGTGTGTGTGTGTGTGTGTGTGTGTGTGTAAATCATGGTATAAATAATGTAAGGCTACGATTAATGCCACAGTGGCATATTTTTCAAGGTCCAACAGTTTAAATTGTGTGTGTGTGTGTGTGTGTGTGTGTGTGTGTGTGTGTGTGTGTTTGTGTGTGTGTGTGTGTAAGTGTGTGTGTGTGTGTGTGTGCGTGCAAGAGATAAAGTGAGAGAGAGAGAGCGAGAGAGAGAATGTTTGCTTGTCTATCTGTGTGTTGGTGAGTGCGTGCGTGCGTTCATATATGTGTGTGGTGTGCACAGTGGTGCAGTGGTATGCATGCGTCTTTCGGTGTGTACACACAAACCCCATAGCAGCCACTCAGACATCAGAGTATCAGCTCAAACAGTTCCAGACAGAAGGACTGAAGGAATGGCCATGTGTACACTACTTGGTGGTCACTAGCTTAGGGATGCGTGTGTTTCAACCGCAGAAGTTAACTCTCCGTCCGTGTCAGACAAGACGGGTCATCACACAAAAAGGTCAGAGCAATCAGCCAGGGCAATCGGCCACATCAGCCTCAACAGGGACATTTAGATGAGCTTCTGCACAGACCTCCTCAGTGCTGGAGCAGAGCACCACGCCCCGCCAGGGAACGCAAACACAAAATGAGACACGCATTCAATCACTCATCTACTCCATAAATCCCTTTTAATAATTGATGGCCGCCATAACAACATTATGGACCAGATGGAACGGTCGATGGAACGCTGTCTGCCAGCATCAACATCAGCACTCCGAATATTAATCTGTGAGAGGACCATGGTCCAGCCGTGTGGTGACGCCATGACCTGTATTATTGATGATGTGTGCTGCTCTGTCTCTCTAATGCATGCTAGTGCACTCATGCCTTTTTCAGGGAGGGCAGGGCGCTGTAAGTGACAGGGGGAGGGGGGGACAGTGCTTCAGGGTGGGTTAAAGTGGCAAGATGGCTGCTGCGGGTGTGGTCATTCTGGGGGGGGGGGGGGGGGGGGGGGGGGGGGGGGAAGAGTAGGGGGAGAGTAGGGGAGAGTAGGGGGAGAGTAGGAGAGAGTAGGGAAGAATAGGCTACACACCCCAGCAGAGCCTACCTGGCCTCTCAAAAACGTTGTCTGCTGAGGGGGATTTTCTCATCAAAGCAGGTTCTACACACACACACACACACCCACACACACACAGACTCATAAACACACACACACACACACACACACACACACACACACACACACACAGACTCATTCATACACCACACACACACAGGGAGGAAGGGGGGAGGATGAAGAGGAGGGGGTGGACAGCCAGGAAGAGAGCACGTGGGAATCTGAAGAACCCATCTGCAGTGGAAGATGGATTCTACCGGGCCGGCTCCTTACTCCAAAATACACTTCTCTCATATTATTGAGAGTTCAAACTTTGGTTTCACCTAGGTCGATATGTGTGACCCATCGGACCACAGATACGCAGCAATAACAATTCCCATCCCTGTGAAGATGGATCGAACCCACCACTGATTTACAACTGATCTCACTTTGACATTCATGTTCCTTTGGCCATTCAAGTTATGTCTACCCTCTTTCTACTCTATTCTTCATCATCATTGACGTAGGGTTTGAGAGGGTCAGAGGTCAGCCCGACTGGGCCCTGATAGAAGAGTCTGGGCTGGGGGGGGGGTACCTTTGGTGGGGCCCCGACGGGGGCCCAGGGACTGCTGCTCCTCCGAGAGGTTGAGCCGGCGGACCACGTCGGCCAGGGCCGACTTCAGCAGCTGGATCTCGTCCTCCTGCATCTGGACGCGTTGCTCCAGGGACGCCACGCGGTCCGTCACCTCCATGCTGCTGGCCGCCGACGCACTGTCATCTGAGGAGGAGGAGGAGGAGGACGAAGGGCGGGGGGGAAGGGGGAGGAGAAAGTCAATGACACAGGTTCAAAACCCCCCATCTGTGATTACTCTTGTTTATCAGCCATCACTGCAAAACTTGTTTGTTTCGTTTTTATTGTTCAAACCCCAAAACAGTTTGTTTCTTAATTTGGTTGGACACATAGTAGACCTCGTAGAGGGAGAGACAGAATGAAAGAAAGAACCAGAAAAGAGACAAAGAAAATATACGCCTAAAATAAACGACGTAGCATGGCCTCTAAAGACATGCTCTGATGCCAATATTTCAAAAGAAACGTTTGTCCATAAGTAGATATCTTCCCTTGAGCGGTACAAAGGGATTTTCTATTAAACAGCCTGATTCATGGGGTGCTTTGAATGGACACTCTGTACGCCTGTCTCCATAATTGCTATTCAACGTGTCTCATTTGTTCTGCTAAAACACCGTAGCTTAACACCTTGGACTGCTAACACGCACACACACACACACACATATACACAAACAGGGACTGTTCTATTAGGCCTTTGATGTTAAAGTGGCATGTTGAAATATTAATGTAAATCATTGCTGTGTTTTCCCTGCAGACTAGCAATAAGAAGGCAATGCATAATGCATGAGAGAGCAGACATCTGGTGACCAGACTCCTCCCTCCTGGAAAGGTTAAAGACGGACTTCACCCCCCACCATGGTGGTTTCTCAAACATGGAGATAAAATACTCTGGATGGATGGATTCAGGAAATGTGTTGGGGTCAACTTTGTGTGGTAAGCTATTAAACCCTCCAGATAAACCAAAGTGCTCCGGGGTCTTTGTGGACTGTGTATTCTCCACAGACTACAATCACATGGGTCTTCCATGATTTGATTAACGCTCACGTGAGCTGGTGTTGAAAGGGACAACACTAACACAGTTAATCACCGTGTGTTCAGCCAGGAAGGAGGAATACAACGACATTCAGCAATTCTTGTGTTCGTTCATTTCCCCCTTGGTCAAATGAAAACAAATCATAATGGATTTTAGAGTGATGTTTGTTGTCAATGTGGTAATGTGGTTTTAACAATGATAAACAAGTTTATTATTCCTTGTTTCTTTATGCAAAATGTGAACTCCAAAATGCAAATTTATCAAGAATAGTGTTGACTACTATGGGGCAATAGATATATAAAAAAAGGTAGAGTTAAGATGTGGCTCTAACAAGACAGTAGGGAACCTTGAAGCATTACCTTTGAGGAATCACAGTAAATTCATAATGACTGAATAAACCAATTACTGATCCCACTCATTACTGATTCATCCACTGGCGTGTGTGCAGATGCGAGCACACACGCACATGTGCGCACAAACACAAAACAGCAAATACATTATTCACAGCTTTTTTCAGCTAGCATCCTTGTAGTAATTAACGGTGCAATTAGTGTTTTTAGTTAGGAACGGTTATTAGACAGGCTTAACTCAAACATTGTATCAGCTAAACACATTGCATGCCTCTTGAATGTGTGCTACGTCTCTTGAATGTGTGTCTTCACTTCAAATAAATGTGTGGGTTTCTCAGCCGGAGAACCAAACAGGCTTTAACCAAACATCTGAAGAATGTAATCTAAAGAAGGCCATGAACTAAGAGTACATTTACTGTCCCAACAGAAACCAAGCGCTGCGATCCAAGATATGTCTCCATCAGTCTGTGCTGAAATGAGTCAGAAAGAGTAAACTCACCCAAATCACTTCCACCTCTCACTCATCGAAGACAATCCCAATACAGGCAACCCTTAGACCATGACTTCCCTTCTACCACACTCTGTGACTCCCCTTTTATCCTTACCCCTTCACCATGACTCCCCCTCTATCCTCGACCCTACCTCACCATGACTCCTCTCCCTCCTCTCCTCCCCCCAACGGGCCCCTCACCATGACTCCTCTCCCTCCTCTCCCCCCCCCAACGGGCCCCTCACCATGACTCCTATCCCTCCTCTCCTCCCCCACCATGACTCCTCTTCCTCCTCTCCTCCCCCCACCGGGCCCCTCACCATGACTCCTCTCCCTCCTCTCCTCCCCCCAACGGGCTCCTCACCATGACTCCTCTCCCTCCTCTCCTCCCCCCAACGGGCCCCTCACCATGACTCCTCTCCCCAGCCAGAATGCCTCCTTTGAAGCGGCTCGCTGCTGTTTATTCATGCAGGAGCGGGCAGCAGCGCTGCAGATATCTCCAGAGACAAAGCCTGTTCTATCTGCTGCACATCTGCTGCTGCGGCCCGCCTCGAGCCCCCGATACCAAAGGCCCGGACACCACGACACCCAGCGGTACCGGAGCCAGCTGTAAGGGGCCACAAGCCAGGGCTCCAGCACTCTGGAGCGGGAACCTAGAGGGCCCCTCTTAAAGCGCCCCCTCTCTCACCACCAGGTGTGAGGGGATTGGTCATTAATAGACACTTCAAGATCGATCTCCATCATAGCACTCCGAAATAACACGAGGTGGGAGTGAGTCATCCACACATAAACCACGATGATTGGTGTCAGGTGACATCATCACCGTGGAGGGTGAGACGATGATGTGAATGGATGATGCAGAGGTTTGATTAAGGCCCATCAAAAACCTGTAAGGACGCTCGCATCGTGGCAGGTATGAAAAACACGTCCTGTGATGAGGGTGTCACCTTTCATTCTGCAAATAATTAATCACAGACACACCACCGCTTTGTCTCACTCCCCCACGGCCCACATCATCATCAACCCCCATAAACCCGTCCTCAACCTAACACACACGCGCACACACACACGTACGCAAGCATGCAAGCAACCACACACACGTATTACCGTCACCTTCCCTCTGCCTCGCTCCCAGTCCATCAGTCCCTGCCGTGCCCCGTCCCCCCAGTGTCTCCATCGTCAGCGTAACCGTGAGCTACAGGTCGTTCATCGAGCCATGGCTGCCCACAAACCACACGACAGCTTCCTAATGCCGCCTGACAAGACGGGGCCCGTTACCCTCGTCTGACCCCCCAGGTAGGACCCTCCCCCCCCAGCAGGCTCGGAAAGCACATCCCCTCCCCGCAATCACAGCCTGCAGCAGCTATGGTGAGTCATTCACTCCTTTATTAAACACACACACACATCTACACCCACACACACGATCACACACACACTAACTCACATACACATCTACACACACACACACACACACCTACACACACACACACACACACACACACACACACACACACACACACAAATACACACTGTAGCGGAGTACAGGTAGAATAGCAATAGTTTCATAAAATAACATGGTTCTCCTCCCGGCCCGGGGAGGAGAGACGACAATGGGAGGTATCCCCGCTTCATTCACTCCATTCACACCTCTGTGTGCAGAGAGGATTTCCATCTTTTAGCGTCCCTGGATAGATTGAACCACTGTTGGCTTTCCTCAGAAGACAAGACAGCCTGTGATTTCAGCCTGGCCAGAGCCCCACATGAGAACAACCAGGGAGTTGAATCCACAACCTCCTTCCTAGATCCCCAAAACAGCCTTGAGGCTGGTGATGCAATAAAATAAGGAACGCCACACCTTGGACAGAAAGGAAGAGAGGCCGCTTTCTGCTGGTCTGATTCTCTAAATTCAGCCACAAGACAAACTGGGGAACTGAACAGCATTACATTCGGGGGAAAGAAATGAGGCGTTCAGAGCTCCCGGCAGGAGGTCCACTTAAGCAGCAGGACGCCCGCCCGCTGCCGGCTCGGCGGTAGACACTAAGCGAACGACAGTGAACATCATGCCGAATGCAATCATCACAATGCCAGCATGTGACTCCATAACCCCAGCATGCAGCCCAGCACTATGTGGGTCACCAGTGATGAAGAGAGAGGAGGAACGCTCTCAGAGTGAAGCCACGGTGACGACGCTGAGGAACAGCTTAGTCAACCCCGGTGTCATGTGCACCGAAAGGCTGTCGGTCAATCACCCGGTCAGATTAGAGGGTCACTCGGTTGGCCGGGGTTGGGTGATGCTCCTGAGAGCCGTTCAGCCTGGGTTAGAGACGATAAATAGTGAAGGGTGGAGAGCAGGGACTGGGAGAGGGAAACCTTGCTGAGAACGACCCAGGAAGGAAGGCACTGTTGGCACTGAAGAGGCCAGAGGACAGGAAATGATATAAACACTGGAGACAGAGAGAGATGGGGGGAGAGCGAGAGAGAGAGAGAGAGATGGGGGGAGAGAGAGGGACAGAGAGACAGATAGAGCAGAGTGAGATAAAGAGAAAGGGGTGAAGCATGAGTCCTGAACACGGATGTGTTTGTCTCGCAGGAAACAGATGCAGGTATGGACATGATAAGAGAGGCAGAGAGGGGGAAAGAGAGAAAGAGTGAGAGTGGGGGTTGGCGATGACTAGAAAAATACATCTCCGGATGGGAGTGTCTGTGTGTGTGTGTGTGTGTGTGTGTGTGTGTGTGTGTGTGTGTGTGTGTGTGTGTGTGTGTGTGTGTGTGTGTGTGTGTGTGTGTGTGTGTGTGTGTGTGTGTGTGTGTGTGTGTGTGACAGACCCTCTCTGGTCTTGTGGTAAAGTGTTAACCACTTACTACCTTGCCCTGCTAGCTAGGGGTCAACTCAGGTCAAGTGGGGTCTTGCTCACTCCCTCCCGCTCTTACGGGCACACACTCGACACATACACAGACATGGGCATGCGCACACTTAAGCACACACACACAGACACACACAGACACACACTGACACACAAAAACAAAACCAGGCCTGGGGAAACATTAGTATGCAAAGAACATTTGTGTGTGTGTGTGTGTGTGTGTGTGTGTGTGTGTGTGTGTGTGTGTGTGTGTGTATGTGTGTGTGTGTGTCATGAGATTGCTGGGGGCTCAGGCCTGGATTAGAAACTAAATTAAAGCTTGGCTTCGAATAAACACTGTGTCCCCCGCTATATACATGCGTGTTTGTCTGTATGTCTGTCTGTCTCCGTGTCTCTGTCTGTCCGTCCCTCTGTCTGTCCCACTCTCTTTCTCTCTGTCGGGCCAATGCTTGACCCAGAGAAAGGTTGTGAGAAAGGGGTCGGCAGTTAAAAAGGACAGAGAAAAGTACGGAGACACAGAGGAAGAGAGCGAGATCAGAAAGGGGGCGAAAACACGCTCCTTCTGAGACACGCATGTGGCACTCATACACAAACACAGACACACACATGCCCTGTCAGAGGAAGGTGTTGCTGGCTGCGGGGATTAAAGGGGATGTGTGGCAGCAGATCTTCTGCTCAATGCTAGTGATCCCTTAACTCAGGGGGGCTGGGCTTAATGGTCTCTCTCTCTCTCTCTCTCTCTCTCTCCTTGCCCAAGGGAACTGTGGTGGTGTCCGGGGTGGATCTGCAGGGTCCGTCAGAGTAGACAAAGGACTGCAGGGTGGAAGACGGAGGATCTTGTAGTTTTTATGAAAATAATTTATGCGAAATGCCTCAGTGCACGAAGTCTAAATAAATAAAGGCAAACCTATACTTCTAATGATCTTTCTCTCTTGAGTTAGAAAGTACTAAGATAAATACAAAGTTGAGTTAACATATCCTATGAGCAACAACATACATCAAGACGAGATGACTGCCGAAGACATGCTGACTCAACAACAGCAAGGTACCAAGAGCTACGATGGAGGCACACACGCATGGCAAACACACCCACACACACACAGACACACGCAAGCACGCACGCACGCACACACACACTCAGACACGTTCCTCCTCAGACACACATGAAATAATTCTGACAAATTTAAATGAACTTCAAACTTGGAACATGAAAACTATGAAGAGAAAAGCAACCTAAAAGGTGTGAATAAAGATCAAATGGCCGTCCTATGACCTTTAGAGGAGAACAGCAGCACCCAGTCCTGCCCTGCAGCGGCCTGCGCTCCATCCCAGAACTGCCTGGGATCTCTCTTAGAAAACAAGCCTTTGTCTCTCCAATAATAAACAACCAGGAAGGAACAGGGGGCGTAACGCTCCACCATCCAGTGTGTGTGTGTGTGTGTGTGTGTGTGTGTGTGTGTGTGTGTGTGCGCGCATGTGTCACTGTTTGTTTGTTCCAATTCTGCATCATCAAGGGGTGTAGTGGGGAACTTTGGTGTGGAAAAGGTCTGACATGCACACCCCACACACACACACACAAACACACAAACACACAAAAAAAAGCACAAATATGCTGGTGGCGGCCATCTTGGCCAGTGACAGTAACGGCTCTGTTCAAAGGCCAACTCATGTGTTTCCCATCTGGCAGCTGAGAGGCCCACAGAGAACATCTTCGACTACAATTCAACTATTGAACCCTGCTGACCTGGTCGACTCCCACAATGCCTTCCTCATCTTGACTTTACACTCCAAATTATGTTCACATTTCAAAATGTGTGTGTGTGTGTGTGTGTGTGTGTGTGTGTGTGTGTGTGTGTGTGTGTGTGTGTGTGTGTGTGTGTTTGTGCAGATCAGTGGGCGGGGGGGGGGGGGGGTGGTCACCCTCTCATCTCCACACCTGTCTTCTACATCCCTCCCTCATTCATCTATTTTTTATAGAATTTCTAAGTGGCCTCTTCCTCTCCATCTGTTAAGGCACAGCTTAATGCAGAGTACAAATTTACATGCACACACACTCACACACAAACACACACAACCCCCAGCAGTTCATCTTCATGGTCTGCTGCCCCTGAACAGACCATACCTGGTTCATATGTGGTAATTTGTAATCTGCAGAGATTTAATGACTCTGTAGTGACTGTATTAGCTCCCAGAGGAAGACCACCACCCAATTAGTCCCTTATGAATGCTGTTAATGGAGGAAACAGGGGGGACGTATCACATACACACTGTGTGTGTGTATGTGATACCAGGTCAAAAAGAGACAGAGAGAGAGAGAGAGAGAGAGAGAGAGAGAGAGAGAGAGAGAGAGAGAGAGAGAGAGAGAGAGAGAAAGAGAGCGAGAGAGAGAGAGAGAGAGACATTAGCGTCAGAGACATTAGAGTTTCAAAGGAGTACTCATGAACGCCTCCGTCTCCCTCAAGGTATTTCCACAGCCATGGCACCCAGTGTTCAAGGACCAGTGTAGCAAGATTCCACTGGCCTGCGTGTTTATCTGCCGCGCACACAACCACGTGCACACACACACACAGCCACGTGCACGCTCACACACAGCCACGTGCATGCTCACACAGCCACGTGCATGCTCACACACAGCCACATTCACGCTCACACCGCCACGTGTACGCTCACACAGCCACGTGCACGCTCACATGCAGCGAAACATCAAGGTTCTGCAGGTGCATGACTTGAATACATACCAAAGCCCAAAATACTACCAACCTGTTTATAGTCACATACAAACACGCCAGGATTCACTGACACACTGTGTGCATTGATGCAAATGCACACAAACACACACACACACACACACACACACACACACACACACACACACACACACACACACACACAGTATGTATATTTAGCTCAGCTTGCTCACCCTCCACATGGCTCATTGTTTTACTGGGTCATGGGATGTGTGCTGGGAGCATGTGTCAGATGGAGAAAAGAGAAGAAATGATGGTTGAAGCAGAGATATGCTAACTGTATTATGCTAGCTTTATAGGCTAAGTTTATATGCTAACTCCCTCTGCTACTGCCTGCATCCTCCCTCATAGATCAGAAACACACACACACACACACACACACACACACACACACACACACACACACACACACACACACACAGTATATACACACACACCTGATAAACACAAATAACTAGTAAACAGCTAACATTGACCTCAAAGCGTCCTTTAAATACCAAGCATAGTTAACTCATTCCAAGTGTCTATAACCTTCCAGAGTCCCCTACTGTCTCATTCTGCAGGGCGGTTCACAGAGCAAATACAGACGACCCCTTGGTGCAGACATTGTGTAGCTTCAGTAACACACCAGTAACACAACACCTACTGTGTGGGATACTCAGGTGCTTGGAAGTAGTTGGAAGTAAGCGGAGGTCAAATCTGTTTGAATCAGTGTTATGGCTCCGAGCAATGCCTTATGCAGGTTTCATTCACACACACACACACACACACACACACACACACACACACACACACACACACACACACACACACACACACACACACACACACACACACACACACACACACACACACACACACACACACACACACACACACAGCTTGACTCCACTGCAGCACAATCTGTTGCCTCAGACCCGGTGAATCAGCACAATTTGAACACTGTGTAGTTTGACTGTAGTTCGTTTGGTTTCTACACAGCCCTGTCCTGCCATCAGCATGTTAATGGAATATAGGCCCAAATATATACAACCACACACACACACACACACGCACGCACGCACGCACCCACCACTTAGCAGCTAAAGGCTAGTTGTGAGAGGGAAATAGAGCAGAGCAAGCTGTTATTCGGAGTAAAGGAGAGAGAGAGACAGAGAAAGAGAGAGAGTGAGAGAGTCGGTAGTACAGTGTGACTCGGCCCAACAATAGCCAACTGTCTGGAGGAGGACGAGAGGGAGGAGGGGAGGAGGAGGAGGAGGAGAAGGAGGAGGAGGAGGGGGGAGAGGAGGAGGAGGTGGAAGAGGTGGGAGAGGATGGGGAAGGTGGTGAATAACGCAGACCCGATACAAGCTTCACAAGCTCAAATAGTAAAAGGGGAAGTAGGGAGTGTGTGTGAGAAGGAGGCTGTAAGAACACAATTTCA
Organism: Pollachius pollachius; assembly: GCF_949987615.1. Lineage (NCBI taxonomy): Eukaryota > Metazoa > Chordata > Actinopteri > Gadiformes > Gadidae > Pollachius > Pollachius pollachius. The sequence goes on along the minus strand of NC_136948.1, from coordinate 11,297,372 downwards.
CAGAGACACACACACACACACACACACACACACACACGCTAAGAGCAGATTACCACATTGCTTGGAAACGGAAGGATGAGGAAAAACAAAGGGTTGAGCAGGGATGGGGTTTAGGCTGTCAGAGACGTACACAACCAGGCTGCGTTGTTTGTATCCGTTCATCTCAATGGACGAGAGGAGGCAGAGTGTTTCAGAGAAGATCAGACTGAGAGGACTCAATGGGCAGTGTGTGCGTGTGTGTGTGCGTGTGTGTTTGTACGTGCAAATGTGTGTGTATGTGTGTGTGTGTGTGCGTGCGTGTGTGTGTGTGTGCGTGCGTACCTGCGTGCATGTGTGTGCGTCTGCGTGTGCGTGTGTATGCGGGTCCCGTTAGAGGCATGAGAAAATCAATGCAGGGGCTTTGAATTAAACAGTAGAGGGGCCTGAAACAGAAGATACACAGGTGGGTTGGTAAGTATGTGAATATCGAACAGGGAGGAGGGCAGGTTGGCAGAGAGATGAAGCCATGGTCCGCAGCAGATGAATAAAACATGCTCTACAAAAGCTCAGAGCGCAGCTGAGAACCTCCAGCCTCGAGAGAACTTGGCATGGAGTCGCTATAGACACCAGGGATTAATGCCTCAGCGTTGGGCTGGTTTCTTTAGCACTATTGTTTAACCAAACCTAGGCCCCTAAGAAGGGGCATTTGGGACATCGCTCTACACAAGAGGGAAGTCATTCCCTCCTCTCACTCTCTCCGGTCTGGGTCGTGTGACGGGGACAGAAGGTGCCCCTCTTTCCTCATCATGACCCACCAGGGACGAGGCTGCTTGGTCAGCTGTGGGGGTGGGGGAGGGGCAGGAGGTGGGGTGGGCCAGGGGTGGAGGCTCCTGGAGGTCTTGAAGTGGTCCGGGGACCCGTGCCTAAGGGCCTGCAGCCAAGCTGAACGTGCTTCATGTTCATGAGGTCAAAGGGGTCTTCCATCTCTGGGAAAACAGCGACAAAATCATTTACACAAAACGTGAAGTACCTTTTGACCTGAAGGCCGTTGAAGGAGTATTGTGTTTGGTTTAGACGGCCTGCTGACCTGGATCGTTCCTCTATGAGCGAGGGCCGACCGGCTGTCAACCATGGATATCTGATGGCTTTTTGTTTGTACAGCGTAAAACCAACACATAGTAGATGTACCAACCGATTGGTCCCAAGGTTTCAGGTTGTGACTCACTGTCGCGGTTTGCCATTTAAAACGCAAAACAGAAGAATGAGATGAGAAGGTTGGGGGAATATAGACGATGAATAATGGAGCAGAGAGCATAGACTGCCTGAGGACATTTCCTCTTTTAATTTCTCTTTTAACTCCATCCTCTTGGCATCGCTCCACCCAGCCTCCTGGTAGCAGGTACCAACGGCAGAGCAGGTTACTTTGTGTCAGAGCCGATGGGTACAGCAGGTCCTGTGGCTGGAGGGGAGAGAAGGGGGCTGGGGGGTTTTGAGTCTGAGGGAGGAGGGACCTTGTTACCCCCTCAGCTAAATGAAGAAAGACCCTCATGGAGAAAGAGAAGGAAGCATGGAGTGGATCTGCAAGGAGACCAGGAGGAGGTTCTCTGCTGTTTCACGCTGAATGTTTGTGACCCTAAGTTGGCCGCCAGCATACCGAATACATCTTATTTGATGTATTTAGATTTAGTCGTTCAGCACTGAAACTTTCGTTCAAAGCGAGAGAGAGAGAGAGAGAGAGATAGAGAGAGAGAGAGAGAGAGAGAGAGAGAGAGAGAGTAGAATAGAAAGAGATCAAGATTTTGAAACATAGTCATTCTAAGAGTCCCATTCCTCATCACGTTTCTCCACCAGTGAGAAGTGTTGCATTTCATGCAACTGTAATTGACAGGCCAGATGGATTCCCTAAACCAAACAGGGAAGAGATGCCCTGATTCCTCAGAAATGGGAGATGGGAGTCCCCAACCTCTCGACTTTCACACTGACTCCCCCGACGATAAAACATGAGGTCATGAAGCACAACTCTGAACAACAAGATCATCAAACTGGTCCTCCTGATTATGAACGACCCATCACTTCACACAGCACAAGTCATTTAATCAGAGACAAAACCGTATTCAACATTTACACGCACGCAAGTCCCTTTTCCCACGTGCATGTTTACGTGTGAGCATGATTTTGCAAGTGTGTTTGCTCATGACGGGCGTATTGCTCACACCTGAGTAATGAGGCTAATTAATGGTTCGTTACTCTCGTCTTTCTCCTGGGCACAAAGCGGTCGGCTGCGTGCGCTCCTCCACTCAGCTGACCTCGTCTCTACTTTACATTAGTCTGGTTGGATGATCCACAACACAGAGAGAGGGGGAGAGGGAGAGAGGTTGAGAGAGAGGGAGAGAGAGAAAGAGAAAGAGAGAGAGAGAGAGAGAGAGAGAGAGAGAGAGAGAAGTGCGTCCTGGAATGAATGACATCATTACTTTCTGCCTAGAGTAAAACTGGGTTCAGCTAGACTCCAGAATGATGTCACCAACCCGCATACCATCCAAGTCAACACACACACATACACACACACAGACACGGATACACAACCCTCCCCCCCACACACACACAAAACACACTCACACACTTGAACAAACACTAATACACCTCTCACACAGACACGCGTACAGACACACGATTATCTCCCAAATTAAACAAAAAAAAAAATATTTTAGTTGAAGATTATGTATTTATTGGGATTGTGTGTCTCACTCGCTACACGTTAACTGGGTCTTTGTTTAAACATATAGATATAAAGAGCCAGGGATACAGAGAGAGAGATGGAGGAAGAGAGAGGAGGAGAGAGGGAGACCGAGATCTCTCTCTATACAGAGAGGGGAGAGCGAGGGCATGACCGAGGAAGGATGGAGGGAGGATGGAAATCCCCTGGCCAGAGCAAAGCAGCGCGCTGAAACATGACATTGCAGTGAAGGATTGCTAACAACAAGCCCCAGCCTTGAGAGCGGCACTAGCATCAGAGAGTGGCACTAGCCTATTAGCCTGCTGGACGCCACGTTGCTGTCAGCTCTGAGAGCTGCCATGACACAGCAACAAGTGGAGGGAGGCAGGGAGCAGGCGTACCTCTCTGCACCGCCGCTCCACTGCTGGAAGCTGAGGGATGACACCAGACTGATTCTCCATTCAATCAATGTTTTTGTTTGTTTAGTTCTGTGGGGGATGGAAATGCGTTCCTTGGTTGTCAAGGAGCGACTGTGGGGCAAGAGAGGAGGATGCCCGTTCACACAGTCACCGGATGAGTTCACTTTGTCATTTCAGACCCATATGCATTCTGCCGGGAGGCGGAGTACAGAATCAGAAAGATGAGGAGAGCCTCGTCTCAGAGGGAAGTCACTGCAGGTCTGCACCGTACTGCAATGCAGTCTAGGACATGAACCCTGCATTTGCCAAGAATGGGGACATTATCATCCTGTGTTTCCCTTGCTACTACACATACTTCTTGGGTCTATCTATTTTGTATGCACTGTTGTTACATTACTGTCATCTCTACTGCTTCTGGGTGTCTATCTATTTTGTATGTACTGTTGTTACATTACTGTTATCTCTACTGCTGTGACTGACACTTCAGAGACATTAATGAAGCACACCATATCTCATTTTATCTTTTCAATGTTTTCTTAAGAAGCTACCATTAAAGGTCATAATCTAAATCATTACCAGAATCAGCAATGTCACTGCTGTTAGTCCGAAGTCTCAGTCCGACCTGCAGACTCTATGACTCACGAAGGCGGTTCCAGAGCACGATAACGAGGTACACATTCCCCCCGCAGGAGGACTGGTGTAGCTCCATCGGCCCCCTTCCTCCTGCTCATACTAAACAGTCTTAGTGTCCACGATCTGTCGGTGCTGGTTCACACCTCACTGGAGTCCCAATCTAATAGAGGCTGGAGTCACGGAGCGGAACTGTCCTCACAGGGATCCTGAGGAAGGTGCTGCAAATGGAATCAGTGATTTGTATTTGTGTGCGCTCAAATTTCACGCTTCACGTTCCCCCAACGGTAGAGCCTCCTCACCGTATCCCAGTGTACAGTATATAACGTGAAGAACTTAGGAATGACTATACTATACTCTTACTGCTGCAACTACTGGTGCAGAAACACAGCCTTGATCCTAAATCTACCTTATAAATAGTCAGGAATCAAGGATGTGAGGAATACACCACGAAAACACAAGACCACCTTTTAAACCATGACCAGCCATTGCTGAGCTTTCATTTTCATTTTGGCTTGCGAGGAAACATCTGTATGATGGAGACATTGGACGGTGTTAGACGCATGGAGTTGCTTACCCAAACAGGGAAAACATCCGGGAAAAAGCCTTGAAAAGATTAATTGGAATGAGCCCGAAGATGTGTCATGCGGCCTGAGTCATCATCAACCACCATAACATGAGTCCCTCCGTCACACGCCTCACCGTGCTGCTGGCAGAACTTCACACCACAACACGAAAAAAACACATCTGATTCTCCCTTTCCTTCCAAAACTCTTCACTCTCTAGACATCCGTGAGCCACAGGAGGAGTCACAGGTCTTAATGTCCCTCTTCAGTACCATGAGCCTGGGTAATGAAGTCTATACATCTTAACCACAAAGAAACCCAGGGCCACCCTTTGCTTTCTTAGCAGGCTGGTGCAGACAGTTTATCCTACAGCTTAAGGTCAAGTCAGACAAATGCTGCGTTTCGGTCAGAAATTGGGTTAAGCTTCGGCCAAATCCTCTCTGTGTCCCTCGCCTAATCTGTGTTTAAAGAGCAGCTGCCGGGTTAAAACAATAGGACAGAATGTCTCTCTGACCAAAACAAACACACAGTTTTATCAATGCCTGCAGAGATGGAACAAAAATAGGAAATATCAGTGACACACATAGGCACACACACACACACTCCACCAACTGACGAGTTGACAGTGACATGTCAGGTCTGGACCCACAGACAGACGGGGCATGTGAGGGTGAAGGAGCGGGGAGAGGAGAGAAGTTTGTTACCGTTGCAGAACTGCAGCAGGGACGAGGTGTCGTAGAGACTGCTGTAGCTGGAGAAGCCTTCCTCCATTCTGAACCCCTTCTGCTCCACTCCTCCGCTAAACAACCTCTCTCCTCCTCCTTTCTCCTTCCTCCCTCTCAGTTCTCTCTCGTCTCCCCCGGCGACTCCCCTTGGTAATTCTAGCGTTCACTTGGCGTCCGGGGCGATCCCTCCATTCAGTCTCCGCGGGTCAGGCTCCGGCTGCGAGTCACCATGGCAACCAATTCACTCCCTTAAATGTCATGTGAACCCTCAACCCTGGTCTTCCTTCTCCCTTCTCCCTTTTCCACCTCTTTTCGAGATGAAAAAAAACCAAGAAAAGTTTCCAAGTACTCCAGTGAAACGCTCCGGAAAGAATGAAGAAGCCGCAGGCCTCAGTGAATCATCTCAGAGAGGGACACAGAGAATGAGGTGGAACTGTGTTGCAGTCTCTCCCCTCCTGCGTGGCTCCTCCTCTGATCCCCCGTCCTCCCTTCCCTCTCTGTGTGTTTTCCTCCGTGCTGTTGCTCAGCGGCACCAGCGGTGCGTCGCTAGGAGGGGACGGCTCCTTCCAATCCTCCCCAAGAACAACAACTCAGAGCGGGCTTGATGAGCTGAGCGCCTGCCTCCTCCTCCAACCAGAACGCCGGCGGGGTTTTGAACACAGAGCATGTGCCTGAGCCCAGCGTGTGCGCAGGTCTGCATGCGAGTGTTGTGTGGTGTTAGTGTGTGGGTGTAAGCACAGATAATGCCGGGACAGCCCCAGCCTACCCTGGCTCTATGCTGTCATAGAATGTGAACGAGTAAGAGAGAAGGGGGCGGGGCAACAGTCCAACTGAAACCTCCCCCTTGTTACAGACTGGCTGTGTAGGAGAGGAGAGGAGAGGAGAGGAGAGGAGGGGAGAGGAGAGGAGAGGAGAGGAGAGGAGAGGAGAGGAGGGGAGAGGAGAGGAGAGGAGAGGAGAGGAGAGGAGAGGAGAGGACGGAATAAAACAGGAGATGAAAGGAGAGGAGAGGGAGAAGAGAGCAGAGGACACAAAGCAGCTATAAAACCACAATACTTAAATGGAGGGACCTTGATCGCTCAGACAAACACACAAACAAACAGACATCTTCGCGCAGCACGTACACATCGCAGCGCTGGGAAGTCAACTGCGGACACGAGCCGCTCTCTGTATGAAGCCGATCCCAGCAACCCCTATCAGGTCCATTTGCCACCTTAATCACTTAATCAAAGCTCATAGACCGGGAGCCGAACACAGCCCCGAGCCCTGCTAGCCTAGCATAACGGGATTACCACACGCCCTCTCACTGTCTTATCTGCTCCTCTGCAGACCGAGAGAACATCACAACAAGAGAGGAAGGAGGAGAGCGAGAGGGAGAGAGAGAGAGAGAGATGGTGAGAGAGAGAGAGAGAGAGAGGGATGGAGGGAGAGAGGGAGGGAGGGAGGGAGGGAGGGAGGGAGATGGAGAGAGGGAGGGAGGGAGAGAGAGATTGAGAGCGAGGGAGGGGGAGTGATGGAGAGAGAGGGGGAGAGAGAGAGGGAGGGAGGGAGGGAGATGGAGAGAGAGGGAGACAGAGAGAGGGGGAGAGAGAGGGAGGGAGAGATGTAGAGAGAGGGGGTGAGAGAGACAGAGAGAGACAGAGAGAGAGAGAGAGAGAGAGAGAGAGAGAGAGAGAGATGGTGGTTGTTAGTATTTGTGTGTGTGTGTGTGTGTGTGTGTGTGTTTGGGTTTGTATGGATGTGCGCTTGCGTGTGTGTGTCTGTGTGTGAGGGGGGTTGTGAAGATTGAGCCTGAAATGGAATTGAGGGGGAGGGATCCAATAGAAGAAAGAGGAAGGGTGCTTGAATTGGGTGTGTGTTGGTGGTGAAGGGTTTAGATTTTGAATGAGTGAATGAGCAAGACAGCGAGTGTGTCTGTCTTCAAGTGTAGCGGGTGAAGAGGGGAAAACATTACAATGGGGGCTTTTAATTTTGCAAAGGGTAAACCTTGCATTATTCATAATCCATGGAAAAATAATGAGGAAAGCCAGACTGGCCTACATATCGTCCTCTGAGACGCTGTCTCGTCTCCTCACACCAGAACCACGCTGAAAGACACAGAACGAGGGATCGGACATCCATCGCTCTGGAATCCACTACATAGGTCTGGTGCATGAGTACAACACTTTAACTGTGCAACTGACTCATCGTGGATGTTAGAAACAAGCCCAGTGGCAGAGCATCTGCTGATCAATTCACAGTCCAAGGACTCTCTGTGGCTGACCTCAGAGCTGTGGCTGCTGTATTCCCAGGTGCTCTCTCTCTCTCTCTCTCTCTCTCTCTCTCTCTCTCTCTCTCTCTCCTCGAGGGGGGCTGCACTCTGGCCCACATATTACACAACAAGATGGAGCTAAAGGAGCTAGCCTCCAACATGCTACTACCCAGAGCATGGCCTGGAGGAGGGGCTGCCAACGCCACCTCTCATTAACATCAGCTTCCCAGTTGGTAAAACACACATAATACAAAAAAAAAAACTTATATCATACCTTAACTCTATTTTTGCCCATGTTTCTTAAACAGAATTATTTAAGCTGATGATATCTGAGGGGCCCATGTTTATGTCACCGATACAAAATCGAACACCCAATGTTTTGAGGAGGCTTTGGACGGGGGTGCTGAGCAGCAGATAGTCACCATCCCGTCCTGTTCTCCATGTGTGTCCCACTGTCCCCCCCGGAGGACAGCAGGACAGGGCAGTGTTAGAGGACTGATTACAGAACTCCTCATCGATGGGATATAACGTGTTGTGTGTAATGTAGAATGATATGTCTGGGTGCAGATTAGGAGCCCCCATAAGGGAGGTCACACAAAAGTGTTCGTGTGTGTGTGTGTGTGTGTGTTGGGGGGGGGGGGGGGGGGGGGGGGGGGGGGGGGGGGGGTGTTTAGGGGGGGCCCAAGGGGCTTTATGTTGCTAAGCTCCACCCACTACCCCCCAGGAGGCAGCTGGTGGAACTGCTGGTGCTGCTGACCCCTCCCCCTTTTGTCCGTCCTATCCCCCCTTGTGCGCTCTCTCTCTCTCTCTCTCTCTCTCATGCGCGCACACACACACACACACACACACACACACAGACACACACAGTGGATAAGGTTTTCTGCTGACGTGAGCGTTTTGCCCTCCTTGTGTCATACATCAGCCCAGCTCAATACAGGGCCATGCGTTGGACATGTATAATTCAACGACATCTCCAGCATTAAAACAACGCTAGACAGGAAAACTGATGAAAAACGTGAACGTTTACTCTGTAAATGAATCATGAGTCCATCCCCCCCTCTAGATACAGTCATGTTTATGTTATGGCCTCATGTTGTTTACAGGAGCTAGCTGCTGTTTAATCAGACCCCTCTCCGGCCACACAGAAGCAGCCATGTTGAAATACATTCATGGTCCTTATCATTATGTTGGTGCACATTCAAATAGCACAAACATGTGCTTACTTTTATGGTGGTGGGGTAAAGAAAATGCTGATAAACACCTTATCCACACATGAGCGGTCTGTCAGTGGATAATACCCTCAGACACTCTCAAATCTGCTCCTAGATACTTGGAAGAAGGTCAATCTTCTGTAATATCCCTGCACCATCTGCCAGCTTCCCCGCCCTCCATTTATTGGTCTATCCGTTTTTTCTGGTATATAAGATGATATATAAGATGATATATAAATAGGACATTGTTACAGTGAGATAGAAGGTTCACCTGAAATACTAGGACCTAAAAATCGTATGGGTTCTACCTGAATATTTGTTTGTGTATTGGCACGATGTGCCCTGACATTTACTAGAACAGCTGTTTTGTTTTGTTTTGTTGTGGTGTGTTTGTTACGTGTATGATTTTATTATTTTACCGTCTGTGGTTCTTGGATACAGAGTATAACCACGCCACAATGTGTTATGCATTTGGCATACAATCTCGCTCATTGTAACGCTTCTTAACAATAAAGGGACTAAAAAAGAATCACAAATAGGTCATTGTCATGGAGACAACCCACTCATGTCTACAACTCTGAGCATTTTTTTTTCCTAAAAACGCATTCTCTCTAGAACTGTTTGTTAGTTCTGGGCCACTGTAGAAACATGGCGGTGTGACATGGCGCCCCACAGAGATATAAAGGGATCAAACCAAGGCAACGAAATACACAATGATTATTATTTTCATTGGATTATACACTCATTAAAACATACTTATGAATGTTATGTTCCGTTTCTGCCAAGTTCGTTCAACTAGATGGCACTGAATTCTACATACTGCACCTTTAAGGTCCAATGTTGGATACTTACATTAATTACATTAATTGCTTTGTCGTTAAGGTTGAGGGAATTCCTGTTAAGGTTTTAAAAAAATTGAAAACATGGTGGTAGCATTTCAACTATCGGATTTGAAACCTTTAATACCTTTAATGTCTAGCCATCGGTGAGCTTCTGCTCCAAAAAAAATCGATCTTAGTGAAGTGAAACATTGCTCGTTTTAGGACAAACCTTCACGGCAGTCTGCAGAATACTGGTTAATATTCCATATCAGTGTTGATATGTATTATCTGCTTTTCATGGTGCACTCAGGGGAACACCGATTCCCACCCTATCACTCTCTGCAAGGTGACCTACTTCAGCCTCATGGTGGCAGGCTCTCCCAGGAGCTCAGAGGAACAGATTCAACACCGACCGTTGAGGTGTGGCCCCATCAGTGGCAGTGATGGATACAGGATGTGGGATGTGTCGGGGGGGGGGGGGGGGGGGGGGGGTATTGTCAGTGACTGACAGGACAGGATGCTTTTATTAATAATTCCCAGGGTCTGATGACATGGGAGGGGCTGGGAGGGAGAGATTGATGGATCTAGTGCAGACCAGCTCCATGCACATGGAAAATTTCATAATTTCCCATCCGCTGGCGAAATAACCTGCAATTGATATCGCTGCTTATGTCACACCACGAAATGAACACATGTTTACGACATGAAATCGAAGCATTAGGAAATGATAAGAGACACTGCAGACATGGACAAAGTACATCTCTTGTTAGGACCCGTCAGTGTGCAGAGTTCCCTGGGTTAAGACAGATTTCAATGTACATATCAATGATACAGCAGATAGGGAAAATATATCAAGAGTTGGACTATGCACTGCTTGTTGGCTAAAACAAGATAGAAGCATAGCTAGATCGGATGGATAGTTAGAACAAGCTAGAAGGATAGCTTGAAGCATTGCTAGAAGGTTAACTAGAAGGACGGATAGAAGGACAGCTAGAAGGATAGCTAGAAGGCTAGCTAGAAGGATACCTACAAGGATAGCTACAAGGTTATCTAGAAGGATAGCTAGAAGCATAGCTAGAAGCATAGCTAGAAGGTAATCTAGAAGGATAGCTGAACCATAGCTAGAAGATAGCCTGATCAAGGGGAGAAAGAGCCCCTCTTGCATTTCCATTGCCAGTGGGTTTAAGTGCCTGTAAGTGTGTCATGTTCAATGTTAGTGTGAATCTAATTTGATTGTGACCTACTTTCAACAATTAAATTATTTAAGAAGCTTTTTAGAAAGAAGGAAGGATGGAGAAGAGTGGAAATGACACACACATTCGCTGTGAGAGCGCTTCAGACCCCAACAGAATCTCATGTCAGCCCACCAATTTCACACGGCTGACAGATGTGCACCATTTCTTCAAACCAGGATGAATTCATGTTTCACTGAGTCTCAGGTATCGAGAGGATGAATGAGTCAGAGTATATTCAAATTAAAACCACACTGTTCAATAGAATGACACCATGATTCAAAGCAAAAGCGATACACTGGACTGCAACAGTCACACGGGGAATAGTAACGAACAAACGGCAGGATTCAGGGAAACTAGGTCACCACTCGTGGATTAATGCAGTCTCTTTGGTCATGCTCTGCTATTGCATCATGTATGTACAGCCTCATCGCCAGACACAGAGCGTCTGTAAAATCTGCACTGAGAAGATACTGTATGTGCAATGGAGTATTTCGACATCCACTCCTGATATTCTTGGCAGCAGAGTCTAGTGGTCTCATGTTCAAATCCCAGATGAGTGGTTCTTTGCTCAAACTCCCAATGCCCACAGGCTATCTGTAGCCATATTTGAACAAGATGTCTTTCATCAATGACAAACATTGATGTTATTATATTCTAAATGACTTAAAGAGTAGAAATGTCGATTGAGTACGCCTCTTTTTATGACGGTTTCCTCACCCCACGCCCTCTAGCCTCTCTGGGTCTTAGGGTGCTGGGAGGAGCCCCCCTATGTGGTCAGGGTGCTGGGAGGAGGAGCCCCCCTATGTAGTCAGGGTGCTGGGAGGAGAAGCCCCCCTATGTAGTCAGGGTTCTGGGAGGAGCCCCCCTATGTAGTCAGGGTGCTGGGAGGAGCCCCCCTATGTGGTCAGGGTGCTGGGAGGAGAAGCCCCCCTATGTAGTCAGGGTGCTGGGAGGAGAAGCCCCCCTATGTAGTCAGGGTGCTGGGCAGAGCCCCCCTATGTAGTCAGGGTGCTGGGAGGAGCCCCCGTATGGAGTCAGGGTGCTGGGAGGAGCCCCCCTATGTGGGGGCTGGGGGAGCTAGCATGCAGCTACCGCTATCGTACAAGAACAAGTCTGCTCAGTGGAACAGTGAGGGTTTGTGGAACAAGCGACTTTGTGCTGCTGGCTTCAAACACGCTCACACAGAGGACAGAAGTGCGGGTATAGACACACGCGCACACATACACACACACAGACACACACCCATATATACAAACATATTGTAGATTGCAGAGTCTCACTGGGTAATCTATCAGGCCAGATCATGTAGAAGCGTGTGAGAGAGAGAGAGAGAGAGAGAGAGAGAGAGTGACGCACGTGTGTGTGTGTATGTGAATGTGTGTTTTGATTGAGCATCAGCTTTTAGACTGTAAATAGATTGTAATACTGTAGGCACTCTCGTGTCCCTCCCTTCCCTAAGTACAGTCTAACGGCCTGATCCCACATATCACAACTCTCTCATCCCAACAATCTCAATCCTTTTTAGATTAAACCATATGTGTTGGTATGCATAGGTAGTAGCAATTGCAAACCAAACATTTTCTGGTACAGGCCAAATTGTATTTCCCCATTAAGTTAGTGATATACTTGGGTCATATAATTGGGGGTAGCTATAAATACAAATATGTTTATTGCACAAGCCAGGAGCTGTAGCCAATATTCGGAATAAACGCTTCATTAAACACAACTACACACTATATGGAGATAGACTCACACTCACACGCACACACACACACACACACACACACACACACACACACACACACACACACACAGGGCCATGTTCTCTCAAACAGTGACAACATTAATCACATCTGACTGCAGAGGCATCCATGTACTACACAACCATCCCCCCTCACGTCCTGAACAGGAAGAGAGAACTCTCTCTTTCTTTCTCTCTCTCTCTCTCTCTCTCTCTCGCCCTCACTCTCCCGCTCTCGCTCTCTCGCTCTCTCGATCTGTGACATCACTGCACCACTTTGTTCACCAATTGAATTATTCTCCTCCATCTCTGGCATCATCCTCCACTAATATGTGTTCCTCTAATGAGCCTTCTCGGTCATTTCCCCTTTGATCTAATTGATAGCTAACGACTTTCTGCTGGCTCTTGGCAGCTCATGGCCGCTCCTTATCTCGTTTGACCCTGTCGTGGTCCAAGGTCACCTCAGACCTTTCATCGATACCGCCCAGACTCCAAGGTTTGGAGAAGACCAACGCTAGATAATCTTCTCATGTTTGGCGGGTAGATGACTCAACATGGGGTACATTGTTGTGTGTGTGATCATCTGTAAATGTATTGTTTCTGGGAATCAGCTGAAGCCCATTAGGGCGGCATGTGTCTCTGGAGGTTAAGTGGGTTGGCTGGTAACCAGAAAGTTGCTAGTTGAATCCCGTCCCTGAGCAAGACAGCTCACCCTAAATGCTCCTGACGAGCTGGCTGTCGCCTTGCATGGTTGACAACGGGTGAATGTTAGGCTTTATCATAAAGCGCTTTGAGTGGCTACTGGTTAGAAACGCTCTGCATAAATGCAGTCTATATACCATTCTCCCAATCTCTGGTCTACAGAGGGCGGTTTGAGTCACGCGATGTCAGGACACCTCCTCTGCCTTGAGGACACAGATGGAGCTGCTGACGTCAACGGCCTGAGAGACCGTAACCCGACATACCTCCTCCTGGGCTCACACTGCACTGACCATACAGAGAGAGCCTGCCACACCTAGCACACACACACACACACACACACACACACACACACACACACACTCTTGCAAACCATGAATACACACACACACACACACACACATGCTCATACAAACCATGACAACACACACACACACACACACACCAACTATGACTAATCACACACACTTTTCCCTAACATCTTTCAGTATAGCATCGTGTCGACTAGGCAGAGACCAGCAGTCTATATTCGTCCCTGCATAGATGTCAGATCCTATTGGGGCTCCAATACTTCTCTGATATTAGGAGCGTCTCTACCCCCTTAGACAGTCTGACTGCCTCTCTTACTCCACACCACCCCTAGAGAGAGATGGAAGGGCCTCATGTTTCTGCACTCTCCTGGGCCACCCCTTGCCTCCCTCAGCCTCCCCCCTAGCCCTCCTGCGATGTTTGAGGTGTTCTATATCATTAAAAACCCTCCTCTGTTACTGTGTCTTTTTTTTCATTTGTGTCTAGTTAGCAAAATCTCAACCCCCAAGCCAGTTTGGGAGGATAAACTTCTCTGATATAACGGTGTGGTTGTTTCTTAAGCTGCTTCCGTTAGCTGTGTTAATGCTGCCCCCTGCAGGACAGCAGGAGTACAGCGAGCACTGGGGTTCTTATATTGTTGTTCTTATATATTTGGGGGATGATAAATATGAATAAAAATCCCATCACTACACAATATGGTAGTAGGTAACCGGTATTTAATAACCCGTGTCAATAGACCATAACTGGCAATCTCTCTGCAATGATCTAAAATGTGTCAATTGACTGATTACCTGTACATCTATTTAGGTGTACAGGGACAGGGAGAGGTTGGAGGGAGGCAGACAGGGAGACAGAGAGACAGGAGACAGGGAGACAGGGGGACAGGGAGCGGTTGGCGGGAGGGAGACCGGTAAAGTGGGAGAGAGGGAGACATGGAGACAGGGAGATAGGGAGACAGGGTGGGGGGGACAGGGAAACAGGGAGGGAGACAGGGAGAGGTTGGAGGGTTGGAGGGAGAGGTTGGAGGGAGGGGGGATTCTGATGGGAGAACAGGGGCAGGAAGTGCCCCGGCTAGTGGGGACACACACGGACACACACACACACACACAACCACACACGCACAAAAAAAACACGCACAAATATGCACACAAACACAAACGCACACACTCACACAAACACATGCATGAACACACACACACACACACACACACACACACACACACACACAGCCACCACCATATACGCATCAACAGCGGTCGTACTCCTGAAAATGTTTTACACCAAGTTACATAAGGAAATGTATACAGAAGCTGTTCTGTCCCATTGATCAATTTAAAATACATTTGTTTCATTTTTAACCTTCTCTGGTCTAACTATTGTGCACATCTGAAGGAATATTAGGCAGTATTAATGGGACTTGTTTATACCCCTTTTCTTCAGACTATGCCCATCTCTTCATCTCTCTCTTGTAACCTCTTCATTGGAGTTTGTGAGCGCGTGCTGGAGGAATATGGAGAGAAGCACACACCACGTGTCCATATATGGTCCCCATATTGAGAAGGCTAAATATTTGCTGGGTGAGCTGTCCCAGTGGCAAGCTCACAGATACACACACGCACACACACACACGCACACACACACACACACACACACACACACACACACACACACACACACACACACACACACACACACACACACAGAGGTGCGCAAAAAAACACAGAGCCACACACACAACCATGCTTGCATGACTAGACATACACAGTTTTGCATTCTACTCCACATTCTTCCCTCTCACTCTCCTACCCATAGGTAGCCCCTCGGAGTCAGACATGGCCAGGGTCAGGGTAGTATCTTCTCGTGTCCTCCAATCTCTATCCTCAATCTCTGCCTTTGAACTTTAATCTCCCGTCTTGCTTTGTATTTGTGTTTTCTATTTCAGTATTTGTCCTTCCCCTTGTGCTACGTATTAGTTCGTCTCGGCTCCTCTACTAGGTATATCTTGTCCCTTTGCTTATAACAGTATCTCTCTCCGGCTGTCATAACATCACATGACTATTGCCGGGGTCGTTGAGCTCTCTAATTATAGGCTAATGGCCGTGCCCATCAAATATCACCGGCGTGTAATTGGACAGTAAATTTGTCCCTGCAAGTGGAAGTACATGTGCTTTTCGCTTACTTAATGTGCGACACACGAACATTTGACCATGTTAATCTATCCAAACCAAATAATAATTACAATGATACAAAATATGCAAGATAAATCTAACTCATGAATCTAACAACCAATAAATAAGTGTTAAAGAAATGGTTACCCGCCAGGACAAACCAGAGCCACAGTGTTAGGATGCTCGCCTCCACTTTCCGGGACTCAGTGTATTGATTAACTCGTTGGCCTCTCGCTGACTTCAGTGTAAAAAAACAAAACCACTGAAGATCGCACCACCATCTTACTCTGCAAACAGTTACACTGCTGGATGCCATCTTCTCAGCGGTAGATGGCGCTAGAGACTCTGGAGTCCTAGTTGGAGAAATTAAAAAAAAATCTAATTTGTTTATTGCTTAAACTAACACCTTTTGGCGTTTCTGAATATAAAGATATACATACAATAAATGTTAAAATAAATGTCTTACAAAGGCGAACTGGTTCGCTCAATCGTCGTGCTCCTTGACCCTTTGGCCCTCGGCTTGTACCGGCTCAGGAGCGGCGCTATGTCTATCGTCGGGTGGTCGTGAGGGGCTCGGAGCCCACAGCTCGGTCCTAAGTGTTGTTGACACGATGCTTGACAGACTATCTTCTTAAATGCTGTAAAGGAAACTAGAAAGCGCTCTCTGAAAGACAAGACGGTGGATAAGTTTACACTTACGTGCGTTTGAATGCATAGACGGGTCATAGAGCCCGGAGTCTGGCTGGGACTGTATAATAAACTGCGTATTTAAATACCCATAGGGGCAAAATTCCGACAACAACCAAGAAAAGATACACATTTTATTTAGGCCGTCTGAAAAATACATCCTCAGACTCCTGGTCAGATTCAATTTAAGAAAGAATTCAGGCCACACGGAGACCAGGAGCGGAGAAGAACGGCTGATCTCCTCCATTGTTCCTTCTTGACCGCAGAAGGCTTTCGATGACAAAGCACGCGAGAAATGTGGTTGTCAAGCAATTCACGGAAATGCACATATCACTACCATGAAGACTTCCAGCAGTACATTGTTCTCTGTGTGCATGAGTACACGCATGTTTGTGTGTGCGGCATTACTTGCGTAGGTGTGTGCGTTTGCGTGTGTGTGTGTGTGTGTGCGTGTGTGTGTGTGTGTGTGTGTGTGTGTGTGTGTGTTCCGTGTGTGTCAGTACGTGCGTAGGTGTGCGTGTGTGTGTTTGTCAGTGCGCGAGAAAGTGTGTGTCTGTCAGTGCGTGGGTAGGTATTTGTGCGTGTGTGGGGGAGTACGTGCGTAGGTTTGTGTTTATGTGGCAGTACGTGCGTAAGGGTGGGTATGGCAGTGCTTGCGTAGGTGTGTATGTGTGTGTGGCAGTAGGTGTTCGTGTGTGTGTGGCAATGCGTGCGTATGTGTGTGTATGTGTGGCAGTGTGTGTGTGGCTGTGCGTGTGTGGCAGTACATGGCTGTGTGTGTCTGGCAGTGTGTGTGGCAGTGCGTGTGTAGATGTGTGTGTGTGTGTGTGTGTGTGTGTGTGTGTGTGTGTAAAGGGCACAACCCTACAGGCAGTCCTATTTATTAAGTAGCGGCCTCACATCTTTAACCCCCGCCCAGTTCTGAGGCCGACTCCTAGCTCGGCTGGACGGATTAAAGGGGATGAGTTCCGCCATGTGCTCCGAGTCAGGAGGGCTGCTACATTCGTTCCACTTGGGCCGGTCACAGGCAGGGTCACAGGGGTCGCTGCCCAGGGCCGGGTTATCGCTCTCTCTCTCTCTCTCTCTCTCTCTCTCTCTCTCTCTCTCTCTCTCTCTCTATCTCTCTCCTGTCGCTCCCCCCCTCTGTCTCCCCCCGTCTCCCCCCGTCTCTCTCTCTCTCTCTCTCTCTCCTGTCGCTCCCCCCCTCTGTCTCCCCCCGTCTCTATCTCTCTCTCTCTCTCTCTCTCTCTCTCCCTCTCTCTCTCTCTCCTCCCTCCCCCGTTCTCTCTCCCTTCTCCCCCCCTCTCTCATTCTTTCTCTCCCTCCCCCCCTCTCTCTCTTGCTCCCTCTCTCCCACCTCAGGGCCAAAAGCAACAACAATAACACTTTTTCTGTCCGGTCGAGGCAAAGGTCGAGGCAAAAAAAAAAGGTTGCCGGGGTCTCTGTACGGGGCCAACTACCCCCCCCCCCCACCTTCCTCCCTCTCTCAAATACCTAGCCCCTCCCCCCTCCTGACACTCTTTGATGTGTGAGCTCCACCAACTCTTGTTTGCAGAACAGCGTGAGGGCTCTGGGCAAACATAACCCCTCGCTCTCTCTCCCAACTCCCCCTGGCTCTCTCTCTCACTCAGACCCCCTCTCTCACCCTCTCTCGACCTCTCTCTCAACTCTCTCTCTCGCTCTCTCTCTCTCGGCCCCTCTCTCTCTCTCTCTGCCCCTCTCTCTCTTTCGGCCTCTCTCTATTTGCCTTTCTCTCACTCACTTTTTAAGCCTCTCGCTCTCTCTCTCTCATGCTCTCTCTCTTTCCCTCTCTCTCTCTCTCTCTCTGCCTCTCTCTCTCCCCTCTCTCTCTTTCCAGCCTATAGAATCTGCAGCATCGAACCGGCCCTCTCCTTTTCCACCCTTATTACCGCGTCCCATTTCCCCCGGCGGAGGTAGAAGCTCCAGATACTCCAAACCAGACCCAGACGATGCCTCATTGGCCGGTGAAGTGGTGTAAAACGAGTTGTTCCGCTCAGCGTTGGGTCCGTCCATTGATTCCCCTGCTGCTGCTGCTGCCCGTCGGTCGCGGGCTCAACGCACCATGCCAAAGGAATAACATGGCTTGGCCTCCCTAATGATGTGGTCTGCGATGCCCCACTGAGCTTCAACTGGGCCCGGCTTCAAACAGGCCTTGTTTAGTCTCACTGGGAACTCTACCACCATGCCGGGGGTTGGTGGTTTGGCTGCATCACATGATATATACTTAACCTCTTAGTTACCAACAGGCCCCGGAGGTCCGCTCACATCCACACCGCCATGTCCCTCCCCTCCGAAGAGCTCCGTTCACCGTGGGTCATCCATCCACCGTGGTGGATATGAAGGCCTTGATGGATACAGCTCTGTGTTACTAGCTCTACATTTTACTAGCTCTATGCTAACGCCCTCGGCTGCAGCAGCAGCCTCTGGAAGTGTGGCAGCTAATGAACTCTTAATAGTGTTAAATCTAACGGCCACAAAATCATTCCACTAACTGTTTTACTGCCGTGTGGGCAGCGCCCTAATTGAGGAGCAGTGGAGCGTCGGCGTTTCACAGCTCTCTCCCTCCTGGTTTAATGGCCCGACCACGCACTTCAAACCCACCGGCTTTGTGTCTCCGAGGTGAGAAGATAAACAACAACCATAACATTAGCAAACAGGGAGATGTGCATTGATGAGGCGCTGCAGGAGAGCTCTGTGGTGGGGATGTACTGTACTGGGAGGGTAAGGGATTATGGAATCTACACGTTGCCATGTTGGGGCTCTGACTCGGAGACGTTTTAAATGGCTGGATGTTATCCAGGAAAAGGTTAACTGGCAACAAACACACAGCAAAGTTAGAAGCGATGACTTGGCAAGAGAAAAGACGGTAAATGGAAGCGAATGCAAATGCACGCACGCATGTACACACACACACAAACAGACAGATGCACAAAAGCACGCACACTTACACACACGCACACACAACATGCACACACACACACACAATCCAAAGGGGCCTCTTGAGGCAGAAGGCTGTTCCCCGCTGCGGCCGAGGTGTGACTGAGGACTTTCAGGCCCTCACCGACGGGCCTGGGACTCAGCTTCAGTAGGAACCAGACAAACATCGGGACATTTCTTCTCTTTCTCCCTTTCTTCTGTTCCTCCTTATATGGACCACACACACACACACACACACACACACACACACACACACACACACACACACACACACACACAACACACACACGTGCAGCCCTGCCCTCAGGTCTCATCCCGAGTGCGTGTGTTGTGTTGTATGCGTATATATATATATATACACTTGTGTGTGTGTGTGTTCTACAGATCACTTGCAGAGGTTTTGTGCTGAGCTCAGAGTGGAGGGGGGCCGACAGTGGAGGGGGGGCAACAGTGGGGGGGTGGGGGGAGGGGCGACAGTGGAGGGGGGCCGACAGTGATGGAGCGCCTGGCTCTGCATGGAGTGGAACAATGTATCCGTGGCAGCACGGGGCTGCTGCTGCAGTAAACACACGCAGGCGCAGGCCCCGACCAGGGCCCTCACGAGGGGCCCCGTGTACCCCGGCTCCCAGGGCCACGGGAGTGATGGATGGAGCATCAGACAGCAGTCTGAGATGGAGGACGGGGGGAGGTGACCCCAGCCCAGTCCTGCAGGGCAGATGGAGGGGGGGGGGGGGGCGGAGAGACAGCAGGCCATGAGCTCAGAACCAAAGGGAGGGCTGGCTCTGTAGGACATATGGTGGACCGGTCTCTCATGTACACAGGACTCCACTTCAACATGTGGTCCGGATTACTGAGAGCTTGAAACATGGGGCCAGAGATAAATATTTATTCATGCTCTTTGTGTCTGCTATTTCCTCTCTAGTTTCTAATCCGCTGTGATCTGCTCTGCGTCTCTATCTCTGCATGAATCGTAGTGTCTCCACACGGCGGCGGCCTGGTCCTTATCTCCCACCAGAGCTCCGTGCCGGAGACCAGCGTAGCGTGGCGGTAAAGCAATCCTCTCGAGTCGCTGAAGAGAGCATTCAGCGTATTCATGGTAGAAGTCACCGGATACGACGCTGCACCTTTCAGGATGGCTCCGCGCTTTAGTGGCCAGGACAAACCTTTTGACTGGGGGTTAACTTCAGGGCTGGAGACAAAACGGGATCAAAACACACCTCTGAAAGAGGAAATCTCTGTCCCTGGCTCCCACACACTGTCCCCCCTTCAGGGCCTGCTCAAGTCATTATGGTTCCCTGGAGGAGCTTCCAGACGGACGGGCAGACAGAATCACTGAAGGAGTCTTCAGAAGGATCACGTGACGGTCAGGCCATGGGCACTTCTCTGGAGCCTTGGAAGTTATTTAAACGATGTGCACGAATGGAACCTTGAAGAAAAGCCAAGGAGATCTCTGTCTGTTGAAGCACTTCAACGAGAGACCCTATAACTTCACTTGCCTTTAAAACCACTTCAAATCCATACATACCAGAGGGTTTAAGCCACTCTTTGAGCTAGCTCCTTGGAGTTTTGCCCGAATGACGCACAATGAGGATTAGAAAGTGAACCCAGTAAATAGTGTTTAGTCACCTTCGATGCTCAAGGTATTTGTCTGGAGGAGCGGCGGAGCTTAAGCAGAGCGGCTCTAAGGAACCGAGACATTGTGCTCCGACGTGGAACAACTCTGTGTGGGTGTGCAGGAGAGTTCAACACACACACACACACACACACACACACACACACACAGTCCCTCCCCTCAAATTGCTGATGGCTTGTTTTCATGAACAGATATTATTTCCAGATGGTTTTGAATGAAAAAAAAAAACAGAAACGCGAGTCGGGTGAAACTGGAGACAGAGACAAAACAGACAGCAAGAAGTAGAGCCTCTGGTATAAAAACAAAACTCTTTCCGACCCCCCCCCAGCCTGCACCCCCAGACAGAGGTCCCTTGTAGGGACCCTCATTAGATCTGCTAGGACACCATTTTATATATTTCACAAGTTACACAGGGAGATGTAAAGAGAGGAGCGGTGGAAAGACGACTGGACGCCCAAGACAACTTCTGATCCAAAAGGAAACCAATGCTGGATGAGTGGCTGGACGGTGGACAGCTGTGTTCATATTTCAGGCCGAATGAGAGAGGGAGTTACAGGGAGAACGGGAGAACTGGGAGAGTCCTCTGGGAGTTCACTTCTATGCTGGTTAGAGCTTATCTCAGAATCAGGCGCTCGCAAACACGCAGAGGCAAACTGCTTCCACAGCAATATGTATGCAAAGCTACACACAAAGGATTATGGGTTGTTTCAGCCTTTTGCTCAGAAGAGGAAGAACAGCACACATTTTAAACAAAGCACAGACAAACTATTCAAGGATTTAAAGAGCGTTTTTCCTCAGGGCTAAAAAGGAGTTGAGATTGAAGTCAGGATAGCGATTAATGTTATGAGCAAGTTTTCCTGAGCAATGCTGTGCATTCCGTTTATGAAACTACCATACTAGTTAATTATGTTGTGTGTAACTTTTAGTAAAGGCCTAACCAGGGACAGGGGTTACAATTTAGTCTTGATAGAAACCTGTATGCATTGCATCTATTTAGCATTTTATATGAAATATTGACAATGTATTTGTCCCTGCTCCATAAACTTCTAAATAAATAAATGAATACTTTTTTGTAGACGCCATATGTTGGATTTCACTAAATACATTTAGCAAAGTGACTTGATTGCATTTTCCTCAATGAGAAGAGAAGGTTGTCTGATCTTATGGCCTCTGACTGATTTCCCAGGACACTAGTCGTCTCTGAGCGTTGAACCCAACATGTTCCGGCGCTGAGCTGATCCACAGAACCAGAGGCAGGTTCTACCTTCCTCTCCGACACAGCGGTAGAGACTTCCTTCCTGCTCAGAGAGGACCCTCTGTCCGTCAGGGCCATTCCTTCCTCCTCTTTCACACAACTGGATTTTCAGGTCCACTTAGCGGGTTTGGAGTCTTATCTTATCTTAGTCCTTATCCCTTATCTCCATAATAAGGCTCTCATCAGCCCGCTCTGCCCCAGACAACAAGGGGCCAACAGCAATGCAAGGACGACCCCAGGGGCCGCTCCAATGACCCAGCCGTAAAAGTGTTATTTTGGGGGGGGGAGACATGCCTGTTCAGGTCAGGGGCAAAGAGGCAGTAGGAGTGGAAGCAGGCTGGGTTGATCCACCTTGTTTTTACGACTCCCTGTTATTTTAATCCAACGCCACTGACCTTTTAAAATCGACTGTCGTGTTGACTGTTATTTTGAAGCAGAACCTTTCTCACAAAACCTCCAAACCTGGTGACTGCGGGCCCCGGCCAGCAGGACACCTGAGGCCCGCCCTGAACTCCGCCCACCAGGTTACTCAGCAAGCACAGATGGCGGCCCCATTCGTGTGCTAACGGCAGACTTAGCCCCTATTGTGGCCCGGCTGCCATTGTGTGGCCCTAATGCCCCACACTCTCCTGCATGTGAAAGGGACAGTAGGTATGGCTCATTTACATGGATTAATTAAGGCTCATAATTAGCTCAGCATGAGGGTCCATTTGAATGCATTCTGTGGTATTGGATCAACTCTATGGAGCATTGAGGGTCGGGGGGGTAATGGATGGGATAAGGAAACACAACAGGGGAGGGACACACACACAAACACGACAATTGAATTATTTACCAATTAAATTAAATCAGTCTTCTCAATTGGCACACCCTCTATTTTATCTTATTTTTTTATGTAGTTACTCCAATTTCAATGTTTTGATTGTTTTCAGGTCATGGATCAGAATTTATTGTCGACAGACAATTTCTAATAAATCAAGAAGACCAAAGGAATATAATGATCAATTTATACAATGATAAAAAAAATTACACAATGTAAAAACAAAAGCAATGATTTATGTTTATAAAAAATCTATTAAGCGCATAATTTTTCACTGAAAACAACAGTTACACCCACAAGGTGCTCAATTACTAAAATGCACGTAAAATGCATAAAAAAAAGCCGTCATAAATATTTGTGAAATGCAAAATCAGAAAATAGTAGCAACTAAATGTAAGAACATATTTCAGGAATGGTATAAATCATAGTTTCCGTAGAAATGTTTCTTTGGTGACACAGCCCAGTCCAAAGTCGGTAAACCGAGTAAGGAGCGGAAAACTCTGCAAAAAGGTCCTTATTGTTTGGTTTTGTTGCTTCCCGGCCGTTACTACAGGGGCCCGCTTCACTAAGAACTGGCAGACGCCACTGACAGGCGAGCTGGAGACCCCCAGCAGCAGGCTGCCGCTGCTCTCCAGCAAGGCACCTGAAGGGCACCCCTTAAACGGCTGTCTCAGAGTCTGTGAGCTGGCCGACACATCGAGACCCGAGCAGAAGAGCTGTAAATACATCGGGTTCCCCCGCCGCAGTCTCCACCCATCCCCCTCGGTCTCCACCAGCCAACCCCAGCCGTGACCCCACACAACCAGGTCCTTCCTGTAGTCATTAAGCTCCATTAACAGGACTGGGAGGCTGGTGGTCGTGGTGCTGGGGGTGGTGGTGGTGGGGTCAGGGAGAAGGGTTGTATGACTGGTCCGCATGTCCTGAGGTGATATCAGCATGCGTTAGCATTTCTATCTCTGCTCCGTGTCCGTGCCCCCCTCCCCCCAGGGCCCAGGCCCCCTGTGGCTCCACCTCCTCCTCTTCATGGTCCGTTATTATAAACACCGGGGGGCCCCTGATAAAAAGGGGTCTGGGGAGGGGGGGGGCCGTGGTATCAGACCCCTGACGGTTCAGAAGCCTTGGCTCTCCTCAGATACACCTCCGACCGGCCGTCGGGGAGCAGGTGACTGAAGCCGCTCCTGAAGGAGGCCAGGAGGTGACCTGGAGACGGGAGGGAGACGGAGGGGACAGGGTTAATCATCTGAAGGGGTGTTCGAGGTGTTACTGTTGGATAAAGTACAATGGGCATCGGATGTCTCTGGATTACACAATAAGAGGTTTAACATTAAAGTTTAACAAGAGTCCAAGAAGGGGTTTTATAACTGTTTCTCACGCAACTCAAAACCTAAGAAACAAACTGCAGAACTTTCAAAGAACGACCCAAACTTTTCCAAATTTGTTAGAAGCATTAAAAAGTTATCGTTAACCAAAACTGGCAACATTGGTCTGGCTTCAAAGCAAAAAAAACGTTGTTTTTGCAAAATAAACTTGAATCGAGAAACCACAATCAGAAAACGAGTTCAAACCACCCGGATCCAGGACAGGACAACAACAGAGCAGAACCACAGAGCCGCAGAACCCACCGCTCCAGGTGGTCTCTCCGCTCAGGCTGAAGCTGGTGCACTGGGGGTGGGCGCTGCACAGAGCCATGCCCTCCAGGGCGCTGTGCACGGCCAGGACGCAGCCGCGCGGGCTGAAGGACGGCCAGCAACGGTACTCCACATCCCCGGCGGTGGCCAGGCCCCGCATCACAGTGTAGTCTGAGGGGGGAGGGGGGGGGGGGGGGGGGGGGGAGAGGAGGGGTTAGCACCACCAGGGACACACAGGAGGGGTGACGCTCTGGGGTTAAGACTTTAGTACCGACACGTCCGCTGTTAAACTCTACATTCAAAAAGGGCAGGACTGGCAGGAGCTCAGGTGAGGAGAAGGAGAATTAGGAGAAGAAGGAGGAGAAAAGCTTGATGGCTTACTGTTGGTGATGGATTTATGAAGCTTTTATTTTACAACATTGTTCCACACAAGCAGAAGAAACTGAAATGATACATTTAAATGTCATATTCTGTCTACTTCCAGCCCTGGCCTCCAAATCATCATCTGCTACACATTAGTAGAGAAATGAGCAGAGCACAAGCAAGCACGCACGGGTAAACCAGGCAAATACCCCCACACCTTTCACCGCAAGGCCGCGAGGCCCTGCTGCTCCATGAGGGGTGAGAAATCCTAAACATTACTGGTTATGAGTGTGTGAATGTGTTTGAATGTGTGTGCGTGTGCGTGTGTGCTCGTGTGTGTGGCTATGCGTGCGTGTCCCAGTATATACATAAGTATCCGTCTTACGGGCTAAGAAAAAAGAGAAAGGGCCAACAAGGGGCTGTTTATGAGGGCACAGAGGAGATCATTGTTACGGGAACAAAATGAGCTCTGTCAATTTGTTCTAGGAGGGGAGCCACGCTCCAGCTGCTGGCGGAGACACCGGGGGCCACAGAGAGGAGAACCTCGAGGAAACCCCCACCTCAACATGAGAACCACACGCAACCCGCTCGTATTGCTAATAATGCACACCAGCACACATCCGCTGAGTGTCCCGCTGGGAGCAGCTCTTTGCGGAGCGGCTCCCGGAGGAGCGGCTCCCTAAAGAGCGTCTCTCTGCTCGACATGAACGTACAGCTGTCAACGATCTCTAATGGACTGAGCTGAACAACTCTGCCGGCCAAACAGGGCTGTTCTTTCCCCAGTAACACGCGTCTCACTTCTCTTTCCAACCCTTCAACACACAGACAGCCAACCCTTACTTCAACACTCCTTGCACACCAGATGGCTACCAATCCAATGAAATACATAACAACAAAAGTCTGCGTTCGATTTCCTGTGGATCATTCCCCTCTATCCGTGCACCATTCAGGGGTTTTGTTAGGTTTAGTTCTACAGTAAATCAATAAATTACTGATTTCCATTTCAACACTGGTACTTTCTCCTATCTCCGCTTGGCGTTGTTAACTCAGAGCTCCCCAGTCTTGCCAGGGGGGAGGAAACGAGATCTCCATTAGCCTGCTATGGTTTCCCAGCCATGTCTAAATCTAAAGCTCGGCGGTAAATATAGACCGTGATGCTACAGATACTACACCAGGGAGCCGCTATGGACAACAACAACCCCGGGGGGGAGGGGCGTGTCGACGACACAGGCCTGTTAGCGCTCGCCGAACCGCGAACCGTTGGATTCGACTTCTCCTGCGTCTCCGCCGACGTAGAGCAGCGTGGCGTGGCACATTGCAGCTCCTCGTTAAGGTTAAACATTCCTCCGTACCGCCAGCCAGAGCCGTCGGCCCCCCTTACCAGAGGGTGTGATTAAACTCACAAAGTGCTGCTAGGCAAACAAACGCGCATCTGGGGCCTGGAAACTTGTGCTCCTGGCAGGGGCCCAGCGGTTCTGTTATTAATAATTCATACCAGGCAGAGGGGAACAGGGGAGGGGGGGGAATCCTGCCCGGGCCACGGAGGAAAGGGAGCAGCGCAAGAAAAGGATCTGAGGCGAGGCGAGAATACCGGCGTGTTCTCGTAAAAATAATAACGCAATCTTTTCCCGTTAATCTGGGGGGGGGGGATCTGCGAGGCTGTGAGCTTCGGTTAAACACAGCGACGCATGTGATGACCTCACAGACCTCACAGCAGACCCGGAGACACAAGTCTCCGGGTCTGCTCTACTGCACGGCCATTCCTGAGGCTAAACAAACGTGTCAAAATAGACCGGACGGCAGAATCATGCCCTCCACATAAGAGTGTTCATTTGGGAAAGGAAAAAAATATGAGTGGAAAGATGGCGTCCACTCCCTTCGTTCTGCTAGCAAGGAGAAAAAAAAATGAAAGAATGTTCAGCTGCTCATGCTTCAAGAAAGCCAAAGAAAGAAAAAGAGAAGGAAGACGTCTAGCAGAAACAAAGGGGGGGGGGGGGGGAGCGAGAGAGAGAGACAGGCACACAAACACACACACACACAGAGACACACACACACACACACTCACACAGATACAGACACACACACACAAAGAGAGAGACCATGAACTCCTACCTCTGATTATTGATGGTCGCAGGTTGTCCAGGTGCAGGCCAGACTTGTAGAGCAGGAGAATCTCTTCAAAGGAGCCCAGTGTCTGGTTGATGTCAGCTCTCAGCTCCCCTACACACACACACACACACACACACACACACACACACACTGGTCAGTGCCTCGACGGATCTCACACACACACTAACACACGACACACAAGATCAAACCAAAAGCTACATGCGCAGGACTTTCGGCAGCCGCCATTTTCCATAATCCGCACTTCAGGCGTTAATGCAACATATCCCGCTTCAAATCAACGCCCCCCCCCGCTCTTCACCAGCAGCACATCCTCCCACCGCAAGCTTAGCGGGCTACAGAAGGAGCCTCATTAGGCTGTCATTGGCCGCTCGCCCTAATAACACGGCGGGCGTGTCAACACACGAGCGGATAATGAGCTGATCCACTTTCTGATGTGGGGATCTTCAGAGATCCCTCGTGTAACGGCGTCTCTCTCTCTGCTCGGGCTCACCTGTGGAGTTCATGATGTGGTCCACCAGGTGTGTGAGGCCGGGCGGGGCCTGGTGAGGCAGGAGGTAGGTGAAGAAATACCTTGGGGCCAGAAAAAAAAAGAAAGATAAACAACTCATTCAGACAGACCGACCGACAAGCCAAATCGCGTCCTTCACACGGAACATGACTTGCCTCTGACAACCGGCTGTAAATGCCGTAAACCTGTCAAAATATCAGCGCAAAGCGTTTTAAAATAAAAAAGAGGGGCGAAGAAAAGCCAGTTTTCCTGTTGAAACCACTAATTCACGTGTCAAAACCCATCCATCACCGCGGCCCGCTTCCCTCCCCGCAGCCCGTCTGTGTTTAACTACCGGCAACCCGTTTGATGTCAGGGCTACACGTGTTTACACCCCCTTTTATCGCTCTTCTCGTTATTCTTTACCGGTAGGCGTTGTAGAGGTTCCTCTTCTGGTTGAGATCCCGGCAGAACCCGGCCGCCGAGCAGGGCAGCGTGAAGTTCCTGTGGGGGAACTGCAGCAGGCAGTCGCGGTCCGAGCGGCAGGGGGTCTCCTCCACGCTGGCGTCGTCCAGGTCCGTGAGCTTCAGCTCGCCGGACACCAGGACGAACTGACGCGGCTGGAAGTCCAGCAGCCCCACCGAGCCCAGCGGTGAGCGGGACAGGAAGTGGAGCAGGCGCACCAGGCCCAGGCACACCTGAAGATGACACGGGGGGGAACACTGAGTCAGCCGCGCCAACATGGAGGAGGGAGAGAGCCAACATGGAGGAGGGAGAGAGCCAACATGGAGGAGGGAGAGAGCCAACATGGCGGAGGGAGAGAGCGAGGAAATATCCTCAGGGTTCTTCAGCAGGAGTCAAGAACCATAAATGTTTTTCTCCATTTTAAAAACACACAAAAGGGCCCGTCATGGACTGTATCAAAGGCCGATCGAGACCTCAGATTACTAAATAGTTTTCATTCCATATTGGAGTCTGATGACACATGACTCAAATGTTCAGGAGTTATAACGCCTGTCCATTTGGACATGTTTGCAGCCAAAATGAGTTCTCGTGAGAACAACGAACCCACGTCAAAGAGCTCGACATCTATAAAAGGCCTCAAACTGAATGAGAGAACTTAAACAGAGTAACGTTGCTACAAACATAGCAGGGGGGGGATGAGGTAAGGCTTGGAGCAGCCAGGCTAAGCGTCGGTAGCGCTGTTAAAACAGAGGTGGGTGAAACCATACACCGGTGGATTAGGCCAGCGCCACAGACACAGGCGGGCTCAAAGAGACCGACGGGCAGAAACCGATCCTGGTGGAATGTCACCGTTTTGTGAGATGACGCCGCAGACCGCCGATAGATGGCAGAACTAAACCCTGTTGGTAACATTATGGTCTGCACAGAGACAGGGGGAAACACACACACACACACACACACACACACACACACACACACACACACACACACACACACACACACACACACACACACACACACACACACACACACACACACACACACAGGTATGCCCTCCAGGAGAGAAGGAAGAGAGGGGCATTCTGGATTTACACTCCACTGATCTGATGTGAATGTGTGTGTGCAGGAGAGAGAGATCGAGCGAGCAAGTGAGCAAGAGAGGATTGTTAGCCTGCAGTTGGGGTCTTCTCATCGTTTCCAACAGCCGTCTGATCCGACGCCACCAGGACAGATGTCAAGACCTCACCAGGGTTCGGATGTCCACCCCCCCCCGCCACTCTTCATGTCACTAATACCCCGCAGCACCCCCCCCGCTATGCCCACTCCAACGCTGCACGGAGGAGCATGTGTGAGGAGCAGGAGAGAGAGGGAGAGAGGGAGGGAGGACAGATTTTCCATTCTAATGAAAGCCTTTCTACAAGTGCGGGGAAGAACACACACACACGAGAAAGAGAGTGAGAGAGAGAGAAGTGGTCGTACCCTGAACCGCTCCTCCCAGGGGCTCTGCAGCAGCTGGATCATCTGGAGAGGATAGCCTTGCTCCAGGATGGCAGTGACTCTTCCTCCTCCTCCTCCTCCTCCGTCTCTCTCAAAGCCTTGTCCTGGATCCTCCATACAGTGTCCTCTAAGCTGTGTGTGTGTGTGTGTGTGTGTGTGTGTGTGTGTGTGTGTGTGTGTGTGTGTGTGTGTGTGTGTGTGTGTGTGTGGGAGGGAATGGCCAGTTAGTCACGGCAGAATGCACTCAAATTGAAAAGACATGACGGGAGAAATGTTCCTTTAACCTAGGCATAATGAGTCCTTTAACAGTTCCTAAATAACATTAGCAGGCACTAGCAAACTGTTGCGGACAAGAGCCTAAATTAATAATAAAACCACCATCTTTTTTTCATTTTATATGTAGGGAAAAAAATTCCAGTTCATATGTACTCGATTAAAACCACAAACTAAAATTATATAATTTACGTTCCACTATAATAAATGTCAGATCCATGTCGCAGCCACGACGGGAAAGGCAAGTTGTCTGCTTCCTAAAGCTCCCTACCTAAAGACCGGGTCACGGAAGGGTCAGTGAAGTTAAATTAATTACATGGAAAGATTCTAGAAGCAATGAGGCTTTTTCCCCACATGTGATTATACGCGTTTGGGCAGAGCGCTCAAGCAGATAGGAGAGTGACTGAACACACACACACACACACACACACACACACACACACACACACACACACACACACACACACACACACACACACACACACCTTCATAATTGCGATTTACCTTGATGATATTTGGGTGCTTCAGTCTCTGCAGCAGCACTATTTCTTTTTTAAGTTTGTACGCCACGAGTTCGAGGCAGCCCCGTGGGTCACCGAAGTCCTGCAGACACTTCTCCATGTCGTTCCCCTGCTCGTTGACGAACTTTAACGCCACCGGTTGGTCTTCGCGCAGAACCACTTTGAGAACCAGCTTCGTGTATCCAGAGCCCAGGACGTTCCCGGTTTGCACGCCGACCAGGGAATTACAATCCATCTCATCCATCAGCATTCGCCTAGATCCATCCGTGATCTCGTTCCACAGATTGTAGTCAAACATTGCGCTGAAGGACTGATGCTGCTGCGGGAAATACCGAGATTCCGCCAACATTTTCTTCTCACTGCCGCGAGCCGAAAGCAATGGAATAATCTCCTTGCGTCTCTCATTGAGTTGATGCAGCAGCGCACTCCGTCGCCAGGCGAGATCCTGGTCCTCCGCGGTTCCCTTGGTCACGTTTCCTTTATTCGCCCCCAGCTGTAAACTCCTGATGAGGAGCGACACCGACACGGAGCTGACCACGAAAGCCAGCAGGGCGGCGGCACATAACGGGCTGCCCAGGACGGGCATGATGGCCCGGGAAGAAGCTCAGCAACACACGGGGAACCACGCCGGGGGAGACGCGTCAACTGCCGCTCATATGAGGGTTGGGGAGTCGATTGGTGAAGAGTGAGCTGTTTCTGCTGGTTTGCCTCACCTCCTACTGGACACGCCCTCTACGGGGGGCACGCCCTCTGGGGGCGTATCCTGCGGTCATCTTACACCCACAGAAAAACTTTCGCAAAGCGCCTGAACTTCCACTGACTGCGGCCCATTCTTTCTTTTTTCTCTCTGTCTCTTTCTCTCTTTCTCTCTCTCTTTTGTGTTTGTTTGTATGTAAAAATGAATTTAAAAGAATTTTCCCAATTGTTACTTAACATTCCTATTTTATTTTAAAGGAGACATATAATGGTGTTTTCCCAACAAGTAAACATATGAGTTCCAGAAAAGTTTAACTTTGGTGCTCATGTTATTAATGTGCGCTGTCCCTTCTAATAAAGAAATCGAATATATATATATAGGGGAGAGTGGGGTCAGATGAGCCAGTGGGTAAGTTGACCCACCCCCTCTATTCAGGCAACTGTACACATTTGTTCTCATTTGACCATCAATTAAGGAATCACCCATCGTTTATTTCTGGCTGTGATGGAGAGAAGCACATGGTAAAGCTTCAAGTATGTTTTTTCATCACAAGAAACAGTTTTTTGCTTTTCAAACTAAGTTTTTAACATATCAGGTATAATGACTGCTATGTCAAAGCAAATGTATCCATGCGTAAAACTATATGTCATACATATTGGTGATTTGTCAAGGTATTAAACCATGGAAATAATTCAGCTACAAATTTGCCTTAATTGTTAAACTAGGTAGTTTTTTCCAAAATGGTGGCTCTGGGGCAAAGTGAACCACATGCTGTGGGGTAAGTTGAGCCAGTTTTTCAACTTACCCCACCATGCACTGAAGTTAAGTTAAGTCTCTAAAGTATAAACTGGTATTTCAATGTAGCATTACACAAACGATTTGGTTTATCATATTTACAAAAAAACAAATCGAAAAGCTATCATGCCAAGAAAGAGAGAGAAAGAAGACGGAGAGAGCAGCTGCTGATGTCAAGGGTTAAAATCCATCAGAGCAGTGGCAAATTAAGGAAATATTTACAGGTTTTATATTGTTTAAAGTTACCCTTGAGCAAATAAATAAAACTATTTGGAAAAGGAAAATGCATTCAACTTGAAAAAGTAAATGTGTCAATTTACCCCCAGATGGCTCTATTTACCCCTGATCTTGGGCAAGTTGAGCCACAACACAACTTTTAATTATTATTTTTTTTCCTTGCTTAGAAGACAACATTGAAGACAAATTGGCTCATCTTACCCCACTCTCCCCTATATATACTGTATATATATAAAAAATATATTTATCTTTATATATATCATTTTGATTTTAATTTTCAATTTTTTTATTATTTGGCCAGTCTTATTTGTATATTTCATTGCAATGTTGCAATGTAAAAAAACACATTTCTTTATTCAAATATATAATTAATTGTTGGTACATTTTCATTTTATTTTACACTTGCTTAAGCCATGTACTCGTAAGTTTACCACGCCAACAATTTCCTCTTTGAATCAAGTTGAATTGAGGGGAGAGAATGAGAGAGCGAAATGTCAGGTGACTGAGCGATCCTGTAGTCTACCCAATCTGACCAGCAGGGGGCAGCCAACCCTATTTTACTGCCTTGTACGACCTCAAAAGTATCGATTTTATGTTTTATTAATCATTACTAATTGTATGCTTTTACACCAAACTGTTTCTAATAAGCCTAGCAGTAAACGTATTTTTTGTCAAATCGAGTCTGTTATGCTCCTCCATATCTCATAACACATTGTGTGTTCTTCCCCAAAGCATTTACAGTAAAGACAATTTGCATCTCATATTATCCTACCATTAATATCATCATAACCCAAAACTATGACGCTCCTGAGCGGCGGTGATTCACGCTGTGAACGTGAGTCAGACATCATGAGCACCTCGTTAGTCACTACTACAGGTCATAGGGTCACGATGCTGTGTGTTTCATCTTAATCTGCCCGATACTCAAGACCAAAAAAAAAGGAAATGATTTTAATCTTAATTTTTTTCCGCGCTATTTCACTGTACTGATACAAATTGATCCCAAAGCATCGAACCCCGCCGTCTCCATCGTGTTTCCTCAGCACCCCACGCGGTTGGACAGCGACCTTATACTTCTACTCGGGAGCAATTTTACAACAGCAGCATCACTGCGGCCTCCGCCAATCACGCTGCGATTCAGATGAGCTGAAACAGCCCCGTGTCGTTTTGTTATTAGCCTCGGAATAAGCCATTATTCCGATTCATCACAGACCCCTTGCAGATGGGTTGTTTTCCGAGCCTGTTTCTTCATCGCTCTCACGGTAAAGTGTGTGCAGCGTTATCGCTATAGGCAGGATGGAGGCTGGCTCCACCATAGGGGAGAGCACGGACGCGATTATCACGGAAGATTCTCCTTCAGATGAAAGAGAAATACGAGACATTTCACAAAGGTTGGTCGTTGCCACTGCAAGGATTCTATTTATTGTAATCCATACGTGTCATTAACCAATAGGATCTGAGCAATCGGTAGCATTAGCTATGGATCATTGTATTCGTCATGTGGTTGTGATAACTGATTTCTTAATTAATGTTTTTTTCTTCACCGTAAACAAAAGCAGTTTGTGCCTTGGTTTTAACACGACAGGTTTGCGATGGTCTCTTAAATCCACCTGACAAGGAACAGACCAGTATACCGCCTCTCAGGAACAAGGTCTTCTTTAACAATATACAGCTTTGTTATTGCAACACGAAAAAGCATTTACTTTGGGTGCTCTGCATTCATTCTAGCTATAAATAATACACTAATAACTACTATTACTACTTCAATCATGCATTGAGATTTTGCCTGATGTCCCTTCGTTTGAGAAACATTTTGTTCCATCTTAATACCAATTTACACACACACGCACGCATAAGCACACGCACAAGCACACGCAAGCACGCACACAGTGAAATGAATAGGTCTACTGACGGGTGACAGTTGACATGCTGAGAGACGTGTAGCTAGAGAGAGCCAGGAGTACAGCTGTGCTCGGAGACACCTTCTGCTGAGGTTAATCCAACACACTCAGATGGCCTTTCTCTCGTACTGTCAGCGCTGGATCTACATCCTGCATTGATGGGGAATGGTAGATGGACTGCATTTATACAGCGCCTTTCTAACCAGCCTCAACTCAAAGTGCTTTACAATATTGCCTAAAATTCACCCATCCAGGCACCCTTTCACCCATTCATGCACACATTCACTCATACATTCACACACCGACGGCGGCGTCAGCCAAACAAGGCGACAGCCAGCGGGTCGGGAGCATTGAGGGTGAGTTGTCTTGCTCAGGGACACTCACAGCTAGGAGGAGCTGGGGATCGAACCAGCAGTCAGCAGTCAACCCGTGCATGAGAGGATGAAAAAGGTTAGGTTCGTTTTGAGGGGTTGTCAATCATACTGCCATCTGTACACTGATAGCTGACGGATTACAGAGTGACAGATGGGCAGAGAGAGAGAGAGAGAGAGAGAGAGAGAGAAAGAGAGAGAGAGAGAGGAGAGAAAGCTAGCATGCAAATCATGATGTCTGTCTGTATTCCCAGGTGTAAGAGGAGTTCCAGAGAAATGAGACGGACTAACAATTGGATGCATAAATAGAAAAGAAACAGAAGGACAGGGATAAGACAACACAGAGGAAAGAGGGGGGAGAGGAGAGAGGAGAGGGATGAGAGGAGAGAGGAGGGAGAGAGGAGACTAGAGGTGAAAGGGAGGAGCGAGGAAAAGGAGAGAGGGGGAGAGAGAGGAGACTTAAGACGAGAGAAGACAGAGGAGGAAGAAGAGGAGAGAGGACAGCTGAGAGGTGAGAGGAGAGAGGAGAGAAAGCCAGCGTGCATAATAATGATGTCTGTGTTCCCCGGTGTAAGGCCCACCTAGCACATTCTAATTAGCGTTGTGGATACGCATTATCACACCCAATCATATCCTGAGAATAAGCTAAAGCAAGCAAAGCCTTCATATATTTATATCTTTATACCTATAGCAGAGGACTTTAGAAACATCCCGTTGTGGGGATCCTTGCTGTTCATTGTCCACAGGATGTTTCATCTTGTGGTTTGAGTTCAGCTTCTCCCTTCCTGTGAGCAGCAGCAAATCGACACCTCTGTGGATATATGTGATATTTATCCATGCATTATTAATGTGCTCAGCAAAGGCGTCTCTCTGCCTGTGTTTGTGTTTCTGCTCGCTTCCAGCCAGCGGTTGTGATAATAACCTGCTATACTTTATGAGTTGTAATGAAGTCAATCAATATTTGGCCAGTGTGAACTTATTATATGGTTCTCGTTAAATGTTGACTGTGATCCAAACACGGTTAGTCTCTCTTGTCGCTACAGTGGATTAACACAGCGGTCTAGATGTGTGTGAGGTCATTGCTTTTGTTTACTCACCTTGGTAGCCATAGAGATGATGGACAGGGAGGGGGGGCTGGGACCACTCAAGGTGGAAAAGCAAGCAAGCATGCCCAGTCCATTCCCATCACCGACACAAGCAATACAACCTCATAGTTAGAATCATCAGTAAATCCATAACTATCAGGGAATGGGGTTTAAACTTTTGCGGAAGACATTTAATTTGAGAAATGACAGACACGGGACACGGAAATAAACCATCCTGACTGAAACGTAATGGTTATTTTGTGTAAATGCTCAATTTCTTATCGGAAATCTGACAGATCCTTTGCAGCTGTCAGATCATAAGAAACACAAATTGATGCCTGAGTGACATCACATTAAGTATGAAAGAGAAACATATTGTTCTCCAACCAACACTAAAGACGCCGTCCTGACTGCTGTCGAAGTGCAGCGTGTCAGTGATCTCTCTGTCTTTACTCTTTGTCTCCCACACGTCTCCTCTCTCTCTCTCTCTCTCTCTCTCTCTCTCTCTCTCTCTCTCTCTCTCTCTCTCTCTCTCTCTCTCTCTCTCTCTCTCTCTCTCTCTGTCTCTCTCTCTCCTCCCCCTCCCTGTCTCCTCTTCCTCTCATAATTGGGCCCTCAGGCCCGAGGATCAACAGTGTTCGCTCATCTCCTTCCTCCTCCTGTTTGTTCACGCTGCTGACTTCCCCCTGAACACCAGATCCACCCAGCCCTCCAGTAATACCTCCTGCCATTGTTATGAAATATAGTTTCTAAAGCTCTCTCCCGCTCCTCTCTCCCTTCCCTCCCCCCTCTCCCTCTCTCCCCGCTTCTCTCTCCTTCCTCTGCTCCCCTATCTCTCCCTCTCCACCCTCTCTGCTCCTCTCCCCCTCCCCGCCCCTATCTCCCCCTAACCCCCCCCGCCCCCCCCCCCCCCCCCCCCCCCCCCCCCTCCAAGTGGCGTCCCGGGCCGGTCCCTGGGCTCTCCTGGGGGGGTGTACGGCGGGGGATGCCAGCGGACGGCGGTCCCGTCTGACGGGGGGCGGAGGGGCAGCTGTGGCAGCCCGGCCTCCTCCACCTCCTTCCAGCTCTACCACCAGGTCTGCTCTGAATGACACAGGGCCCAATTAAACATGACCCCCCTTCTCCATCCTTACTCTGTGTAGATATACATATATATATATCCACATAGATATATATCAGAGAGATAGATAGATAGATAGATAGATAGATAGATAGATAGATAGATAGATAGATAGATAGATAGATAGATAGATAGATAGATAGATAGATAGATAGATAGATATGTGATATGTGTGGGCTATATATGGCAGGTAGTGGCAGAATATAAAAGTAATTATGAAAACGTGTCACCAACGGCTGTAGTAATGGGCGATAGATTACATAGACCACACAGAAGACAGACTACATGGTATACATGATCGACCACATAGACTCCCTGCCAGGTTTCAGCTCTTATGTTCTTCATTGTGATAAACCAGACCCCTCCAGTCTCATCCTCCCCCCGTCTCCCTCTCCCCAACCCTCGAGGTCCCTCAGGACCCCCCGGGCATGGCCTACCACCTGGCCCAGCCCCGCCGGTGCTCCTGCCCAGGACCAGTCCCCAGCCCTGGGCAGGGCGCCCACCCAGACCCCCCGGGGCCCCAGGGAGACGGCCCAGCGGGTGGGGCGGGGGCGGGACAGAGCTCCAGCTCGGCCAATCAGGCGTTGCGGCGGCAGGACGCGACAGGATGTCCCTACCAGCACGGGGGACACGGTGGGGGAGCCCACCAGGGGGCGCAGCGCCACGTGGTGACGGTCCGGTGAGGGTCTGGGTCTGGAGAGGGTCTGAGCCTCATAAGAGCCTAAACAAGAGAGGGTATCATCTTAATAAGAGCTTAAACAATAGGAATACTAACTTTTCTCTCTGCTCTAGGGCTGGAGGTCTCTACTGGATATCTAAGAAGTGAGTACCGAGTAGTGAGTAGTAGTGAGTACCGAGTAGTGAGTAGTAGTGAGTACTGAGTAGTGAGTAGTCGTGAGTACCGAGTAGTGACTAGTAGTGAGCACTGAGTAGTGAGCAGTAGTGAGCACTGAGTAGTGAGTAGTCGTGAGTACCGAGTAGTGAGTAGTAGTGAGTACTGAGTAGTGAGTAGTAGTGAGTACCGAGTAGTGAGTAGTAGTGAGTACCGAGTAGTGAGTAGTAGTGAGTACTGAGTAGTGAGTAGTAGTGAGTACTGAGTAGTGAGTAGTCGTGAGTACCGAGTAGTGACTAGTAGTGAGCATTGAGTAGTGAGTAGCGAGTAGTCATGAGTAAGGAGTACTGACTCTGAGCCCCTCTGCTCTGTGTCTCAGCCTCTCCCAGCTGGTCTTGGTCTACCCGCTGGGCGTGATGCTGGGCTGCGCCCTGGTCCTACTGGGGGGCTCCCTGGCCGGCCTGCTGATCGGACCACTGCCCGACTTCTCTGAACCACTACTGGTGAGTCGACCAGTGTGTTTGGGCCCTGGAACACAGAGCGAGAGAGAGACACACGTCAGAGCCTCTTTTGTCTGTCTTCTGTCCAGGTGAACCCCCCCCACCCCCCAGGTTATCATGCCCATTATTCTCCAAATAGTCACATCCATTAAATCAAGTCTCTGATCCAATTAAACATTGAATTCGATTTTTATCAGGATTAATTAGGGACTATTAATTAAGGAAATCACAATCATAAAAAAACCAAAAAGTGTGCTTTGTGATCTGTAATAAGCCAGTGCTGTAGCCCCCTCCCCTATATCAAGCATATTGAACACTGCAGACACAAACACAGTGCATCATCATCAGCCCCCCCCCCCCCCCCCTTGTTGATCGAAGCTGGCGTGACCCAATGGACTCATTCTGTAAACAAACGCTGCACCAGGCATTAGCTTTGATGGTGTGTGTGTGTGTGTGTGCGTGCTTGAGTGTGTATGTATGCGTGACCATGGGCTGTATGAGCATGTGTGTGTGTAAGCGTGTGTGTGTGTTTGTGGTGTTCATCCAGTGTCTGGTTGCTCACGTCTTCAGGGCTTCGAGCCTCGAGGGACGGCGATCGGTGTCCGTCAGGCCAGCCTGGACCTGCTGCAGCAGAACACCGGGCCAGGGAAGCTCCTGTCTTATGTTCCCTGGCAGGCCCGAGACAGGACAACGATGAGGTACTGTCCTGTCCCGGGTTCACCATACACCGAGGATGTAGATGATGAGGATGTAGGATGTGTAGCGTTTCTACCGAGACCTTTTATCAAATAATAAGACAAAGCTAATGCAGATTATTAATTATTATAAAGATGTGCATCTGTGTGTGTGTGTGTGTGTGTGTGTGTGTGTGTGTGTGTGTGTGTGTGTGTGTGTGTGTGTGTGTGTGTGTGTGTGTGTGTGCTTGCGTGCACGTGTGCATGTGTACGTGCTCAGCGGGGACGTCAGTGCCGGCCAGGACCCCTCCAGGCAGCGCCCCAGGAGGATGTTAAACAGAGACTCGTCTCCGGAGACATTCCTGTGTGACGCCCCAG
The DNA here is from genome assembly GCF_949987615.1 of Pollachius pollachius. Lineage (NCBI taxonomy): Eukaryota > Metazoa > Chordata > Actinopteri > Gadiformes > Gadidae > Pollachius > Pollachius pollachius. The sequence continues at coordinate 11,258,598 of NC_136948.1, read as the reverse complement.
GTCAGCATCTCTACAAACAAACCGTTGCCAACTAAAACCACTACTACTGTGTCTTTAGCATACTGTAGAATTCAGACCTTCAGAAGTTAATAGTCTGTTCAAGGCACCCGCTTGTTTCAGACATTTGCCTGCAGTCGTTTAAGTTTTCCACAGCACTGTGTGCCAGAAATCTAAACATGACTATTTTCAAACGTCTCTTCTAATCCCCCCTATGTTTCTCTCCGGGTACTTCACGGTGTCTTAACGTAACTTTAAACAAGATGAAAAAATGAAATCGAGTGAATCAGTGTTATCTTACTGACGGTTGAAACGCTGGTTTGAGGTGCGTCTGAGCATCTGAAACGAATCACCATGATGAGACCACAGATGATCATGTGAGTGGGTGGGTAAGGCGTTTGACTCAGCACTGTCAGTCTGATCTTCATTGGATCCTCATGTCTATCTCGCTCCACGCAGGCGAGCGTTTTGCCCAGCTGGTGTTCCGCTCGGGGAACTCAGCAAGTCTGTGGAGCCTGAAGGCCATCCACTCCATGTGTGAGATGGAGCAAGCCATGGTATGCTCTGATACCCCAATCCCTCCACGTTAGTGCTCTCCTCTCCTCCTCCCTCTCCCCTCTCTCTCTCCCTCCTTCTCCTCTCCTCCACCTCCTCCCTCTCTCCTCTCCCTCCTTCTCCTCCTCTCTCCTCCTCTCCCTCCTTCTCCTTCACCTTCCTCTCCTCCTCTCCCTCCTTCTCCTCCACCTCCCTCTCCTCTCCCTCCTTCTCCTCTCCTCCACCCTCTCCCCTCTCTCCTCCACCTCCTCCCTCTCCCCTCTCTCCTCCACCTCCCTCTCCTCTCCCTCCTTCTCCTCTCCTCCACCCTCTCCTTTCTCCTGCCTTTCCTCCCCCTCCTCCCTTTCCATCTTTTGTTTTCCCTCCCCCTCCCTCCTCCTAGCTTTAACCTTCCTTCTCATCCCACCACATTGCGTCTATTTGTGCTAACAAAGAAAACAATTGTATGAAATATATATGTACAGAATAATGTGCTAAACAGAGGATTGAAAAGAACATCTGTGGGAAGGTGTGATGAATGCTTACGAACGTTTCACTCCTGTTGGCTTCTCAGTAACATAGCTCAAGAAGAACGTTCCTTTGTTCTCTAGATCCGCTCCCAGGCCGGTTTCCAGGACCTGTGCCAGCAACATGTGAGGGGAGATCCTGGCGAGACGGTTTCAAGAGGGGGCTGTTGTCCCAGTTGGTCCCTGGGCAACTACCTGGCGGTCCATACCAACGCCTCCTCATGCCTCAGTCTCACCTCGCACCAGGTAGCTCCGGCCTTCTGTTTGGCAACCTCTTCATACTGAGAATGAATATCATGGTTATCAATACGTCCATGGTGATGTTGTACTCCAGCGATCACCACATAAGACGTTGAGCAGACATTTACATACAGGGCATTTGGAAGACGCTTTTATCCAAAGCGACTTAAGTGAAAGGACGTACAACATACAATAAGTGCATACATTAAGTGCCAGGACGTACAACATACAATAAGTGCTTAAGAGGGGTGTGGGGGGGGGGGGGGGGGGGGGGGGGGGGGGGGGGGGGCAGTAGTACGTGTGTCTGATGAGATGCCTCTGTTCGGCAGGTGTCTGAGTCCCTGGGCCTGCTGCGGTTCTGCGCTCCCTTCTACCACAACGGCCAGCTGGTGGAGGCCTGCGTGCGGACGCCCGGACACGCCGCCTGCTCCTCGGTTCCTTCGCGCTGCAGACAGACGCGCGTGGTCTTCCACATCCTGCACTACTTGGTGGACAAAGACTTTGTGGGCCCGGAGACGGTGGAATACCAAGTCCCGTCGCTGAAGTACAGCCTCCTGATCCTGCCGGTGGAGAAGGGGGACGATGTGTTGGATATCTACCTGAACAGCCTCGAGGGACGGGAGCTGACCTATAACAACACAACCATCACTGGCATGGACCTCGGTATCAAGGAGACCTTGTTCAAGTATTACCTGGCCAGGGATTCTGTGTATCCTGTGCTGGCCGTCGTCTCTCTGTTTTTTACCATGGCTGTGTACCTCAAATCCATCTTCATATCAGTGTTGTCTCTGCTCGCCATCACCGGCTCCCTCCTCACGTCCTATTTGATCTACAAGGTTGTGTTCCGTCTGACGTTCTTCCCTCTGCTCAACCTGTCAGCGGCCCTCATTCTCCTCGGCAGCTGCTCCAATCATGTCTTCACCTTCTCTGACTTCTGGAACCTGCAGCTGTCGCAGTACCCCACCGCCCCCCTGGAGAAGAGGGTGCGTCGGGTCATGCAGGAATTGGGCTATCTGGTCTTTGCCTCAGGCTTGACCTCCAGCGTTGCGTTGTTCTCCGGCTATCTCAGCAGCATCACCGCCATCCGCTGTTTCTCCGTTTACCTCGGGACCGCCTCCCTGATCTGCTCCCTGTCCGCCATCGTGTGGCTGCCCTGCTGCTTCGTCCTGCGCGAACGCTACACCGTAGCCTCCTCCTCCTCCTCCGCGGCCCTCCAGAGATTGAACTCCTGCTGTGCCAAAAACCCAGGAGGCTTCTGGGACACTAGCTCACGGAAGCGATGCCTCTTCACCATAGTGCAAAGGTTAAGGGGGCTCAAGAGAGGGCTCAATGACACAGCCAGCCTGCTGTTTCTGAAGATACTGCCGTGTGGCGTGGTCAAGTTCAGGTACATCTGGATGTGCTGGTTCGCGGTCCTTGCCGTCGGCGGGACGTACATCTCCTGTGTGGATCCCGGTATGAGGCTGCCTACGCTGGACACCGGCTCCACTCAGCTCTTCCGCTCCAGCCATCCGTTCGAGAGGTTTGACGCAGAGTACCGCAACATGTTCATGTTCGAGAGGCAGAATAACGGGGAAGATAAGCCTGTCACTGTGATGCTGGTCTGGGGGGTCAGCCCAACAGATAACGGGGACCATTTTAATCCGAGGAGCAACGGCTCTTTGGTCCTTGACCCGAACTTCAACATGAGTAGCCCGGAGTCTCAGGTCTGGTTGAGTGATTTATGCGGCAGGATTCATAACCAAACGTTCTATTTTCAGCCAACATCTGGAGATAGAGACACAATGCCGGAAAACATCTGTTTTGTGGAGCAGTTGAAACGCTGGGTGTCCGCTAGACGTTGCCCAGACAGTCACGACGACGGCCACCGGGTTTGTTGTCAGGATATGCAGTTCCCCTACGCGTCCGGTGCCTTCGAGCAGTGCCTCCGGATGATGCTGGCAGAGAAGCACGCTGAGGGCCATCTGGCCCGCGGCGATGGCCTGTACTTCCAAGCAGATGGCAGCATCGCCGCGCTCGTATTGGCATTCAAAACCACATACTTATACAGCTTCAACTACAGCAAGACAAGCCACTTTCACAGAGAGATATCGACGTGGTTCGCAAAGGAAGTGTCAGGCGCACCCCGGGGACTGGAAGACGGCTGGTTCATCAGTCCGCTGTCCCTCTTTGACCTGCAGCAAGCGCTGAGCTCTGAGACCCTCGTGGTAGCCGGCTTCTCAATAGCCCTTACCTTCACTTGTCTTCTCTTGACCACCTGGAACATTTTGCTGAGCATCTACGGCACCATGGCTGTGGGGGGCTGTGTGTTCGTCACCGTCGGACTGCTGGTCCTGCTGGAATGGCAGCTGAGCGGCATCGAGGCTCTGCTTATTTCCACCGCCGCAGGGCTGTCGGTAGACTTTATTGCCAACTACTGCATTTCCTATAACTCGGCCCCGCACACAGACCGGATAGGGAGGGTGGCCCACGCCACCAAGCGGATGGGCTGTCCCGTGGCGATAGGCTCTGGCGCCTTCTGCTGCGTGGGGATCATCATGTTGCCGGCCACCGCCTTGCTGTTCAGGAAGTTAGGAATTTTCCTCTTTCTTGTAAAATGTGTCGCATGTGGATTTGCGACATTCTTCTTCCAGTCACTGTGCTGTTTCTTCGGGCCTCAGAAGGACTTTGGTAAGATCATGCTGCCCTGTTTGACAGAGCAGACGGCGGACAGGGTGCTGTCCTCCTGCTCGGCCACAGAACCCGGTACCGGGTCGGCTTCGGCTGCCAACGGGGCGTTCTGCAGGCCTAGACTCAGGAAGGACTACGAGTACAACAACCACCACCAGCAGCGCCAGCAGAGGGATGAACAGCCCGGAGGCAGAGGTGGTGGGCGTGGTCCTGAGCAGTATGAGCTTCAGCCGTTGGCTTGCCGTCTGAGTGACAGCTTTGAGAACAGCACGTGTACCAGTAAGCTCTCCAACCGGCCCTCTGTGCTTTCGGATGAGATCGAGGACTGCAGGAGGGACATGGAGAGAGACCGGACGGAGGCAGAGAGCGAGGAGCTGTGTAGTCACCAGCACAGGGTGTGCCATCCGCCTCAAGCCCTTCAGACGTCCACCCCCTATAAAGAGAATGCTCTACGACCGGCGACCCAACCACAGGGAGACGCCGCCACGGAGATACTCCTCTGTAAGACGTGCAGAGGGCAGACCGGAGGGGCGAAGCTCTGGAGGGGGGAGACCTTCTCCTCTTCCTCCAGCATGGAGGAGACGGCCATCAGCCAGACCCTGGAGACCGTCGACCAGCTTTCGCTCTGTAAAGAGGGACACTCAGCTGAAGACCAGCTCCATCAGCACTCGGGCTCACAGCTCCTCTACCGGTCCCAGAGCTCCTGCGACGGCCCCGAGGACCCCATGGAGACGTGTCGGAACGATACTGAGCCGGGAGCCTCCAACACTCAGCAGGCAGAGGAGGAGGAGGAGCAGTTACAGCCCGGACACCTCAACGGGAAGAGGGACACTCTGAGGCTCTCCCTGAAGGAGACCGTTTACGAGACCTCCTCAGGCGGCAGCGGGAAGGGCCGAACGGGGCAGAGCGAGGAGGTGGTGATCATACCCAACAGTAAGCCCGACCTGCCCGATGTGTGGCTCAAGAGGGACGGCCAGAGAGAACTCGCCGACTACAGCTGAGGGTATCAGGGTAACGCTGTGCGATTGTTACCATGCCCGATCAGGATGCTTGGTACCTACTATTGTGATATGCTCAAAGGGAAGATACACCAGTTGTGAAGTAACTTAAAATAACAGGATGCATCTGTAATGCTACCGCTGGGGTGACGGGGCTTCCAAACCAAGTTACATGTGTTTCCAAAAGACTTGAGCTGATGTTCATTTGATTGATTTGATTTTAAATCAATCAAAGCATGATACCTTGTTCATGCTACAAAGACTGCACATATTTCGTGAACCATCTATCACATAAGCACATCATTATTAAAGAAAAATACAGTATTATCAGTTGCTTATATGTTAAGAATGTCACGTTGTGCCTGAAGTCTTTAGTATAACAGATCCTAAAGACAGACATTGTGCAGACTGGCCTCCACACAGCCCCAAGTGTGACACACTGTTCAGGCTGGAACTATAGTGTCAAGCCATACTGTAGTGTACCCCCCTTGTTCAACTTTTAAAGAAAGGTACAAAGATAATATGCTGCTTTTGTTATTTTATACCCGTTTTACCTCTAAGGTATAGTTTGTAAGGACGGCCAAAGAAAACATTAAGATAAACCTGTAAGAGTGTTGTTAAAGGAAAAAGAATCCATTATCACTTATGAAATGCCTAAGTGTAAGGCATCTGTGTCAGAAGGTATCTATCCTGTGGGCTGAACGGTGCATTTAATCACCACAAAGATGGACCAAGACTATTTTATGATGTTTCTGAACGGCAAACTCTGCTTCATATCAAGAGGCTGTACGGTGGTTTTGTGGTGTGCTGATAGTGTCAGTGTTGTCAATAAGACACATAAGCTTGCAATGTTATTTGTAGCCTTACCCATGCAGTCGATGCTGAAACTCAAATATGCCGTTTTAATGTCTGTGCTATAAAATGTGATTATACTTTTCTTTATGGACATGAGAACTCAAAAAGAGCAAATCAGATTACAACCAATACCATCAACTGCAGAGATCCATGTGTGTGTGTGTGTCGTAGGCCCTACCTTTTTGACAAGAAAAAGGTACTTGCGAGTGAGTCAACCTTTTCCCTGAAGAAATCCATGTGCCACTGCATGTTAGTGTTCACCTCACAAAGCTCCATGCAGCCCCACTGCATCCTGTAGCAGACCTCTGAGGAACAGGAAGGCTCCATTCTGCACCCGCCACTCAACATCACACTACAGTGGAGATTCTATTTTTGTCCGGTGCCATTAGAGAAATGGTTTAGACGCCGTATGTGCAGCATGTGCCAAAATTCTGCAACAAAGTTTTTTTATTTTCAGAAACAACTCTTATTGGGTGTGTGTGTGTGTTGTCTTTTACAAAAGTGAAAAGTAAATCACAAGAGATATTTAAAGTATTAGATGTGCTGTATAGTCTGGAACAGAGGGGTTGGTGGATAAATATGAACTTTGACTAGAACTTAGTGCGGTCACATGTGCCTAAGCAGGGTCAATTCAAAGGCTCCTCTTTGACGACTTTAATCTTGATTCAGTGGTTTTAATGAAATGCTTACAATGACTTAGAAGGTGATCATCACAGGCTCTGTGGGAACACGAGGAATAAGAAATGTTGCCACCCTTATTGTTTACAATTGTCAAACTGGTAACTTGGGGAAATGAAAATAAAAAAAATACAGTTTTATGACACTATCAAGCTCTATTATTTAAAGCTGAAAGCTTTGTTATAGCAAGAACATATTAAAAATAACTTAATGGTCAACCATTGTGTTGCAGCATCTCTTCATCCACAAATAAATTCTGCGTATAAAGAATATTTTAAATGTCACAGCAATAGTAAACGACGCATCTCGTCCATTGATTTACAGTGAAAATAGGCATTAACGTAATACCTGGGTCTCTAAAAAGGTATGAACCTATGGGTCCTCCACCCAGCCTTCCTCAGCCCACTCAGGCAAGCGTGTGGAGTAGTCAAAGTCGGGCCCTTTGTAGCGCAGGGCATGGAGGAACATGACGAGCTCCTTCTCCGTGGGGTCCTGCCTCACGATCTTACACTCGCTGCAGAGCCGGTCTCTGGTCCCCGGGGGGAGGGGCTTCAGAGAGGCAATGGCCTCCGGGGGCTCCTCATTGGCTGCCGCGTGGCATTGGGAGTTCCTCACTGAGTCCCGGTCACTGCTCAGGTTCTCTAAAGGCTGATCCTCAGTCCTGATCCGAACGTCCTCTCCACCCTCAGGTCTGCTCGACCTCGCTGGGCCGTCTCGCTGCACGCCTGGTGAACCGCTCTCTGCAGGACAGGAACCGTCAGGCTCAATAGTGTTCAGTCGATCTTTGTTCTCCTGCCCCGGTGAAACCGGAACCTCCGCCTTCCCCTCCCCCGGGGCGGGTTTGACCTCCTCCTCCGGTATATCCAGCAGGTGGAGGCTGTCCTTGGAGCGATGCTCCTCCATCAGGTCCTTCAGCAGATCCTCGTCGCTCTTCTCAACCTGCCCGCCCTTGCCCCTCAGCGGGCCCCAGGCCGAGGCGCCGTAGACGGGGTCGTTCAGGATGGGGAACCCCAAGTACTGGAGGTGAACGCGGATCTGGTGCGTGCGGCCGGTGAGCGGCCGGCAGCGGACCACGCTGGAGGTGCCGTTGTAGCTCAGCCTCTTGAAGACCGTACGGCAGTCCTTGCCTTTAGGATGGACCCGGCAGAGGCCCACCTTGAAGGAGACCACGAGGATGGGCTCCTCGCAGACCCGCTCTTCCTCCGGGAATTCCCCGTCCACGCGGCACACGTACTCCTTCTCCAGCTGAGGAACAGAAACAGGATGTGAACATGTGGAGCACCACCGAGGGAGAAGATGATGACTGCCATGTCTGCATCACTAACGCATCTTCATGCTATCCCGACAAGAGTTGTTCTGATACCGATACCAGTATCAGAAATACCTCAGATACTGCCAAAACGCATCGGATATCGGCGAGTACGCAAGTCTATGCGCCCGATCCGATCACATGACTAGCTCATTTACTACACAGGCAAAGAACATCCCCAACACCAGAAAGAAAAAAATTAAATGATGCATGGACACATAACTAAAAGAATACAAATGCATTATTATATGCAAGTGATTATATTATAAGTAAGTGAACCGACATATATACATTGCTGTCATCGTAAGAAAACCCTTCAATCCGAGCAAGTGCTATTGGTAGTTACAATGCTAGACGCTGTATCGGTATAAACTCAGTATCGGCCGATACTCAAGTTCAAGAATCGTTATCGTGAAGGAGAAAATGGTATCGGAACATCTGTAGTGAACATCAGGAGCCTCAAGGAAAGGGAAAGAAGAGGACCTCCATGTTTTCAATCACTAAGAACTCTTCTTCATGCTATCCCCGACGTACCTGTCTGTCCCTGACCAGCTGGTCCAGTTTCTGGGACACCTCCAGCGTGCGGGCGAACATTAGCACCCCGGAGGTGAGGCGGTCTAGCCTGTGGACCGTGTGGAGCCCGGAGATGTTCAGCTCCTTGCCCAGGATGAAGATCACCGTGTTGTGGCGGAACCGGCCGCACGGGTGAACAGGGATGGAGGCCGGCTTGTCCACCACCAGCACCTCCCCATCGTCAGCGATCACCTCCAGGGGTCTGCCCACCACGGGGGGCTCGTGGCGATGCACCGTGTTCCTCATGTGGTCGTTGTTCTGCGGAGAAGAAGGAGCGGGAAGCTCAGGGTTTGGGTTGAAAAAAACAATCCCTTCTCTGCTCAAAACTCAAAATGGAAGATTGTAAACAGCAGTGTCTCGAGACAGAAAGAGCTCCACATGACGCAGTGTAAACATTATTCATCAACGCACACCAAACTCAGTATAATAGAAGAATATACAAAATACCCGGTTCCAATATTCATAAGTAGGCCTACAGTTCAGAAGAAACATTTCAATACGTCTACCTATTCTGATACAAGCTGTTGGAGGAAAATATATTCTAAACCTGATATAATTCTGAAGAAGTGCTAAACGACCCTCACCCTGAGCACTATGGACAGGTCCTCCACGATGGTCTCGTTCAGTCGGATTCGTCCTTCTTTAGCCGCCTTCTGATAATACTCAATCGACTCTGACCTGAATTCGTCCTTGAACACCTCCAGGAGGCTTTTCCCGATCCATCGCCCTTTGCAGTACGTTTTGAAGTCATAGTAATAGGGGTGGACTTTGCGGAGACCCCCTTCGAAGTAATGTGTGGTCTCGTTAAAGTGTTCCTGGCTGAAGCTGACCCCGGGGTTCCTCTTCTGCGGCGGTGGGATGAACCTCTCCCCGGGACGCGGCTTCTTCCCGCCGCCACCTCGGCGTCTCTTCCCTCGAGAGCTCTTCTCAGGTGCGTCCGCCTCCTCGCTCTTGCGTTTACCTGTTCCCTCTGCCACCGGGGGCTCCTTCACGGTGTCACCTGTACCCTCTTCAGATGTCCTGACGGCATCCTCCTCCATGGTGCGGGGAGGGGTATGATGTTTATACCGGGAGATAACAGGACGATCAAATGGATCTAATTGAATACGTAGCAAACTGATTTTGATGAGGTATCTTCTGAGATAATTGTAGATCATGTGTGGTATGGCAAATTGTATATTAAAATTGCAAATCGTATCCTTTAATAAAACTAAATCTAAAAGATAACGCCGACACTTTTAGATGGTAAACACTCACGTGTATCGCACCGTAGATTTCGCCGGTGTCGCGCAGTGATGACGTATGTTTCAGAAGTCGCAGAAAACGTTTGATGAGCTTGGCCAGTATAGTAAAATGAAAAGCGTAAATATATTAGACAAACATCTGATGTTTTGTTTATTAACATCGATCAAATACATTTGCGAATAAAATGTACAACACCCTACTGACTAATTGTCGGTAGAGAAAACATACACTAAAGAAGGGTTGTGTTCCTTATTGGAAAATGCAGTGTATTATTTCAAAATAATATTTTATAATAATATAATTTGATATTTTAAAAAAATATGCTATTTTATAGTTTAAGAGCGATTTGTCCTAATACCATTTTCTCTGACGGCCTATATCACATTTCACAGATTTCCAACTTTTCCAGAGCTTATAGATGACCAACAAAGTATGGACATATCTCAAATAATAAATCATAATGACACTTTATTAAACTAACATTTTGAATAAATGATTCCAAACTGATTTTAAGCTTCCTGCACAGATATTCCGGGCTTTGGTTTGCATGTGCGATCCATAGACCCTAGTGCAACCAGGAGGAGGGTGTTCATTTAACCACCTGACAAGCTGGCCCTCCGGTCAGTCCATTAGAACCATCAAGCACACGCTGATAAGGCAGACAGAAGCAGATTCCTCCAGGTTGCCGGGAGACGGTTTAACAGGGCAGATGGTCTGAGTTAGACCAGCAGCCAGTTCTATCGAACTCCAGCAACGCAACACCAGCGCCACCTCCTGCAGAGGATACCACACTGTGGTCAGAGATCATATCTGGGGAAAGAAGAAGTTAAAAGGATATGAAAAATATAATATTTTTTACAGGCAAGATTTTTCACCATGTAAGTAAATGGACTGCATTTATGTAGCGCTTTTTTAACCTGTGACCACTCAAAAGTGCTTAACAATATTGCCCAACATTCACCCATTCATGCTCACATTCACAAACTGACGGCGGTGTCAACCACGCAAGGCGACAGCCAGCTCGACGGGAGCAGTCAGGGTGAGGTGTCTGGCTCAGGGACACCTTGACACCCAGCTAAGAGGAGCCGGGGATCAAACTAGCAACCTTCCTGTTACCAGCCAACCCGCTCTATCTCCTGAGCCACATGCAGCTCAGGTAAATATGAAGTATGACACTAATGACTCATTCCTTGTTGACTAAATAAAACAGCTGGGTGTACCAAGGACACTGGTGCTTCTTGTCGGTCAGAGGGACGTAGATCACGCCCATCAGGGCCTTTTTGAGGAAGGTCCCGTCGGCCTGCCGGTCGTACTGCTCCAGGACCTGCCCTCCCCCCTCCGGTCCCACTGGCAGAACCAGACGACCACCGGGCTTCAGCTGATCCAGGAGCTGCCGACAGCGGATAGGAAGAGACAGTACAGCAGTGTGTGTGTGTGTGTGTGTGTGTGTGTGTGTGTGTGTGTGTGTGTGTGTGTGTGTGTGTGTGTGTGTGTGTGTGTCTTTGTCCTGTCAAATGCATTCATCTTGTTTTATATACAGTTATACTTTGGAATCTGATTTTTAAAGTAGAAATGTAACTGTTCTTACCGCCTTTGGGAGGGTGGGGGCCGCGGCCCCGACGTGAATGGCGTCATACGGGGCCGCGTCTGGATGGCCGAGTCTCCCGTCCCCCACTGGAGACACATTTCACAACACTGAGATCACTACTGCTCACACTACTGTTCACTACCTGAATATACTCAGAAACTATTTGAATTTGCATTAAGAGACACAGCTAATGTTTGTAGTTTGTTTATGTGGAAGCCTCATGTGCGTCGTTCCTCTTAGTTTGAGGTTTAGTTTAGGTTAAACCGAAGCCAGACTCGCCTACAAACTGGATCCTTCCGGAGGAGAGTAGTTCCGGATCATCCGCTTGCACGTTCTTCAACGACGTCCGGACCAGTGCGTCTATGTGCTCGATCCCCACCACCTTACCATCGGCTCCCACCTAGGGTACAGTCAGTGGAGAGCAGCCAGGACCGCCCGCCATAGAGTCAAGACGGCCCACCATACAGTCAGGACCGCCCACCATAGAGTCAGGACCGCCCACCATACAGTCAGGACCGCCCACCATACAGTCAGGACCGCCCACCATACAGTCAGGACCGCCCATCATACAGTCAGGACTGCCCACCATACAGTCAGGACCACCCACCACATAGTCAGGACCGCCCACCACATAGTCAGGACCGCCCTCCATACAGTCAGGACCACCCACCACATAGTCAGGACCGCCCACCACATAGTCAGGGCTGCCCACCATAGTCAGGACTGCCCACCATAGAGTCAGGACCGCCCACCATAGAGTCACACCAATGGCAAGCAACAAGCCAACCCCTATTCTCCCACCTGCCACAAGGCTGATAGTAACTACAAGCCTTTCATCATCAAGCAGCCTCCAACCTGGTGGTGAAGTATGGGCCTTTAAGGCAGGAATAAGTTGAATACAACATTGATCATATGGACATTACCATCCTAGCCAGGCAGGCTGTGAGATATCCGCTCCCAGAGCCCACATCGAGTGCCGACGCCCCCTCCACCAGCTTGTCACTCAACACCTCCAGCGCATGGGCGTGCTGGAGGGAAAGGCAGAGCCCGAGAGAACCCATCATAATCACCCTCTCATTAAAACAGGCTGACAAACGTTCATCCAATCTGTCAAGGCCAATTGTAGTAATATTTGACCACTCACCATGTGTGGGGCACTTATTGTTGCACTGTATCCTGTGTGATGGACAAGCATCCAAATATATTAAGAAAATATCCTTTTGATTTATCATAACATCCTTGTGTGTGCATGTGCGTGTGTGTACCAATGGACTGTGGGGAGTCAGCGTAAGCATAGTTTCTGGAATATAGCCCTCTGTCTGTCGCCATCATGGCCTCAAACACCCGGTCACTGCGGATCACTCCATGTTCTGAAGGAGCAACAGGGACACAAATTGGTTACATATGTCCTACAAAACGACCATTTCTTCATCAAAGGTTTCAGCATGGATTCTTAGGGGAGAGAGATGGACGTGTAACGCCAATCAGTGGGTCGAGGTCTTTAATATTTGTGTCACTCTACCCCTTAGACGACTGATGAGTTCATGATGGGTCTTGCCACTCGACATCCACGCCATGGTCCGGGACACCAGCACGCCCATGTGGATCGCCGCTACGAACAACCGGAGCACTGCTCGCATTTCATAGAAGATCTCCCTGTAATCCGAATACAGCCCTTTAGAGGGATATAGTACAGATGCAGACAACCACCGTTCGTTATCAACGTGTCAGGCAGAACTGAAGTGCACCGACAGTTAAGATGGGGATTTTAGGCAAATAAAGAAGACGGTTTACCTGCAGAAATGGTACCTTAATGTGTTGATATCAACATTGAAAACAAAGAAGAGGGACACCTTAACGACGTGACCCCTTCAAAGAACAGAAACACTCTTGGCCAATGATAGTTGGAGCAAGAATAACGACAGCCAATCATATTTCGAAAGGATTGATGGACAGCTACAACGTCCAATCACTGTTCTCAAAATAAGGAAGTGGTTTGTGGCGAAGCTTAAGCCATGGGCAGGCATAGCTAGAATATTGGATAGGATACCTGACCAGCTAATGCTCTATTCCCTTTAGTTACACAGGTAAGACGTTTTCTTGTTACATTTAGAAAGCATTGATTGAAGAGTCTTTATTTTAAATGATGAATTAATTTAAGATTCAACATGAAGCGATCTGCTAAACTAGCTAAACATGTTATCAGCAGCTCGCTGATGCATGAAAGCTCCTGAGTAAAACATATTAACATAAATATGATCTTCAAACTGTTGGTCGGAGGGATGCATTAGTCAACACTTTTCTTGCTTTCTCTTTCTGCGTGTGCCTAGGACTTGACAGGTTGTCTCTGTCCCTACGAGACCATCTCACCACACTTAGGTCCCTGCATGTTATTCTGAAGTGAGCGCCTCACAACCATGGAGGACTTCGGGGTCCAGGAGGTCCGGTCCAGCGGAGATCTGTGGTCCGACATCTGCTCCACTCTGCCAGAAGTGAAAGACGAAGTGGCGAATCAGGAAGATAACACTCTCTTCACAGACTCCTTCAAGCCAGCATCGCCAGTGAACGGACAGTCTAATGGAAGGACAGCAGACCTCCAATCCTCAGATGGTCCCACCACGAATTGGCAACCCATGGATGATTCCGAAATCTACATCGCCAGTTTAGGTATTTGTTTTGTTCCCATTAGTTGACTTCATCACTTTAAACACACAATTTACTCTGAAGTTGTATCCGCTTATTAGATTAACCTATTTATTCTGAAGCATACCCCGAAATACTGAACTCATTTGAACATTCCTCCCTGTGGTTCTGAACCTCATCGATATATGCTACTTATTTATTGACCAGATGTATTTGAAATATCTTTCTAGAAAACCGTCTGAAGAGACTTAAGGGCCTGTCCAGTGATGTGACCTCCAGAGACATGCTGAAGTCTCTGTCTCAGGCCAAGAAGGAGTGCTGGGACAGATTCCTGCATGACACACAGACGTCGGAGATCTTCCAGAGCGGAGACCTGGACGAGGGGTGAGCTGGAGTCAACAACGGCATACCACTTGAATTAGTTATTATTATTATTATTATTATTATTATTATTATTATTATTATTATTATTATATGTTCCTAATGAATAAATACATTTTGGATGCTCTATTATGCAGATTTTGAATCCCAGTCTAAACCAAATGTCTGAATGATCCAATGACTTGTGTGAACCTAACAATTGTTAGTGCTTGGTTCTATGAACATCCTCACTGTACCGACAGCGATATGTTGCTTCTCTTTATTCCGACAAATGTACTTACTGTAAGTTGCTTTGGATAAAAGTCTTCTAAATGTCCTAAATGTAAATGAAGTCTAATACGTTTTTTTATATCATATCATAATATATAAATGTATTAAACAAAGTAATTAAATTCCATTATTTGCTCTGTGTGTCCTTCTAACAGGGGAGATACACCAGTTGTGTGTTTCCCCCAGTGTCCACTGATTCCCTGTGTTTCCTACCCCAGGGCCATGGAGCACTTCAAGCGCTGGCTGATCCCAGAGAAGGTGGCCATCAGTGCAGAGGAGCTGGAGTATCTGCTGAGGCCGTCTGTGACCCGGGAGGACGCTGCCGCTGCGGCGGACGAAACGCAGAGTGGAGACGGAGAGGAGGGGGAACGGGATAGGCCCGGCCTGGAGGAGGAGGACCCACACCAGCCAGAGAAATGATGTGTGTATCCGGGGATAACTCACTTGAGGTTTTTTTTGTAGGTCTAGAACCATCCATTAGAGCCCACTTCCTGCATTCCTGCTGTGTAGAGGAGAGGAAGTGTTTAGGGGATAGCCGTGGCCCCCGGGGAATAAAAACCATGAATCTTATACATCCTGCCTTTCTTTTATGTGTTTGATCATATTATGGATGCATGGATATTGATACCCAATGTAGTATTTAAACAGGTTTGTTTCCTAATAGTCTCGCCCGTGTTGCAGTTGGAAATTGTTCAATGCCAAATGCAGTGTTACCCCGAAACAAGGCATTTTTAATTTGTGTGTCACTGGTTATTTCTTAGATGTTATTTCCTTTGTAGTTTTAAGTCAACCTGCCAGTATCATAAAGTATAACAATAAGCCTGTTTGTTTTATGTTTTTTTCTATGTTATATATACGTGATTAAAATTCAATCAAATCTAAAAACAAATTGCTTTCTCCTTCAAAGTCTGTACTGTTAATAAACCAGAGTTTTTCAAGCACAATATTACAAAATGTATATATATATATTTCTAGAAAAATAGTCAGCCTTTTGCTGTGAGAAATGATCAATGTTATACCAAAAATATGTAATGTAATCTGTAGATCATTGGTTCCCAACCCCTGACTTAAGGACCACATGCAAATAATAAAAAGTTGATAAATACACATGCAGTGGCTGAGCAAAGACTGCCTTATATAATATATTACATAAGATATATATAGTGCATTACCACGGACAGAGCGGCGTAAAACCCACGTTGTAGAATAAAGATTACAATATATTAAAATATAACTAATATATATATAGATTATAATATAATTTCATTAAAATACACAGGGAGAGCTGATAATTAAGTTCAATGTATTACGTGGCATTGTTTGATCAACTCTATCCTGATGTGTTAAGGTCAGGATCAGGTCTGGTGCCAAAATGTAGTTCTTTGGGAAAACATGTTTCTTTTCGTATCTTAAACGTAAATACCAGCCTACATAATAGTTATAATAGTGTAGTAATAATGATACATAATATTCTATTTCCTTTTTTGTCTCATCTTGTGAATAAAAATAATGGTCTTACATTTACATTTTCACTAAATAAACATAAACTTCTTACTGAGGTTCAGCTCGCACTGAACTCAAAACCTGTGCAACTAGGTTTGCGTTCATGCATTTGAAAGACATAGACATTCCTACCTTTAACTAGTCAAATGTCTTTTTACTGTGAATTATTTCATTCATGCTGCCTATAATAATGATAAAAAATATATACACCATAGGATTTACCTGAGAGTGACAAACAATATATACATAGACATGTTATTTTGTACAATCAACTATATTAGCTTAGTCAAATAAACTAGTGACAGCAGACTTTGCATCATTGATTTTTATTTTTACCCAAGCCCTAAACATGTTTGATCTGTAAAGAGAAAAAAGAAAGATGTTAAAGCCTAGTCAAGTACATTCCTTAAAATTCCATGACTGTTTTACAAGTCATGAAAGTATCAAGGTATTTCGCTCTCCCGGTGGTATGATCAAATATGTTACCTTTCATGGTGCTCGGGCCCTATTAAAGGTTGGAGAAACATACCCTGTTCCCAGTTCTGTCAAGTTCTCAGCTTCCTCTAGAAATGAAACAGATTGTGGTTCTTATAGGCACAATAGCAATGCAAGATGTAAAAAAGATCAGTAGCTAATTTTTAAACTGAGAAATTACTGCAAAACCACCTCTACGACCTTGATGGATGTGTGTACAATAAAACTGCTTTGAAGAATACCTGATACTTCAGAAATAGATTCTGAATAGCTGAATTGTTTTTGGAGGGACCACTTCCAAATCCTGAAATAAGTGGAGGGATTATGCTTTAGTCTCCAAGCAATAGTTGACTACAAGACTAATTAATCACATGACCTCTCACCTGTTGCCCTCCTTGCTTTCGTCGCCTTTTCTGTCCAGAAATCTGTCTTCTTCAGACCTTGGTGATTTAATGACAACATACATTCACTTTGGATACATTCATGTTGGTCTGTTGACAGTGAGTAAAACGTTTTTTTGTGATGTGATTCAAAAGTGTTATATTGAGGGCATGGGGAAGTTCTACAGGAGAGCAAGACACCACCATCTCCCAATTTGCATCATTTTTTCCTTTGTAGAAGGAAATGCAGGATGATTTAAACGTTTCAAAATATCACCTTGTACACTGAGCATAATGTGTCACAATTTACACGTACCTCTCTGAAATCGTAATTGGCCCCCATTACAATGTAATGTAAGTCAAGAGGTACTGGTTGATATAATATCATGTATATTCCCGCAGGATACATTTTATTCAATAAATATGAATGTGTTTTGAATGTAGCAAGCAAACATTTTACAGATAACAGCAATGCTATAATGTACTGAAAAGGTCTTACCATCAAAACAAACATGCCAAAGTTGTTGGAGCACCCTTGCTTTGCTAGGCCGGGAGGTGTCAACAAGGTATTTTAATAAAAGAATAGCAAGAAAATAGTAAAATGTTACTTAGCAAATGCTATTAAGTAATGTCTCACCTGGACATCATTCACGCCAAGTGTCTGTCTCAAATTGGTGGGTGTGTTTTCTCCTGCAGTGTGTTTTGAAGTTTTTTTTGTTTAAAATGATCTTGCAATGAGGACAACTGAGTTTCTTTTGTTCACTAGATGCTTTAGTGTCCGCGGAACACTCTGCTGGGGCCTCTGGGTGATGAGTGGGGGCCTCTGGGTGATGAGTGGGGGCCTCTGGGTGATGAGTGGGGGCCTCTGGGTGCTGAGTGGGGGCCTCTGGGTGATGAGTGGGGGCCTCTGGGTGATGAGTGGGGGCCAATGGGTGATGAGTGGGGGCCTCTGGGTGATGAGTGGGGGCCTCTGGGTGATGAGTGGGGGCCTCTGGGTGATGAGTGGGGGCCTCTGGGTGATGAGTGGGGGCCAATGGGTGATGAGTGGGGGCCACAGACTGCTGCACAGGGGCCACAGACGGCTGCACAGGGGCCACAGAGTGCTCCACAGGGGCCACAGAGTGCTGTGCGGGGGCTGCAGCATGCCCCTCCTCCTGGTGTATTTGTAAGTGCTTTGTAAATTGCAATCGATTTATAATTGTTGCTGCACAATAGCAACAATGAAAATGCGTTGCCGTCCGACAACTTAATCCACACTTGATCATTGTGAATCCTGTAAGAGAGGAATGAAGGGAATAAGATTCATACTTAAAAAATATGAAAAAATATTAACTCATTAATTTGTGTAATATGTAAGATAAGCACCTTTATGTTTTACTGAAGAATGGCCTTTTATATGGTTGTCAATCATATATTTTGCACCCACGTATTTGCAGAAGGGACAGTGGAAACGTTCACGGTATGTGCATTTGTTAATGGTTGATGTATCGCCATCTGAGAGTATACTGATGTGTCTCTATATATCAGAGGGGGAAATAATATACATTAAAGGCACTGCATCACTTAAACCCCACATAAAACGTAACTTTTACCATCTAAAACTGACATATACAGGTTGTTGTTTTTTACCACATTTCCCTCATCAGGGATGGCTTCAGGAAGAGGGAGTAAATCAGCCTGGGCTTGACCGTGGAGAGCATGAGAGGCTTCCGGCCCAGCTTGTGGGGCTCCATGTAGCGGGCGGCACGGCAGCAGGACACGTGGCAAACGCACACACAACACAAGGTCTATCAAAGTAGCTGTGGGCAAGGGCATAGGAACCGGGGGGGACGGAGGGGACGTGTCCCCTCCAATATTGGAGTCAGGCGCATTTGTCCCACCTAAAAATTATACCGGGGGGAGAAAAATATTTTATTTTATTTTGAAAGCGCAACACAGCGTCTTGTCACCGCTTCTTATTCTAAAAAACTGGATGATTGAGCGTGCAATTAAAGAATTGATTTGATATTTATCAGTTCATTACTGCCATTCAAAATGTGTTTTCCTTTACATTTACAAAAGTATATTTTTAGAAGAATAAAATATATTTGTGAATTTTTTCAGTGTAGTTAATTTATGACATATTTCTGTTCAAACCATTAACGGATCTGTCAGGTTTCCGATATGTGTCCCCCCCAATGTTTAACTCATTCCTACGCCCTGGCTGTGGGTAACAACTGGGCACACAATGAATGAGGGAATGTATTTCATTACATTTATTTTGATCATTGACTACGCAGAATTTCATCATCAAAATGTAATGTCCTACGCAAAGAGTAAGGCCATGCATTAAATGTTGATACTCAAATCCTGTTATTATGCCTTATCATACTCTAATTCAAGTGAATGATTTATTGATTACCTTCTTCATTTCTCACAGACATACTCTAGGGTAGAAACACATAAATACAGCGCATTAGTTACTATGTTTATATACCTGGATTTGAAATTAGATTTTTCACACATTTCGGCAATTTAGTTGGCTAATCTACTTGAAAATTGCCCAAACGCAGCCTAAATGCTATTATGCACAGCACACAACTGCCATAGACATGAGGCGTATTCACGTTATTTGCATGAATAGTTAGATGATCAACTTGTTGGTTTCTCCACAAATTAGTTTATAATATGCACGGCAACTTACCTCTAAGCAGAAAAGCGCGCAATACTATGGACTCGGACACATTCTTCTTCTTCCGGTGCGGAACCAAACGTTTAGCTCCACCCACGTTGAGCCACTCCCTTTCTTTATAGGTTCATGGCATGGACCTAGGGGCTTAGCTTTTTAATAGGTCCATGGGGCTTGGTCCATGGCCACTCCTCGATCTGCGTAGCCTGGGTAGCCCCGCCCATTCTGCCGGCAATTTGAGTTCGCCCTGCACAAGAAGGCCCCCAGGAGCATTGCATACTTTCGCAATACACCAGCGCTCAGCGGCCAAGCCTGGTATTGCAGCTGTTTAAGCGGGCTTTGGACGGGTCCCTCGATTCATGGGGCCTCTACGAAAAGTCAAATCTCCTAACCTTTATGACTCCTTTCCTTAACCTTTGAGGAAAACGTCATCGGGTCAAGGAGAGATGAAAGGTGCTTCCTTTCGAACATAGGAAAAGAGCACCGTTTAAAATGAATTCGGCTCCACTCTTCCAAAACGACGTCATTGCGCGATGGCGGGTATTGCCGACCTCTAGCGTCTCTGGTGTAGAACTACAATTTTCCGAATATTGACTAAAACAAGCGCTCTTTGATCCATGTGTTCTTGTCGTATTGATTTCAATCAGGTTATCGCCAACAGTGAGAATCACTTAGGTTGGACTTGGCCAACGGGAATATTTTAGGCCACTTGAATTCCAATTCACATGTTAAAAAAAAAGAGGCTAAACTTATGTGGATGTTGAAACTAACTGCCCCCAGTAGTCTTTCTTAAATGTGAAGTTGGCATTTTATTTTCTTATGGTGTATTTTATGTGCTTACTTACCAGCAATAAATGAATTAATTTATATTCAAATAATGTTTCTAGAATTGGTATCCATTATTATCAATTGTATTTTCTTCTTTTCTATTCTTCTGCTTTACTGCGTCTCTCATGCGTCTTCGCATAGTGTCGGTAAACTTCGTTGGTGGCATGTTGCTTTAAATATTGCCGCCGTAAAGGAATATGGGATACCAATATCTCCTTTCTTTTCGCAAAGGAAGCTCAGGAGTAACCTATGCTAAATGAGGGTTAAAGGAAGCATCGAGGCTCCTTTCCTAATTATTTTTAGAATTCGAACCACCTTTCCTCCAAGCACTTCTGGGTCATCTCCATAGGAAAGGAAACTTCCTATGCAAAAAAGAGAATTCGTAGAGGCCTATGGAGTCCCAGAAGTAGATATCCCCGTTCACTCCAATACAAGTGGGGAACAGGAATGTGTCTCTGCAAAAAAAATCTGGAAATCAATCAAAGGCTCATAATTATCTTTATACCATGTACTAATAAAATGTAAGTTCTCTCTTTTCAAAACACCACTTCAAAGGTTCTATTTTATTTATGTATTTTTTCCAGGAGAAGGAGGAGTGGGAAGCTGAAAGGAGTCGTAGTGAAACAAATGTTGTTTCAGCCCGGCATAATAATTGTTAAATAATAGTTGTTGTCCAGATGGCAGGAGGAGTGTAATTTAAAGAGGGGGGGGGGGGGGGGGGGTTATTAACTTTTATTTCCATGGTCGGTAAACAATGCGACTGTGCTCGCTCAGACCTCTTGCTTATGCTACAATGCTAACAATGCTAGATAACAAGATTATTTCTGCATCCGGCACGTAATGCACTAGGGCAGTATTACTCATTGCGCGGCTCGCAAGCCACATGCGGCTCGCCAAGCCTCTATTTGCGGCTCGCATGGCGGTAAAAATATACAGTGATATGATCATGCAGTGAATACAGATATTTAAAAAAACAATACAAACAATTATTTAAAAAATAAATCAACAGCGGCATTAAAAGGTGGAAATATAGCCTTGTCTAGAAAATATTTTTAAACTTGCTCGGCTCTACGCTGACAGCGGGGTTGCCAGATTGGCGGTTTTCCTGCATAAAGAGAGAGAATGTGCTCTTTGGATGGACTTATTCTTCAATAGCTTCCATGTTATGTGACCCAGTGTCTCCACATTATTCCAGAAAATAGCACACAGTAACACAAGTCTTAATTTTCCTCTCAAAGTGCACCAGATTGATGCATTCCAGGTTAAAAGGTACCAAATTTTCTTCCGGGGGAGCATGCCCCCGGACCCCGCTAAGGACCGGGTTCCCTCCACAGTTTCACAAAATTCTGTGGGAAACACTACTTCAGGGAGGACATATTATTAAGCAGGCATACTTATTTATGACTGGATTTATAGCTTTTGATACTTTGCGGTAAAAATGGCTCTCCTGTTGACGTCGTCCTGTCAGTGCGGCTCTCCTGAAAAAAATAGTGAATACCACTGCACTAGGGAGTGGCTAGGCGCCCGTGATGCGGAAGCAACTCAATTCAGGGGACGCATGGACTATACGTCATCCAGCTCAGGTTGCGTAGCCGTGCGTGTGCGCTTGTCGGCTCATTAGCATCTGTACCGTGGCCTGAGTACACCTCTCCGAAGTGTGCTCAGGCCACGGAATTGAACTGTACTTGAGTACGGTTGGCGTGCTCACACTAGCCAAACGATCTAGACTTGGGCACGGTACAGATGGCCTAGTGTGAGTGCGCCCTAAAAGAGATCCAACTTGCGTATCACAGCTAACAACAGGCTTTGAGCGCAACATACCTCGCTAACCCACTAATCGAGGTTCGTAATACAGGGCACAGATGTTGACCTAGCAAACACAAACGAACACCAATGAACGGAAAACATAATGGAAAACTTTTATAAGACAAAAGTTCAGTGATTTAAAAATATCAAAACAAAATGTAATGTTGCAGGCAAACGTCTATTAGGTTTTTTTCAATGTTTAAATGAGGTGGAATCTTGGACCCAACTTTTATTTATTTATATAAACTATTTTTTAATAATGTTAAATGATTTATAGTATACTTATTTCAATTATATATATATATATATATATATATATATATATATATATTCGTTATTGTAAATGTTTCTTCTTGCAGAACAAAAAACCAACGTACCACCTGCAGTACCCTCACGGACCACCAGTCGGACAAGGAGTTCCGGCGCCGCTGCGTCCCTTTGCTGGCGTCTGCTGTACGCGTCGGGACAAGGGGCGGACTGCCCCCTTGTGGTACAAAAGAGTCAATCTTCAAGACAAACTCAACCACGAACACATTTTTTTAAATGAAATAAAACTCACTTTCTTTCAAACTCATATATTATTTATTACAATTAAATATTTTCTTTTATATTACATAAATCCATTTAAAACCATACAAATTATCTGTGCTGTGATTAATAGTTCCCAGATACTCTCAGAATTCCATGCTAAGAAGAGGAATATAAATCCACAACAAATAAACCACTTGATTAAGTAAAGACGTCGTACAAGTTGGACTTTTTTTTCGTTTTCTTTTTCCATTTTCCCCTACTCCTTTTTGGTACAGACAACATTTCTTCGTTGTGATTCAAGATCAGAACAGCATTGACAAAAATAAAATGTATTTGGAAGGTGCATTCATATAACAGTAATTGCTCATCTTCTGTTCACAATGTGGAATACAGGTTAACTGGAACAGGCACAAGGAAGGGGTGTGTAAGACGATGTCACACATCTTGATAAACCATAGTGGCTCTAGTGACTCCTAAGGCAGCTATAATGGACTTCTCACTCTTGGGAACATGGAAGGGACGACTAAGCAGTCCAGACGACCATCCTACTCTCTACTCTCTATGCAGTGTTGGCTGACTGGGGTTCTGAGGAATCCGTTCAGAGAGGATAACCTGATTCCGATCATCGGGAGATGCGTGTTTAAACTTAAAGACCTTTGGCTTATTCAGAAGGCGGGTTTAGAGAGAAGGCGGGACTCAAATCCTTTAAACTGATTAACACAGAAGTGGATTTTCAAATCGAGTAGGAATAATCATATAAGGGAATTATATTTGATACTAGACTGGCCTCTAAACGGACAGATGATAAAAACCCTGAACCATATTGGGTTCTGATCTGGCTGACCAAACTTAGTTCCATTAGATTATTGGGACTGGCCCCCGGCAGCTCTGTCCCAGAGGATTATGGGTAATAGTGGCGTGGAGGGCGACCGCCTGTCCATTAGCAGGGTCTGGTGCCAGGCCCCCCGGGAGAAATGGATTCTAGGCTTTAACTTCCAGATCTATGTGGTGCACTTTGAAGGAGAACCGAGAGGCGGGCCTGACAAGCACACATCTATCCCTCATGCTATCTTCAGAGGTAACCATCTTCTATTGGACTTTATTCTTAGTCTGTGGGGGGGGGCTCAGAGGAGACCAGGATGGGGCTCGGGTGAGACCGGGGTTAGGCTCAGGTGAGACCTGTGTTGGGGCTCAGGGGAGACCGGGTTGGGGCTCAGGGGAGACCTGCATTGGGGCTCAGGTGAGACCGGGTTGGGGCTCAGGTGAGACCGGGTTGGGGCTCAGGGGAGACCTGCGTTGGGGCTCAGAGGAGACCTGCGTTGGGGCTCAAAGGAGACCGGGTTGGGGCTCAGGGGAGACCTGCGTTGGGGCTCAGGGGAGACCGGGTTGGGGCTCAGGGGAGACCGGGTTGGGGCTCAGGGGAGACCTGCGTTGGGGCTCAGGGGAGACCGGGTTGGGGCTCAGGGGAGACCGGGTTGGGGCTCAGGGGAGACCGGGTTGGGGCTCAGAGGAGACCGGGTTGGGGCTCAGGGGAGACCTGCGTTGGGGCTCAAGTGAGACCTGCGTTGGGGCTCAGGTGAGACCTGCGTTGGGGCTCAGCGACCTGCGTTGGGGCTCAGGGGAGACCGGGTTGGGGCTCAGGGGAGACCGGGTTGGGGCTCAGAGGAGACCGGGTTGGGGCTCAGAGGAGACCGGGTTGGGGCTCAGAGGAGACCGGGTTGGGGCTGAGTGGAGACCTGCGTTGGGGCTAAGGGGAGACCAGGTTGGGGCTGAGGGGAGACCTGCGTTGGGGCTAAGGGGAGACCGGGTTGGGGCTTAGGGGAGACCGGGTTGGGGCTAAGGGGAGACCGGGTTGGGGCTGAGGGGAGACCTGCGTTGGCCCGCCAGAGTCCGGGCGACGGCTGGGGAACACTGGGTGAACGATGCTAAGCTTTAGCACAGGTAGGATGATCAACACATTGCTAAACTCTAGCTCAGGAATGTTCAGTAAGGCAGCACAAGCGAGGGTAAAGGCTAACAGCGTACATGTTTCTACCAGGGGAGCAAACTCAAGCGTGTATAGTACTTTAAGGGGTAAGGGACACAACCTCAGTGTCTACTTAAGGGTCAAGGAAGCACACGAAATGCAGAACAGAAATGAAAGGAGCATGTCAGGTAAACAAAGAGGAAACGTCTTTAAGTTCTCATCATTTTGACACACGTTGTTGTCATGAAGAAGTGTTAGGGGTTAAATGGAAAGGCCGTGTTTGATAAGACCCTGTTTAAAAGTGTAAAGTCTCTGGCAAGAAGCTGACACCTAATTGTGAAGATCTCATAAAGACAGATCAGCTGGAAAGGAAAAACACCTTCTCAAAACCAGGAATGAAGTCTTCCTTTTTACCGCTCTCCAATATATCATTTTTAAATTGACCTTTTTTTAAAAATAAATTATAACTTCTCAATAAAGAAATAAATACATATCTTTTTGGAAAACACAGGAATGAGTCATCACATCAGATCTACGTCAAGTACACCTCGTCTCAGTCAGGAAGCAACAACTAAACATGTGACTGATCCATCTGCCCAGATATAGAAACGCAAACACCATTTATTGATGATCCAGGATCAGATCCAGGATCAGATCCAGGATCAGATCCAGAATCAGATCCAGGTCCAAACTAGGATCAGATCCGCCCCTCTACAGCCCACTTGGGGGAAGGCAAAAACTAAACAACCAGAAAATAGACTTTAGCATTAGCATCACAACGAATACCCTCCCATACAGGAATTCTTTGAAGTAGGAAGGCTCTTTGGCCCCATTATTACACTGGCTAAACCAAGCAGATTAAACTGGAATCATCTTGACTCCAGCAGTAGAGCGCAGCCTCCATGCTCGGTCCGCTGCCTTTACGCCGTGTTTCCCAACACCGACCGGAAGTGAAGGGAAGGACGCACCACATATTTTCCTGGAGACAAGTCTGGTTCCTTCTAGCAATAAGAGGCGAGAGGTCCCGGGACACACCCCCTCTCAGAACCGTCGGCCGGGCCACGCCTGCAGTGCAATCCAAATCAAATGAGATTAAGACTTTCGTGTCTACATCTGAGAAGTCTCTCGTCTTTTTCCTCGCGGGCTGCTAATCGTTTTACTCAGAGCGCAGCGGTGAGCCTAAGCTCACGTTGCATTAGTTAATGTGCTTCATTCAGACCTTCGGAGCTGGTGTTGCTGACGGAGAGGAGACTTTTACCTGTTTCATCTTTCAGCACTATACCGCCGCTCTATCAGGGCTCACATTTCATCCTGAAAGCTGCTGCAGCGTTTCTCTTTCACAGCAGCAGAGAACAGCACAGTCCTCTCACACACACTTTACTACAGTGCCAAGAAGCAATTACACCAAGTATTCACATTGTATTTCTCTAACTGCCATGTTCGTTCGTAGATTCCCCTCAAATGTTCTTCATGTTACTTATTTTGTTCTTTTAGACAAAAGACACTCCATACTACAATAAATGATCTCTGAAGTATCAGTGTGAGATTGGAGACTCTGGGATGGGCGTTTTCCCGTCTCTCATGCCGGTGATACAGTAGGGAGGTGGGGACTGGAAGAGAGGAAGGAACCAGGGACTGAACATGTCGGGACGAGGATTGCTACTGCAGGTTTTTGAGGAGGCGTCCGTAGCGGAAGTCGTAGACGTGTCGACAGACGAACACCAGGTCCGCGTCTACGTCGTCGGGCACACAGCGGTGGGCTGGCATGGCGTGGGCGAAGGTGGGCGGGACCACCAGGGAGGCGGCGTTGGTGCGGAGACCCTCTTTACGGCACTTCACCAAGGCACAAAATCTGACCACACACAAACATCTGGTCAACATCGGTTTGTACGTGTTCGTCTTTCTGAAACAAACATCCTCCATACAGCGTTATCATTTTGGTTTATAAGTCTGAGTGTTGCTCACTCACTCACTCAATCTCTCACTCAGTTGCTGGCTGACTTGTTTGTGTGTTCACTCAATCGCTCAATCTCTCCCTCCCTCATCACTCCAACACGCGTAAGCTCACTTGCGCACTCACTCGTTCTCAATCAACCGCTCGCTCGCACACTCCCTCCCTCACTTTCTCACTCATTTGGGTGTGTTCCCAATTGCTTACTTGCTCACTCACTAGGTTATTGACTCTCTCTCAATCATTCCATCACTTACTCACTCACTCACTCACACACACACACACACACACACACACACACACACACTCACTCACTCACTCACCGGCAGTACTGGGCCAGTGTGAGGACGTAGCATCGGTCTTCGATGCAGGCCACGCTGTTCACGTCCTGGTGGCGCGAGGCAAAGATCTCGTTCTAGAGACGGATTACAGATTAACTGCACTAGTCAGTTACCACACATCTGCCTCCAGCCGCCTCACTAGGTCACATGCTGTCACTGCTTCGGCACTGCATCACTGGTTGTGCCCCGGGAAACAAACCAGGAAGCCTCTCATTCAGAGTCAAACAGGCTGTGGAGATGAATGATTCATTCGCTCACCTCACAATGCACGCTGGGGTTGTGACCTCCTTGTGTGTGTTCCGGCCGGTAGTACCAAAACAAACTCATCATCATCTCTCCTGTGGCACAAAACAAACGGGTGTTAACCATAATGGAGGCGAGCTGATAAAGACCTGTCTCAGCGCTGTCTGCTACATAATGGAAACGCGCACCCCCCCACACACACCTTTAGTCACAGGCAGTAGGGCGTTCTGCTGGAACCACACTGAGAACGACTGGTGTATACGCACAGGGTTCAGTACTTCTGACGGGGGTAGTACTTCTGATGGGGTTTACTACTACTACTGATGGGGTTCAGTACTTCTGATTGGTGTTAACTACTTCTGATGCGGTTTACTGCTTGGGGTTACTACTGCACAGGTGTTCAGTCCTTCTAGACGGGGTTCATTCCTTCTGGATGGGGATCAGTACTTCTGGACGGGGCGGGCCTTCTACCTGACTCAGGGTCCTGCCAGAGGGCGGAGATCTTGGCCACAAAAGGCAGAGTCTTCTTCCTGGGTCCGGACCTCAGGAGCACCGTGTCCCTGACCCGGATCACCTCCCCGTCCCGGTGGACCCCCTGGAAACAGGTCCTCAGCACCGGGGCCTCCTCCTCCTGGGGACACAAAGGGACAGGGTGACTCCCTCATACACGCTAGCGGCGCTACAGACTTCTGCAGCAGCATCCTCTTTAGTTCACCTATCAAATTTCTCTATAAACTTCAATACGTCCAGAACTCCAGCTCACTTCCACCCGATCATGTTACCCCTGTCCTTCACAACCTCCACTGGCTACCAGTTCAATTTAGGATTCATTTCAAAATACTACTCACCCCCCATAAAGTCATAATTAACCTGGCCCCTCCCTACCTCTCCGTCCTCCACCACACATTTACCCGTCGCCTCAGGTCTACAGACACGACCACACTCAGAACCCCAAGGAGGACCGAGCTTTAGACCTGGGGTGAAAGGGCCTTCTCAGTAGCCGCACCATCCCTCTGGAACTCCCCCCCCCCCCCCCCCCCCCCCCCCACCACACTCTCTTCATTTATACAGGCCCTCAAAACACACCTTTTCAATCAATCACCTCCTTCCTTTCTCTCCCCTTCCTCCTTATCTTTATACACAATACGTCATTATTCAATTCTTTTATGTTGTGTTCGCTCTGTAAAGTGTTTTGGAGTATTTAGAAAAGCACTATATAAATGGAATGTCTCATTATTATGATTATTACAGGCGGACCCTCCACTCAATGAACCCCGTCCGTACCACGGTGAAGACCTCCTTCTGGTAGGACAGGCCGAGGGGCAGCCAGCCGTTGGTGGCTCTCCGGCGGCTGCTCTTGCCCTTCTTGTCGTTCTCCCTGCCGGCGGGCGCGCCCGGCTTCTTGTGTTTCTTGTCGCCGCCGAGCGCGGGCACGGCGGCGCCGCGGGCCCCGGGCCGGGGGCCGCTGGGACCCTCGGCGCTTCGAGGACTCTCCTGGACCGCCCGCGGCCCCCGGGGGTCCGAGAGCGGGGTCTGAACGCGGGGTACCGATTGGCCGGCCGGAGGCGCGGCGGGAACGGGGCAGCCGGTGAGGGTCCGCGGGCTGGGGGCGACGGGGACGGAGGAGGGGCTGCGATGGTCCCCGACGGCCTGGGAGAAGCTCTCTGGGGAGGTGAAACGAAGGAAATTGGGTGTAAGTCAGAATAACAGGAAGAAGTTTCCATTCCTTTCTGCTGACCACAGCCGTTAGCTAGTCGCCACATGTCCACTTCACAGCTGAATCACTGAAACTTGAGTCACACTCGATTGTTTTTTGTTGCACGGAGGCTGCGGAAAAATAAACAGCAATTAGCGGTTGTAGCGGCGTAGCAAGTGGTGCCACAAACATGCACGGAGACACACAGAAACACACAGAGACATACAGAGACACACGGAGACACACAGAGACACACGGAGAAACACAGAGACACACAAGAGACACACGGAGACACACGGAGACACACGGAGACACACGGAGACACACAGAGACATACAGAGACACACAGAGACACACAGAGACACACAGAGACACACGGAGACACCCGGACGCTGAGGGAAGCTAGAATCCAGGCCGTGGCTAGCTAGGCAGGCCTTGTGCGACTCATACTACAGCTATCCTGACTATCCATGGCGGCTGCTGCCATAAAGAGGGAACAGAGGCGGTGTTCCCGGGGGGGGGGGGGTCACAGGGGGTGGTGTTCACAGGGGGTGGTGTTCAGAGGGGAGTACCTGATGGGGAGGGTTGGAACACTAAAATACATGATGATGTAGAACTCTTTCTAGCTCTCTGTGTATGCATTTATCATTTCAAAAGGCTTTGATTTGAACAGCGATACTTTTCAATGTACCGAGACGTTCAGTGTCCTGAAACAAAATAAAGTCCTGTCTGCCCCTCCGGCTCTGAACAATGAGAGGACCTGTCTGCCCCTCCGCCTGCCGCCCACGGGCCCCTTTTTCCTACAACAACAGACCCAAACCTCTTTCATGACAACGGCCATCGCTATTTTTAATGCAAACAAAGTCCTCCACCCGCCACCTCTCCACCCCCCTCTCCGCCCGTCCCCTTCCGGGCCCTCCCCTCTCCCGTCTCCACCCGTCCCCTCTCCCCCTGTCCCCTTTCCACCTGTCTCCTCTCCCCTCTCCACCCGTCCCCTTCTCCACCCGTCCTCTCTCCACCCTTCCCGTCCTCTCTCCACCCGTCCCGTCCCCTATCCACCCGTCCCGTCCTCTCTCCACCCTTCCTGTCCTCTCTCCACCCGTCCCGTCCTCTCTCCACCCGTCCCGTCCTCTCTCCACCCTTCCTGTCCTCTCTCCACCCGTCCCGTCCTCTCTCCACCCGTCCCGTCCTCTCTCCACCCTTCCCGTCCTCTCTCCACCCTTCCCGTCCTCTCTCCACCCGTCCCGTCCTCTCTCCACCCGTCCCGTCCTCTCTCCACCCTTCCCGTCCTCTCTCCACCCGTCCCGTCCTCTCTCCACCCGTCCCGTCCTCTCTCCACCCTTCCCGTCCTCTCTCCACCCGTCCCGTCCTCTCTCCACCCTTCCCGTCCCCTGTCCACCCGTCCCGTCCCCTATCCACCCGTCCCCTATCCACCCTTCCCCTCTCCGCCCATTCCATCTCCACCCATCCCCTCTCCGCCCTCTATCTGGCCGGACGGACTACGTCACCTAATGCCATGATTGTTGGTGTTTCTGCTGTTTGCTGTGTACTTCTTGTTTTTAAGATAAATAACAAAGTCAAGTCAATCACCCAACTGTTTGGGTATCGGAAACACAGCTCAACGTCACCTGCACTGATACCTACTCACCGGTCTTGACGCCGTGGTTACACTTGGTGCGCTGGTCGTTGGTGCAGAGCGAGCAGCACGTCCGTCCCGCGCCGGGGGGGATCCCGCCGGCGGCGTAGGCTGAGTAGCCGCTGACCCTGCAGGCCTCTCCGTAGCACGCCCCCACCGAGGCGCAGCAGTACAGCGGGCGGGAGATCCCCGGGCCCGGCGGGTCGGCGGCAGGCATCAGCTTGGGACGCTTCCCCCCCCTGGGGCACAGCGAGACGGGGGCGATGGGCGAGGGCGGGCCGTCCGAGTGGCTGAAGTGGACGTAGTACCCGGGGCAGCAGGTGTACTCGTGGGGGAAGCGGGCGTCGGACATGGCGGCCGGGTGGGCGAGGGAGTGGGGCGCCTGCAGGTGGTGGTGGTGGTGGTGGTGGTGGTGGTGGTGGTGGTGGTGGAACACCTTGGACAGCGAGCCCTCCTCGGACTCCTTGAAGCTCTTGTCCTTGAGGAACAGGGCGAGCCTGTGGCAGTACTCCATGCACATCTCCTGGGAGCAGCAGTAGCAGGGGGCCAGGCCGCTCTCTACCTGCTCCTCCTTGATGGACTTTAGGGAGAACCCGACCACCGGGCTGCACCGCGACCCGCATTTATAGCAGCCCTGCCCGCCCGGAGACCCCCGCCACTGGCCCTCGTGGTCCGGCGTCTCGCTCTTGCAGACGCTCCCGCAGGTCGGGACGGGGGAGTCCTGCCGGGGGCGGGCCTGATCCCTGGCCTCCTGTGGTCCGGGTTTGAGTTGGAGCTCAGTGCGTTTTGGATGGGGTGATCTTTGGGTCTGCGCTGGTTCTCCCCCCTGGGGCTCCCCGGCCTTCTCCTTCTGTGGGGACGCAGACGTCTTGGTGTCCCTCGCCCCCGTTGCCGCCTCCGTCGTCGTCGTCGTCTTCTTCTGCCGCCGGTTTCCGTACGGAGCGCTGGTGAGCTTGAGCAGCGTGGCAGCGGTGAGGCCGGCCTGGCGGCGGGGAGCCGGGGTGAACACGGCCGACCAGTCGATGTTCTCCGGCTCCTTCCTGGCCTTCTTTTTCCGCGGCCTCCCGCTGGCGTTGGCCTCAGGGACCGGGCTGGGCTCCTCGACGGCCTCTCCTTTAGGTTCGTCTGGCGCCGTGGCCTTGGCGGGGCTGGCGTCGGCGGCGAGGCCCCGGCTGGCGTGCTGTGGCCTCTTGGTCTGCCCGGCGGCTCGGTGGAGCAGCAGGCTGTTGACGGCCTCGGCGTTGAGGGAGGCCATCCTCCTCCGGCGAGGCTCCCACGTGGCCGGGCTCGGCGGGGGCGGGGCTTCCGACGGCCCGGGTTCCGGTTCTGCTGCTCGTCGATCGGCGACAGAGGAGGTCCTCTTCAGCGGCCGGTGTGATTTGGTCCTTCCCGAAGCCGGGCCGGGTGGCTCCTTCCGTTTACCCTTCACAGCCTTCAGCTTGGCTCCCTTCGAGGCTGGTTTCACCTTACCCAGAAGCCTCCTCTCCTCCAGACGTGAGAGCACGACGTGGCAGTCCAGCGCGTCCCCATCGCCCGCCGCCGGCGTCTTCCGTCTCCCGCTCCGGTTCCCCTTGATCTCCTTCCTCTTCCTCGCCCTGTGCTTGTTCTTCTCTTTCCGTTTCCTTCCTCCTATGCTGCCCTTGGGTTCCTTCAAAGCCTTTCCTCGCTGCAGAGGCCGCTTGGGCTGAGCTCTGACCATGGTCCGAGCGAGGCTGCGTACTCCCGGCCTGGTCCCCGAGGCCTGCTTTGGTGGATCAGCTCACAGAAGCCCCTCCATGGGCATGTTCATGGATCATCACCTGGGCCCACACCACCCCTGGGGAAAAACAGATTGCACAATCATCAGTGGAGTTTGCTGCACAGCGAGCTACACAGGGAGGCTGCTTAGACCACCACAAACAGCGCCACTACTGGCCTGCCACTATGCAATTTGTCTCCCTAACTGTAGAGCGATTTACATTTTGCCCGAGCCCAGTTGTGAACCACCGAGCCCAAGCCTGAATCCACTGTTACAACACTTTTAGATTTGTTTGTGTGTTGAAATGACAGCCATATGATTGTTCAATTTTAAATCAATGGATGCAATTAAACCACAGCTTTAGTGGGCGTTTGGTTGGATGAATGACTCACTCTAATATTACACACATTGTACACGGTCACTCAATAAGACAGAGGAAATATATGATGAATAGACAAGAAGTTTTTGGCATCCTCTATTATAAGATCTGTGCAGCTGATGATTCAGGAGATTAGGCCTACTTGTTTTGAGATGTTTGAGAGAGGATTCCTCAAATGAAAAACAAGAGCAATGTACTAAATGTTGCCAACCAAACTGTTAAACATTTCCATAACCAGAACGCTATGAAAGCCATCTAAATTAATGTCATCTCAAATTGTTGTAATAGCACTTATTTTAGCAAGTCCCATGGCATACCCATGTCAGACAATGGCCTCTTCAGTTACCATGTCAACAAGCTGGTACATCAAGCCGGCATATGTACGCGTTTCATTGTACAAATAACACGAAATGAGGAAAAACAATGAAGAATTTGAGCACATTGATTCTAATGTGTTATTAGTAATGCGCGATATAAACGATATACGATATAAACAATTTTAAAAAATGGCCTACGATAGAGATTTTAATTCTATCGCTCTATCGCGATAATGCATGTTGATGACGCAAAATACAATGTTTAATTTTTGGTTTGGTGCAATTCCTTTTCACATTGCAATTTTCGCAACAGTGCCAGAATTCGTCAACAAACCTGCATGTGTGCAAAGAACGTTAACCCATTTGTACCGGCTGCTGTGCGGCGCAACATTGTATCTAGTAGATACAATGTTGCTCCACGCAGCCGGTACAAATGGGTTAATGGTAAACACGCATTGATGCGCAATCCGGTCTTAAAGGTAAACACGCACAGATGCGTGATCCGGTCTGAATGGGTTAAATCATTGGACAAAAAGGTCTGGGACGTTGTAAAGCGTTAAAGGAAAAAGGGGGGGGGGGGGAAGCACCGGTGAAAGTAAACAATCATGGATATCCAGCGTGATATACATTGATCTGCGGACTGGTCCAACTCCTTCTCCCTCATCCTGACTCGGAATGTGTTAAATGCATCGGCATTTTTAAGTTATGTTTTCCAGCGTACTTTTTACTTGCTTTTGTCGGACCGTCGGGTGGTGGCTCAACATGGAGCAAAGAGGAGACGGAATGTCTTTTGGATATTGGACACAAATATCCAAAAGACGTTCCGTCTCCTCTTTGCTCCTTGTTGAGCAACGTCTCCGAGACCACCTCTCCGGCTGGGTCAACCTCCTTTTGATGGTTAAAAATATCACGTAATCGACAAAAATCTTAACAATCAATGATCGATCATCAATTAATCATGCCCATCCCTAATTGTCAGTACAGTGTCTGTTCCTTATCTAGAAAGACACCCGTTTTTCCTGTTCTCTGCATCTTGGGTGGCATTTAAGAACCAAGGACTTATCCTAAGTGTAGTGCCTTTTAGAATGGTTTACACTAAAGGAAAGAAACCCAATACTAATTGTATTTATCTGCAACATTATGTTGTATGATTACAGTGTTTCACAATAAATGTTGTCGAAATGACATACTATATTTCTCTTTTTTTTAAAATACATTTAGCAGTTTGGCTTTCCTTAGGGTCTATGTAACCTGTTCTGAAACGGTTATTTTCTGATTTTATATTGTGATATATATCGTTATCGCAAGAGGCTGCAACGTATATCGCAATATGGATTTTAGGCCATATCGCCCATCTCTATGTGTTATCTGTTTTAACAATACCAAACCCTTTCTCTCCTTTGCAAGGACCCAACAGCTACTGATATTACACCCAAGATTGACCCGACTCCAATGACACTCTTCCATGTGAAATTAAACCATAAATCTGCTCTCTGAAAAGCTATTATGCACGTTGACCTCTTCCATCTATTAAAAGTGACATTTCACCCAGAAAACGATTGAGCCTCTCCATTAAAGCCATTAAATCTGAATTGATTATTTAACAACTTTAAACTGCATGTATAACTACCAAATGTATAATCCATAGAGTGATATACACTATCCTGGTCCAGGTGGAGACCATACAACTCAACGGAGAAAGGGTTAAGGTCTTGGCAGAGTGCGACTACAGCTCGCTCTGCGTTCTGATTCTGCATAGAGCAGCAGACCCCTGACACACTCCGTCCAAAGGAAAGCAACAGCAATCCTACTCGGTGCCGCATATGGCTCAGGAGGTAGGGCAGGTTGGCTGGTAACCGGAAGGTTGCAAGTTCAATCCCCAGCTCCTCCGAGCGGAGTGTTGAGGTGTCCCTGAGCAAGGCACCTAACCCTAAATGCTCCCGACAAGCTGGCTGTCGACTTGCCTGGTTAACACCGCCATGGGTGTGCATGAATGGGTGAATGTTAAGGCAATATTGTAAAGCGCGGAGTGAGTGGCCATTGGTTAGAAAAGTGCTGTATAAATGCAGTCCATTTACCATTTACCATTACCCCTCAGCTACACCAACACAGTAGCAAGTCTAATGATCAGCTGCACTCAAAACCCTACAGTCTATGACGGAGGCAGCTCAAGCCAAATAATCTTTTGATTGATGCATCCCCTACACCTGTGAGACGAGCCCGGGTCTGCGATGGAGCGTTTCCCTGAAGAAATGACATCATGGAATGCCCCCGCCCTCCCCCTCCACCTCCCCCTTCCCCACCCCCACCGTGTCTGTGGGAGGCGACCGGGTCAAAACTAGTGCTGGCAGCACAATACAGAGATGTAGACACCTGCAGAAGACAGACCGTTTGGTAGACTGAGGACCGACTAGTCTGCTGCCCACTAGATGCGCACTTTGCAGAGTCACAGAGGCCGCCTCTATATATTATATAAAGTTTGGTTGTGCAACAATTTACTACAACATATAGCCTTCCCTATTTATTCCTGAAGCCTGCTTTAGCAAATCTAGACACATAACGGACACACCATAACAGACACACTCGCATATGTGTGTTCAACCCAAAAGCCATTCTGAACAGAATTCTCACAGTCAAAAGTGAAGTCTCACTATTTTCAGACTTTCCATGTAGTTTGGTTTCCGCTTGGCCTTCGGTTCAACGTTAGGACAAGACATCCTCTCCCTGCTCCACAAATCAGCTGCTGTTTGACACTCCGTCGCCGCTGTTCATGTATTGATGTGCGGCCCGTAGCAACGCCTCCTCTCCGTAGCAACGGCGCAGACGTATACCGTGCGACTTCGCAGTAGACCCGTCGCAGCCTCCACGCTTCCCATAAAACTCCGCTCCGAGAAAATAACAGACGGGGAATGCGGGAGGCCCGGTGAGTCTCCAAATACCGAGGTCAGGAAGCGGAGCCGCAGGCTTACTATTCACAGAATATCTCACACCAAAGAGGGAGAACATCTCAATGGTAAATAGACTGCATTTATATAGCGCCTCGCTAACCAGTGGCCCCTCAAAGCGCTTTACAATATTGCCTAACATTCACCCATTAATGCACACATTCACACACCGACGGCGGTGTGAACCATGCAAGGCAACAGCCAGCTGGTCGGGAGCAGACAGGGCGAGGCACTCAGGGACATCCTGCCCCTCGGCTAGGAGGAGCTGGGGACGGTACTAGCAACCTGCCGGTAACAAGTCAACCCCTATCCACTTCGTGAGCCACTGGCGTACCTACATCCCTACCTGCCACATCTACAACTGGTCAGACTGAAGGGATGTGATCCAACACACTGTTGAGTTACTATTTCACCTCAGACAACAAGGACCGATCATTCTCCATCTTAAATATGCGGAATAGGAACTTCTGAAATTTTCGACAAAAGCCTTGAAGAACCACTCAATGGATCTGGAGAAAGCGATGATCATGATGTTCTCTTCAGAGATTCCCCGTGACACAACGCTCCCGGAGTGCACAGCAAAACTGAGAAGAACATTTACAGAATCCATCTCATCGCCCCATTCTCCCTCATCTCCCCCTGAGTGACTCGGTGAACTGTGTTGTAATTTGACAGATAAGAGAAGAGGAGAACCAACGTGATAACTTGGTTTCTTTTGATGGCCAATCACGTGGCTTCACTGGCAGAGACACGCATGAAGAAAGACGGATTGCTCATTAGCCAACATTGTCTTCAGCTGAGGGAAAGATTCCCGCCTGCTAGTTATGATGTTAAGACAAACTTTACCACCGACAGTGCCAGAACCTCAATCCCAGCAGGTGGTGTGGTTCAATAATGAGATGAACAGTTTGATGACTGACTCCATTAACGTTTCAAACAGATGACAGATTGACCATCAACTGCTCTACAGATTAGGCAATGACACTTTCTCAGTCACACACGGACACATCTCCAAGGTGTTTAAGCCAAAATAAGCTCTGAGAGGAAATTCTTCAGTTTGGTGAGGGTCTTGATTTGTTTTTGTAAATCCGTCTAAGAGTTGTTATATTATAAATATTTAGGCTAGGGTGAATGCTGGTATATTCTCCATAATTGTGATTCAGGCACCTGTTCTGAAGTATCACAGGATCGTCTATGGTGATTAACTCACGTGGGTTTCAAGTAGGGTTAAAAGCACGTTTGCGAGAGTGAGTGTTGTAAATCAGTTAAAAATACAAATTCCAACACACGCTACGAAAAGTTAATATCATTTAGAAGAAGGCAGATTAACCCCTCCCACGCAACAACGCACATCCTTTTGCAAACACGTAAAAACAACTTGGGTTGAAGGTCGTACAGTGTGCGGAACAGCCTATTTCTCCTAACGCGGTGGGGCTCAAACACAGGGCGTATCACCAAGTCCGCTCCCCCGGGTAGACCATCGGTCCTCGGCCGGCAGCGCCGACACCACCGTCCACCATGATCCCGTTTCGGGAACCATCCGCACTAACGTAGCGAAACAACTCGGATTCGCTCTCATTGAGATCAACAAAAGTGCGACGCGTGTCCTATTGCACATCACATCGCGGTGGGATGCGTTCTGCCCATCAGAACTGCGGTGAATCCCCGCTGTCCCCGTCCGCTCCCCCGGTCTGCTTCCCCGGTCCGGGCGGTGACAGCATGCGGGGGGAACGTGTTCAGTATCAGAAGTGAAGCTCACCGGGACGACGATCCAGCGACGAGTTCGCGTCTGGTGCTCGATCACATGAGGGGTTATGGGGCTGGTGGTAAATATGAAGATTATTACGGGCTCCTAGCCCGGTTGTTACGATGTAGGCAGGGAAGGCGATCCGCGACGGTACAGCCGACTGAAACTGAAATTAAAAGACGATGCATGTGGGGAGATCATACCTCGAGTCCCGATCGCGATGGGTCTAAGGACCAGGAAAAGATCCGAGGGTTTTTCCCCTGCTTGAAAATGTTTCTATAGCCGATCTGCGAGACGATCCGTGGGAGCGAATATCCTCCAGCAGCCAGAGTCACGGCAACACGGTAAACGGTGACCTACTTCCGAAGTGGCATGCTGGAGATAATATCATGCGAGGCTGCTGCCGCTGCGCTGGGACATCACACACACACACACACACACACACACACACACACACACACACACACACACACACACACACACACACACACACGGATTGATAAAGGTCAAGAGTTGGGACCAATAAACAGTGTGCAGCTTTTCCAAAACCTATTCATTGATTTCTAATATAGTATAAATTATCCAATAGAATAGGCTAATGGTTTTACAGTCCAAAATAGTCTGCTAATAGACAGTTAGTCTAGAAGTGACCACTCATAGAAGTGTACCATTAACCAACAGCACCGATGAAAGCAGATGTAAGACCTAAAGCAGATGTCGGGCCCGAGGCACTGTTCCATTTTTGGCTTACCGACATTCAAATCATTTAGAACAAGAGCGCCAAATTGCTCTTACCATAATTTAAAATTACGTTTGAATAAATATGAGGGCTAAAAATCAAACAACTCAAACAACAACAATCGATGGTGGGAGATTTCCATGTCAACACAACTAATCTTACGCGTCATCAAGTTGGTGTCTCGTTAAATATCTCTCTTAATTGGAATAACCGCTAATTCCCGTGATCAATATCCGTCTTTACGGTAATTAACAGATGTTAACGAGCCGAGTGGCACTTAATGAGGCGAGGGCCCGGAGAAGCTGAGCGAGCAGAACGCAAACTAAATACACATACACACTACATACACACATCCATGACTGCAACGCAAACGGAATACACACATCCACGACTGCAACAAAACGGAATATACACATCCACTACTACAACGCAAACTGAATACACACACATCCACGACTCGAACGCAAACTGAATACACACACGTACACGACTACAACGCAAACTGAATACACACACATCCACGACTCGAACGCAAACTGAATACACACACATTCACGACTACAACGCAAACAAGAGGCTCCTTATAGGACAGCACTATTAACAGGCTCCTTATAGGACAGCGTTAATACACCTGGCTCCTTATAGGACAGCATTATTAACAGGCTCCTCATAGGACAACGTTAATAACAGCTCCTAAGGACAGCATTAATAACAGGATCCAACAGGCTCCTTATAGGACAGCATTAATAACAGGCTCCTTATAGGACAGCATTAATAACAGGCTCCGTATAGGACAGCATTAATAACAGGCTCCTTATAGGACAGCATTAATAACAGGCTCCTTATAGGACAGCATTAATAACAGGCTCCTTATAGGGCAGCATTAATAACAGGCTCCTAAGGACAGATTTAATAACAGGCTCCTTATAGGACAGTATTAATAACAGGCTCCTTAGTATAGGACAACGTTAATAACAGCCTCCTTATAGGACAGCATCACTCTCCAGCCTGGAGGTAATACTCAAACATCAGCCTCCCCAACCATCTCCTTCAGGAGATAATCCAACGTCAAATCTCCTGTCAGCAACATAACTTCAGAATAAGATATGAAATGTATGTGTAACATGCTTCTTTAAATATACTCTAAATGATAAACAGTATCGATGACAAGTAACGACTTGCTCCCTTGTGTGACCATCACGTCTGCACGGCGTGTTTCAACCAAAGTCTAGTGATCAGTAACACGTCTGTCCAGCCCACTCTGAGCAGGAGGACAGGAGGACAGATGAGCCTTCATGGTTCGTCGCTCAAACAGACATGGTGTTACAGTGTGTGATGGGACGTGAAAACCTGGTGTCAAACAGCCCGACAGGAGAGGGAACATGGATAAGCAATCTGACACGTCCAGACGGAGACAGAAACGCAACCACAGACATCCCCCCCCCCCCCCCTTCATCGCTTGACAAGTTGGGCTGGAAAGTTCCAGAATGAAGCGCGGCGATTGTGTGAAACAGACAGGGAAGTGAGGAAGGGATTGAGGAATCTGTGAATAGAGACGGCACAGAGTTGGGAGAGAGAGGGCGAGAGACAGAGCAGCAGCGGCATTGAGAGAGGGAGAGGGAGAGGGAGAGGGAGAGCCATGTCATTATCATCATGAACAATGGCTGTCTGATGGAGCAGCTCTGCCGTTATGTTTCCAGCACAGCTGAGGGAGGAGGAGGAGGAGGAGTAGGAGGAGGCGGAGGAGGAGGTGTCAGCCAGCCTGTCTCACTTAACGGCCTCACCGCGGGCCTCACTCATGCTTCAGCATCTGCCCGAGTGAAGGACACTTGGTGCCATGTGTTCCTCTGTGGAGAAGCCCGGTGCTCGCTACACACTGAGAGCTTCTGTTCCTCCTCGGCCTGAGCGGCCATTGAGTCTCCTAACCGGCCAGCCCTTGTAAACAAGCCCAGTGGGTGATAATAGAGGCGAGGCACCAGCTCCTCCAGACCTCCACCGCCATCCACCCGCAGCTGTGGCCTGACAGCTGACGCCCGAGTCTTTAGGTCTCTGTTCCTTCACACCCTCACTGTGAAACCAGCCCCCCCCCCCCGACCTCAAACCAATCCCAGCCCATCTTCCACCAGCTGACCTGTAACGGCCATAGAACGTGTGTCTGCCATCAGAACGAGGAGAAAGTCAGAGAATGAGTGTGAGAGAGAAAGGGAGTAAGAGAGAGACGGTAGGAGGAGGATTAGAGGGGAGGACAGAGAGGACACAGTCAAGGGAGGGAGAGTGTTAATAGATTCAAGGGAGAAGGGGGTGATACACCTGAACCCTGATAGTGGGGCGGCCCGGGTACACCACGTATCAGAACACACACACACACACACACACACACACACACACACACACACACACACTCGCGCGCTCACGCACGCACGCACACACACACGAAAACACACGAAAACATGCAAACACACGCATAGACATGCACAGACACTACACGCACAGACACGCACGCACACACGATGAGCACTCTCACAACACAATGAGCACTAACAGTCAGGCAATTGGTAGCCACAGGCTTTCAATCCTATCCTAACAGAAGCTTGGAAAGCCATACGAACGAGACAACGACACCCTGACTACACGGCTCAGCGGCTCATGACGCTACCATGTTTATTTCCTTAACGACGAGCGGCAAGTAAGGATAAGAAGAGTATCAAAGTTAAAGAAACAAGGGAATGCTATTCTAAAAGACGGTCTGAACTTCATCCAAGTTATTTTTGTACTGCAACATGTCAGAAATACAGCAACGTGTTCATTAAAGCAGTCAGAGAGCAGAGACCTGAGCTTTTCCACAGAAGTCTGTCTCCCTTACTAAAGTCCAGCAGCATGTCAACTATGGCGACATAAAACATGGCATCTGAAGCCCTCTGAGATGTACCTGTGATTAAGGGCTATACAAACACAATTGACTTGAAGGGAAGGGGCAACAAAGCTGGCATCAAGTGTTCCTCATGCACAGCATCACCCGTTATATGGAGCGATATGATGTATGGGTGGTAGAATCTACATATTTCTATCACATTTTGGGATACAGGGAAGGTAAAAGAACAATCAATAAGCAAAATGAAGACCAATAATTCATGGGAATGGTATCTCATAGCAATAGCTACGGAAGAGGATTAGGGCCGCTCATACAAAAAAAATAAAGTTCTGACTTTATTCTCAGCATTCTGACTTTTTTTCTCAGAATTCTGAGATTAAAGTCAGAATTCTGACTTTAAACTCAGAATTCTGACATTTATCTCAGAATTCTGACTTTAATCTGACTTGAATTCTGAGAAAAAAAGTCAGAACTACCTGTAAGGACCAACAGCCGTGGGAGAGACACTTTGCTTCATGCAGTAGGAGGAAACCACACGCAGAGTAGCCAGTAGCCCTAGCCTACTTGTGCCAAGATGTCTTCCCTTAGCTACTTCTTTCGGGTTCGAGAGGATCCAGAAAATGTTCCAGTTTCACTCACCAAAAAGTGAGTGAAACTGGAACATGTGTTGTTTTGGTGCCAGTTTTTTTAAAAGTCATTCTGACTTTTTTCTCAGAATTCTGAGATTAAAGTCAGAATTCTGAGATTAATGTCAAAATTCTGAGAATAAAGTCAGAATTTTTTTTTTTTATGTGTGGCCCTAATCCTCTTCCGTAAATAGCAGAAGCCAATTCTAAAATTTAGTTTAAGTAATTCTCATATTAATTCTGCATTGGCTATCAGTAAGTCCTATCTGTGTCTCAGTTGGAAAGTATTTATAGTACATCCATTTAGTGCACGGTAGTTCTGTTGTGCTTGGGGCGCCGTATCATCGACATAATGGGATTATCTGAAAGACGCATGTCTCGCTTTATGGCATAAGGCAGTTTTATCCATGATGCTTCTATTCTTTTAAACATTGGCAACCCACATCCTATACATAGCAATCCTCAACAGCTTTTGGAACTCGTTAATCCCGAACTATGGACAAAAAGTTAACATTCCGTAATTTTTATCACTTGATACTTGTGTACAAGTTTCGCACCACATGCTTGCGTTCGTTCTCTGTGATGCAACCTCAGTTTGGTCAACAAACTCAACGCCTTTCGGCCTCGAAACACTGAAGGCATGACCGGGTCTCTGACCGCGATGCATGGCCGTACTTACCATGAGGACCAGGCGCTTTACCAGTAGAAACAAGTTGCTCTTCAGCGTGCCAACACCCGCAGCACGCCGGGCTCTGACCCCGCTTTACCTCGGTTCTCACGGTGTCCTCGGTCGCTGGAAGTCTCCAGCCACTTTCAGTGTTTTTCTCTTTCCTGAAGAAACGCTAGATAGTTATGTTCCGAGTAAAACGTCCACTAAAGAAGCCCCTCCGGCTGCTACTCCTCCAGGAGGGGTGGTGGTCAGGTGTTTGGACCCCGGGAGGGAGAGCGACCAGCGGACGACTCAGTCGAGTTGCGATCATCCTCCTCCGCTCCACCGGAGCTCCTCTCCAAACGGCGCGGCTCTGTCCGCGGCCGAGCGGGCAACCGTCCGTCGGTGCCGCTGTGGAAACTGGAATAGCAGTTGGAATTCGCCGCGGGATAAATATTTTACTTGCATTTAACAAACTGCGACTACTTTAGCATTTTTTACATAACATCATCATCCGCTTTTCATGTTGACGCATCATGTTGAGAAAACATGGAGTTTCTTAAAGGGCCACGGACGTCCGTCCACATGTCACCCGGAGAGGCCCGCATGTAGAGAGGGGCTTCATTTGTGAATGAACACCTAAAATCACACCTATTATTAATACTAACACTACTAGTATCAATACT
The DNA here is from genome assembly GCF_949987615.1 of Pollachius pollachius. Taxonomy (NCBI): domain Eukaryota; kingdom Metazoa; phylum Chordata; class Actinopteri; order Gadiformes; family Gadidae; genus Pollachius; species Pollachius pollachius. The sequence goes on along the minus strand of NC_136948.1, from coordinate 11,215,369 downwards.
GTTACTGAACACCATGGAATCACACTTATTACTAATACTATCACTACCAGTATCAACACCTGTTATTATTACTATCACCAGTGTTGTGCCTGAACGCGTTCACTGAACGATAGTTCATGAACTCGTTCATATTTTGGGCGAACGTGAACTGAACGTACTGTATTACTGCCTGATGAACGTTACTGTGAACTCGTTCATTCTGGTGTCAGTGAACGGCACCCTCACTCGGTTTAACTTCGTTCAATGGGGGGGTTATTTGTTTATCAACACGGCGGATGCGCACGCAGATCGCCGTGTTGTTTGACCGGTTGCCATGGTAATCCCTGAGAGGTTAATTTGCAGTTGCGGTGTTGCCAGCTTACTGTTACATTAAACGGTAATCAGAAAACGCGGTTATATGCTATAGACCCTATAGTATCTGTCGTATGAAGGCTGGGACGAATTTCAAATTATAAATATGTACACTTTATTTTGAAAGTACAGACCGGCACGATTCCCATTCAAAGGAATGGCGCGGTGATTATTCTTCAAAACTAAGAGCTGTTAAATTGTGGAAAATGAATTAAACTGTAATCAGACAACACGGTTATATGCTATAGACCCTAGAGTATCTGTGGTATAAAGGCTGAGACGAATTTCGAATTATAAATATGTACAATCCATAACGTTAGCTCTCTGGCTCATAGCTCAGCGGACTAGAATACCTCCTAGAATCATTGCTTTTTGGCCGGAAATGGAAAGGGGGGCTGTTTACGTTTGATTGTAGTCTTTTCGCTCGGTTCTCCATCTCATCAGTAGGGCTAGAACCGAGAGAAAAGACTACAACCAAACGTGAACACCCCCCCCCTTTCCGTTTCCGGCCAACGAGCATTGAGTCTTCCAACAGAAATCAATGGGATTTACAAAATGCGCTAAATGTGCAATAAAACACGATAGAAACTGTATTAAGCTACGATACTTGATTCAACCACTCTATTTCATCCTAGACAAACCTCAAAGCGGGCTCAATGTTCAAAATGCCGGAAAAAACGAATAGCTCACAGCAACATATTGAAAAAAAGAACTATGAACTAGTTCATTTTTTGGAACTGTGAACTTAGTTCAAATTTTTAAATTATGAACGTTTAACTGAACTAGTTCATTTTAAAATTTGTTAACTGAACTTTGAACTAGTTCACGTAGAAAGTGAACTTTCCCAACACTGACTATCACTAGTGTCAATACTGTTACTGAACACCATAGAATCACACCTATTGCTAATACTATCACTAATAGTATCAATACTGTTACTGAACACCATGGAATCACACCTATTATTAATATCATCACTACCAGTATCCACACCTGTTATTAATACTATCACTACTACTACTATCAATACTACTACTACTACTTCTACAACTAATACTAATTATTTATAACATAATAATTCATATATTATTGTATATAACTGTAATGTATTGAAAATGTATCGTAACATCGATGTTTATTTAAATAATTCCTTATTTAATGACTAGCTTTTGAGCCTAATTGGCCAACGCACAGAATTGGAACCGCAGGTCTTATCAGGTCATAAAACACACTTTAGCTCAGACATGAGCTACATATGTCACTTCATTGTTGTTAAAACGTCACTTTGGAGTTATTTCTCCCATACTTGCTGAACTCTAGGTTTGTAAACCTAGCAATTGTGTCTTGATCTATGGGAAAAGGCTACATTACTTTTAAGGCAATTTATGCTAGGCCTGCCAGCTGTGGTCATCAAGCAATGTTTGTGTGTGTGTGTGTGTGTGTGTGTGTGTGTGTGTGTGTTTTCCTTCTAGCTCAATTATATCTTGTTTAGCTTGCATCAATCTCAAAAACTATACCAAAACGTGCTTATAAAAATAACGTAGAATGATTCATGTTTAATCACTGATGGTTGAAAGAAAAAAATGTGGCCTATTCATAAACCCTAAATAAGTCTCAATTAGCATAAATGAGAAATGAATAATGTTAACATCTGGTTAGACAAGTCACAATTCATTAAGGGCTTGGTGGGGCTATTATAAGGGTGAAAAGTCGATATGTCCAAACCATTGGCAGTGAATCATCTGGATGTAGCAGAACAGTTTCCAACACTAGCAAACTGAGAAAACAATGTTGACATTTACTTGTCCAAACCAATGAGTGATTATCAAATTACTAAGAAAAAGTAAACATTCCAATATTTTTCCAAAGCCATTTCAACAAAATACGAGTAGGAGAACTGCATTAATGACGTATATGAAGCAACATTAAAGTCTATCAAAAACATCGATTTTTACATGAATCAGAGATTATGGTTACAAAAAGGGCTTTCAGATCATGACGATCAACGATCTTGAACCGATTTACAATTCAAAGACTTGCAGACAACTGTGTGTCAATGAATTGGATTTGATTCTACATAACAAACAACTGCCTAAAACTAGTTCTGCCAGGAATCACTCATGTTTTAGATTGAACCATTCATTTAATTAAATGGTTGCACACTTTATTTTGGCGGTATGGTGTCTTTCCTGGGGCTGCCTGCTGTAGGATTTAAAGCCTGACATACAGATGTCAGATACAGAATAACAACAGCATTCCAACGTTTGGCAACAGGGAGCACTTAACAAACCCCCATGGGGTAGAGTGACATCTCATCCCATTGTAAGTTGTATGCAATACAGAGCAGAGCCAAAGCATGTGGAGGCTGGAGTCGTGGGGGGAATTCAGCTCAGCACACTTTAAGTGTGTGTTTGAGATGGATGGTCTTAAAGGTCTCATATTATACCACCAGGTGTGAGTGTGATTAGCCATTACAAGCCATTAAAACGCCCATTTGTGATGTCAGAAGAGGCAGAATTTCAAAACGGCCTGTAATGGCTAATCACATCTCACCTCATCTTCACACCTGGTGGTATAATATGGGGCCTCAGTGTACGAGCGTTTGATTGGACTGCGATAGCCGTCAGCTGATAAAGGTTGCATGACTAGAGTGTCCCACTAGAACTGGCTACGCCAAAGAAACAAACTTGTTTATTGCTTGATTATTATTGCTCCAGTGAAAAACATTTACTTGCTTGTTTCAAAAGTAAAGTGAACATATGCAATATTGTTTCCCCCTCCCCCACAATAAATTCAAACAGCACGAAATGTTATTAAACACACAATGGTGTTTCAGATTGCAACTATTTGAAGTGTTCTGAAAACACAACAGACTTTTAATCTTCCCTTTACGTGCCCCTTCTCTTTCAGTTCTAGTGTTCAGACCAGTATGTAGGAGATTAGGTCATATGCGAAGCCATCTTTCAATTGGGATACCGATTGAGAACATATTAAGCATTGCTCAGATCAGTTGATATGCTTTTCATACACAATTTGGGGTAGAGGTATGCAGGAAGACCATGGTTACGGTAGGTAATCACATTCACTGGGACTGCTTTTAGCCTTTTTTATTTAAATTCAAACAAACTACGACAGTCAGAAAAAAGAAAGCACAACATCCTTTCGGAAGGAGATGATGGCAAAGTGTTAAAAATCTGTTTTAGTGCAACCATTTATTACGCTTACTTTAGAAATGAACAAAGATTTCTACACAATATTTTTCAGGAGCCTACAATAGGCAATGTTCATGCGTATAAAAACCTAACTCTCCTCCTGGTTATATTAGCTTATGTTCATATTCAATATTATATTGCTCATCTACCGTCGTCATGTACCCAGGTCTCTCTTGTGGAATCAAAACAACACCTCAGCTCAGGAAGATCCAAATGACAGAAATAACATTACTATCGATTTCCAAAATCGACTGTACACTCCAAAAGTCTACAATTAGAAATAAAAAATGTATGTTCCCCATACATATGGAAGGTCCACAACCTCGAGCCAGAAGTATTCAGATCAACAAATAGTATATATAGTAAATAGTATATAATATACATATACTGCACCAGTCATGACTTTCAGTTTGCTAGTTTCAGTTTACCAGTCGGTTCTGCGGAACAGACTGGGTACATGAAAACGTCCCTCAAAAATATCAGCAGCAGAGATGTCAATAAATGGAGAGCAAATCAACAAATCAACCGTATATTATACAACAAAATAGTCAATTTAATTTAAAACATGAAGTCCGGTCCGATCTAATCCTGTATTGAAATGCGACCGGGTAAGCTTGAGGAGACAGGATCATAAGGCCTGGGATTGTGTAATGATTTGAGGCAGGTGTCCGGTTCAGCCAGGGGGTGGGGCTTGCTCGATAGACGGCCGCTCCAGCCCTACTTGTACATGGCGTTGAACGCTCGTCCAATGATCAGCCTCCGGACCTCACTCGTGCCGGCGCCGATTTCGTACAACTTGGCGTCTCTGAGGAAGCGGCCCATTGGGTAGTCGTTGATGTAGCCGTTCCCGCCTGGCCAGAAGAAGAGGCACCGTTGGTGAAAACATGAATCAAATGAACGTCTAGTTTTTAGCCCATTTTGAAGCAGTCCACTTTAATAACAATGTTAAATGCTTCTACATTTTGTGGTTTATGTTTCTACACCCTAGACACTAACTCTCAAAAATTAAAACTAAAACATTCACACACACAGCATACACTTATAACACAGTTTCAGTTTTATTAACATCATATTTTCTTTTTATAAAGAGTAGGCTTGTTTTAGTGATCCATGGCACATTCTCCCAGTCGTCACTTTAAGGAGCTTACCAAGACACTGAATGCCATCCAATGCAACCTGAGTCGCATTCTCAGCACAATACAAGATCACTCCAGCACAGTCCTGCAAGGATAGTAAAATCCATACCATTACTGGATGCATCGAGGAATTACAGGTACATAAATACATATCACACAGTCATGCACTGGGACTTCAACAAATGTCAATGCCATGTTCTGTTTACATTTTCAGTGGCTACAGATCCTAGTCCCAAACGTATGGAAGATGGTAAATTTGCCAATGATGCAAGTAATGTGAAGAGAAACAAGCAAATGCTAAGTATTTGTGTTTGATTAAACCCTGAAGTATGCCCTCACCATGGCGCTGAAGTGTCCTCGGTCACAAGCTCGGGCCACGTTGTAGAGGTACTGCCGACAGGAGCTTAACCGCGTGTACATGTCCGCCATCTTTCCTTGCATTAACTGAAAATAGAAAACTTAGCAATGAATGTATGGTACATCCAATCTAAATGGGATCCTTGTGAAGTATGCAAAACTGATAAGGCAGGTCTGAAGTGGATACTTGAAAATGTCCGATCTTCTGCCCAAATGCCTCCCTGACGTGGAGGTAAGGCACAGAAAATTCCAAGACCGCTTGCATGATGCTGGAAAAAGTTGTGGAAAATAGCACAAAAGTCACACACACACACACACACACACACACACACACACACACACACACACACACACACACACACACACACACACACACACACACACACACACACACACACACACACACACACACTTTTGTATGAATAACAAAAAACATCAAGGCCTTTTGAGCTACTTTAGAAGTACACATTACAAATGGCACAAGATCAGTGATGGGCTCACCCGATTGGTCCTGCTGCGAGTACGAGTCTCTCTATGTCCAGGCCACTCATCATCACATACACGCCTTTGTTAAGAGGCCCAAGCATGTTCTTCTCTGAAATAGACAGGAGCATGGTTACAAATCAGACGGCTAGTGATGCATCAAGATGATGGTTTTGTGTTTGGGAAACACACTTCCATGCCGTTTCATTCTCCACTGCATTTCAACTCTTTAGATCAGAGCTCATCAAAGGAGACCAAGAGCAACTGGGGGCAGACACACACACCTGGAACCTTGCAGTCTTCAAAGAGCAGCTCACAGGTGTTGGATCCCCTCATGCCCAGCTTGTCCAACTTTTGCGCTGTGGAGAAACCTGGCATGCCCTGTAACACACACACACACACACACACACACACACACACACACACACACACACACACACACACACACACACACACACACACACACACACACACACACACACAGCAGTTGAGCTTCAGCACTACGAGCAAGACGTGATGATAATACACATTTGTAGTTCATGTTGGTAGAAGATGCTAATTTACAGTTCATTAATTACTCTACTGAGAAAAAAGTATCCAAGGTCACAATAACAAAGCAAATAAGTATAGAAGAAAATGACAGTAATTCAAACCGTTGTATTACTCCCATGCTCAATTAAGTTTCCCCATCTAGTTCAAACAAACCATTTAATTAAGTTAGGTGCACTGTGTAGAATTTAGTGGACTCTCGCTGAACGTACTTCAGAAATGGAATATAATATTCAGAAGAATCTTTTAATTCATTCATAATCCTATGAAAATAGGAAAAATTGGTTTTCGTCACCTCAGAATAAGCCCTTTATATCTAGATACACTCCAAAAGTCTGGGTTTTCTTCAGCAGAGGCCGCCATGTTTCCACAGTAGCCCAGGACGGACAAATGGTAGTAGTAAAACGCTATCACAATGTGGAACATTTAACAACCATGATCGCTATCTTGATTGTAAGCTATTACCTATGGTTCTACAGACTAAATAACTACCAATTTATACATCTATCCAGAAACCTTGGCTATTCGATGCATTTTTAGATTAGAACATAATTTTTGAAGTGCCTACTGGCACATTACAGGTACATTACATAGCTTCTCCTACATCGTTGGAAATTGATGGGTGAGGGAGGTGAAGGGGTAGTGGTCATTCGGTTGCTTGCAACCTACAAACTCACCACTAGATGCCACTAAAGCCTAAAAACTGCACCTTTAAACTACATTTAATTAAAAACAATGCATGGCAGGCCTCTTCTGATTATTCTGGGACGTTTTGCTCTGGAAGTGATGATACCTTTTCAATGATGAAGGCCGTGATGCCTTTCTGATGTGCTGCTGGGTTCGTCTTCCCATAGACGATGAGCACGTCTGCGTCCGGCCCGTTTGTGATCCAAAACTTGTTGCCATTCAAAACGTAGTAGTCACCTGAGAAACATCGGACACACAAGCACAAGAAGAGTTAGAAAACACTACATGAACATCTAATTAAAGTAGTTTCTTTGTGGGCATCTGAAATGTACATAGAATGGCATTGGGATGGAAATCAATACACTGCTTGAGTCCCAACTGCAACTTTTGAACACAGATTATGTTACAAAATTATAAGTAACAATAGTAATAATTAATTAAGTAATATTTACTTTATTTTAATCCCATCTCTCTTAAGCTCTACAAATGTTTGATGGCAGTTATCCCGAGACGTAACTCGTTTGGGAATAGTTTACTCATATACACAATAGGAGTATCCTATTATTCACTAAATTCACCATTTTGTATGATTTGAATGAGAATAGGCAATCGACCTAACGAACCAGCTGGCGAGATGCATGCTGGAATTGTACTACATATATTTTCAGAGCTATAAAAGGAATGTTTTTCTCCATGCACAACTCTGGGTGTGTATCCAAACATCCACTTAGCTGAGGTGATGAGACTTTGAGGACCCACCTTTCTTCTCAGCTTTCAGCTTCATGGACACGACGTCGGAGCCGGCGTTGGGCTCGCTCATAGCCAAGGCCCCTACATGCTCTCCTGTCACCAGCTGTCAGTAATAACAAAACGATTGGAAACAGCTGGAACAGGGAAGACCCTCCAGGAGCCGTTTGCAAGATATACTGTATCTCCCATCAAGTACAGGATTAACCTACTGAGGTAAAAATTGCGATTTACAATGAATTGTGCAGCCCTGACCTATGTACACAATAGTACCCTTGATGAGAATGGTTAAAACCCAGACAAATGGAGGCTGACCTTAGGCATATACTTCTCCTTCTGCTCCTCGTTGCCATGGCGCACCAACTGATTGACACAGAGGTTGGAGTGGGCGCCGTAACTTAGAGCTATGGCTGCAGACACCCGGGACATCTCCTCGATCACAATGACGTGCTCCAGGTACCCCAGTCCGGTTCCCCCGTACTCCACTGAAAACAAGCACAGCGTGAACCACTGCTGCCAGTCGCAGATCACAGACCAACCCAGTTTCTCTCCCCTCTCTCCAAATACCTGGAGCAGTGATGCCGAGTAAACCCATCTCCCCCATGTCTTTCCAGTATTCCTGGTGATAGAATGTAAGTTGATAACATTAATTTACAGAGAAAATGCTCAATATCTGGTATAGTGCTACTGTCAGGTTACAAATAATGATATTAAGTTTAATATTAGAGGCAAGGTCATTACTTACTCGCATTCCAGCAAATTCGTTTTTCTTGTCGATTTCGTCTGCATAAGGGGCTAGCTTTTCTGCCAAAAATTTTCGAACCGAATTTCGAAGCTGTGCAAAACAAGCAAAATATGTAATATCAATAACTACTACCACTATGTGAAACGACATACAATATACCCATAAAAAGGTAGGGTACATGTTATATCCATTGCCTTCCCGTGACCTCGGACCTCCTCCCTGACGCTACTGCTTCTTGAATGCGTCCAACAACGCAAGAACAAACAATCATTCACAACATTGAGACTTAGATGTAACAAATTGGGTCAGGGTTCACGTCTCCCTACGCATGACAACGTACGCTGTTGGACAACAGTTTCCCCAATTGCAAACCCATTTTCCCGAAAGACAGAACTGAACCAAGGGTTCAGAAGCAGGTCGCTCCACACATGTCTGCATTGAGCTGCAAAAAGCGGCGTTACTGCAACCCTCTGACCGCGGCTCGCCTGCTAACCTGGATCTGATCTTCGGTCAGTCCGTTCACCACGTCGTCCAACGCCATGGCGGCACCGGAGCATCCTCTTCTCGCAAGAGCGGGGACTGAAAGTCTCGACCCGAGACGGGAGAGGCTTCTTAGGGCGAACATGTCTCCGGCCTGCAGGGCGACAGTAGTACGGTGGGCCGAACAGAAGTCAAGTCGTTTGATAACACAACTCGTCGTCACTTGCCCTCCGGTTGTTCTGCTGGCCACGCCCACGTGTCTATACGTCATCCAAAAAATGTTTTGTTATCGTCTTCGCTTTTTTTTGGGAGTGAACTCCCTTCTTATCGGTAGATGACTGCCCCCCACTGGACTGGCGGGTGGATCATGGGATTGACAGGACCCTCCAAAAGTTCCGTATTTTCTTATAAACTTAGTTTCTCAAAAGTTTCGTCTTTCTAATAAACAAAATATATGCTAGTATAAAGCCAGACGCCTTCTTTAAAGAAGTTTTAGTTCCGAGGAATGTTCATTTTGTCATTCTTATTAAATTAAAACAATAGCCTGAGGTATTTATTCGCTAAATAATTGTGCCTTTTAAATTGTTTAAATGCCCGGTTGAGAAAAGGCACGCCTTTCTTTATCTTTTAATAGACCTGTCTCTGTGCTTTTTATCCTTATGAAGAAGAAAAAATGCTCAGTCGATTTGCTCTGAAAAGGCCAATGGCAATTCAGATCTCTCCAGCAGGGGTCAGTAAATTGGCGCACATTGTCCTGGCTAGCCTGCTCTGAGTAGAGTGCACCTCTGTGGTTCAGGGTTACAATGAAACCATCCTGCTGGATCACAATGAAACCCGGGTCTTTTTTTAAATTAAAAACACAATATTTTTCCGCCTATTGCTATAATCGGTTGTAATGTTTTCGGTGCCAAAGGCAACGTAGGCCTAGAAGACTTAGTCAAAGAAGGACATGTGAAGAGAAAAATAACGTTTAATCTAAATTGGTGAAATATTATTTCCACTTCGGGTCATTCAAATTACAAATCTTGCATTAACTTATTAGTCTTAGAGAACTGCTTTAGTTTCCCATCGAGACCAGTGTATATTGTTGTGGTCGGGTGGAAAAGCCCAAAGGCCCTAATGTACAGAAGCAGAATGAGGAAGTAACGGCATAATTCAGCAAAGTAGTTGCTTTTACTTAGTCAGGAAGCGAAAAAGCGAATTGAAATACGGAAGACTCCTACAGCCAACCACGCACAGTGCGTGTTGGCTGGCCCATAGCCCGCTGTGTACACCGGGGGGAGGGGGGGAGGACCAGAGCAGACGGGGCCGGACCAGACAGGGGGTCCCCCAGCGCTTTCCAGCAGCGCACCAATCCTCAGCTCGGAACGGCTCGGTTTCAGTCCGCGGAATCAACCAAAACAGGGCTCATGGCTCGCTGCGGAGCCCCGACGGAATACCCAAACGTAGACTCTTACGCTTGAACTCACTGAGCATGTCCACGTTTAACAGGACGCGGGAACGCTCTGCATAATTACTTTCTGAGTACCCACTCGCGGTGGACCGATCGACCGAATGCCGAAGCAGCAGCGGAGACGGACATCGAAGGAGGCTGTGGCGGGGATCAGCAACGACGGCTCCCGTCTGGAGCGCAAGCAATGCGGTAAGTCCACCGAGGTTTGCAATGAACTTCAAAGTGAAACAGCAACAGCTCAGAGTCAGAGGAAGGCAGCACGCCGCTCTCCCCCGTCCGCCGCTCCGCCCTCAGCCCCCACGGAGCGCACGGAGGAGCGCCGGGTGCCGCAGGTGACCATCACCCCGGAGGGGTGCGGCGCCTCCCGGGAGATGCAACAGGGCGACTGGGACGAGGTGGTGGAGGGGCCGCTGAGGAGGAAACTCTCCAACTCGTCCATCTCGTCGACGGGTTCCTCTGTGGTGGAGTCGGAGGATGACATCCTGAGTGACAGCGAGAGCAAAGGCATCATCACGTTGGAGCACCTTGGTGGAGTGGAGAGCGGCGAGGTGAGTCGAGCGGCTCTGCTCCAACGAAGTCAATCCGAATAAAAATAAATGCATATCTTCACAATAAATATAGGAACCATATTAATTTATCTATACATACAAACCTGAGGCTTTTTGACCTTAAAAAACTAAAGACTTTAAACATGGGAGCCAAAACATTGGGAACGGTTTGCAAACTTGAGACTTTTCCATAATGTCTCCAAGCGTTCATTACCGACTCAGTATCAACATGACTCAACGGGACTTATCTGTTGTGACCCGCCTGTGGGATTGTGTTGCTAGATTGGGTGAACTTGAACATCACTTTGTGCTCCTTCTTGAGAATAGGGAGATCCCGGAGTGCATTGAAACAGTTGAGTTCAGCTGTTACAGACCAAAACACTGACGTGAACCTAAAGTAGTGAAGACTGCTGAGGCAGAGGGAGACTCGTTGCTAACCAACTGGCTGCAGTTTGTAGTTCCTTGGATATTTACTGGAACTATTGCCCTACATGCCAAGAATGAATCATTTTGTTGTGCTTTAATCCAAAGAGCTAGCTCCCTTTTCTCGTCTGCATCAAAAGACACCACACGTCTGAATGGTTGTTCTCAGCATTTACTGTAACGGAGCCAAAGCAGCAACAGACTTCTCAGGGCAGAATCAACATCTTGATAAGGCGGATCTCCCTCAGCACACAACGCCTGAGCGAAGGCTCGGCCTTTGAATCAATACACCTTCAGGGTGGACCTGTTTGACTTCGGCATTCTTGCCTGATAAATACGCCTTTGAGGCGGTCTGATCAACAATGTGAATGTCCAGCTTGGTCTTTGACCTTTCAGTATCTTGCATCGAGGTTTAGATGTTAAACAGAGTTACTGAATTTAGAAGTTAAGTAGAGTTACTGAATTTAGAAGTTAAATAGCTACTGAATTTAGAAGTTAAATAGAGTTACTGAATTGAATACCGAATTTAGAAGTTAAAAAGAGTTACTGAATTGAATACTGAATTTAGAAGTTAAATAGAGTTACTGAATTTAGAAGTTAAGTGAATTTAGAAGTTAAATAGTTACTGAATTGAGAAGTTAAATAGTTACTGAATTGAGAAGTTAAATAGAGTTACTGAATTAAATACTGAATTTAGTAGTTAAATAGAGTTACTGAATTGAATACTGAATTTATAAGTTAAATAGTTGCTGAATTTGATTTGACTAAAGCAACAGAAGAGCAGATTCTGCAGGACTCAACTTATTTGTTCCCTCCTGTCTCTTTTAATTGCATCTTACTTTACTCCTAAAATTAGTTTTTACTACTTGCCTTTTAGTTCATTGAATAACTGAAAGGACAGTTTTAGTTTGAGGGCTTCTGCTCTGTTTATCCATGTTGCGGATAAGGTATATTGATCAATTCTGTCTCATCAGAATTTATCAATGATTCAAGGTGAACACATGAATCATTAAACATAGTGATTGGGGGTCTTACAGCTACAGAAATTCAACCTGAGTTTGGGACTCTAGTAGACGTTGAGTCTTCATGGTTCTGCAGATCATCGTGCGCTTTTCCATACAAGGTATTCTGCTGTCACTCTACTTTAAACAGACAGAGTACACATTGCTCCTAAGTGTGTCTGTGTGTGTGTGTGTGTGTGTGTTTGCGTTTGTGTGCATACAATTGCTTGTGTGTGAGTGTGCATACGTGTGTATGTGTGTGTGCGTGCATACGTGTGTGTGTCTGTGTGTGTGAGTGTGTGCGTGCATACGTGTGTTTGTGTGTGCATGCATATGTGCATGTGTGTGTGCATACGCGTGTGTGTGTGTGCATACGTGCTAGTGTGTGTGTGTGTGTGTGTGTGTGTGTGTGTGTGTGAGTGTGTGCACACGTGATTAAGCCTCCTAAGCTTAATGGTTGCTCAGACGTACCTCTACGTTGTGTGTATTGAATCATGGATGCTAGGTTATTCGCTGACTGAAAGAAGCCGTCTTTGAACCCAGCTCAAGCCAGGCGGCCGGCCTACGCGTTCACCACGCAGCGCGAGCCCTATCTCAAGTGTCATCACGCCTCGTCCTTTGACATTTAACAAGCCACCGCTTCAGGAAGTCAAAAGTGTTTACGCAGGCGAACATTAGAAAGAGGTCATTTCAGCTATTCTTCTAACCAAGTGATTCACCGAAAAACATGACTCCCAGGAGTACACAAAGCAGAACAGTGACATGGTATGTAAATGAGCCTTAATGCATAGAGAAGTTTACCTCACAGCGGCAAAAAGGCCGCTGCTCATTGGCCATGAGTGGAAACCCTAATGCCCCCCTGGGCTGTCTGCATCCCCCGGCCCGGTGTTGGCTCGTGAGGGGAGCGGAGCCGCACGCTAGCGCGCATGTAAGGTGGAGTTTGTTTGCTGCATGTCCACCCCTCCACCAAACAGAGGGACAGACCTCTCTCTCAGGGCTGCATGTCCACCCCTCCACCAAACAGAGGGACAGACCTCTCTCTCAGGGCTGCATGTCCACCCCTCCACCAAACAGAGGGACAGACCTCTCTCTCAGGGCTGCATGTCCACCCCTCCACCAAACAGAGGGACAGACCTCTCTCTCAGGGCTGCATGTCCACCCCTCCACCAAACAGAGGGACAGACCTCGACCAAGAAGCAGAATAACATGCCTTCGTCTTTCAGGAGCTGATGCTAAACATAAGGACCTCCGAGGCCAGCTCTCTGAGGATCCTCTTTGCTCATTTGAATATTTTCCGATGTCAGCGCGTATTGCTGTGAGAAGCACGTGTTGGGTACATAAGACCTTCTGCTGTTAGGCTTGACTACACAAGACTCACCCAACCATGAGTAAACTCAGCCTCCTCAAGGCATGACTCATTAAGCAAAGCCCAGTCTAGCCTGAACTAGACTGTTCAGCTGAGACTCCACCACACCCCTGCTGCTGGTAAACCATTAGCATGATGAAGTAGACGATAACAATTAGGGAGACGATTAAGATGATGAGGATTATTATAATGATTATAATTAGTAGTTGTAGCTGCCTGACAACACCAGACAAATTTCAAGAGCGTACGAGTCGGGAACCTCTCTTTGATTTTTATTTCCATGGGTTCTATCACAAAACGCAGACCAAAACGCCTCCGTACCCAATTGGACGGACCCTCAACCAATCAACATCGAAACGTGTAACACATCAGCGGTAGCCATTTTGGTTGTTTATGAAAATTCCTCAACAACGCTCCCATTGGGGGGGGGGGGGGTGTTCCCAGGCTTAAGTCGTAGTAAAGGAGGAGTAAAGAGGTGGTGGAGCTGAGGGTTGAGTACCACTTGTACAAATAATAATTATCATTTTTTTTATAGTTAATTAAGCAATCATTCACTGAACAAGAAGTCTATATCAGATTATGGTCAACGCATTGTAGTTGCATTCAAAACAAATCTGATTGTCTCATTAGGCGGTCTGAGCTGATAAGGTATCAGTGAGCGAGTTAATGATTCAACGAGAGGTCAACACGGGGTGGGCCGTGGGATGGATGCCGCCGCTGCCGCCGCTGGGTATTGTGGGTAAACAGGCCAGCAGGCGGGCTGCCACACAGCGCCCAGCGGCCCGCATCGTCCTGACATTCAAACACCGGAGTGGGAAGGACTTGTTGACTTGACCAGCACCGCCCCTCCCCTCCTCGCTCGGGTGAAGTGTAAACAAACCCTGCAGGCACGTGTACGAGCCCATGTGCACGAGCCCCCGTGCAAGAGCCCTCGCGAGCGAGCCCAGGCCGCTGCCCTGGAGCTGACTTCCTGTTTCAATCACGGCACACAACGGAACATAATGACCTCCTCCTAGCAGTTAGTCATCCTCTCTGCAGCCCCCAGCCTCTAGGAATAGAAACACCTCTATACACACACACACTCACCCACGCAGTCAACCCAACACACACCCACACACACAACCATGCACCACACACAGGCACGCACCCACACACGCACCTGCACACAGACAAAGACGCACAAACACACAAACAGACATAGACGCACAAACACAGACACGCGATCAACCCAACACACACACACCCACGCACCCACCCAAACACACACACACACACACAAAGGCACACACAACCACACACATGCACACAACCACAGACGCGTTGTGGCGCTGAAGGGAAAGCGCTGATTGGTTCTGCGTCCCCAAAGGTTCCTCCTCTTTTGGCACGCTGCCCCGAGCGCTGCTCGCGCTCACGATGAGTGAAGCTCTGCTCTCGGTCTACTGTGAAACCTCCAAGCTGTCACCCTGTGTATGCCGAGAGAGAGAGAGAGAGCGAGAGAGAGAGAGAGAGACAGAGAGACAGAGAGAGACAGAGAGAGAGAGAGAGAGAATGCTAGAAAATAAAAGGGAAATCGATTTTAAACAGAATGAAAGATAAAACCGATATTGTGAATGAAAGTGTAAAAGTGAGAGAAATAAAGATACAGAAAGTGAAGGAAAGAAGAAAGAGAGAGAGACAGGAAGATGGAGGGAACAATGAAGGGAATAAGTAAACGTAGAGATGGAGGGAAACAGCTGCTTTACTGCTGGTCTCTGAGCAGAGCGTGACCTTGCCATGGCGTCTCGCCCATAATACGGAAAAGAGAGTTTTAGATTGTAGATATCTGTTCCCACAGACACGACATTTCAGTCACATTCAGATCTTTATCTATTAGTCTGACCCCTGTTTGACCATCCTGCTCAGCAGTAAACACGAAAATGCCTTCTTCTGTTACGCCTGCTGAGTCAGCCCTCTGCTGGGTTTGGTTCCTGTCTCTATTTACTGCACCTGATTGGCTGAGGTCATCGTCCACCTCTTTAACCACCTGACTCCCTGTGGGTCGGTCCTGTTTTGGTGATGAAGACTTTTATTATTTTATACTTTTATTTTAGAGCTTGATCATGGGAAGATACAGGCAGCAAAGTTATACATGATTCTTAGAGAGAAACTCTCACATGGTGGGCAGAAACAACAAAGGAAACACAGGTGAGGGGGAGGGACCATGGTCGAGAGTTAAGGATTGGCCGGGGTTGATGTCAGTCATGGCGGGAGATTCCGAGTTAAGTTGCAATATACAAGGGGGAAGTTGACATTTCTGCAAGACCGTTGCAGGAATCTACACAACCAAGAAGTCAGTTGATTGGCCTCACCATCAGACTTTGTGGCTTCAGTGGGAATGCAAATGTAAACTACTGCAGTGTTTCCCTCAGCACTGCTGAGCCTTAACAAAAGTAGGGCCTTGACTACCAATGTATATAAAAAAAAAAATATATATATTTTTTTTTTGAATAAATATTTGTTAATTATTATGCAATAACAAAGTACAAAAATCTCGTAGGGAAAGAAAACATACTTCCATCAAGTACAAAAAATAAAGATAAATAATGCATCGGTAATACTGTTCAAAACAATAGTCGTGCCATAAAGGTTTTTGAATGGAATTGAAACGGCGGCATCAGGTGGTTGTATATATTATTGCGAACTGAAACCCTCACTGAGGACGCACCTTGACCACCTTGACTAAGAAATTTTCTGGGGGAAACACTGCTACTCTAACACTTAATTTATTAATTAACAATTAGAGAGAGGAAGGGAGGTATCTCTCAGAGTCTAGGTCTAAAGAAATGCCTTTTCAATTGAATAGCAATTATATAAAAAAGGTTTATATCACTTATGTATATAATTGTATATATTATAGTTAGGAATAATATTTGAATATGACGTATCGATGTGTTGTGTTGAGTAGTATTCAGCTGTATGACATGTCCTGCCCTGTCTCCAGCATACCAAGTCCTGGTGGAAGCTGAAGACTGTGGTCCACTGGCCCTTCGTCGCCAGTCAGAGGAAACGCCTCAACTGGGTGCAGCTTGCTGGACACAAAGGTAAGACCCGGCTCATTTCAAACATAATATAAGAATGATAACATTCAATTATATAGTGCGATACATATCAAGATACCTCAAAGCTATATCTCAAGATATCTAACACTGCTGAGTAACGCTAAGTAACACTGCTGAGTAACGCTGAGTTACACTGTTGAGTAACACTGAGTTACACTGCTAAGTAACACTGCTGAGTAACGCTGAGTAACACTGCTGAATAACACTGAGTAACACGGTTGAGTAACACTGCTGAGTAACACTGCTAAATAACGCTGATTAACGCTGAGTAACACTGAGTAACACTGCTGAGTAACGCTGACTAACGAAGAGTATCACTAAGTAACGCTGAGTAACACTAAGTAACAACTGAGTAGCGAGTGAGTAACTGAGTGACACTGCTTCACTTTGCTCCATAGGGAACTTCAAGGCAGCCGGCGAGGGCAGCATCCTGAAGAAGTTCTCGGAGAACGAGAAGCAGTGCTTCGAGCGGCTGAGCGGAGACGCGCTCCAGCCCTTCGTTCCCCAGTACCTGGGGGTCGTGGAGAAGGACGGAGAGTCCTTCTTGCATATGACGGACCTGCTGGCGACCTTTGACCTCCCCAACGTCATGGACTGCAAAATGGGAATAAGGTGAAAAAGAAGAAGAATAGGGTTTATTAATAGTGAGACAGCTGCCTCAGCCCATGAGCCTACACTGTTTCATTTAAAAACATATCTCGATGTAGGTGCTCTTTTCAGGTTTTCTGGTTTAGACAAGACCAGACTGGTTCCCAACTGGTCTAGACTCCTGACCACCATGTGTCATCAGTCATTAAGTCAAGACCCAAAAATAAAGAATTTTTGGGTCTTGCAGTTATAAACTATCCTAATATTATACTAATATTGCAGTTATAAACTATCCCTTCATATACTGTTAAAAACATGGAGTAAAGAATAAGCTGAACCTTTTGGGGATTAAATCACTGAAATAACAGAAGCCATTGAATAATAAATTAACATTGAAATATTTGTTCATTCATTGGCCTTCTTTCTAAAGGTAACCAGGTGAGCATCACTGGTTTAGAAGGTGAGCATCACTGCTTTAGACCTTTTATATGATCTGTAGTGCTGTAAGGATGCTTTAGGATGATAATGTTTTATCCATCTATCTAATACATACCCACACAACCACAACAACGTAAACATTTCGACACACCTCGGTTTACATTGTCTGATTGCTAGCAGTACGAGGGTGCTAACGTATAGAGCAGCGTGGGGAGGGCGTCTCCAGTCACACGCTGGAGCCCCGCTGGAGGTACATGCGGTCGCGGGCTAATAACAGAACACTGCTGAGTGGAACACCTGCTGTAACTGTTGACTTCCTGTCTCAGCAGGCAGGGTGCCCTGCCCCCGACACACACATACACACAATAACACACGCACACACGAACACACACACACACGTAGCCACACACAAACAATTCTACCAAACACACACGCACCAACAGAAACACACCAAATACACACTTACACACACGCGCACACTTACCCACACACACGCACGCACGCACACACACACACACACACACACAAGCAAACACAAACACACACAAACACATTTACCAAACCCACACGCACCCACAGATACACACAGATATGCACCAAACACACACATACAAACATGTACCAACACCGGTACACATGCACAACACAAACGTAAACCAAATCACACACACACACACACACACACACACACACACACACACACACACACCTACACACACAAACCGACAATCACACACATACATGCATTATGCATCAACGCACAGACACACAAAAGATAACACAAAGATGTGCACACATGTACACACATAAACACCCACCTTCACACACACAAGCACGCTTTAAACACACAAACATGGACACACACAGACAGGCACAGATGCACATGCACACTCAAACACACGTGCACGCCCGCAGGGAAACACTGTGTGTGTGTGATTGGCGTGGCTGTTGTGCAGCACATGCAGATGTGTAGGTTCATCCGGCCGCTGGCTCAGAGAGAAGGGTGTCCCTGGAGACTCCCAGCGACGTGGGGGTTGCATAACTTGCAGTACAGTCCCATGCGGCCACCAACACACTCACAGTAGGGCTGTAAAACGCTGCGTTTGAGGACGTTTCCACTGCGCATGAAACTAATGCTCCGGCTCCAGGAAAGAGGAAGTTTAGAACTCAGAGAGCGACACAATATTTTTTTCTGTTTATGAACCGCACGAGTTGAATTAGCTGGCAGAGTAAAATACACATTAGACCATCGACTGTATTTCTGTACGATCGGCCCATCAGATCAATGTTCTTTGCAACGGAAAGGGTTGCTTTTCTTTCTCCATAATATATACAGTAAATACACTCCATATACAGTCACAGGTACTGAGCACCCTACTGTTAACAACCTTCTGCCAGCACCCTTCTGTTAGCACCCTTCTGTTAGCACCCTTCTGTTAGCATCCTTCTGTTAGCAACCTTCTGTTAGCACACTTCTGCTAGCCCCCTTCTGTTAGCACACTTCTGCTAGCCCCCTTCTGTTAGCACCCTTCTGTTAGCACCCTTCTGCTAGCTGCTAGCACCCTACTGAGAGCACCCATCTGTCAGCACCCTTCTGCTAGCACCCTACTGTGAGCACCCTTCTGTCAGCACCCTACTGTGAGCACTCTTCTTTAAGCACCCTTCTGGCAGTACCCTTCTGCTAGCAACCTTCTGCTAGCACTCTTCTGCTAGCACCGCACTGTTAGCATCCATTCTTATCCATAGCTTCAGTTTTTCCTACGATGCCAAATGGTAAACATCAAAAATATGAATTCCTAACTCGCTGACTAGAAAAGTAAAAAAAACACATAAAGAAATAAAAAAACAAGAAATAAAGAAATCAATCAATCACCCGACCCATCAGTCATCAATTACCTGAGTGTGTTGCGTGTCAGGACGTACCTGGAGGAGGAGCTGGTGCGGGCCCGGGACCGGCCCAAGCTGAGGAAGGACCTGTATGAGAAGATGGTGGAGGTGGACGGCCAGGGGCCCACGGCGCTGGAGCACGCCCAGAAGGGCGTCACCAAACCCCGCTACATGCAGTGGAGGGAGACCATGAGCTCCACACACACCCTGGGCTTCAGGATAGAGGGCATCAAGGTCTCACACACACACACACGCACGCACACACACGCACGCACACACACGCACACACACACGCACACACGTGCGCATGTACACACACAAACACGAACACACGCACGCACACACACAAACACGAACACACACACACACACACACACGCACGCACACGCACACACACGCACGACCACTCAGAGACACCCATGCACATACACACACGTTCACACACACACACACACACACACAAATGCACAAATGCACACGCACGCACACTCAGAGACACCCGTGCACATACACACACGTTGAATACTTCTGCACATACACACACGTTCCCAAATTTAGACAATTTGTTATTTGTACCCAGTAATGATAACTATTTATTAAATTCAGAAAACCTTTAATTGAATACTTATGCCAACAGTATCCTGACAATACAGCAACAATAACCACCAACAGGCTCCTGTGTAGATTGTAGTTTAGGGCACTAGCCCTACCATGGCTGCGGCCCGCTGAATCGTGTGTCTCTGTAGAAAGCAGACGGGACGTGCAGAACGGACTTCAAGAAGACGCACAACCAGCAGGACGTCACCGCAGTCTTCAGGGACTTTGTGGAGGAAGACGACAGTATTGTAGTGCGTTTCGCCTGCTGCTCCCCACCATGCTAGCCTATCAGAACCTGGCATTCACTGATCAGCCAATCGTAGGAAAGGTCTTATCCCTTAACCTGTCTGGTGATTAACAGAAGAACACCTTACGCTGTTTGAATTGTTAGGCAAACTTTAACAAGAACACGTCATATTTGACAGGGAATGGCAGTACATGTGCACACCCAGACCTGTGTTTGTGTTTGGGATTATGCAAAGGAGCCAGCTGCTTAAACAAGCACTGGGAGAAATTACTGGGAAAAAATTACTAGTAGGACTGTGGGCGCTAAAAAAATGCTTTTTTTTGAAAACCAGCTTAAATTTCTTTTTATACTCCCTTCATAATATTGAAGGGATAATATTCACCAGCAACACAGCCAAGGTTTTTTTTCAAACTGTTCTTAGCTGTTATCTGAATCTTTCTATTTTTCCACTGTGTCCCACAGAGGAGCTACCTGGGCCGTCTGGCTGAGATCCAGCAGGTCTTGCAGACCTCAGAGTTCTTCAAGAGACACGAGGTGAGGAACCCAAGCCTGGTGGGCTGTGGATGACATGCAAGACTGAGGTCTGCACTTCGTTAATACGGACTGGGGCTCTCTCTCCCTCTCACATGCTATAACATGCATGTGAATTAAGTTTGGTGAAATTCACCTTACAAGGAACCCCCAAAATATATGAAAATGAAAGGCGGCATTACAATCTCAGATATATCTTCACCTTTCGCAAAAACTGGTTTCCATCAGTGAGATGAGTCTAAGAACAACTGTTAGACAATCCAAAGCTCATATGTCGATTCAATTTGCTTTCAATAACATGCCAAGATGAGTATTCTCAAATATTTCTGTAAACCAACTCACATATACGCTCTGCTGCTGTTAAATAAATGAATGAGTGATGAAGGGATTTAATTCTCTCTTTAATTCTCTCTCTCTCTCTCTCTCTCTCTCTCTCTCTCTCTCTCTCTCTCAGGTCGTGGGCAGCTCTCTCTTGTTCATCCACGACCACACGGGCCGCGCCGAGGTTTGGCTCATCGACTTCGGGAAGACCTCGGCTCTACCGGAGGGCCAGATGTTGAGCCACGCCGTGCCCTGGCAGGAGGGCAATCGGGAGGACGGCTACCTGTGGGGGCTGGAGAACCTGGTCCAGGTCCTGGAGGCCGTGAACTGCGGGCCCCCCGGGGTGGAGACCCTGGCGTCCCCAGGGGAGCAGACCCAGGGGTTGAGGGCCGGCGAGCCAGTGAGCTCCTTCCTGGACCCAGACGCTCAGTGACTCTGGAGGACGAGACCCAAACACGCATCTACCTGGAGAACCCGGGGAGGAACCCTGCACTCAGGATGTGGGAGGTGTAATGGAAGGTTCTGGGAGGTGTTCTGGAGTGTACTGGGGTGGTCAGGAAGTTTCTGGGAGGTGTTCTGGACTGTTCTGGGAGGTGTTCTGGAAGGTTCTGGGAGGTGTTCTGGAAGGTTCTTGGAGGTGTTCTAGGAGGTGTTCTGGAGTGTTCTGGGAGGTGTTCTGGAGTGTTCTGGAAGGTGTTTTGGCTGTTCTTTGTGTTCCGAGGCGGCGTGGTTTGATGAGTGCTGAGGTAGTACTGGGGGTTTAAGTAGAGCAAAGCTACAATAAACTGATGTTCAGAGTAAATTATACATTATGGATTTAGGAACGAGTACAGGAGCAGCGTTGGGTTAATCACCTTTCCCAGAAAAACCAGAAGATGAAAAAGAAACAAAAACGGATAACCTATTCACTTATGGGCAGGTTTAGAATCAGCAGAATCCATTACCTGTACCAGACAGTTCACTGACTGCAGGTGGGAAACTCTTATTTTGAAATGAGTCATAAGAGTTTTCAACACCAGACTTGGTCTGAATATCATAATTATAAGTACATAATTATGGGGAAATTACATATTAACATTTCTAGATTAAGTATTCATTATTAAATATTAATTGCACACCCACCCACCAGATCATATAACTACATTACCCATACATCACTATACTGTGGCACGTACACATTGTGATATTCACTATATGTTTTTCAAACTTATTTTGATATTTTAATCATGGATTGACCAATTAGAATTAGTTTAGCGTTGATTACTTGATTTTTGGTTTGTTCAGGATATATATTCAGGTAATTCTGTCAAGTGAAGATACTCCAAGAGGCAGCAAACTGCTGTCCTTCCTTCAGCTAGGAGAGCCAGGCAGCAGAGTGGAGACAGGCTGAGGTTCTGTGAAGGACTCAAAGCTGCCTGTGGTCATCATACAAAACACTATTGCAGTCTCCTAGAAACACTGGCTGGGATATCAAAAATTAAAAAGATGTAAAGCATATGATTTATTGATTTGTTGTTGGTCGGATTTGAGATACACTACTCTTCTGTTTAGTCTTATTATTTGTGACTACAAACAATAATTGCATTTTTTCTTTACGATTTGATTGAATGTAATTGACAATTAGTTGCAATCACTAATTTATATGTAATATAGTGAGTCAGTGATCACCACACACCGATCTCAGTGGGATAAATTAATGTAAATAACACATTATTACAGAGAAAGTTGTTTATTTTGACTGTGGCACAGTACAGTTAGCTACCAAAGGCATAGAGGAACCCTTTCCAATTCGAAAAATACATATTCACCTTCTAAACATTACATTGTGGATATGCTCAGTATTAGTTTCTTTCACGAGCATACGCCATAGCAAACTCTTAAATGTCAGGGGGAAATTATTAAAGTTCAATGTACTATCTTTATGGTCAAGACAGCAGGTGAGTCACACTATTGCCAATGTAAACACTAAATTCCATCATCCAAACATGCTACCTTAGTTTATAAAAAAAACTCCAGCACTCTAAAAAAATCAAAAACATTATTATTGGCATGTTTTTGGTTTAAAATAAAGACAAAAATAATCCATAAATTGCTTACATAAGTACAAATGTTTGCGGCTGTACTGAATGGAAATGTCTCCTTCTCTGGGTTATAACAGTACTGCATGCACTTTATCGCTACGATGTAGTTATGTTGTACGGAATGGAAATGGCTCCCTCTGTTGAGTTATAACAGTACTGCATGCACTATATCGCTACGACGTAGTGATGCTGTACTGAATGGCAGTGATAAACTACAACATAAACCACAATACTTAAACAAATAAATACCCAATGAGTGAATAAAGTACATAGCTACATACATAGCTAATAGCTACTACGGCTGGTTAGTTCAAAGTAAGGATGTGCATACAAAGAAAATCATCCTGGAGGTTAGAGTAAACATTGTGTTAGAATGCAAAAACTTAGTGGTTAGCACTTTTATATATGTGAATACAAGACTAGGCAGAGTAAGAGGCTGGCAACTTAATCAGAAGATTAACAAACAAAATGCATCGTGGGTCATTCATCTAAACGTGAATGTATTCTCACATTATTTGCATGAAAGCAGGTAAATACAGTAAAGCATGTGTCAATTAATGAATCAGTTAATCTGATTAATACTGAACTACCCTTTCTATTCATGACAAAATGATCACAAATATGGAAACAGCCACTTAATTTATATAAAAAGAGATAGCTACGAAAAAAAACGATAGAAGTGGACAGAAGTGGCCAAACTGTACCGCACACTTTCTCCTTCTCCTCGAGTCCTGTGTTCTCCTTGACGCGATCCATCGTCTCTAGAGCCAAAGCGTCAGGAATCAAAGCAAGGTGGACCGATGTAGAAAATAGTTCCTAGTAAAAGAGGCCGGGGCTGTAGAGCTGCGTTCAGCAGCGCTGTAGAGCTGCGTTCAGCAGCGCAGGAGGCTGAACACAGACGCTCGCTGGCTCAAAGTGACGCCCAGCAGACGTCTTCCAGTGCTGGCTCCTCCATCACAGTGTAGAGAAATGCTACTACGTATATATCTAAGTGCATCGTGTGCCATTGAGTAAACTGTGTGTGTGTGTGTGTGTGTGTGTGTGTGTGTGTGTGTGTGTGTGTGTGTGTGTGTGTGTGTGTCTGTGTCTGTGCGTGTGTGTGTTCAAGCGTTCTAGGAGCTGTCTCGACTCCAAGGCCATACTAGCAGAGAGGAGAGGGTCTCTGTCTCTGTCTCTGTCCCCCCAGCAGCAGGAGTCCTAGCGGAGCCTCATCAACGCTGGGAGGTGCACCCCCCTCTAGACCAGGACCCCCCCTCTTGAACGGGACCCCCCTCTAGACTGGGCCCCCCTCTAGACCAGGACCCCCCCTCTTGAACGGGACCCCCCTCTAGACCAGGACCCCCCCTCTTGAACGGGACCCCCCTCTAGACTGGGCCCCCCTCTAGACCAGGACCCCCCCTCTAGACCAGGACCCCCCCTCTTGAACGGGACCCCCCTCTAGACCAGGACCCCCCCTCTAGACCAGGACCCCCCCTCTTGAACGGGACCCCCCTCTAGACCGGGCCCCCCCTCTAGACCGGGGTGACGCTGAGGTCCTCCGACAAGGAGAAGCCGGAGTCCCGGTCCCGGATGGTCTTCTCCGCCTTGCCGTGGCGCTTCACGTCCTCGTGTCCGTAGCTGGCGTGGCGCTTCAGCAGCAGCTTGGGGACCGAGGAGGAGAAGGAGAAGGAGGAGCAGGAGGAGGAGGAGGAGAAGACGGGGGCGGAGCGGGCCCCGGGGCCCACCGGGGCTTTGGGCGTGGCCGCGGGCAGGCTCTCCGCCCCGTAGCACTGCTCCTCGTAGGCGTAGTTCACGTTCCCGCAGGTGAAGCTCCGCAGCTTGGCCAGGTCTATCCAGGGGGCGGGGTCTACCCTGGGGGCGGGGTCTATCCTGGGGATAGGGTCCACCCTGGGGGCGGGGTCTATTCTGGGGGGCGGGACTACCCTGGAGGCCGGAACCCCCGTGGCAGCAGCACCCCCGATGTGGGTGCTCTTATGTGAGGCCGCCCCGGGAGTGGGCCCCAGGGCCTGGCAGGAAGAGGCGGAGGAGGAAGTGCAGGCGGAGGCGTCACTCCCGGGCGCGGTGTGATCCGAGGCGGGGCTGCAGGACCCCTGGGTGGTGCCAGGGCTGGTGGAGGTGGTGGTGGGGGGCAGGGAGCCGGAGAGAGGCATGGACTGCGTGTGGGCCAGGGTCTTTCGGCCCCGGCCAAAGCTCTCCAGCACCCAGGACCCGTAGGTGGGGTTCCACAGGTTCTTGGTCTTGTTCTTCAGCGTCTGGCTGCTGGAGGAGGAGCTAGTCCTGGAACAGGGCTGGTGGTGCAGGTGGAGGGGGGCCTCAGGGTGGAGCCAGGAGCCCGCGGTGCACAGCCCCGCCGCCCCGGACGAGGGCTGACCCGGGGCGGGGCTGGCTGAGCGGGGACCCCAGGAGGGCTCCGGGGCCTCCTGGGGGGACGGCTGGCCTGGCGGAGGAAGGTGCAGGCGGGGTTTGGAGAGGTTTTGGGGGAGGGGGGCGGAGGACTGGATCCCTGCGCGGGTGGAGGAGGAGGCGGAGGAAGAGGATTGGCCGAGGGCCAGGGAGGGCTCTCCCTTGGGGGCCAGCAGTGGGGGGAGTCTGTTGGAGGTGTGGTCCGCAGGACGGTTGACCATATCCCCGTCGTCGTCCCTGTTGGGGGTGTACTCCACCGGCAGGGGGGTGTTGATCACGTCTGGGTCCTGGGAAGAACACAGGACTTCATCAGCGGTCCAGAGTCCACCTAACAGAGGCAGGAAGGCGGGCTTCCTCCTCACAACCTCCTTCACCGGGGTCCGCCTACAGCGCTTTCAGCCAAAGCGTTCTGAGGCGTTTCACTGAGAGTGAGGTTGGGGTTTAGCATCTTTCTCAAGGACAGCTGCATACATTGGGTATTTAACCCAGCACCCCTGGCTAGGTGTTAACACCCCAGCAACTATAGCGCACAGGGCCCCTAGACTCAGGGGCCATTCATATTGCAGCAAGTACCAGAATATAACACGAGTGATTGAAACATAAAACATATAAAACCTGTAAAAAGCAGGAAAATTATCAATGAATCGAATAACAGATAATTCATTAGAACTCACAACCACTGGGATGAAGGAGAGACTAATTCTGTTGCTGCCCCACCAAGGCATCTACACCCTGAAGGAAGGAGGTCTGAATACATAGGGTGGGGAGGGTCCTTCACATGTTCTCCTTCCTAAAGACCCTCCACCCAGGCTGGACCCAGGTGGGTCAGATCCCAGCAAGTCCTCAGAAGACCTCTTCCCCATCTCCTGTACCCAGTCCTGATTCCCTGGCTATAGTAGAGACCAGCAGGTCAAGAAGGCGTACCTGAGGGCAGTCCTGACCCCCTGGTCCTATCAGAGACCAGCAGGTCAAGAAGGCCTACCTGAGTGCAGTACTTGATTCTCTCCAGGATGCTGGTGAAGTTGGGTCTGTGATCCGGAGTGTGCTGCCAACACTGGGTCATGATGCGGTAGCTGTAGCATGGGAGAGGGGGGTCATTCAAGGTCACATGGGACAGGGGTCATTCAAGGTCACATGGGACAGGGTCATTCAAGGCCGCATGGGACAGGGGTCATTCAAGGTCACACACAGTACGGCTCCCAGCCTTATCTTAAGATGGTCACATGGGTAATGGAAATGAATATAACCATGTGACCATGTTTCACCAAAATTAATGAGAAACAAGCACATGTAGCTAGGGCATCATATCCTTAATTCAGGGATTACATTCCCTTTGCTCTCACACAGAGATAATGGATTGAACGCGGTATGGATGTCATTTAACGAGGAGGTTTATATTAAGTTACTTAATGAGCCATGGTCAACACGGTTCTCTCTACACACTCAGTTATTCTACCAGATCAGGGGGATTGAACTATGAACTCACACAGGCCCTGGGCAGGCCTTCGGGGGGTCCATCCTCCCCCCACTGGTTACAAACTCCAGCACCTCCTGGTTGGTCTTACAGGGATACGGCATGTAACCCAGGGACAGGATTTCCCACAGCAGTACTCCGAACGACCTGCAGGGGGAGACAGAGACGATGAGACCCCAGAAGAACACAGTTATGAACTCTTTCTTAAAATCAGTGCTGTAAACCAATACTCATACATCCATGTGTTTTATTTTATTATTTGACCTCATCCCAAATTAGGTTTGAATTATTATTACAATAAAAAACAATTAAGTCATAGTTTAGTTTAGTTTATTGTTTAGTTGACAGGGACCATGTGCAGAACAGGTTCTATACCAGAGTTAGCTGAATAGCTCATTTGCATCTGTGGTCCCTGGGCAGGGAGTTCAAACGACAATAGCAAGCTACAATCATTTGTTACTATCGAGTAGCCCAGCATCGCCCAAAAGTCTTTTGTCAGCGCTCATCACTTCCTGCCAGTCTGAGATAGCGAGGCAGAGCCTGTATTCATACCAAGTGTCCGTCTTGCAGGTGAAGACGCCTTCCATGAACGCCTCTGGGGGCATCCACTTCACAGGAAGCATGGCGCGACCCCCCTTCCTGTAATAGCTGGCTCTGCAGCGGGAGAGACGTCGTTTACAAAAGTACTCTCACCATAACAACAGCAACAGCAACAACGACAACAACAACGACAGGAAGCAAGAGCAAGGAAATTTCTAGACTCTCCATAGCCTCCCCACCACCCTCTTACCCACTTATGTATGTTTTACGTCCTTGAAAATAAATGCTAAGGACTTAAAAATAGTCCTTAGCATTGTGTAGTGTCTTAGCCTCGCTATCTTTGTTGTATATGGCGATGGGGTTAAATCTAGCAAATGTACGTGCTTGGCACTTGGTTCTATGAACATCCTTAATGTACCGACAGCCATGTATTTTTATCTTTCTTCTGACAAATGTACTTATTGTAAGTCGATTCGGATAAACCCCTCGCGTCCAGGAATCTCAGACACTGGAATGGCGGCTGGTGTTATGAGGCCGTTCAGATCCGGTCAGCTCCCCTACCTGTAGATGTCCCGAGCCATGCCGAAGTCTCCTATCTTGGCCACGCGGTCGGGCCCCGTGCAGGACAGCAGGCAGTTCCTGGCCGCAATGTCCCTGAAGCAGACAGAAGCTGGTCAACATGTGCTCTGCTTTCCCAGTGAGGACATCCAAGGAGGAACATCAAACTTAACGCAGCAGAAAGGAGGGATGACGGTTTAACTAGAACTCTCTCAATGAATTCATATGGTTTTGTTTTGATATTAAAATGAGAGCGATCTGGAACAAATGAAAACGTTGAAATTCAGTTGAAAAACATTTCCCAATGCAAGCTCAGAGCGAAGTGCTGACGGTTGCATGCATGAACATCAGGGGGGTGGTGAACCTGTGGATGAAGTGGTTCTCCTCCAGGTAGCGACAGCCGTAGGCGATGTCTCTGGCCATGTGGAGCAGCTCCAGCATGGACAGGGAGGAGGTCTGGCCCTGCACACAGCCAACACACACCGGATCAGCAGGACAATAAGATGCCATGCATAGCAATAGAGCATGTACTAGAGGGGAAGATAGATACCCAATGGACCGGTATATGGAGAGGTATATGACTCATATCAGATAGAGAGGTATATGACTCATGTCAGATAGAGAGGTGTATTACTTATATCAGATAGAGATGGACTCAGATGGAGGTTTATGACTCATTATTCATTAATACACAGGATTAGATGTTATAATCCCTTATAATATATAATCCAAGGAAAAAACATATTCAGAAGCCCCTGCCCAAACTAATCTTACAAGCACGCTGGCAACTGAGCTACCAACCAATGGTGAAAAACACAAGACAAATGGCCCATCTAACAGCAGTATGCAGTATGCAGCATGTCATTGGGGTTATCAAGTGGGCACCCTCTTTCACCGATGTTTCGTTAAATTAGGCCCACAACACCTCCTGAGGGCTTAACAATGAAACCAGCGTCATGAAGTCACACCCCTCTATGCTGCCACCACATTACCACATTTAATGCATCATACCCCTAGCCCTAACCCCAAGGACATGGTAACTAACCGCCTGCCTCAGACTTCGTCCACAAATGCCCATTTCAGACAGCAAGCTAGTAGCAGATCTAGCCACGAACCCCCTCGTGGCTAGATCTGGCCTTAGACGCGTGCCCCAGCCTCGCTGTGCTGCTTCTCCAGCCATTTCAGTATATTTCGCTTTTTTAAGCTCATTGGCTTCTTCAACTCTGTCTTCCCAAGGAACTATAATTTCAATGAAATAAACTATCTCCTCCAAGTCCGACCACAATAGCATATCCGGTCTTAGATAGAGAGATATATGACTCAGATAGAGAGGTTTATGACTCAGATAGAGGTTTATGACTCAGATAGAGGTATATGACTCAGATAGAGAGGTATAAGACTCAGATGGAGGTATAAGACTCAGATGGAGGTATAGGACTCAGATAAAGAGGATTATGACTCAGATAGAGAGGTTTATGACTCAGATAAAGGGGTTTATGACTCAGATAGAGAGGTATATCACTCAGATAGAGGTATATGACTCAGATAGAGAGGTATATGACTCAGATAGAGGTATATGACTCAGATAGAGAGGTATATGACTCAGATAGAGAGGTTTATGACTCAGATAGAGACGTTTATGACTCAGATAGAGGTATAGGACTCTGATGGAGGTATATGACTCAGATAAAGAGGATTATGACTCAGATGGAGAGGTATATGACTCAGATAAAGACGATTATGACTCAGATAAAGAGGATTATGACTCAGATAGAGGTATATGACTCAGATAGAGAGGTATATGACTCAGATAGAGGTATATGACTCAGATAGAGAGGTTTATGACTCAGATAAAGGGGTTTATGACTCAGATAGATAGGTTTATGACTCAGATAAAGGGGTTTATGACTCAGATAGAGAGGTATATGACGTGTTTAGAGGACTCACAGCCCGGGGTCTGTTGGTTCTCAGGAAGCTCTTGAGGTCTCCTCCGGTCATGAGCTCCAACAGGATGAAACGAGGCAGGATGTGAAGACTCACTCCGATGCAGCGCACGATGTTCTGGTGGCTGAACTTACTGTGGGGGGGGAGGTGGAGGACCATGCCACGCAGGATAAGAGTTAGCAAGCGGCATCACTTTGGTACACCAAACCAGTACCTGTAAGTAAGGTCAGTGTCCCAGTAAGGTCTGTCCCAGTATGGTCCCCCAGTAAGTTCTCCCAGTAAGGTCTGTCCAAGAAAGCTCTGTCCCAGTAAGGCCTGTCCTATTAAGGTCTCCCAGTAAGGTCTGTCCCAGTAAGCTCTGTCCCAGTAAGGCCTGTCCCAGTAAGGTCTTCGAGTAAGGTCTGTCCCAGTAAGGTCTGTCCCAGTAAGGTCTGTCCCAGTAAGGTCTCTGAGTAAGGTCTGTCCCAGTAAGGTCTGTCCCAGTAAGGTCTGTCCCAGTGAAGTCTGTCCCAGTAAGGTCTGTCCCAGTAAGGTCTGTCCTAGTAAGGTCTGTCCCTGCTCCTCAGTGTCTTGCTTTGCTGGATAAGGAGAGCAGGTAACCAGACTAAAGGTTTCCTTCTCTCTGCGCCGGTCATTCTCTTACATTTATCTGTTTTGTAAGCGTTTCAGGTCCAGAAGACATTTCCGCTCATCTCTAACAAGAGATATCAACAATGATATAAAAAGCTAAATCTCCGTCAGACGATAGCTGATTGCAGACTTTTTACCTGCAAGCAACCACAGCCCGCTCACACCTGATATGTCAATACTACTTGGACTACAAACTGACTACAAAAAAACACAGAATGCTTCCGATACCACAATCGTGTCCCTTTGCCTGCAGATTCTGCATTCATAACCATATATCGTGCACGGAGAAGATTCCAACCCTAGCACTGAAATGGAGGTCATGCAGTGTGATTTCTCCTTCTAACAGATCAAATCTGTCTGGGATGACAAAACAATCCAACCAATGAGAAGCCAGCAAGGCTGTGACCTGGCTGGTCTGAGGACTCCAGGTCCAAGCTGGGCTGGATGGTTCTCATCAGGGACCAGAACACGCAGAGCGTACTCACGCATCAGCTTTGGTCCTTTATGCGTGCCGTGTCCCGTGTCACGGTCTGTTCATCATAAGGGTATTATAGATGATGGAGCGGAGAGTGTGTGAGGAGAGTGTGTGCATGTCTGTCTCTCTGTCTGTCTGCGTCTGTCTATCTGTCTGTCTGTCTGTCTGTCTGTCTGTCTGTCTGCCTGCGCGTGTGTGTGTGTGTGTGTGTGTGTGTGTGTGTGTGTGCGCGTGTGTGCGTGTGTGCGTGTGTGTGTGTGCGTGTGTGTGTGTGTGTGTGTGTGTGTGTGTTTCAGGGGAATGAGTCCCAGCATGGTTGAACCCACCTCATAATCAAAGCCTCCATCAGGAAATCCATCTCATCCTGTTCCGAGCAGAGTTCAGGAAGTGTCTGCAGAGCCAGAAGTCACAGGCAGTAAGTGGTTTGTGTGTGTGTGTGTGTGTGTGTGTGTGTGTGTGTGTGTGTGTGTCTGCGGGTGTGTGTGTGTGTGTGTGTTTTTGCTTGGGCACCCGTATGTGTGTTTACATGTGGTTTGTGTGCATGCATCAGTGTGTGTGTTTCTGTGTGTTTCCTGTATGCTTATGTGTGATGTGTATCGGCATGTGTGAGTGCGTCTGTGCATGCGGGTGTGTGTGCTCACATGCGTGCGTCCATGTGTGCGCGCACACATGTGTGTGTGATCGCATGAGTGCGTGCATGTGCGTGCATATGTGTGTGTGTGTTTGTGTGCGTGCATGCGTGTGTGTGTGTGTGTGTGCATGTGTGCATGTGTGTGTGTGAGTGTGAAGCAGGAAGGCAGAGCTAAACGAGAGCTAAAGTCGATTGATGAGAAGCGATGAGAAGGGAGACCCATGTGGCGATAAAAGCAGGAATCCACACCTGATTCCCATCTCAACGCAGCTACAGGCCCCACTATGGCACATCAAACGCCCATCTCAACGCAGCTACAGGCCCCACTATGGCACATCAAACGTCTCGATAATGGACTGCCATGCGACAAGTTGTTTTAACAATGCATAATCTATGAGTTATGCGGTAATCATAGCCATGCAAGAATGCAGGTGAGGCATTAGAGATACTGATCACACTCCCAGTCAAATATAGTGAGTATGTGTGTGCAGAACACAGACCTGTGTCTTATTTAAATGTTATATTGGCATCACTTGTGCCTGTGTGTTTGTGCGCGCACGTGTGTGCGTGCGTGCGTGTGTGTGTGCGCCTGCAGGTGTGCGCATGCGTTTATGCATGTGTATGTATGTATGCATGGATGGATGGATGTGTGTGTGTGTCTGTATTTATGCGTGTGTGAGTGTGCGTATGTATGTGTGTGTGTGTGTTTTCATGCGTGTGTGTGTGCGTATGTCTGTGTGTGTGCGTGTTTTCATGTGTGTGTGAGCATTGCGTATGTATGTGTCTATGTGTGTATTAGAGATGTGCGGTTGGCGGTTGCAACCGCTGATCGGATTGATGACAAAATAATGTTTTAATTAAATTCGGGCGGGTGGAGGATTAACCAATCAAATTAAAAATATATATACATTGTTAAACACACACACACACTCCCGAAAGGGAAAAAAAAGTTTAAATGAAGTGACGGTCCATCCCATGTCGCATCTCATTGCAGAGCCTTCCTTATAGGCCACTAAGCAAACGTCTCGTAGATGAGACTATTATTTAGTTTCGATATTAGTTATATTTTAAAACAGCCCGTCATTGTAGTCTACCACTCGGGGAATAAGGAATTAAGAAGAGATTATGGAGTGATTTGACTCAGAAGTGACATTCGGCAATGGCAGCGCGAGATGTTCAGAACAAGTTCAACTCCTAGTTCAATAACATCCATGGCTAAGAAAGAAGGTGAGAACATTTTTCGGAAAACTTTGATTTGCAAGGCAAGCAGGCAAGGTTTGGGGTTGTTCTGTACAATAAAAAATGTGAACATGCATGTTGCACTGTTGTGTGTTGGACTGCGAATTTTGGAATTAATAGGCTTGAGTCTGCGTTCCTTTATTATCAAGGCTTTCTTTTTTGTTGCAAAAAATATGCAATAGGCATTAGCCTAAATAGTAGGCTTAATACAACCAGCGGATGGCAGGCGGATGCGGTTTTGCAAATTGGTCCAAAAACGTTGGTGCGGATGGATGGCGGAAGGATGATGCGCTGGTGATTTCGGTTGCGGATGAAATAATATGTATGTGTGTGTGTGTGTGTGTGTGTGTGTGTGTGTGTGTGTGTGTGTGTGTGTGTGTGTGTGTGTGTGTAGGTGTATTCATGTATGCTCCGGTCTACCTTAATGGCCACGTGCATGACTCTCTTGTCCCCGGACATGCCCAGGACCTGGCCCTCGTAGACCTCCCCAAAGGCCCCGTGACCCAGCGCCCTGCAGCCACCACGCAGAGGAACAGGATCCACCATGAGGGAGGAGACAGAAATCAGGCAGAGTATAGGGAACACGTTCCTCCGCAACCACCAAGGGAGGAACAGGGAAGGGACTGTGGAAAGACAAACGTGTGTCCTTTGTCCCTGTGGTTCAGACCAGAGAGGTTGCAGTGATCCAGCACTCGAGATTTTACTGCCATTTCAACAAGTGGATCAAATACAGTTACACACACACGCACACACACGCATACACACGCACATGCTCACACACACACATGCTCACACACACACACACACACACACACGCACACACACACAGCCGTTATAAAGGGACAGAGGGATGAGGCGTGAGGAGGTCCACCTGAGCAGCGTGATGTTCCGGCGGGGGACCTCCTTCAGCTCGCTGAGTGAGGCTGCCTTGCCGGCGAAGCAGTAGTTGGGGTTGTAGTCGGTCATGATGGTGGAGGAGCGGATCTTGCTCAGCTTGTACTCCGGGCTCTGCAGCCCCAGCCGGGCCGCGTGGAGCTGCTTCTTCCTGCGGTAGTACACTGGAGGGGGAGGGAAGGGGAGGGAAGGGGAGGGAAGGGGAGGGAGGGAGGGAGGAGAGACGGTGTTAGTAGAAGCCAGGAGGGTAGCAGCACAGCACCGATGATGAACGATGATGAAACACTGTTTGTGTGTGTGAGTGTGCGTGAGGTGACCCCTCCAGGTGAAAGTCAGCCACACTTTCTGCCCCTTTAGGAGCACTAACACAAGGAGGGGTCCGGCAGCGTCCGGTCACATGGTCACATGGTCGCGTGGTGCTCCCTGAAGAGGAGGGACAATGGGAGGGGTTCGGGGGGAGAGTGGCTGTGTTCACCCTAAGGGAGAGACGGTCTCCACCAAGGAGGCCGGGCCGTGACTCTGGTGGTTTTGGCGCTCTTCAGCCTCAGGCGTGCCCCTCTCCTTGGTTACCGCCCCTAGCGACCTGAGCATGCGAGCTGAGACTCACCCTATCACCGGAGTGGCTGTGAGCCCCCACGCAGGCGGGTCGCCGGCCAGGGAGGGGTGCTGAGCCCAGGGAGGGGTGCTGAGCCCAGGGAGGGGTGCTGAGCCCAGGGAGGGGTGCTGCGTGCAGGTAAGAGGTGGCATCGAGGCACCGCCCGGTGTTGGGGTGGGGTGGTAGGGGGAGGGGGGAGGGGAGGGGAGGGCAGGTAGGAGACAGGACGAGGAGACTGGAGGACGGGAGAGGGGTGGGTTGGGGGGGTAGAGGGAGAGGAGATGGGAGGTGGGTGGATGGGAGAGGGTGGGAGAGAGGAGATGGGAGGTGGGTGGATGGGGTGGGAGAGGGGGAGTAGAGAGAGAGAGGAGATGGGAGGTGGGACGGGAGAGGGGTGGGGTAGGTGGAGTAGAGAGAAAGAGGAGATGGGAGGTGGGGGGATGGGAGAGGGTGGGAGAGAGGAGATGGGAGGTGGAGGGGTGAGGGGTGGGGTAGGTGGAGTAGAGAGAAAGAGGAGATGGGAGGTGGGGGTATGGGAGAGGGTGGGAGAGAGGAGATGGGAGGTGGAGGAGTGAGGGGTGGGAGAGGGGGAGTAGAGAGATAGGAGATGGGAGGTGGGATGGGAGAGGGGTGGGGTAGGTGGAGTAGAGAGAAAGAGGAGATGGGAGGTGGGGGGATGGGAGAGGGTGGGAGAGAGGAGATGGGAGGTGGAGGAGTGAGGGGTGGGAGAGGGGGAGTAGAGAGAGATAGGAGATGGGAGGTGGGATGGGAGAGGGGTGGGGTAGGTGGAGTAGAGAGAAAGAGGAGATGGGAGGTGAGGGGTGGGAGAGGGTGGGAGAGAGGAGATGGGAGGTGGGGGGAGAGGGATGGGGTGGGGTAGGAGGGGGCTACCCCCCTGCAGGGGGGAGAACTAGGGCACAGAAAGCGTGTTATCGTTCTTGGGCTGGTGAACAAAGACGAGGATGGAGGATGTGTAGAGACGGACGCACTACACCTGTGTGAATGTGTGTGTGTGTGTGTGTGTGTGTGTGTGTGTCGAAAGGAAACGATTTGTGAGCTAATTTGCTCTACAGTAACTCAGATGAAGAATGTACGCTATCCTTACACCACCCACATGTATAGTATAACCAAATCAAACAAAGATGTTCCCATTTCACTTCATAATGTTACTTCCAAATTTATGAAACACTTGTGGTTCACAGATTCACAATTTATAAAATAAGTGCACAAGTGACCTTAGATATATCACAAAATTAAGTGAACATGAACGCTTGTAAAGATTTAAATAATTTATTTAACACTCAACGTCCTTGACATTTTTTATTGAAAATTATGTGGACAGCCCTTTCGTTTTTTACAGACAAATCTGCGCCTCATTATGACTCAAAAGCAAGTTCACTTCCAAGTCCTCCTAATCAGAGCATCTGATATGAGGAACCCTATTCACTGAATCACCCAAAGAAGACAAAGACATGCGTTTCCATCTGAAGTTTCTAAACAATATGAAGCAACCCCTCAAATATGCTCTGACCTCTAAATGAGTAGCAGATATCTTAAACATTCATGTCATCAGCATTGTTGGCGCTCATTAGTAACCTGGGGAATAATGGAGCCGCTCAGATAACATCTGAGTCAGAACATCTTAAAACAGCATTCATAATGCCCAAACACACACACAAGTCTGCACATACTCACATAAATGCACACAGGAAAGCACATACCCAACACACATGCACGCACGCACACACGCACGCACGCACACACACACACACACGCACGCACACAACAGACACACAAGTCTGCACATACTCACACAAACGCACACACACAAGCGCACACTATAGGGAATTGAAAAAGTTATACCAATAAAGCATTACCTAACGTTGAGCAAGAGGACGTGAGAGAGAGAGAAAGTGCGAGGAAGAGAATGTTAGAGTGAGAGACTCTAAAGTCCCTCATCAGAGACTATAGCTGTGATGCAGCCTCAGCAAGGATGGGTGCCACGAGAACGGGGACAGAGGAGAAAACAAGTAGCATTAGCCTGATTACCCACACTGTCCTACATCACTATATCTCTGTTCAGTCATTAAGCGCAGATCCACAGTCTTGGCTCAATAAGGAATATTTATAGTGCTGACCAGGCA
This sequence comes from Pollachius pollachius, assembly GCF_949987615.1. Classification (NCBI taxonomy): domain Eukaryota; kingdom Metazoa; phylum Chordata; class Actinopteri; order Gadiformes; family Gadidae; genus Pollachius; species Pollachius pollachius. The sequence goes on along the minus strand of NC_136948.1, from coordinate 11,178,516 downwards.
AAGTTAAATACAAAATATTACATAGCAGCGTTGGAAGTAGAGTGGTTCTTTATGTTTTAAGTAAAACATTAAAAACACAAGAAACATTCAAATGAATCAGGTTGAATTGAATGCGATCAAAAGTCATTTTTAGATGGTTATTACTTAAAGCACCCTCTCCCTTAATTGTTTCCCTGAATGCCAGTAAACAAGAAGCAGCGTACATTCAAAGCATGGAACTTTAGCTAGCTAGTAAGCAGCATAAAGCTATAGCTTCCTAGTTATCAGCTGAAACCTTAGATAGCTAGTTAGCAGCTCACGCCTGATTCCTCCTTTTTTTTACATAAAGTTTGCCTCATTTGTCCGAATTAATTGAGAATCGTTGAGAAATGATAGCACACGAAAGGCTGAAAAATTAAAGCTTTATAATTTTTTTATGAAAATGTGTGTGCACCAACGTGAGCAAAAGCTAAAATGTGCAAGAGCACGGACACCATTTGACTTCATTTAATTTGCAAGAGGTTGGCTGGAACAATTCTTAGATCAATTATTTCGTTTTGAGAATACATGGCTTACTTGACCTCTAGACTGACAGACGTCAGTTGAATCTCAGGCTGCGTCTTACGGGAGATTTATCTATGTATCGATCAGTTACGATCAGAACTGTAGGCTAGCGATGTAGCCCATCAGGCCTAGCGACTTTAGTAGTTATTAGGGCCAAACAGAACGGCTAGTGTGTTAAATGTGAGGGGTTACACAAGGAAAAGTCTACATGGTTTAGTAAGAGATAAGGTAGGATAAAATAATAGTAATAATAATGTCAATAACATCATTAGAAATTACCCTTAGGCCATGATAACAAGCAAGTCAGCTCCAAAACATAGATATAACATTGCACTACATCTATTAAAGGTGAAAGTTTGAAGATTGTGTCTTTCTTTGAACAAACTCCCTTTGTCAGTCCAATGGAGACGATTAACTTTAATCACGGTGTGTTGCGGCGCAGGACGTCCGCACCCGCCTCTAAAGCACCGCAGGCCGCCGCAGTCTGCTCTAAAGACACACAGAGGGTGAGTTCCACTGCTCTGGCCCGGCAGCACGGCCGGGGCAGGGCAGATGTTCCCGGCTATAAACATTCCTCCTCAATTCTACTTTATTACAACGGAGTAACACTGAGGGAACGGGCTGGAGGCCAGCGTCTGCTTAGCATGGAGCTGCTTGGAAATGTAGACCTCAAACCCGCGTGTGTTTATGTAAGATGAGGGACGGGTTATGTATTGGAAAATATGATGGCAAATTAACGCTCCTAAATGATCTCACGCCAGCATCAAGGGCTCCCTTACTCTGACGCCTTCCCTCTGCCAATATCAATCTGAGGAGTGCTCCATCTTTAAAGACTTCTGGCTTCACAGCCAGAGGGGAGGACTGGGGGAGATGGATGAAGTGTAAATGTGTGTGTGTGTGTGTGTGTGTTTGTGTGTGTGTGTGTGTGTGTGTGTGTGTGTGTGTGTCGCAGGGCTCAAGACTAACATTTTCTCCTGCCACTAACTTTTCATTTGGTGGCATTATTATACATTTGGTTGCATCCCTTCATTGGCGGCTTTGTCACCGTATTGGCATTGTCCTTTTGTCACATCCCATCCATCGATGTACATTAACTTAAACAGATAACCTTTGCATTGCATAGGAGGTTTTTTTATAATAACAGGCTGGTCATTTACTCCATTTACCAGTTGGTTTTTCATTTTCATTTCATTTTTGTGTGTGTAAGTCATGTGTGTGTGTGGAGAGGGGGGGCATTGATTGACAAATTATCTCATCAGCATCATCACTTCACCCCCCTCTCCCCGCCCAAAGGAGCTGAAACACAGCCCAGCACCACACATGGAAGAAAACGTCCATTGTGTGTGTGTGTGTGTGTGTGTGTGTGTGTGTGTATGTGTGTTGATGCGTCTTTGTTTGTGTGTGTGTGTGTGTGTGTGTGTGTGTGTGTGTGTGAGCCGTTAGTCTGTGTGTGTGTGTGGTGGGACGTTGTGTGTGAGTGCGGGGCTTTGGTGTGTGTGTGTGTGTGGTCAGAGCCGGTGGAAGGTGGAGGGGATAGACTGCACACAGAGTCTCTTACTGAGGGTCAGGGAGGCGCAGGTGAGGACCACGCCCGTCACCAGGGTGGAGGCCACCACCGCCAGCACCAGGGACAGAGACAGCTGGCTCTCAGGGGCCACGGGCTGGAGGGCCACTGGAGAGAGAGAGAGAGAGAGAGAGAGAGAGAGAGAGAGAGAGAGAGAGAGAGAGAGAGAGAGAGAGAGCGAGACAGTATATATAGATAGATAGATAGATAGATAGATAGATAGATAGATAGATAGATAGATAGATAGATAGATAGATAGATAGATAGATAGAGACAGTAATATTTAGAGAGGGAGAGAGTTATAGTTATAGTTAGACAGAGGGTCAGAGAGAGCAGAAAGCTTGTCATTTAAATTTTGTAACTGAAAGGTTACAGTTGCTTTTTATGCTTTTTTGAAACACTTATTTTAAAACGATGCTCCAAAAGTAAAGATCATCATTATTTCTAGAGATTTTTAAGTGTGTGACTGGTCTTATATATATATATAGTTTTAATGTCTCATACTGTGCAGCACTACAATGAGATATCTTCTCACTGTGGGGTTATGGAGAAGATGGGTTCTGATTGGCTGAGATTGGCGCCAGTGATTATGTCACCATCAGTCCCTGTTTAAATCTTAAGCTGGTAACAAACTCTTTGACCGGATTTAATGCATATTTATTTTATTCAGTAAACGTCCATGTTTCAATGTTTGTTTTTACGATGTGTAAAAGAAAAGACAAAAGAAAAAACAGAATCAAAGATTTTAGGCCCCGTCCACACGGGGCCGATTTTTTGGTGAAACTGTGGTGAAAATAAGTCTTGTGCGTTTCGGCTGACCGTCCAGACGGAGCCGGGGAATCCGAAGCCTGAAATCGCAAATTTCTGAAACTATGTCCGAGGGTGGTTTCAAATCTATCCGGACCTATGCGGTTTCGTGTTAAGGTGCGTTCACACCAAAAGACACATTTGTTGCCGGTTCGCGATGTTGCCCAAGTTTTGTCGCGCGACAAATCATAAACTGTCGCTGTGCAAGTTTTGTCAGCAGAATTTGCTGCAGTGCAACCCGGACTGCACTGCAGGGAACAGTTGGCTGGTTGAACGCTGATTGGCTGTTACGCTACTCATGTCACTCAGTGGTCACGCTGTTGAACGCTTATTGGCTGTCATCACGCGAATGTCGCGGCAAAGTTGAAATATTTCAACTCGAGCGAATTTGTTGCGCTACAAATGCGCTCGCCTGTGCAGGGCGAAAGTGTTGCGCGACAAATCAAAACTTGTCGCCGGTTTTCTCTAGCGAATAATTCACCCGATTCGCGGCTCTATGTTCACTTTGTATGGGATCGTGCCGCGAGAATCCGCGACCAAAATGAGCGAAAAAGGATTATGGACGGACAAATACACCAAATCTATTTAGATCAGGCCAATTTGGGGCCCACGGGCCCCAAATTGGCCTGATCTAAATAGATTTGGCTTCCTGTGGGGCCCCCAGCTACCTGTGTGGCCCCTAGCTGCCTGAGGGGCCCCCAGCTACCTGTGGGGGTCCAAGCTCCCTGTGTGGCCCCCAGCTTCCTGTGGGGCCCCCAGCTACCTGTGGGTCCCCTAGCTCCCTGTGGGCCCCCCAGCTACCTGTGTGGCCCCTAGCTGCCTTAGGGTCCCCCAGCTACCTGTGGGGCCCCAAGATCCCTGTTTGGACCCCAGTTACCGGTGTGGCCCCCAGCTACCTGTGTGGCCCCAAGCTCCCTGTTTGGCCCCCAGCTACCTGTGGGGCTACCATGCTAACTGTGGGGCCCCCAGCTACATTTGGGGCCCCCAGCTCCCAGTGGGCCCCCAGCTACCTGTGGGGCCCCAAGATCCCTGTGGGGCCCTCAGCTACCTGTGCAGGTGACATTGTCCCCGGCCAGGACCTCCTGGTTGTGGCAGAGGCAGAGCAGCAGGCTGGTGTCCTCGTCGCGCCGGCAGCTCTGAGTCTCGCAATGACTGCAGTTCAGCTGCACCTTGATCTCTAACTCCCCGTGGCTCTCCATCGCTACACCGACACGACACACAAACACACACACACACACACACACACACACACACACACACACACACACATTTAGAGATCAATAAACTAAGCCAGGAGACACATGCGGTCAGTTTGAGTTTGGTCTTTCTGATGAGTTGTTTATGTCCCACCTGCCAGAGGCTGCAGGAATATCTCTCCCATCGGGTGGACGAAGGAGACGCCGTCCTCACCGTCGGCCGTGATGTCATCAGTCAGCGCCGCGTCACCACCTGGGGTTCAGATTTAGTGAGTATGTTACCTCGTCCCCTAATCCCTAGAGAAGACTGTTTAGGTAACAAGGCAGGGAATAGGGAGAAATCCAAGAGTGGACGAATAACCCAGCAGGAATGTGTTGGACGTCACCGGATACACCTGATTTAAAATCACTATGTATCATGGGATGCAGCGGTGTGGGAATACACTAAGTGGTGCAGTGTATAGGCAAGCAGATGTGTACACTCTGAACTATTTTGGGCGTCACCATTTTCGCCGTGCTGTCTGAGACTGAATAAACGAACGATTTCAGACACCTCAACCAATCATTCAAGTCTATCCGTGGCCTTTGGGCAGGGGGGTTCAAAAACCCTGACCTTGAGCTGCAATATCATTAACATTCTTCACACCTTTTTCTGCGCTTGACTGTTACATTATAAATCAACAACCTGCAAACTCTATAAGATTTTCTGGATTAGAAATGCCTTGCTAGGACACGGCTTCACTCTCGATACACTGAGCAAAGAATGTTTTTTTTGTCTGTCTTACATAAAGTCTAGAGTAATAAAGTCTAAAGTCTTCTGAAATGAATTATCTATTGAGAATTACAGAAAAAGACAACTTCATTCCCAGCAGAACATCTGTCCAAACAGATGGTGTTAACTGAAAGAGCTCCGTCAGGTGTTCTGGAAAGACAGTGATGTTTCTCCTAACGCGATTCTAGCGGGCTTCTGTTGCGGTTGTCGTTAGGAGACCCACTGCCTGGAAACATATGCTTTGTTTGAAGAGGGAACAGCGCGAGCATTTGGCGGTTTGCTTGCTGTCTGCTGGGGGAGGCATCACAGAACTGTGGTAATAACTGACTTATCTAATCTGTCTGCTATTCATTCTTCGTCTCACATTTGAATTGCTATGAAAGTATGTGCCCAGCAGGGAGCTACACATGGTAACTATGTTCTCAGTTATGGGTTTATATATATTACCATAACAACACATATATGTTTGATTCTAATACTATTAATGTATAGAATGGGAACGTTAGAACAGAGAAACTTGATGTTTTCCCAAAAGGAAATGCAGTATTCCCCCCCGCGGTTCAGATTTCGCTTAAATAATGAGTCACAGGCTGCATGAGACACCACATGGGTGAGAGGGTTTCTGTGTTCAGCGTTCTTCTGCTGTGTAGTTCCATCATAAATATTCATCTGTCTCGACAACCTGGGAACGAGGTTAGCTATCCTACTCTCCTGCTGCCAAGAGTCGGTTAGAATAATCCCATAAACAACAGCAGACAGATATATTTGACACAGAGCGATGAAGTGTTTGTTTCTGGAACCTTTGTGGAAGGCATGAAGACCTGAGATTTAATGACCGAGCTGTGATGCAGGAGCTTTGAAGTACTGTTATCATCAGTAGCTACAAATCCCTTCTCAGAGCCAAAAGCAAGAGATCAGAATGAAGGGAGGCAAGAGTAAATCTCATGAGCAAGGCACTTCAACACCACAGCCTAGAGGGGGTCAAATCTCTTATGATTCATTGGTGGGAGAAATTCATTGCAAATATAAACGCGACGCTACTCTGATCCCAAAGTGAAAAATGAAAAAAGACAACAAGATTTTAAACATAGAGGCAAGTAAATAAAGAAGAAGAAAGACCTATTATATAATGATATAAACCTTTTACATCACCGACAGCTATTTGAGGAGCTAAAGTGTTTTTCTCCACAGGCAGATTCAATTATTTTAGATCCTAGCCTGATGTACACATTCCTACTACCTCTACTACCATGAAGTTAAATAGTAACAGTATGAACTAAAATAGTGTTTCATGATTGTTTGGCCATTGTCCTTAGAATACACAGTTGACTGATTAAAACCAGCGTGCACAGGGAGTGTATCAGCGGGTTGAAGGCCAGGCCCTTCAAAGGTCAGCCCTCCCCAATGCCACAGCGCCCCCGACACGTCACCCCCACCCAGACCCCGGCGACGCCCCTTACCTCTGTATCCTCCGGCCCCCCCCCCCCGCGGTGCAGGCCCCGCCCCCGCCTCCGAAGCCCCCGAAGGTGGACCAGCTGAGCTTGGCCAGCGCCAGCGGGCAGGGCGCCCCCCCCTCCGCGCCCTCCGCCAGGCTCCGCCCCGCCCAGGAGCGCAGACGTGGGCTGTCCCGCCAGCCTCCACCGCCACCTGACACAGGGAGGACGTGTGAGGGGGGGGGGGGGAGTCATCGGAGGTCCACGAGGAACGCTCCGTGTGTTGAGGGGGGGGGCATGAAGCGATTTCTTTGATGTTGGCCCACTGCTATGGACAAGATGGAGGTCAACATGGCCGCCTGCGTGTGTGGATGAGGGAGAGTGAGTGATGGTGAGGGAGTGGAGGTGATTCATTCATTGAGAAGAGCGCTCTGACTGGACCCCCACAATGTGGGAATGGAGACGACCGATTGAACCCATTGGCTGGGGGCTTGGTTTTCAATGGGTGAGACGTTTGACCACAAGAATTAATGGTGGGGCGAAAGCTATTTCGCAAAGGACAGGAAAAAGCCGAAACATGCAGTCTTATGTAAAAGTGTGTTAAATTTGGAAAAATCCCTTTCGGGGGAATTTGACGTTGACGAGTAGTAGGTTTCACTTATACAAACACACACAGACACGCAAAAACACACACACAGACTCACTGACACACAGACACACAAAAACACAGACACAAACAGACACACACACACAGACAAAGATACACACAGACAGCCACAGAGATCCCAATCTTAACAACCCTCCGATGAGTCTGCTATGATTTCCATGATGGTATGTGATGTGGTATGGTATGTTAAGACTCGGTCAAGGAGGATTTGCTGAGAATGTTCCAGTAACGTTTCCGGAACGAATGGGAGACAAAGAAGCCTTATGCCTCCTCTGCCGTAGGTTATGGTGAAGGTACTTGAGGTATTTTCCACATCAAGCCATACCTTTGACAGGGAACACATGTCTCATTAAGTGGTGTAACTCTTTCTGTGTGTGTGCGTTTGTAACCGCTTAATTTATGGATGTGTAGCATAGTATAACATAGTACATTACAACATTGTATACATGGTATAGTATAGTATAGTATGGTAAAGTATACTAACAGACAGACACAACACAAACATATGACTGACTGACTAGTCGGTCTGTGTCATTGAGAAGGCTGTGTCAGACACTGTGGTGCAGCCCAAGAATACCATACAGTGGGAGACCTTTCCTATAACAGACCAACATGGCTGTGTACTACAGAATGCCCTTAGCATGAGCCAGGAAGAGAGAGACAGCGGTAAGTTAGGGTAAAGCAATGTTCCCACCTAAATGTAATCAAAGTTGTTTAAAGTGTATATTGTTGTTAATTTCTTTGATCATCATCGGACAGTCCAACATAAGACAATAAAGCCCCAGAGTCTAATCAGTCTGACTTAGACCAGTTGAGGTTGCTTAAACCAGCCATCATAAAATCTGCTCTTACGGCCTACTCATGCCCCAATACCATACCTATCTACCCGCCATTTCCTCAACCTATGGAAGACTGCTCCTTCTCCAAATAAAGTCTTGTCTGCCCTTTGCCTTCTACATGTCAGTGTGGTGTAGTGGTGCATCGTGGGGGAACATGACCGCAGGGTCACTGGTTGTTGCTACATGCTTGCTGCTTAGGACTCAAGTCAGTGTCCGTGTCTTGGACATAAAATCGTGGACATGAAAACTCAAAGTCCTGTTTCCGGACTGGAGTGGGTACCTGCGGCGCCGGTGACCCCGTTAGTGCTGGGGGCCAGCGTGTCCTTCTCGTACTGCTCCAGGGGGACCTGGTCCTGGCAAGACTCGGGGTCCTCAAGGTAGGCCTTTCCCCCCCCGCCGGCTGCCACCAGCAGGGGGATGAGTTCCCCCTCCTCTGCCTGGGGACACGTCAACACTTCAGAGGCCAGGAGGCATTCACAGTCAAGCAGCCCTGTTCATCTACGGATGATGAAGTTTACTTCTACTTGTACTATGATCACTTTTCATTTCTACTATTCCTTCTAAATCCTCTAGCCTGGGGAGATAAATGTCAAATGTCGGGAATTCACATTCGGTTGCTCTCTTCAGATCACTCAGACCTTATGCCCGTTAAAAGCCTCTTCCAGAAATGGAGAGGGCCTATCAGTGCTAGGGGGAAGAAGTAACACATCATGATGAAGCAAGAAGACCTGTGGAACCCTGTAGAACCCTGCAGAACCCTGAGAACCCTGTAGAACCATCTAGAACCCTGTTGAACCCCGTAGAATCACTAGAACCTGTAGAACCCTGTGGAACCCTGCAGAACCCTGAATAACCCCTAGAACCCTGTAGAACCCTGCAGAACCCTGTAGAACCCTGCAATACCATGTAGAACCCTGCAGAACCCTGTATAACGCTGCAGAACCCTGTATTACCCTGCAGAACCGGGCAGAGCCCTGCAGAACCCTATAGAACCCTGTAGAAGCCTGTACAAGCCTGCAGAAGCCTGTAGAACCCTGCAGGACCTCTAATAACCCCTTAGAAGCCTCTAGAACCCTGTAGAACCTCTAGAACCCTGCAGAACCCTGTATAACCCTGCAGAACCATGTATAACCCTCTAGATCCCTGCAGAACCTCTAGAACCATGTAGAAAAACTAGAACCCTGCAGAGCCATGTATAACCCTCTATAACCCTGTAGAACTCTGCAGAACCCTGCAGCCCAAACAACGGTGCCAAAGGAAAGTATTGCAATCAGGTGAACATTGACGGAGCAATTAAAGCATGTTGGAGATGAACAGAGATCAGCATGGAAGCCTCCTCTGTCAGAGCAGATGTTTCTGCTTTTAACCAAATTAGGCAAGAGCATCAGTGTTTAATTTAATCTGGAATTAAACTGGTTTCATAACAGCGTCACGTTGCGCACATATGTGGAAATCAATTACTGCCCAGCCAAGGCCAGACTCATATCTGGATGGTCTCACTCTAAACTCTGGATGATCTCACAAGGCTCGAAGTTTTCTGGTGTAACAATTCCCATCTGGGATTAATGAAGTTAATCATATCCTATTGTACGCTCTTTTCAAATATGTGTAACATTGTTACAGGAAGGCTGTCTGCAGCGTCATGCGAACCCTTAGACACACATTTAGGACACGTTCCAAAGTCACCTTAAAGACGTAGGTGGCTCCTCCCCCCCCGCCCCCCCCCTCCAGCCCACTCCGCAGACCCCTCCTCCCTCAGGTCCTCCTCGATCACAGAGGACTCGCCCAGGCAGATCTTCTGGGTGAGGGCGTTCCTCTGGTGGGGAGAGAGAGAGAGAGAGAGAGAGAGAGAGAGAGAGAGAGAGAGAGA